>NW_003315859.1:0-633912 GCF_000151355.1 Fusarium vanettenii 77-13-4
CTCTTTTTATAAGGATAATAAAAATATAATCTTCTAAGATTTATATCTCTTTAAGTAATTAAAAATTATAAAGATAATTAAAAGGTTAATAATAAAAGGGAGAGCTATTATAAGAAGAGGGTTAATATTAATCTCTTTAATTAATTAACATATAATTTATTTATTGCGAATAAAGCTATTATTAAAGGTATTAATAATTATATAAATAAACCTTATTAATTTAAGCCTATTAAGACCTTAGGCTTTAAGTATAGAGCTTTTATTATTAAACTTTATAAGATTTTAATTAAGGTACTTTAATCCCTTTTGTAAATAAAATAAAGTTAAATAATAATAAATTTATAATTAAAAATATAATTATTATAAAAAATAAAATATAAAAGAAATAATTAATAATTAATAATATATAATAAAGAATTATTAAAGCTTAAAATTATTAAAAGATTATTATATTTAAATATTTTTAATATTAAATAAAGAAATAAAATAATTAATTAAATAAGCTTAAGTAATTAAGCTTTTTAAAAAGGGGATAATTATAAAAGTATTTAAGTTATATTAATTATTATTAATAAGTTTAGAAATCTTTAAATTATTATATAAGGCTTAGGCTATATAAAATTATTTTTATTAAAGGCTTATAAAAGCTTTAATATAATTATTTCTTAATAAAAAAATAATACTTCTTATATAAAAAATAAAAATTATAAAAATTATTATATAAAGATTAAATTATTATTATATTATAAAATAATAATAAATATATTTTTAAGTTTAATAATAAGTATATTTAATTATATTATAACTTCGTATATTACTACCCTAGAGTAAGGATTATATTATTTTTATTAAATCTTAGTAATTTTAATAATAGGGCGCTATTATTATATTAAGTAAAATTACTTATCTAAGAAAATAAAAAACCTTAGTTAAAATTAAATTACCTACTTAATTAGCTTTAAAATCCCTTACTAGCTAGGCTTAATTAAATAATTTCAATTAATAAGGTTTATTATATAATATAAGACCTATTATATAACTAATTATATAACCCTTACTTTTATCCTTTAAGTTATATATATACCTCGCTAGGCCTTACCTTATAGCATAGATTAATAATTATCTTAGTTAAGTTAAGTTAGGTATATAATTTATTATATAATCTAAGGGCTAGGTTATTATTATATATACTCTCTTAATAGGGTTAAGACTTAGGGCTTAGGTTATTTAGTTATAAGGTAGGTTAATAGCTAAGTAGGTCTTATAATAGTAATTAATAATTTTAATAGTAATTTTAATAAGGTTATTAATAAATTAATAGCTAATAATATAATAGCTAAAGGCCTTAATTAATATATAGGTTATAGGTTTAATCCCTAGCCTATATAACTTTTTATAAAGGTTATATAAGGTAAGGAAAAGGGTTTTCTAACTAGGCTTAAATTAATAGCCTCTTTTTTATAAAAGTAATTATTACTAAGGTATAGGAATTACTATATTATAAAGGTATATTTAATTATATTATTAATTATTAAATAAAATTATAATAATATTATTTTATAAAATAAAATTAAATAAGATTTATATATATTTAAAAAAATTAAAATTATATAACTTTTAATTATATAATAAATTAAAAAATATTATAAAAAAATATTATATTAAACTATTAATTAAGCTTATTTAATAAAAGCTTTTTAATTAAATAATTTCTTTTTAAATTTAATTATAATAAATAACTTAATATATTTAAATTACTCTTTTTATTTAACTTAATAAATAAATAAAAACTTAACTTAGTATTTAATTAATCCTATCTTTTACTCTTATAGTTTAGAGAAAACCCCTTTGCATGCCCCTTTTCCTAGTTGCACCAGAGTGCTCTTTGTCCTCATATATGCTTGAATGCCCTCGTGGCCATTCTCCAAGCCAATTCCGCTCATCTTCCAACCACCCACCGGCATCTCCGCAGGGGATTCACCCCATGTGTTGATCCATGTGATGCCAGCGTCGAGCTTCTGGATGACCTCCTGGGCCAGTCCGACGTCAGAAGACACGACACCCGCAGCCAGTCCCATTGGAGTGTCATTGGCGCGGCTAACCAGCTCTGGTAGCCAATCCTCGCGTGCTCGTCCCTGAGTCTTGTAAGGCAAGATGCACATGACTGGACCAAAGATCTCTTCACGAACCACTCGCATCTCGTCGGTGCAGTTGGTAAAGATGACCGGAGGCACCCAGAATCCATCCGCAGTCGGGAGTACACTCTGGGCATCTGTTGATCCATCATAAAGCAGCTTGGCTTTGTCGACAGACCGGCCGTGCTCAATGTACATCTTGACCTTCTCCTGCTGGGCAGCACTGACCATGGGACCAAAGTTTGTCTTCTTGTCTCGTGGAAGGCCCATCCGGATTCCCTCTCGGGCCCGCTGGATGAGAGCCTCCTCGACGCGACTCAACAGGGTATCAGGAACGAAGACTCGAGTGCCATTGGTGCAGACCTGGCCAGTGGAGAAGAAGTTGGCAACCATGGCAGTATCGGCAGCTTCATCCACATCGGCATCAGGGAGGATCACAAGTGGGCTCTTTCCACCGAGTTCCATGGTGATGCCCTTCATGTCTCCGGCCGCCTGGCCAGCGACCTTGCTGCCGGTGCTGACCTGGCCGGTGAAGCTCACTTTGGCAATACCACTGTGTGCGACAAGGGGAGCTCCAACTGCAGGGCCATCGCCGTAGACGACGTTGAAGACACCAGGTGGCACGCCCGCCTCGATGTAAATCTGGGCTAGTTTGTTGGCATGAAGAGGAGTGACTTCGCTGGGCTTGTAGACCATGCAGTTGCCGGCAGCGAGGCATGGCGCAGACTTCCACAGGGCAATTTGAATGGGGTAGTTCCAGGCACCGATACCGGCGCAAACGCCGAGAGGCTCATGGGTGGTAAGGACGAAGGCATCGGCACGGAGGCGAGTGTTCTGACCCGGAAAGCTGCCAGCAGCCATGTGGGCATAGTATTCGAGAACATCAGCGCCAGTGACAACATCAACGGTAGATGTCTCTGACCACGCCTTTCCAGTGTCAAGCGTCTCGGTCAGAGCCAGTTCATCGTTGCGCTCGCGCAGGATTGCCGCCGCCTTGAGGAGTATGGCAGCACGGCGCGGTGCAGGAGTTTGCGACCAAACAGGGAAGGCCGCATGGGCAGCAGCAATTGTGTCCTCGAGTTGAGAGGGGGTGGTAGTATAGATGGTCGCAAGAGGCTTCGAAGTGCTTGGATCGACCGAAGTGAAGGTATTGGATCGGGATGAGGACTCTGGCTGAGGCCGGCCCGAGTGGAATGTGTGAATCTCGGTTGACAGTGTCATGATGGCTTCTGTGGTGGAAGAACAGATAGACAAGAGGACAGGGGAATTGGGGGATTGAGCTCCTCGGTTACGGTCGTGAAGCTCGTGGGAAGCGTGCGAATATGTCTCTTGAAGAATTGGATGGCGGCGAAGGGCGATGTAAGTAGGCCAACCAACCTCATAAGGGTACACAAGCACAGATGCTAAGCTGTGGTGGGGGGGGGAAGGCATGAGGATGGCACTGCTCCACCAACGTGTCGGAGTACTTTTCAGCAGGAGACAGGTACTTGGAGCATGACGTGGGCGTTGGTCACTCGCACGGGCCAATCAAGGTTGCGCCGCGTGCCAAGGGTGAGGAAAGCTGAGCGGAAGGCTAAGTTGGGTGTCTTCAGAGTGATGGGCGATTAGAGGCAGGGGGAAAAAGTTTGAAGACCCCATGCTTGAGATACGCTCATGCCGCGGCATTACTGGAACGTGTAGGAGTTGCAGGTCAATCAGTACCAGGTCCTGTCAAGTCGTCGTGGAAGCTGACAACCAAGAAGGAGCACCACCAACAGCTTGAAGGGGTCAGTACCTGCCAAGCACAGGACGGTACCCGTTGGAAACGACCTATACAGTGCGAACTTGGTTGGGGAAATCTCCAAGCCCGGCCCGGGTGGAGGGCCTCGGCTCCAACTTGAGGTAACTCTGGCCGCAAAACATCAGGCCATTCTTCACTTAGCGAGAGGGATATATCGACAAAAAGAAAGGACCATCCGTCACTGCGGCCCAGGCGAGGAGATTCGGTGCATCTTACATCGGTTCGCAGGGGGGGAGAATTGTCGCCCAGGATTTGTTGGTACGTAGTGCCGAAGAACCAGTCCTCGAGTCGCTGGCTGCGCAAAATACGCCGCTAGTGGTCGAAAGCGGGGTCATGGGTGGACCTGTTCACGTCATTGCTCTGGAAGCTCCCCCAACTACCGGCACAGTGCTAGCGCGATGCAGATGGCACTGCTGTCTCTTATCACTGTATCTTTTCAAGAAAACAAGGGTTTTGGGGAAGCAAAGATTGTCAGGTTGAAGCATTGTTGGAGCGATTGCACGACACAATTGAAGGTTTCGCAGGATGAAAGATGACAGAAACGAAAAACTAAACCTGGCCCACAAGCCGTTCCATGCAGGGCCATTAGGTAACTTGGGAACGACGGCTATCGCGGACGACAACAGAGAAAAAAAAAGATCCCATCCCCGAAAAGATACGTTTGATACGGTGATGCTACCGTGGGGCTGGAGAAGAAAAGGAAAACCACGGCAATGGGCGATCGAGGCGAAGAACGACGACCCCAGCCAATCAGCACGGTCCCGCACTCAATCTTTCAGATTCTCGATCTGACGGCTACCCCATACGCGCTATACCTGATCAGTATGCTGAGCAACATCCCAAACTTGGCGCGCTGCACAGCACATGGCAAAATTGGTTTGGGTGGAGAAATCCCCCGTCCCTGCAGGATGGAAATGGGCTTGACGGAGAGGCGAGAGGGAGAAAACACTTGCCTGCATTGATCAGCCCTGGTCCCTGATGGATCGCAGACGCTGGGATTTCCACCGCCTGGCCAATCACGCCGTCCCAATCCGGTTCGGTCGAAGCATGCCTGGGCTGGAGGCCCATGGCAACACCATGATATCTGTGATTCGGAGCCACGCGATCGATGGCCACCACTTGCGAGGCTGTTGATGCATCACGGATAACGGCGGGCATACTCCGTACTCCGTGTCTTGACCCTTGAAACTAGCGGCACCCGGCATGTTCCACCGGCAAACCAGATACCAGGGTGTGGTCCTGTCGATATCGACGCTGACTTCCGACGAGATAAGTCGAAAAGGCTGTGTCGGCGAGCATTACGGATGTCGAGATAGTTGGGGAAATACTGCTACTTACTGTTGTAAGTTGAATAGTTGGTATATACTCGAGATCACGCGAACCCGTAGCTCTTCCGGTGCCATCTCCACGCCGGATCCGGCCAGCGGAGACTCTTTTCTCCAGTTTTCGCCGACTCCGCCGTGCCTGCCCCGCTCCGCCTGGGTAACCCGCCATCGCCCTGAATCCCTCGACCAACGTCCGTTGACGACCCCATCACGGTAATTAGCTCAAGGCCCCAGGGCACCACCCACGGAGGCTGACACCGACGGGCAAGTCGCCGGAGTCCGGTCATGTGGAATGACCGGGGGAGGTGCTGTTGAGATTGTCCCCCATGAAGGGGGTTGCGTGTGTTGTTTGTGCTCCAAGAGATAGGTAGACCATGTCCGAAGCCCGATCCCAGCCTCTCCTAGCCAGGCACCACCAATTGCGTAGCGTCAGTGCACAGCGCAAGCAGCAATTCAGAGTTTCGACTGACATCAATCGCCGTCTTTGCCTTGTTTCCTCTCCTCGGGGGTGCCGGTTCTGAGTCGGTGAAGAGCTTGCTAGGCCTTCTACCCCCTGCCCGCCGAGGACCCGCTCTGCCTTGTCCCCCCGTGGTTGACCAGCCAAGTTCCTGTCGCTGCCGTCGCCGCCGCCCGTCTTGGTGTTTTCGCTCCACCCGCCATCATGACTAGCGCTCGTAAAAACAGCCTTGCTCACCTCGGCCGGCTTCTGCCAATCAAATGCGCACACTCTGCTCTAGAAGGTACTTGTGGTCGCCAAAAAGGTACATCCAGAGATCCTTCGAAATCTTGATCATGACTGTGTCAACACTGTATAGCGTGCTCGTCGACCCTGACGCCCGCATTCATCTGTCCCGGACCCCACCGTAAGCTAGAGCCCGTTCCTTTCAAAAGATCTTGATCTCCTCGTCTTTGAGCTTCGAGAGCTTCCAATCTTGTGCTTCAATTCAATCCTCATCCTCAGTTTCTTGGGTCTGCGCTGTTCATCTTGACCGATTCCTCCAACAGCAGCCTTGTTATCCTGAAAGAAGCTTTACAAGCATAAACTTTGAATCATCTCAACTTTTGCTTCATCTGAGCTTCTCACTCGCTTCAACATGACGACCCAGGTTCTTCCCGCTTCCGCCAGCTCGGCCTACGACTACATCATTGTCGGCGGCGGCACGGCTGGTTGCGTCCTGGCCTCGCGCCTCTCCTCCTACCTCCCCGAGCGCAAGGTTCTCATGATCGAGGCTGGCCCCTCCGACTTCAACCTCAACAACGTCCTCAACCTCCGAGAGTGGCTCAGCCTCCTCGGTGGTGACCTCGACTACGACTATGGCACAACTGAGCAGCCCAATGGCAACAGCCACATTCGGCACTCTCGCGCCAAGGTCCTCGGTGGTTGCTCTTCTCACAACACCCTGATCTCTTTCCGTCCCTTCCGTCATGACATGGAGCGATGGGTTGCCCAGGGCTGCAAGGGCTGGGACTTTGAAAACGTGATGCGCCATGTTGACAACCTTCGCAACCAGCTCAACCCCGTCCACCCTCGTCACCGTAACCAGCTGACCAAGGACTGGGTCAAGGCCTGCTCCGAGGCCATGGGCATTCCCGTCATCCACGACTTCAACCACGAGATCAGCGAGAAGGGCCAATTGACCCAGGGCGCTGGCTTCTTCTCCGTCTCCTACAACCCAGATACTGGCCGTCGCAGCAGCGCCTCGGTCGCATACATCCACCCTATCCTCCGCGGTGACGAGCGACGACCTAACCTGACTGTCCTCACTGAGGCCCACGTCTCCAAGGTTTTCGTCGAGAACGATGTCGCTACCGGTATCGCTGTTACTCTCAAGTCCGGCGAGAAGCACGTCCTCCACGCCCGCAAGGAGACCATCCTGGCTGCTGGTGCTGTTGACACTCCTCGCCTGCTCCTTCACTCTGGTATTGGCCCCAAGGCCCAGCTGCAGGGTCTTGGCATCCCTGTTGTCAAGGACATTCCCGGTGTCGGCGAGAACCTCCTCGACCACCCCGAGACCATCATCATGTGGGAGCTCAACAAGCCTGTCCCTGCTAACCAGACCACCATGGACTCGGACGCCGGTATCTTCCTCCGACGAGAGCCCACCAACGCTGCTGGCAACGACGGCGATGCCGCTGATGTCATGATGCACTGCTACCAGATCCCCTTTACTCTCAACACCGAGCGACTCGGATACCCCGTCATCAAGGATGGTTACGCCTTCTGCATGACCCCCAACATCCCTCGTCCCCGCTCCCGCGGCCGCATCTACCTGACTTCGGCCGACCCTACCGTCAAGCCCGCCCTTGACTTCCGCTACTTCACCGACCCCGAGGGATATGATGCTGCTACCCTGGTGCACGGTATCAAGGCTGCTCGCAAGATCGCTCAGCAGAGCCCCTTCAAGGAGTGGCTCAAGCAGGAGGTCGCCCCTGGCCCCAAGGCTCAGACTGATGAGGAGATCAGCGAGTACGCTCGTCGTGTCGCCCACACTGTCTACCACCCCGCTGGTACCACAAAGATGGGTGATATCGAGCACGACGAGATGGCCGTCGTTGACCCCGAGCTCAAGGTTCGCGGCATCGGCAAGCTGCGCATCGTTGACGCCGGTATCTTCCCTGAGATGACCACTATCAACCCCATGGTGACCGTGCTCGCCATCGGTGAGCGGGCTGCCGAGCTCATTGCTGCCGAGGAGGGCTGGAAGCCCAAGCACGCCCGCCTGTAAATGGCCGGGAAAGTGGTTAGTGTGAAGCCTGCCTAGGCCTCTCGGAACGACGGCGCATGTATGGATACCAGGTGTTTGTATGATTTAATGATTAGCGCATGTTTTCTGCGACAGATAACAGCCATGGAGAGTATGATACGGCACAGGAATGCCGCCAAAGAGGCATTATTGCCAGCGTCGTTTGTTAGATAAATTCCAAATCTGTTTTGAGAACAACTTTCGGAAGTCTTTGACCCGATTCCGCGCGGCGGTGATGTTTAGCGATGCTCTCACTGGCTCGGATATCAATTCAGCCTTGACGTAGCCATTGGCCCAAGCTTTTGGTCAGCACCAAAATAAGATTGGCCGAGGGGATACAATGGTAGGTGGAACGCCGGGCCGACGAGTTTGCTCCAGCAGAGCAAGGTCTTAATTACACCTTAATCAAACCAGGAGCGAATGGATGCGAAAAGGTTAGTCATGATGAAGATAGCAGTTTCTGATATAGATTAAGATGGCGAACGATTTTGAAGGGTCCCGGATCTTCGGGTTCCCTGCGTGATTCATCGGTTGTGGGATGGGATTCCCAGGGATCGACGGAGAATCAGAGATTAGGAACCACGGCCCAAAGCTGCCATCAGAGAACACCATGTGATTGATCGAATGTCATGCATCATACGGAGGATTGCATGCCACCTTCTTTCCGAACCCTGTATGCCGTTGATTGAATTCGTTGGAGATGGCAGACGAGCAACCCTGCAGAAGGATCCAGATCCGAAGGGTCGAGATGGACGCTCGCGACGAAAGCGAGGTACGAGTGAGGCAAGTGGCTCGATCTTTGTCGGTGATGCCGCTTATTCTTCGGCGATGAAGGGAAAAAGCACGGCTGAGCGACGAATCTAAGGACGGAAGTGGCAAACTCATGGGTCGTGGCCCGGAGAGCCGTACCTTCGTGAGGTCTGGAACAGGAAAGATGTGGGGAGCTACCGGGATTTTCGGGGCGGAGCGTCTTGGACCGAGTGGATGGTTTGACGGATGTCAGGGCCGAAACGTGCTTCGAGATCCACTCATCCCGCCCTCACGGCGTTTGTTCAAGGTGCATCAGCATGGGGCCCCTCTAGAACAGAGATAAAGCAACCGCGGAGGCAACGGGAGAATGACCTTCTCAGTGACCCGGTCCGCCCAGCCGTCTGCTAAAGGAGGCCCACGCTGAATGGGGCCAGGCGTTTCTTGAGTGAGCTTTATAGAAGCAACCGCTGCAAGCTGAAGAATGAATGGCACGCGTTGGCTTCGGTCCTTGGTTTTCGATCCTTGGTCCATGAATTGATTTGAGTTGATCCAGTTCAATATCTCCATGGAGGCAATGCCCAGGTTGCGCGAGGTTCTCATTTCTTTCCTTCTGTTAAACCGTTAACTAGCACAGGCACCTCTTCACGACTAAGACTCGAGCGACAGGTTAGTTGCCAGTCCGCTTGCACAACGACAGTACCATTTTGCCCAACGTTTTCTAGAAGGGATAGCATCGGCGACACAAGTCATGGCTACACCATCAGTTGACCTGCCTCCACCATCTGACGACGACGTTGCAGTGCCCATGCTTGACCATACCCCAGGCCTAGCGTCCGCGATTGGCGTAGCGGCAGTGGCAGCCGTGGCAGGACACCAAGTTCTCGGAGGTGGCCTTCCCCGGAGCATTGACGAAGACTTGTGCCACAAATCATGCGACGGCTACGACAGTGACGGTAGGGAAAACGAAGAAGACGGCAAAGGACGACAGCACGATGAGGAGAAGAGAAGAAGAAGGAAAAAGAAGAGAAACATTCGCGAAGAAAATCAGCAAAAGGGTCTAAGAGAAGCCCAAGAAAAATGGGATGCTGCAACAGCCATGGTTGCAGTAAGAACGGAGGCAGGGGCGGAGGCGATTCCGGGGAGTGTCGCATCAAGAGGAGAAGGAGGAGCTGGAGTTGGAGTTGGAGCTGGAGCTGGAACTGGAGAGCCTGAAGGGGTCCTCCTGTCGCCTAGAAAAGGCACCGATTTGGCAGGCCAACAGGTCAGAGCTGCACTTTCCCGTTCCCGCCTGGGTCGTTCAACCCCCTCATCCCCAAGCTTGGGCTCCCTCTCGGTCACAAGCACAAGCTCGTACCATCTCACCAGCACCAGCACCAACGCCAACACCAACAATCTTAGCAACTACACCCAAGGCGGCCGCATTACAAAGCCCCGACATCGTGCCTCTCTTTCAGCGTCAATTGCAGCTTCTCTTACAAGCGCAGTTGCTGCTGCCGAAACCGCCAAGTTCACTTACGGAGCAAAGGTTGCCGCGACTCTGGCTGCCACAACAGCTACAATGGTGGGGAATCTTGCAAGCACCACTACAACGGCCACGGCCTCGCCAAAGCTCAAGCACAACGGCTTGCCAACTTTACAGACGACGGCCAAGACTACGGCGTCTACCCCTACAGTTACCACCACCAACTCTACCGCTAGGGAATCTCCTGTGCTCTCTTTCTGGGGTCCTGAACCCATTGCCCTTCCTTCGCGTTTCGCTCGCATCAAGCGCAACCTTATTCACGGACACGAGGCCGAGCTCGAAGCCAGCTGGACCCGTCTTATTACTGCTCTCCGCGACGAGGTTAGCCGTATCGAAGATCTCGGCGCTCACTTGATTCCCTCGATTGAGTTTTCTGACATTGACGATGAAGCCCAGACTGCCCGCTTTGGCCATGACCTAAAGCGTTACGGTGTCGGAGTCATTCGCAAGGTCGTTCCACGAGCTGATACTGATACCGCTGTCCGCGAGACTGTCGATTACCTCGATAGCAAACGCCACATAAAAGCGCTCCAACACGACCCGGCATGTTTCGATTTCTTTTGGACCCCGGCCCAAGTCCGCTCGCGCGCGCATCCCAACATTCTCAGCGCCCAGCGATTTATGATGGGCTTATGGGAAACAAGCCCGGATGATCAACTTGTCACTAGGCTACCCATTACCTATGTCGATCGCATTCGAGTGCATGGCAATACGGAAAACCAGTCCAACGGTCTCAACGTACCGCCTCTTGAACCCCCACAATCCGCTGATGACTGGATTCAAGCTCTGCAGTCTTCGGCTGGGATCATTGCTCAGGTTGACAATGGCTCTCTGGAGCGCTGGGAGCCTGATGGCTATCAACATGCAGGGACTTACAACAATATTTTCCATGGCCGCTGGGAAGATCATGATCCATGGGAGTGCACCAGTCGTACCTCTGTGACGACAGATCTCTACAACGGTTATGGTGCCTGTACTATTTTCCGCATGTTCCAAGGAATCTTGGCCCTTTCTACGGTTGAGCCTGGCATGGTGCGTCTGCTACCGTCACCCAAACTAGCAACGGCCTACTACCTACTGCGTCCGTTCTTCACCACCAAGAATCCTCCTCCTGAAACGCGCAGCGGGCCTGAGTGGGATGCCTACTTGGCTCCTGAGAACTGGCAACTACAGCGGGACCCTGATTCGATCATTCACGGAGCTGTCCCAGGCCATGCACAGAGAATCACCGAAATCTGGCACCCGCACTTACACTTGAGAAGTAGCATGATCACATTACCCACGCTGCAGCCCGGTGACTACATCTTATGGCACCCTGATCTCCCATACTATCTCTCCAGCAACAACTATGGCCTCAAGACGCCGAGCGGTAGCAACAGCGAAGTCAGTATGCTCGTGTATATGCCAGCAGCTCCTCTTACACAAACGAACGCACTCTACCTGGCGCGGCAGAGAAAAGCGTTCCAAAGAGGCCACCCCGGTCCGGACTTCGACTCCACCGGTAGGGGTATAGTTGAAGAAGACTCCGATACGCGACCTGGAGAGAAGGAGATTGCCGACGTCGGTGGTCCGGCCGCATTGCAGGCCATGGGCCTGGCTCCTTGGGAAGTCGCTGGAACTCGTTCCGGATCACCACCCAGCGACAAGGCAAAATCCAATGAGGAGGATGTGGATATGGAGGCTGAGACTAGAAGCCTCATGAGCTCTTCCTCGATCTCACGAGCTGAGGCCGAGGTTGTGCGTCTGGCCAACATCATCCTTTTCCCGGACAGGTCAATGATGGGATACTCGGTTTAGACAACAACTATCTCATGCCCTAGTAGAAGATTTCTTTTCCTTTGTCATGTCTTTTCTATGTTATTTGCTACGGCATATTCACGAGCTGTGGATCGCTATGGGGATGAGTTGGATATCGGTCGGAATGCATCACACGGAGTTGAGGAATTGATTGTTCACGGGAGATAGACACTCACAGTCGTTGCGTGTAATGTTGGACTGAATAAAGAGGCGGATTTCCATTTAAACGATGAAGAGCTCTATACCAAAAACCACCTAAAACGCCGCATCCTCAACGCCTGTATTGTAGATCCTTATTCGATCATCAAACAATTTCATCCAAATACCTAATAATGTCTGTCACCAAGCAACTAGCTTCATCGGGCGACACCTGCTTGCGTGATCCAAAAACACCCATATCTAGCCGCGTACCATGAATTGAAGCCTCGATATCTATGGCCAGCTGTGATGATGAGTGTCAGCAAATGTTTTCTGGATTGCGCTTCTGTAGGGTAACATACCGGAATGTCATTTCTGACAGCGTTCTGTTGGAGCCAACCATGGGAAACACACGATGCGGGCTCATTGCCGGCTCCGTCAAGTGCTTCAGCAGGCAGCACTTTGACGGAGTTTTCGGCGGATTCTATGTCATCGGGGAGACTGAGGAAGTTCACAAAGGAAGATACCTGGACACCAGTCCACTGGGCAATCTCCCAAAGACCAACATCTGCCCGCCCATTCGAGACGATGAGATGAATGTCTTTCTGAATGGATTGCGCGATAGCGGTCAAGGACCGATCAATGGGTGCGTCCACCTTGAGCGGAACGAGATTCAGTGTTGGGTAAGTCGGAGGAAGATCATGATCGACACCTCGATTGGCGAGGTACATGCCGAAGACGACAGGCTCAGTTGGGGCGCAGTCATTTCGCGAGGCAAGAACTTTGGCATATGCCGCGAGGAAGAGAGACTGGATGGATACGCCGGTTTGCGATGCCAGTTTCCGAATGTGAGCGATGTCGGAGATGGCGGACTTTTGCAGGTGTGATACTCGCTCTTGGATATTGGATGATGACTCGGTATGCTCCTTTGCTAGAGACATGTCCTGCAGATAACTCGTCCAGAAGTCCTTCCTGGAGTTCTTGGCAGTGTCGGAGGATTGGCTGACCACGAAGTTTCTCCATTGTGAAAGACCCTTGTTGGGTTGGGCAGACTTCCCTTGGAGGAGCTCAGAGAGCCGCTGCAAGAGCGAAGGGAGGGCAACTCCGTCGTAAAGAGCATGATGGATCTTCAGACGGAAAAGCCAACCCTCGTCATCTTGTTCCTTGACATGGGCGCTGACCAATGGCTCAATAACACCACTTGCTTCAGTGCGTGGCTCAGATGTCGACAGCGGAATTCGGTGACTCTTGAGGATAACTTGCAAGAAGGGGAGTGTCGTAGAGCCCGTGGCAATAAAGCACGTCCGCAGGAGAGGGGATTCGGAAACGAGGCTATCCCAAGCTGTCTGGATGTCGTCCATACTAAACGACTTGTTGATTCGGCAGGGGAACTCGGGATAGAACACTGAGCCTTTAGCATTCTGCCAAGCACTCAGCATGTAAACCTGCATTGGAAGCGCAGGAAGCGCTTCAACTTCTGTTTCAGCAATATTGTAGTCACCGAGGAGCTTGCCCACGTCGACATCTTTCGGCGGCACCCAAGTTTCGGAACTTGCGGGCACCTGGGTTCCGTTTGTCGATGAAATCTTCACTTTGTCGCTCATATTGAAGATGTTTGCAGCCTTGATGAGATCCTGGGGCCGGAGGTTGAGACCTCTCTTTCGAAGGAGCGACGACACCTTGATGGCGCTGATTGAGTCGAGCCCGAGATGGTAGAGGCTGTCCGACAACTTGATAGACGAGATTGGAACATTGGAGACTTGGTGAAGAACTTCACGAATCTTAATTGAAGTGTGATCCCAATATTCGACTCCGTTAGGCAATTCTTCGGTCGGCAGAGCATCATCGAGGCTCGGGGTGTCGTTGAGTGTCACAGCAGGCATTCCACAAATGGATACACCTCTTTCGTTGAATGACAGAATATCCGAAGCACTTGACTTCATCAAGAATTCCATGATGTTGTCAAGTGTTGACATCAGTTGTTCGGGAGATCCTGCCAAGCTGTACTCGGGTTGATAGGCAATTCTCCAGACCAGCGCATCAGATATGGCCTCAGCTTCCACACAAATCGGGTACTCGGTAGCTGATGATCCATCGACGGACTTCAACAGAACCTGACCTTGGTCGTTGTCGGATGATGGCGACCTTTGAAGAATGAAGAGAGTATTGAAGAGACCTTGTCCACCAATGTTCGTGGCCAATTGCGCTTTGCGGAGTGGATAGTGTTGGAACTCTCGAATGTCACCCATGTTCTCTTCCAGGTACTGAAGGAACTCTGAGGACGAACCATGCAGGATGCACCGAAGCGCAACGGTATTCATCGTTGGGAACACGAGGTTGTCAGCTCCATCAAAGTCTCGTCCAGACATGATGATGCCAAATGTGACATCGAGGCTCCTTGTCTGTTGAGCTAGAATGATGGCCCAACAGGCCTGGCACAGGGCTTGCAGGCTGATGGAAAGCTTCTTGCAGAGGGAGTTGATCTCTCCGATATTGATCGTTGACTTGAACTCCCGTCTTTGCAATTCATCTACAGTCGGAGAGGAGCTTGACTCTTGCTTGGAGACGAGTGTAGGCGAAGCGCCGTCCAAGTATTGCGTCCAAAACTCTTGGGCCTCGGGGCTTTCGGACTTGGAAATCCTCGTAAGGAAAGGTTCCACGGGCGGTTGCGACACCTCTTTGCCCTCGTAAATGGCTTGAAGATCACGGAATAGCAAACTCAGAGACCATCCATCGTAGAGCGCATGAGCCATGGAGAGGATGACGAATCTTTGAGAACCAAGCGTCGCCAGCCGCAGTTGGAATAGGTTGCGCTCTCCATGCCCTGACCTGGCAAGTTCCTTTGCGGAGGAAGTAATGCGATTCATATCACTCAACTCCTGCAATGTTAATGTGTCAATGTTGATATCCGATGGCTTCGACACAACTTGGCAATATGTCATCTCGAGGTCCTGGTCATCAATCTCGAGGAAGCCCGTTCTCAAGATCGGGGTACGGCGGACAAGTTCTTTCCAAGATCCGAGGAGCTGGTCGGTGTTCACGCTCTCCGATACCTCCAGGACATCGTGGTTGAAGTATGACTCGAAATCAGACTGAATCATGCCTGCAACAATTGACTCTTGGAGGTGGGTTGACGGGAGTACAGACTCGATCGTCTCCAAGTTGAGACCAGAGCTTTCGAGATTTTGCCTCAGACGAAGCTTGGTGTTCTCCAATGAGTCTTCTTCTGCATGTTTTGGCAGATCGGAAGAAGCAAGGTTGCTCAGCTCAGTGACCATCCTGGAAATCGTCTGGTAGCGCATGATTTGGGATGGCGGGAGACTAATGCTTCTCTTCTTGAGTTTCGCTGAGAGTTTGATGACATCAATGCTGTCAAGGCCGACTTCCAGAATAGAAATCGTCTCGGTGACGTCCGAGGCTGCAACATCGGCCAGCATGGCGATTTCTTCCTGTATCGCTCGAGCCTCCTGAGTCCATTCGAACTTACTCTCCTCCGCAGGTGCTGTGGGGGCGTCAAGGGATACGCCATTGATGGGTGATGCTTGTACATCAAGGGCGGGCACTGCGCTGTCTGGAGATGATGCCATAAGCTCAGCGTCACGCTCGACTTCATCAAGTATCTCGTTCAATTTCGATGAAGATGCAATGTGTCCTTGTGCAACAAGCGTGAGTCGAAGCTTGCCTGAACGTGTATACACAGCCTCGAGTGCGAGAGGATAGTCAGGGCTGGAGTGACCATCAACAACGTCCCAGGCTCGATTGTCGTCCTGAGTGGGTTCGATTTGGTAAGTGAACAGGTTGTCAAACAACGCCTTTCCATTCGAGCACCACTTTTGGATGTTCTTGAGGGAAACATGCTGAAACTCGAGGACAGAAGCGTTGAACTCGTGGCATCGTCGGACTAGAGCCGTCCATGTCTCTTGTGGGATTTCCTTCCGGTAGAATGGAACTGTGTTGAACAATGGGCCGATGGTATGCTCGACGTCTACAAGGCCAATGACTCGACCAGAGACAATGACACCAAGGGTTGGCTGGCCAAGACAGAATCTTTGCAGTGCCGAGCTCCACAAAGCCATCACCACTGCTTGCAAGGTGACATTCTGAGACGAACGCATGGCTTCTAATCCCTCGGTAGGGATTTCGCGCACAGCAGTGATGGCTGTTTCTGGTATGTCCCCTCCGAGCTCGGGCATCGGCGTGAAAGACCAGCCTTGGAGATGACCTTCCCAGAACGGTCTGCAACTGCCGTGCCTGAGTAGTGGACCGTGACTCAGTGCTTCCAGGAAGGGTGCGCCGCGGGGGGTTTCCTTATGAGTGTAGACAGCAGCAAGTCGGTCCATCATGAGGTCGAAACTGTTTCCATCGTATAGAGCATGGAAAATGTGAACGACAAGGAGCTTTGACGTTGGTGTCTCAAGATAGGTGAGCAGTAGCGGTGTATGGATGAGAGATCTGTTTTTCTCAACCCAGTCCTTCTTTTGCTCCTCGAGGAATCCTTCAACAAGTTCTTGGTTCTCAAGAGCGTGTTCTCGCCAGGGGAACCGCGGTCTTGTCAAAGCGGCCTGGACGAACCCGTCAGTTGTGGGAACAAAAGCGGTCCTGAGAATAGCCTCCGACTCGATCAGGTCCTCCCAAGCCCTTCGCAGCAGGCCCACCGAGGTATCTTGATGAAGCTTGAGTTCAAAAGTATTGAAGTAGACACCCTGTTGATCGCTGGTCATGGACCTGGATATGATGCCTTGCTGCAGGGGCGAACAGGGGGCAATGTACTCGATGTCTGCGGGCTTCACGCCGAGACTTCGGCACACCATGCCACGATACCGATGGCCAAATGCCTGGATGGACTGCTTCACTTCCCTAACAAGCTTCTCCTGCTGAGTGGAGACGCCCTTGGCCAAAGAATTGGCAAGGTCGCCAATCACGGGATTCTTGAGGAGAAGAGCAGGGGAAGCTGATTTGAAGCCATGGGACTTGAGCAGCGAAGACAATCGCAGAGCAGTAATTGAGTCCACGCCGACATCAAAGATACTCGTGGATGAGGATAGATCATCCTTGCCGACGTTGCTGAACTCCGCAATGACCTCGAGTAACTTATGCATCGTATCCTGAGCAGCTTGGGAAATAGGAGCAGTCGAGGCGTGGGATAATTGCATGAGCTTCTCAGGAGACAGTTCGGCAAAGAGTCTCTTGAGATCCTTGATCTCTGCTTTGTTGTTGGGAGAAAGCGGAATGTAGGGCAGTGAGAAGATGTAAGTGGGTACCATGTATCCAGGGAGTTTTTCACGGCAAGCGTCCTTCGCTTGAGCACCAAGGCCCTCTTGGTCCTGAAGGATTTTGAGAGCCCCCTTGGTGGACTGTTTGCCAACAACAAAGGACACGAGAACGTCTTTCCCGCTCGTGCCGTGTCGAGTGACAATGGTAGCCGCGTCCTGAACATCAGCAACACCAGTGCGGATCGCATGTGTGATCTCGGCAATTTCGAGACGTTGTCCACGAAGCTTGACCTGGTCATCGGCTCGACCGAGGAAGTCAAAGCAGCCGTCGTGCAACATGCGTACGAGATCTCCAGTCCTGTAGACTCTTTCGCCGAACTCTGGGAGTGTCGGAAACCGCTCCTCTGTAAGCTCAGGTCGGTTCAGGTATCCCTTGCCGACAAGCTTGCCTGATACGCACAGCTCGCCAACACCACCACGGAGAACTGGAGTATTGGTGTTCTGTCGGAACACGAATGAACCAACGTTGAGGAACTGCTTTCCGATGTTACTCGGGCGGCCAGTGATAGGAACACGTTGAAACATTGTGACGCCGATGGTGGCTTCTGTTGGCCCATAGGCGTTGTAAATAACTGCCTTAGGTCCCCAAGCGTCCAGAATTTCTTGCTTGAGTTGCTCGCCTCCCGTGATGAAGACACCGCGGCAGAGGCTTGGGACCTCATCTGGGTGTGTGAGTCGAGCCAGACTCGGAGTGAGATCAATGTGCGTAATGGAAAGTCGGTTGATTGTTGCCGTCAGGTCGTCTAGAATAAGGTCCTTGGGAGCTGCAACAACAGCAATCCCCACGGACCAGCTCCAGTATTGTTCAAGGACCGACACATCAAAATGGAGAGCAGCAAATTGCAACCACCGTGAGTCATTGTCCCAGTGACCTTTGAAGAGATCCTGAAAGGCCATCATCGCCTGGACTGCATTGTCGTGTGTAATCTCGCAACCCTTGGGGGTACCTGTGGTTCCGGACGTGTAAAGGCAGTAACAGGTATCGGCTGGAGTAGCAGTTGGCTGGAATTCCAGCTGGCCGTTGTCGATTACCTCCAAGGCATACTGATCAATCTTGACAATGGTAGCATCTGTCTCGAAATCCAGGGCCTCCGGGTTTGTTGTGAGCAGACAGGGAGCTTTGGAGTCACTGAGGATGAACTCTTTTCTTGCCTTGGGTGCTGTAGGATCGAGAGCAACAAACGAGCAGCCTGCTTTGAGGATGCCTAGAATAGAGAAGTAGGCCTCGGGACATTTGTCGAAGTGGATAGCGATGATGCTGCCGGCGGCGGCCTGGCTGTGCAGCATGTTTGCCACCTTGTTTCCCATGGAGTCGAGCTGCTGGTAGCTCCACTGTTGCTTGATGGGAGCTTCCCCATTGAATCCAGACACAAACTCAAGGGCGAGTTTCTCCGGATGGGAAATTGCTCCCATCTCCACGAACTGATGAAGCAATTGCACGGGTGCTTCGAGAGTTGGCGCGGCCGCAGGGAGCACAGAGTAGAGATCTTGAGACTGTTGCCAAGCATCATCTTCATTTGCAGCAATGTTGCAAGCGATATGAATCAACAAAGCATCAAACTGTTCTGCCAGGAGCTTTGCTTGCTCTTGCGGAAGGATGTCACTGTAGTATGTGACGCAGAGGCGAACCTCATCGTTCTGCACTGGCTCAATCTCCAAAGAAACTGGATACTCCACCATCGCCTCGTCCTTAACGAGTCGCCAAGGTACAGATGATGATTCTGCGTCAGGCATCTTTTGATAGGCAATGAGCGTATCGAAGACAGGGCCAGCTGGATGGCCTAGCCACTTCTGAACTTGACTGAGTGAAGAAAACTGATGCTTGTGGAGATGCTGGTTGTAATCCATCATGTAATTCACCAGCTCAGTATTGGATGACACATTGCTCGCCACGATGGGAACTGTGTTGAGGCAAGGAAATGGGGCATCCTTGGTTTCATCTGCAGTCCTACCAGAGAGTGCCACACCAAAGACCACGGAATTTTCGCCCAAGTAGGATGCTAAGACTCGGGTCCACGCTGCTTGAATGACGGCTTGAATCGTGATGCTTGAGGCTTGCGTAGCTCGCTTAAGCTGCGAATAAGGCAACGCTGAGGTGATTGTATCGGCCAAGACTTGTCTCTCCTCAACTCGCAATGGGGTCATGATTGGGAACTTGTTCACAACGGTTTGGTTGGCCTTGGCTTCCCAAAACTCCCGCTCCGAAGCCTGACCCTTCAATGACTTGCTGAGAATGGCGGATACAGCGGGCTCAACCCTCAGTACTGGCAATGGTCCCTTACCCTCCAGGAGTCGTGATAGATCATCCAGCATGAGGTGAAGGGATGGCGCGTCGTACAAGGCATGGTGCATGATCAGGTTCATCCGAGTCTCTCCAGAGCCCTGGCTCAGGACCACAGCCCAAGGAGGCTGGTGCAGCGACTTCTGGACATCATTTCCTATGTCTACCTTCAATTGCAAGAGGTTGAGGTTGTCTGACTCGCCAAGGTGCAGAGTCTTCAAAGGCAGAGGGGACGACTTGGAAGTGTGCCTGACCATGGCAAAGGAGATGTCGGGAGAGCTGACAGGGACAAACCCAGTTCTGAGCATGGGATGCCTCTCCTGAAGCGCCGCCCAGGCGCTCTCCAGACTTTCGAGGGAAATACCCTCCGAGACCAGGTAGCTCACTGCGTTCAAATAGTGATCTCCCCGAGACTGGATGAACGATGCCAGCATGGCAGATTGAACAGGTGTGCAAGGCAAGATCGCCTCAATATAGGCGGTGCTGGGCATGTGTTTGGCAACATCTGCAGAGATCTGACGCGAAAAGTGCTCAAGATCGTATTCCTGCGCGTCTTCCGGCTCAGCCTTTGAGGAGTTCTCCAAGAGCTTTGCTGCGATCTTAGAGCAGCTTGGACATTCAATCACGTCGGAGGCTGAGACGGCGAATCCTTGCTGACGGAGAATAGACGCCACTTGAACGGCATTGATGCTGTCCAGTCCAAGTTGGAAGATGGTTGTGCGACGATGGATCTGGCGTTCAGACACCCCAGACAGCGTGGCAAGTACCTGGCGGACCTTGACTTCGAGATCACTCCACTCCTCTTCACTGGGAGAAGACACTGTGATCTCAGCCCTCTCCTGCCGTGGCTTGAGGAGATCGAATATCGACTGGAGTGACCCAGGGATACTGGTTCTATCCATCAGTGTTGCGTGTGGGGAGAGCAGTATGGCCCTGAGCATGAGCTTGAATACATCGGCCATGGCAGTAGCGATTTCTTCGGGCACAATGCTCATGTCGCGATGAAGGTTGATGACAAGGGAGTTCAAGCTCGGACATGGAACGACTTCGCAAACCAAAGGAATATCCATGTCTCCAGAGTCGCCTTCAAGCGTCCACACATCCTTTTCGATGTCTTGCAGTGGCTTTTGGAGCAGTAGCAGTGTGTCAAAGAGATGTTTGCCAGTACGATTGACAGTCCGCTGAACAAGACGCAAAGGAGTGAACTGGTATGCGAGCAAATCCGCGTTCAGCTTTTGTAAGTGTTTCACCAAGTCGAGATTGCTCCAACTCGCGGTGAAGTCGGCTCGAACAGGAATTGTATTGAAGCATGGTGCAACTAGCCGATCAAGACCCTCCATGTTCAATGTTCGACCACTCACAACATTGCCGAAGCAGACGTCGGGGCGGCGGTAAGCCATTGCAAGCACAGTCGCCCAACTTGCTTGGCAAATGGAAAGCAAAGTGGTTCCGAGGTCACGAAGACGTGCTTGGAGCTCCGTAAGGGGAAGGTCCAGAGATGTTGTATGGGTGCTCTGGTCCATCTCGCTCGTTGTGGGCTGAGCAAAGAGAGTGGAGGGACGGTATCCCTGGAAATGTTGCAGCCAGAATTGCTCCGTATCGCTAGGTAAGTTGGTAGAGATCGCCAAGAAGTCGTTGTACGAAACTGGTGGTGGCAACTCTGCACCCGCTGCCAGAGCTTCAACTTCCTTCAGGAGTCGCTCCATAGCGACGCCATCGTAGAGAGCATGGTGACAAATGAAGGATAGGAACTCTGATCCTCGATACCGCAACAGCGCCAGAGATACAGGAGGAGTCCGTGAATCAACTGGATCAGGAAAAGTCTTGAGATGCTCTTCAATGGCTCCATCGAAGGATAGTTGGTTGACATCCAGAGTCATCCAGGGAATGTTCCATCCTTCGAGGACGATCTGCGCGATGGCTCGTTGAGAGTCCGTCGTAGTTTCGAAGCATGTACGAAGGATGTCGTGCCTCTTAGCCATCGTTTCCCAGTACGACTTAATCGCAAGGGAATCCATATTCAGTCGTAGAAGCACCTTGTTGTAGTAGCCTCTTTGTCCACGGGAAAGCATGGCCTCTTGGAGTGGTGTGCAAGGCAGTACTGCCTTCACAACCTTGGACTCCTTAGCAAAGACTTCCTTCAAGCTGTCTACAAAGGTGGGAGGGAAGAACTCTTGACGGCTCTCTGCAACAACGTGATCCTGAGACTGGGCGTTCCGAGAGATGAAGTGTGCGAGCTGTGCAACGGTCGGATTGCGCAAAATCTCCGACACTGCCACTCGAGTCTTTAGGACTGAGTTGAGAGCACGACCCAGGTCAATCGCGGAGATGGAGTCGATACCAAGCACCGTGAAAGGAGTCCATCGGCCAAACTCATCTCTTGACACCTTGGCACATTGCATGATCGCCTCTGCGATTACAAGTTCTGTCTCGCTCCAATCCCCATCGTCTTGGGTGTCAAGAGAGGATTTTGAGGTTGACTCTAGATACTCTTGATCAAGGGCTTCGAAGCAGGCGCGAAGTTTTCGCTTGTCCACCTTGCCACTAGACGTAAGAGGAACAGTAGAAATCGGGATCGAGTATGAAGGGACCATGTAGGCGGGGAGTCGCGACTGCAAATGAGCAATGAGAGACTGTTGGATCTCAGCAACAACCTCCAATGCGCGGAAGGCAGAAGACTCGTTCTGTGGGACAAAGAACAAGGCCAGCTGCTCAGGTGCGCTCTTCTCTCGTCGAACCAGTAAAGTCACGGCTGAGCTGGCCAGAGATGTCGAGGTTGCGACACTGTTGATCTCGCTCGTCTCAATTCGCTGACCTCTGAGCTTAACTTGGTCATCAATGCGACCCAAGATCATCAGAGATCCATCGCTCAACATGCGGCCCATGTCTCCAGATCTGTAGAGTCTGCCATAACGGGGGTGTTGAATGAATTTCTCAGATGTGAGATTCGGCATGTTGAGGTAGCCTTGCGCGACCTGTGCACCCCCAAAGCAGAATTCTCCAACCCAATTGAGAGGAGCAGTATCGTGACTCTCTGGGAAAAGGACGACAACAGAGGTGTTCGGAAACACATGTCCAAGGTGTTCGATGTGGTCACCTTCTGCCATCTTCTTGATGGTGCAAATGTTGGTCGTCTCTGACGGGCCGTAACCTTGCCACAGCTGCTGCTGCCATCGATCAAATACCGATTGGGTCATGGGTTCACCAGCTGTAACAAGGAACTTGACGCCGGGTGTATTACGAGGGTCCACCAGGGACGCCACCGTTGGTGTCATACTGAGATGTGTGATTCCCAAGTCGCGAATCGACCGTTCAAGATCTTCGAGAATTGTGTCGTTTGTTCCAGCACAGAGACACATGCCTGCATACCATGTGTAGAAGATCTCAAAAACAGACACGTCGAACGCTTGCGAACATGTCTGCAGAAGACGGCCTTGTGAGCTGGGTGATCTTGGATACAGTGTCTCAAGATACTCAATGTTGGCCATGATACTGTGCTGCTCGATCGCAACACCCTTTGGAGTTCCTGTCGTACCAGAAGTGTAAATTACGTAGGCAAGTCGAGAGCCATCAGGAGGGATCCCGGGGTTGGTTGTAGGGAAAGCAGTGACGGTGGCGTTGTCGATGTTGATTAACGATGACTCTGAGGAGAAAGAAATTTGGTCGAGGGACCCGTTGTCTACCACAAAATTTTCGACTTCAGCTTGACTCAATATCTCTTGAATACGTGCAGAAGGAGTGGAGGGAAGGATTGGGAGATATCCGCAGCCGCATTTGGCAATGCCCAAGATGGAAGCGTACAAGCTGGGTGACTTGTCCATGATGATGGCGACCACCTGGCCAGTTTTGACACCGGAATCTTGCAAATACCAGGAAATCTGATTCGCCAGAGCATTCAACTCCTGAAACGACATTGTAGTCTGTTGAAGCCCTTCATCAAAAGCATGCGCAAAGACCAACGCGTCAAGGTCTGCGTTGCGACTTGCTGCTTGCTCGAATGCTCCAGCCAAATCCAGGGTGGATTGAGGCAAGGCAGGCGTAATGTTATCAATCGAAGGATTGCAGGTGGCATTCCGCTGTGTCCATTTGATATCCTTGTGGGGATTCTCCAAAAGCAATGAAACGAGGGCCTCAAGCTGATCCATCATGTGCTCAACTGTCGTCGACGATGAGAAAGCCGTTTGATAGGTAACCTGAAGGGAGAAAGAATCATCTGATGGCTCAAGCTCAAACAAGATTGACGTTTCCAGACGATCCAAATGGCTAGTCTCCCTTACCACATTTCGGGCACGTTCCGAGCTGTTGAGAGATTCTTGATACACAAAAAGGGCGTCATAAAGGCCCTCGCCGGGCTGCAGGCCCACGAGCTTCTTGATCTCAGACAGCGGGATTGTGCAATGCTGCATAATCTTCCTGTTGGCAGAGTGAATACTGTTCAGGAGGTCGAGGTTGGCAGTCATGGTATCAAGATCTGCTCGGAGAGGCAAGGATGCAATGCAAGGGCCAACGATGTTCTCAATGCCCGCAATGGGGATGGTTCTTCCAGATGTCACGGAGCCGATGGAAACATCTCGTGTTCCCATGATGCCAGACCAAAGAAGCACCAAGGATGCCTGAAACAGAACTTGGGGTGTGCAGCCCAGTTTCTGGATTTCAGCGTCGACCTGTTTCCTAGGCACTGCCAATTGTCTTCGGCTCGACGAGATTTGTCTCGAGTCAATAGCCTTGCCCTGGAGTTTAGGCAGTGGGACGCGGTTCCAGCCGAGAAGATGCTCGGTCCAAAAGACTCGCGATGCATCATCTGTTTGTGAGTGGCTGTAAAACTCGACAACCTCGTGAAAGGGCAGATGCTGCGGTACTTTCTCCTTCAACAGGAGTTTTGACCAATCAGAAAGAAGAATATCCATGGACCAACCATCATAGATCGAGTGATGTAGGTGCAGGAGCAAGCGTGATGAACAGGCAGATGACCCTTGCTGGATCTGGATTCTCAGGGGGTTGAGGTAGTCCTGTGGCGACGAAAGCGAAAAGTCTTCTTGGAAGCAATCCGAAGACTTGATTTGCCCTGGCCGAAGGTCTTTGAAGAGTACTGTGACAAACTTGCCCTCAAAGGTAGTGAACCCAGCACGGAGAATTGCGTTGCGACGTGTCAGTTTCACGAATGACTCCGAAATCTCCTCCATTGTGTAGCCTTTGGGAACATTGAGTGCAATCTCGTTGCAGTATGCTGTTGGGTTCTGAGCTGTCTCAGCCAGCATGGCTGCTTGCAGGGGAGTGCATGGCAACATATCCTCAACCAACGCGCTGAGCTTCTCCAACTCGGGATTCTCTCGAAGAACACTGCCAAGCTCAAGAGAGATGGCAGCCTCCTTCGATAATGAATCGGTGCCTTGAGCGCCCGCCTCCCTCCGAGCCATGGAGATAATGTCGGAAATAGTCTTCATCATCAAAAGACCGGCTGAATCCACGGCGAACCCTGACTCTCGAAGGGCTGAGGCGAGCTTGATGGCTTTGAGGGAGTCCAGACCGGCGGATGCCAGAGACATGGACTGTTTGACTTTGAAATTCAGAATCTCAGACATAACATCGATGATCTTTGTCTCAATTGCATCCGCAGGTTCTGAGTCCCGACTATCCTCTACCATGTCGGCCTTGCGCGCCTCATGCTCAGCCTTTAGCCTTTTCCTATCGACTTTGCCGCTTGGCAATCGTGGGAATTCGGACATCAGGACAACTTCGCCGGGCACCATGTATTGGGGCAGCCAGTCCCCACACTTCTTCAAGATAGCGTCTTCGGAAACTCCCGCGTCAACGGCGCAAAAAACAACGAGAATGGAATTAACCACAGCCGCGACCGCGCTGTGACATCCCGATGTTCTCAAAACAGCTTGCTCAACCTCACCGAGTTCAAGTCGCTGACCGCGGAGTTTGACTTGGCCATCTGAGAGTCGACCAAAACACTCCAGCTTTCCGTTCGGAAGCAGGCGAGCCTTATCTCCGGTACGATAAATACGACCATAAGGAGAATCAATGAATACTGATCGTGTTTGTTCTGGCCGGTTGATGTAGCCAGTTGCTAATTGGTAACCCCCGACGGCGAGCTCTCCAACCTCACCCTGAGGGAGAACTTTGAGCTTGAAATCCTCACTGTCCGTCTCCGGAATTTCAATGATGAAGCAAGAAACAGTGTCAAGTGGTACACCAATGTTACCCGTTGAAGAGTCACACGAGAATGCGGTTTGGAGAGTGCTGATATCAAAATTAGATGAGATGCCACGGAATGATGAGGGGGCCTTACCAGTGAATAGTGGCCTCAGTAGGGCCATACATGGCCCAGAGCATGCTGGGCTTGCTGTCATCTCCCCCAAACTCCTCAACTACCGGTGCGTTGAGCATTTCTCCGATAGTCAAGAGCACCTTCAGATTCGGCGCGTTTTCTCGCTTCCGCAACAAGCTCCCAGCGACAGTGGGTGTCAGCTCGCATGCATCAACATCCATGAGGCGCAGCACAGCAGGGAGGTCGTTCAACATCTCGACTCTGCGAACAGTGACGAGAGTTACTCCTCGGAAAAGGGGGAAGAAGATTTCAAAGACCGAGACATCAAATGTCGGTGCTGCAAACTGCAGGAAGCGGGAAAAGGAAGGGATATGTCTATCATGGGCGAGGAGAGCTTGCGTGGCAGCGTCATGGGAGATGCCTACACCTTTTGGCGTACCTGTAGACCCTGATGTGTACATGAGGTACGCCAGGTCTTCAGGCTGGGGAATTCGGTGCTGGAGGTCAATTTGGGATGGTTCCGTGGTGTCTGTGTCTCCATCAACCGTGATGATGGTTGCACTGACATCGTGGGGGATCCCTGATGCCAGCTCTCTGGAGACTAGAACAACAGTTGCAGCCACGTCGCCGAGGATGAATTTCACTCTTTCCGGAGGTGCGTCAATGTTCAGAGGACAAAATGCTCCTCCAGCTTTGAGAATAGCTAGGAGAGAGATATAGAGCAGAGGAGATTGTTGGATGAGCACTGGAACCACGAGTTGTCCATCTTGATGGCCAGAAGCACGTGTTATCCGCCTGGCGAGCGCGTCTGCTGCATCATGAAGCTGGCTGTAGGTGTAGGAGTGGCGACGGTTGCTTCCCATGTAATCCAGTGCTGTTTGTTGGCTTGGAGGCTTGACCAACTGGTGCAGGAGGTTCGGTCCGGGGAGCCTCGAAGCCCGGGGGTTGAGGATGGACAGCCCAGTAGCATCCATCTTGGCGAGGCTATTGTTGCGGCTGCTGCTGTTATTCGTGTCAAATGTCTAGTGGGAGAAAAAGATGGTGTCGAGTAGCACAGCCGAATACTCTATGCGAGTAATGAGGACGGAAATCTAGAACAACAAGCAACACCGAAAACACAATACAGTCGGCGACGGTGACGGGGACGTTTGCAGACGTGTACTTGCAACAGAAGAGATGGCCCTTTTGGGGAGTACATCAGTCAGTCATGCGCCTCATTCTGGGGCACAGCTCGCGGACCAACACGCCATTAGCTAAGATTGGGTGGACCAACATCAGGCTGCTTTGGAGGCTTCCAACACCACGCGGAGCCAAGGCTCGGGGCGGGCGGACACCAGCCGGGGTGCAGAACGGAGGCCGCGAATGGGGACGACGGCAAATCAAACGGACGTCAGCCGGATTAGAATCGGCGCTGCGATGATTCGTCGAGGGAAAACTCCCGGCGTGGGAGGCTACACGATGCGGTTCGCCTTGTCGAGGGGGCGTGCAAGGTGAAGTTGTAATGCATCCAAGAATCAGCCTGTCAGCGTCGAGTAATTACTCATCGTCGCTCAGCAAAAGCAATAGTGGCAGGGACAAGTGAGACTCGGCTGGGACGGCGCGTGGCGGGCGGGTAGCAAGTCAAAACTTGAGGATGGGGGCAGGCAAGACATCCCAGGTAAATGACCCAAAGTTGATGATGCCGTGGAGGGTGGAGGGTAGTGAGGCCGTGGTGGTGGTGTGAGCCAGGATACGTGGGTTGCCGCTTTGGGTGCTTGTTAGGTGGGCCATTATGTCGTGTAGGCGTGGGGAGCATCATGGCTACAGCTGGGATACAGCGTGGGAGCGTGGGATGCCAGTAATAGCTCCGATGGACGGGCCAACCCAAGCCGCTTGGCCTGGGGCGCCGGAGGAGACGCAGGAGAGCCGCCGAGATTGATGGCGTCACGACTCTGCCGCCTCGAAAGTGCACCAGTCCTCCTATCCACGGCGAATCCACTGAGCACTAACTCTGTCGGCACATCTGGACTAGGTATAAACGAGGGCAAGGCACCAAACCCACGACCAGCCATCACATCCCACGAGGGGCCACGCCGTGATCACTGCTGGCTCGTAGTGTCCGAGGTTCCGTTCTGGGCAACCTGCTTGATCACACCGGGGCCAGGATCGACGAACCAAGGCCCATAAGGGAAAAGCCGGCCCCTCTTGGCACTGTCCGAGTCTGATGTAGGGGTTCAACGGCCCCAAGGGTTCCTGAGGAACCGTTGCAAAAAGGGCTTAAGGCGGCTATTATGACTGCGAGAATCGGGGCCAGTAAGCAGGGCGCCAAGATCGAGGCTAGATGATGAAATAGCTTGCCGATGAGAGGATCGCCCTCGAGCGAACAACAACAAGGTCCTGATCATCGGAACCGAAGTCGCTTCCATTGGGCAAGGGACCCTCAACGGTTCGACCCGAGCTGAAGGAGAGCCCTTGTCATGATGGTTGTTCGCGTCGATTCATCGACCCATGCGTCTGATCTTATCTAACGTAGCTGGCATGACACGGCTCGTGACTTGGTAGCGGCGCTGCGCTTGTACGTGTTCCAGCACTGCCATTTGAGCCATCCGGCCACGAGGTCAAACAGGTGCGTGGCTCACTGATGTTCTGTTGGTAGACGAAGTGGCGTCCATGATGAGTCTGCAAGGAGCCGAGTAATCGGAAGCCGGGATTCTCTGGTACGGAGAATTTGACTTGGTGGTTTGAAGGTAAGGAACAGGATGAAGGGGGTAAACAGAGAGGGAAAGGGGGGGGGGGGTGCGCGGGATGATGATCGATGACACGGGATATGAAGATGAGACAGCAGCAGGCGACAATGAGTGGTTCAACCAGACTGCTTCTGATGCAGATCGAGGAACTGAATATGAGCATGAGACGAATAACTTGGATAGAGGATGTACAAGTGCATTGGGTTTGGAGCCGTCTCAGTGGGCGCACTATTACCTTGGCTACGAAACGAAAAGATTGACTGTGAATGGAGGAGAGGAAGGATGCAATGGCTCGTGGATCAAGCCACAGCACATGTCAGGCAGGAAGAGGGTGTGATGATGGCTCAGATGCGAGATGGTGATGATCATGACAAGACGAGACGAGACGGGACGAAACAAGACACGACGTTGGTTGAGATGGAGGAGAAGAGGATGGGAGGAGAAAGTGATTGCGGGGACAATGCGGGTAGGAAAGTGGGAAAAGAGAAAATGTCCGGCAAGACGAGACGAGATTATGAGGCTCAATAACCGAACGATGCTCGGTCGGCACAGGCTCGGATCCCCGAGAGCGATGCGGTTCCGGAAGACAAGTGTGATTTGAAGGTTGAGGTAGCAGCACTAGGAACAAGGCACGTCGTAGCGGTGTTGGAGTTGAAGCCAAAGTCGACCGACCCGAAACGACAACGGCTCGATGTCAGAAGGCAAGGGAAGAAACTGTTGCGGTCACGCAGACGACAGCCGTCGGACTAGGCCGGGAGCGAGATACACTCAGACCTTGCCCGGCCTGGCTGAAGCCGTGCACAAACGTGCGATGGACGGATGCAACGACAGCGCTTGAATCGTTTTTTCCTGTAACGCAAGGGACGAGTGGAAGGGCGGCGTACAGCCTCGGCGGCGCCTAGCGTCGAGAAGCGATCGGTAGTCGCAGAGTCGTCACAGGCGGAGTAGTCTTCTGCCGATGCGGGACGCGGACACGATGGATGGATGGATGGATTCCGGCGGCGCGGGTGGGTGAGGATGGTAGATGCCGTGATGAACGCTGGTGATGGTGGATATTTTGTCCATGGGCATTGATAATGTAAAGTGGAGAGGGTGGTGTGGGCTATGGCCCTATGGGCGTGGGAAAGTCGTGGGGTTGGCGACCTTCCTTCTGTTGATCCAATCGTTTTGAGATCCATGCAGTCAGTGGCTTCAGGTCCGTTAATCTCTTTTCAGTTGTTGGAGCACGTCCCTGAAGCAACCGCCTTTAGTCACTGGCAGTGGACGATCTAGTTTAGACGTTGTTAGCGGGTTAGGTATAGGGCCATCGAACTTCTTCGGAACGATGGAGGTGAACTCAATTCGCCTCCTCCTTCAACCTCCCGTCAAGCAATTGCCTTATGGGCTCTGTACAGATCGCGGAGAAGAACCTCTCTCCCGTCGTATTCATGGGCGATCTTCAAGCCTAAAGCCTGGGCAGGCATGTACCTTCCAGATGAAGCAAAGTACTCCTTCGGCGCTGCAGATGTACTGTAGCCACTTCGAAAAAAAAACTCCGGGCATCCACCAATGAGTCCATCAAGTACCACAAAGGGATCGCCCTAGGAAACTCGCCATTCTTCTCTACGCGACCGGCGTCTATGTAACTGCATCTTCTAGTTCGCCGAACAGATTCAACCGTATTCGCGCCCCAGGACAAGGGCCAGGCCCATGTGGACCGAAACCCCAACGACCCTGGGCGCGCTTCAGTATGAACCCCCAAGGAGAAAGAGAAGCAAAGCAACATCTCCAAATCCTGCCGAGCGGTTGAGAAAACCACCCTGGGCGGTGGCTTTCCAGCTAATGTTGCCATCCACGTTTGGGATTACCGGGATCCGCGATGGGAGCTACTGTAGGTACTCGTCCCTTCGGAACGGGAGTTGGATGCGATGCTCTGCTCTGCTGGACGAACCAACAAGTGATCTACCTCGACCATGGCGTTTGCCCAAGGGTTCTCGGCCTAGGCGCCCATAGCGTGGGATAGGAAGCGGGGATTGTCTGACAGAGCGTGGTGGTGAAGGAAAAGAAACGGAAGAAATCTACAGTACCACACCACGTCGTTGACGGAATCGCCTCTTCCATGGCCATCACACGGGGAATTCCATCAGCCAAGTCGTCCCATGCCTGCATAATAGCTCGATATTCCTCCCCCTCCATTTCCGTCCTTGCGACGCTGCTTGCATGTCCGCGGCCCGGGGTTAAGCACCGTCTTCGGGGCTCGAGACGGGCTTCAGATCCAGATTCTGCTTCTCTTTCCGAGTTCCAACGTTCCCGTCCTTTCGCTCTAAAGCGAAATTCTCCACTTGTTCGATCGATTCAACAAGTCTGCAGCAGGGCTATTCCTCACTTGAATCAGCCCTTTGCATGTCCTTTAATGTTCCGCCAGGTGTAACTGCATTCGCTAACGGATGCACAGAGGGGGGAAAAAGAGGTCCAGCTCCGAGGTCCAAAAAGAAAAGAAAAAATTTTCTTCCCTCCAATTCCCCTCCTGCTCCTCGGCTCTCATTCGATCGGTACCTGTTCCAAGAAGAAGAAAACAGTCGAAACCGCAGGGGTGGCCCGGCCCAGGGGCCCAGTGTTAAGGGACCCCTGGTCCTCTCGAGCGTCGGTAACCAGTCAACCTCGCGCTTGGTGCTTGACGCTACTGTAAGTTGCTAATTAGATCTTATCAGATCCGGTTTATCAGATCATCAGATAATTCCCTCATCTCCACTATGGAGCCCAAATCCGCACCGGCGCCGTCTCCCGTTCACCCTCTGACCCCCCCCCCCCCCCCGAGGAGGCCCCCAAAAATCCACCAAGGCCTTCTGTCCGCCCTGTAACTTATTCGCCGCCCTCGGTCGACATGACTGTACAATACCCGGATCCTCGTCGGGCTCGCCAATCACGACCTCGTCACCAACCCCATCTCTCTCCTTCGTGCGGGACCACCCCCTCGCTTTCCTCGAACGACGTTGCGAGACCTGGATGATCGGCTCAGATGGCGCCGGCGCCGTCTCGCGCGGTCCTTGAGTTCGTCAGGTTTCGGTCCCACGATTGACGGTTACGTGTGACTGTGTAAAAGTTTCAGGGGAGGAGAGCCGTCATCGGCGCCGGCCAAGGCGTTTCGTGCCCTTGTCACGAGCCCACGATCCCACGGAGCAATAATAGCCCCCCCAGGACTTGGCCCAGTGGACTGGCACTAACTAAACTAGTCCCTCTTCACTGGGCCAACTAAGATCACAAACATGGTCTCCAGCAGTGACACCATCTGCTCCCTTGAACTTACAAGGACCCAGAGGGCTAACCAAGCCCGCCCTGGGTCGTTCCTAGGGCTTTTTACATATCTTATCTGATCATCCCAATCGATCACCACCGAGGTCGCACCATCGCCGTCGTGTTCGTCGACCGTCTTTGCCCTCCGCAGTAGATCCCTGACCAGCTCTGTCCCAGTGGTCCCCGACTCTCAACAACCCCCACTCCGCCGGTCCGGCTCCTCCTCAGGACGCAAGCTTCACGCGTGGCCATGACCACCCCACTTTGATGAGCGAAGCTGAAGGAGATGGCCGAAGAGAATGAAGGTGAGTGAGCTGCGAGTGAGTGTCTACGGGCAGGGATCAGTCGAAGGCAAGTTGAGGCAAGCAAAGGATACAGACGGAAAGACTCCCTGTCTCTATAGGGCGCAGAGAACATGCGTTCAGAGCCAAGTGAAATTTACACCTGGATCTGAGTGAAGGCTCTCGCAGTACACATACGCAAGCACGCAGCAAACGAGATGCCTCGTCGTACCCGTGCGTATAGGAAGCATCAACGTGGAGGCACAGCCAGTCCTTTCCCTTGCCTCCTGTCGTTTCGATGCCGTCAACGTAAAAATGTCCTCCCACTCAGCCCATCTCTTCCAGACTCTGGCCGTCTCATGGGCCCTGACTTGGTATCCCTGCCCTCTCCTCTGCCCATATGCTGCCCATCCTTGCCGCTTTGAACCTTGACTGCCGGACTCTACCCACGCCGCCACGCATGCCCGGAGGGTCCCTCCACACCCGGGGCCTGTGACGAGTTGGGAAAGCTGTTGCAATTTTTTCCTGCCGTGGCCCGGCACGATGCTGTTCGGAGATGACGGGTGGGATGCGGCGTCTTGGAGGGAGCACTCACTCTCACTCTCAACCACGACGGGGCAGCGCTACGGGACTTCACGGTCCCTCGAGTCCCTTGGACCCGTTAACGAGGTCCACGGGAGGGTCCACGAGGCATGCCGCGGCCGTGGACGTGGACGTGGATGTGGTCACGGAGGCGTCGACTGCGCGACATTTTTTTTTTTCGTCTCTCCCTTTGGTCCCCTTGCACTCCATTGCAGGCAGCTTCTGGTAGTTTGGCGCCTTCGTCCTTGCCTCGTGATACTTGCTTGACCTGCTTGCTTCCTGGCAAGGCCCCTACCTGATAGAGTAACGACCCAAGACAGGGCCTGCATGAGGCAATCCCTGGATCCCCTTGTGTGTAGTGCTCATCGAACACTCACTCGTCGGCTAAACCTCCCGTCCCGAGGGGTGGTCAAAGAGCCGCTTCAGCTCTCCATCGGTGTCGTTCACTAACAAAGCTCCTCGCAAGATCTGATGACGGATCTTTTTGAGGATCGAATCCCCTAAGGGACAAGATACATACCTAGATGACAAAGGAAGGAGAGAAAAAAAAAATCAGAGGCCCTTGGCTTACGGGACCCATTCAAGCTAGAAGCTAAGGTCGGCGCTTTTCAGAACAGAATGGATTGGATATCCACGCGCCCCCTCCATTTCCGATCCCACCCTCGCCCTCCACGCACGCCGCAGACCGACCTAGTCAAGCTGGGCTGGGCTACTCAGGCTGCTGGCTGGATGCTGCTGGTGCTGCTGCTCACATACGTCTTTCTATCCCAAGCATAGCTCCATCGGCCGTCACCACTCCCTCCCACGCAATACTTGCTTGAACTTGCTTGGTTTCTTGCCTTGGTGCCGCTGCTGCTTCTGTTGCTCCACGCCCAGGACGGCCGGCACTGGACAACGACGAGGCATCCAGAACCGGCTCGGCTCTAGTGGGCTCTTAGCTGCGTCCTTCCCGGCGCAGTAGTGTCTCCATTCCATGAATCCCTTCTGCCCCTTCCCCATGTATCATCGAAAAGGTGTATTCGTATGTACGTGCGGCGGACCGTGGTTGTATTAGCATCCCCATGGAACTGACGCCAATGTACCTCAACCGCCTCATGTATGTACCTAGTCGTGCCTTCGGTTCGCGCAGAGCGCCGGTATGCGTTCTTTGATGTACCTCTGGGCTCTCTGAACCCGCACGCCCGCGCTGGCTCGCTGACCCAGCCTCGCAGCCTCCTCCAGAGTTGTGTACTTGGCCGCTGGTTCTGCTGCCGCTGCTACTCCTCATGGGACCCGTAGTCTTAATTTGCTCCGAACTGAGAAGTGGCACGCAATGGGCCGGATGGGACTAAGAGAACGCTGTCGGCTGTAGATCCCATCCCCGACTTGACTACAAAATGCTCATATGTCCCCCCCATCCCCGAGGCCTTGTGTCCGTCCCCTCTCCTCTTCTTCTCCATAACCCCAAGACCTTCTGAGAGACATCTCAAGAGCTTCCTTCATCCTCTCAAACTCTCTCCCATCGTCCGAGATCCCATCCCAACCTGGTTCGCTCTTGTTCCGTTGGTGTTTATACCCAATTGGACCACCAACGAGACCTCGCTTGACCTCGTCACACTCCCGTTGGTCAAGCTCAACCGCGGAACTGTCACGCTTCTCTTGTGGCTAGAACTGTCAAGATTCTCTCGTGCGGAACGATAAAAAGCAAGCAACCCTCTTTTGCAGCCGGTGTCATCCGTTCCGGTTCGCCTTTTTAAACTGGACCTTCTGCTGGCCTTGTCTCCCACGTCACGACTCACGAAGCAACGACTCTCTGTAGGCGCATCTTTTTTTATAAAAGGTCGTCTTGCCCTCAATTCCCACTTCTTTTTCACTATCTAGACATATACCCCTTCACTACTCCACATCTGGATCCCAATTGCTGCTTCCGCCACCATGACTCCCCACAGCGAGGTTTCTCTTAACGGCGCCGAGTCCGCCCCGGCCCTGAACGGAACCAACGGTACCAACGGTACCGCCAACGGTCATCACGGACCTTCCAACGGCACCTCCAACGGAGCCACCAACGGTAACGGCCACCATGCCGCTCCCGTCACCGGACCCCGAGTCCACAAGGAGCGCTCCAAGTATCTCGAGGCCTCCCCCGCGGATTCCGAGTTCGACCTCATCTGCGCCGGCTTTGGCCCCGCCAGTCTTGCTGTCGCCGCCGCCATCCACGATGCCCTTGCCGAGGGCCAGAAGCTCACTCCTGATGGCTCCGCTCCCAAGGTCCTGTTCCTCGAGAAGCAGAGTCGCTTCGCCTGGCACGCCGGCATGCTCCTCCCCGGAGCCAAGATGCAGATCTCTTTCATCAAGGACCTGGCCACTCTCCGCAACCCCCGATCCGAGTTCACTTTCCTCAACTACCTCCACTGCCAAGGCCGTCTCGTCGACTTCACTAACCTGAGCACTTTCCTGCCTGCCCGTAACGAGTATGAGGACTACCTCCGGTGGTGCTCTTCCTGGTTCGACCACGTTGTCCAGTACAACAACGAGGTCCTCTCCATCTCCCCTGTCGACAAGGAGGCTGGCGCCGTCAAGAACTTCATTGTTCAGGCCCGCAACGGCAAGACCGGTCAGATCCAGTCCTACCGCAGCCGACATGTCCTCGTCGCCGCTGGTGGCCAGGCCTCGCTCCCCAAGAGCCTCCCCTCCAAGCACCCTCGCGTCCTCCACTCCTCTCAGTTCGCCAACTACGCTCCTCAGATCCTCACCAAGCAGAACGCTCCTTATCGCGTTGCCGTCATTGGTGCCGGCCAGAGTGCCGCCGAGATCTTCAACAACGTCCAGAACCTTTACCCCAACTCCAAGACCTGGTTGATCATGCGCCAGGAGTTCCTCCGGCCCAGCGACGACTCTCCTTTGTAAGTTGCATCATGAAATTCTAGGTATTTCTTGCTAACCCGAGCAAAGCGTCAACACCGTCTTCAACCCAGAGTACATTGACAGCATGTGGCCACGATCTGCCAATGCCCGTCAGGCTCTGCTTACTGAGGCCCGCGCCACCAACTACGGTGTCGTCCGCTTGGAGCTGATTGAGCACCTCTACGAGAAGATGTACGACCAGAAGCGTGAGATTAGCGACGATGAGACTCAGTGGCCCCACCGAATCCTGGCTGGCCGTGAGATCGCCAGCGTCGACACCAAGGGCGACGTCCTGGAGATCAAGGTGCAGAACGTCCAGGACGGTCCCCTCGACGGCTTCGTCAACGAGGAGATCCTCGAGGCTGATCTTATCGTCGCCGCCACCGGCTACAAGCGCAGCGCCCACGTCGACATGCTCAAGGACGCCTGGTCCATGCTGCCCAAGACAGTGTCGGGCCGCACCGAGTTTGGCAAGGGCGTCAACGGATGGAACGTCGAGACCGCCGAGGGTGAGCGCAAGATCGCCGTCGCCCGAGATTACCGGGTCAAGTTCTCCCCCGGAGCCGTTGCCGACAACTCTGGAGTCTGGCTGCAGGGCTGCTGCGAGGGTACTCACGGGGTAAGTTTTGCTACGTCAGAGTGTCATTATAGCCTGTACTAACTATTCTATAGCTGAGCGACACCCTCCTGTCTGTCCTGGGCACCCGCTCAGGCGAGATTGTTCAGTCGATTTTCAAGCAGTAAAAGCGTCACGTCACGACAGCATGAATGAATTGGTAGTATAATATGGGTAGCAAGGGCAGCGAAAATAGTCGGCCGGACTCGATGAGCAATCATCCGGCCTGGTCATTTTTATATCCTACTTTTTCTTTGAATCATTTATACCGCGATTTTAGCACTCAGAATGGTGGATTTTCAGCTCAGTTTCTTTTTGGTGTTTTCTAGACCTGGATAGGGCCCCAAAGAGGGCATCAAAAAAACAGTTCGACTCTTTTACTCTAAACACTCACTCTTATCATGCATTTCTTATCCGTGCCAATTGATCATTATCCAGTATCATCATCATGTTTGTCTGAAAGATTACTTTAGGCTCTTCCTCACTGGCTACAGCACGATTAGAGAGTACCAGCCATCCAGGTCAACGGTTCTGAATGTCTCAGGAACATGCAACACTGCCGCGATGCCGCACGTCGCCCAATCCGGTTCCTATTCGACATCAAGGCGGTTTCTTCCTTCATGTTAGCCAGCCCGATTACTCACCCACGGAAACAAACTCGTTCGATGTTTCCTTTATCCGCCTCGGACCCCGTCGTCTTCCGCCGAGCGTAGCATCTTCTGTAGGTCACAAACGGTCAGACCTTCTAGAATCGGCAATGCCTGCGGTAATCTTTGCTCATGGCGATGACATCGTCCGGGCCGAGCACAAGAACGTGTCAGGAAAGGCATGGGCTTGGCTGCGCGCATGCGGTGGCTCATGAGCCTATCACGACCGCATCCCGCAGGTGTCCCTCTCCGGGCAGCTCCGAAACCCACCTTGTATCTCGTGAGTTGACGAGTATGCTTGTTTCAGCCGTATCTAAACTGAAGAAAAAAACAGAGATGCCAAAGTCTGGAGATGTGATGCGCAGCGCAGGCGGCGGCGGGCTGGGCACCCTGGCATCCCTCCATTTCGCTGTAACCCACAACCGCGCACGCCCACTCAGGACACGGATTTCCACCTTTGCTTGCTTCTGGGCCTCGTCACGCACTCGCTGCATGACGGGCTAATGTACGTAAAGAACCTGCAAGAAATCTCCAAGGCCAGTGAGTGACAAGGATGCGTTTTGGACGCCCAGAGCGGTTTAACCCCCGGCTACAACCTACCTATGTATGTAAGGGAGAGTTTGACCAAGTAGCAATAGGAAATAAATTCCCTCGAGTCCAGGCCCTGTTTCGAGTTCTATCTGAGTGAGCAGTAAGAGCGCCGAGTTGACAGGGTTGTGACTCCTTGTCAACTGTGCTGCAACTCTCTTTCAGGCGCTTCTTTTTCCTGACGCCTCTTAGGTTTGTTTTTCCCGCCTCCTCATGCAAGGACAATTGCCATCCCATTGCCTCGGCTCCGTAACTCTTTGACCTGTGAACAGTTCAGCCCATGTACTGCTAGCGTTTGTGCCCGGGACAAGGGCCATAGGACCCCAGGTAGACAGGCCTGGCTCTTCTTCGAGTGCCCAGAGAGTCTAAATGATGATTCTTGCCCAGAATGCATCTTCGTGTGACGGTTCGACGAATTGTCTGTCGTGTCGTGTCGTGTCGTGTCGGGGTGGATTCAGATTCTAACCAGGGGGTCAAAGACGGTCAGAGCTGGCAAGGGTCATGAAGCGAACGAGCCTTTTTTTTTCCCGTCCTCTGAAGCTGGGATTGGAAGACTCTGTCCATTATTCATCCATCCCATGACGCTACGCTACGCTCCGAGACAGATACCAGAAGCCGAGAGGAGATTCCATCCTCCGGCCGGCAAATGACCCCATCCTTCGTTGGTGTATCGCATCGATCGAGTGGGACGGAAAGCGGAGCGGAGTTTTGACTTGACAGCCGCGGGCGGCGGGCTAGAAGCTATCCATTTGCAGCCAGCAGCCAGCCAGCATCAATCACGGATCGGATCAGCTCAGCAGCACACGCAGCGCAGACGCAGCCCAGCCCCAGCCAAGGCACACGACACTGACGGTTATCCAATCCTGACCTCGGCACGCCGTCCGTCAGCTACGCGGATGACAGCCTGACTGACGACTTACTGGCTCTCACCCCGCGGGACTTGTATTACGCTACACTACACTACGGTACCTTGTCCACGCTGCCATGCGGCGGCTCGACGGCGCCGCCGCCGGCTCTGAGGCTTCGGGTCCAGCAGCGTCACCGTCCCCTCAGCCTACTGGTACGGGTGCTGGTCCGCCATTGCAGCGTCTTCCCGTGAATCCACGTCGACACAAGGTTGCTCCAGAACGGCGCAAACGCGTTGTAACAGCGTAAGTCGAGGTTTGAGTCTCTTTGATCTATCTGTCTGTCTGTCTGTCTGTCTCTCCCTTCATGTATCCACCATCCATCTACATGCATGTCCCAGATTCCGTAAACACAAGAGATCTTGTCCTGTCTAACATGTCGTGTCTCTCCCAAGGTGCAATGCTTGTAATATCCGCAGAGTACGCTGCTCGGGCGAACGTCCTTGTCGCCAGTGCAGCTCGTCCTCGCGTGAATGCGTGTATCCCGTGCCCGTTGAAAAGGTCACCGTTACGCGTTCTGAGCTGGAGGACCTGAGGCGCAAGGTCGACCTGTACGAGCGAGCCCTGCAGGATACGGTACCCGAAGCCATCTCCAGCGCCGTGCCTGATGCCACGAGGCGCCACGAGCTGCTCAGCTTACTCGGTCGTTCGGACCCTTATCAGACTACTGGGGGGTTGGCCGCAAGTGAAGCAGCCAGGACGCCACTGTCCAGCGTGCAGCCTGGTGTTATCGCTGTGACGTCGGCTGTAGATGGTCAGGTTCAGCTCGTCCGGGCACCATCTGAACTTCCTCCCCCTCAGCAAACCGACCTACAACGGCAATACCAGCATCAGCCGTTGCCCCAGGTTCAATTCCAGGATACCCCATTCCCTCAGCTTGCCGCCCCTCCCATTGTTCAGGTTCATCACCATCGACAGGACGATGAAGATGGCGTATCGACTGAGGGCCGCTTACTTCACGATCCTGATGGACACGCCCGCTTCCTCGGTGAGACAAGCGGCGCGACGTTTCTCGACTACTTGAAGGAATTCATGACAACCGTCCTACCTCTCGCATATCAGAATCTTCGTCCAGGTTCTGACGGCAGTGCATTCTTATCCAGCCTTGGCCGCTATCAAACATACGACTCACGGCCTTTACACGACCGAGATGTCGACCCCTTCTGGTTCCCTCCCCGACCTGAAATGGACTATATGCTGTCCGAGCTACGATGCTTCCTCCAGGATGGTAACGGCCACTGGCCAAGCGGGGGTATCTACTGGTGGGGGGATCTCTCTTCAGCGCCCATCCTCCCTGCCATGGAACGAGACACTCCTCTCGCCCGACTAAACAAATGCCGCCATCTCGCCTTTTATCATACTGCCTTTGCCCTCGTGTCCCAAGCCACAGCGACACCGCCCCAGGACTTGACTATAGACTCTCATCTAAGCGAGTATTACTTCAGCCGTGCCCGGCTTCTTCTAGGCAACCCACTCGATATCACACGGTTCACCGGCAACGAGGTGTCGACGTTAACATTAATGGGCTTCTACTTGATCGAGATGAACCGTCGAGATGCCGCCTACATGTGTGTTAGCAACGCCATGCACATCAGCATCATGCATGGAGCCCACCGAGTATGGGCGGATGAGGGTGGAAAGAGAGTCTTCTGGACACTCTACGTCCTCGATCGATACTTGAGCTGCCTGATGGGACGCCCTCCTACTATCATGGACGATGCCATCCGATTACAACTTCCATGCGACGCACCGTAAGTAAACCTGAGGACCTCATGAGCGGCTTTTGTTGACTATTTCATAGAGGAATGCCTCCCGCTGATGGCCTTAGAGCTCATGTTGAACTTTCGCGTATATCCGGCCATATTGTGTGCAACACATATCGTGTATCTCCATGGGATGGCAACACAGGGCCGGTTAGGAACCTTGAAGAGGCCATCAGGTTACTTGATGAGTGGAGTCTTAATCTCCCTCCCTCTCTTCAACTCTCCAATACCGGGTTGAGCGATGATCCAGCTTGTTGTCTATTACACATGAGCTACAATCAGGTAAGTCCCAATAACCCGCTTCATGGCTAGATCTGTGACTAACACATGTCTAAAGTTGATCATATTAACCATCCGACCCCTCTTCTTCGCCGCAGTGAAGAAGTCATTCGCAGAGAGACTAGTCACGCGTCAATGTTCTCTACGTTCCCATCCCCAGCTCCCTCAACTCAAACGCTGCACCGCCGCAGCAGACCACAATATTCGCCTCGCCCGCCAAATGCTAGCCATCAACCACCCCCGAAAGCTCCTTCAAGCTGGCCTTCACTTCATCTTCAACGCCGCCATCTGCTTGATGCTGCGGGAGCTGGTAGTGGATGACGAGGTCGCCGAGCCTAGGGATAAGAGACTCCTCTGTCAAGACCTTGACTTTGTGATTGCCAGGTTCGAGGATGAGAGCAGAATTGGGAGTAACTACGGTCGAGACTGCGCTACGGTTCTTCGAGATCTTCGTGTTCTCGTTGGACGCCTCCGAACGCCAGTCGACACCAGTCTTGAACCTCTACGCTGCCACACCATGCCACAGCAGTCTACCACTACGACCTACGACCCGATTGAGGGCCGGACTACGGTAGACATGGGACAGCAATGGCCGGAAAAGTTGACTTCAGAGGCCCTCCAGCAACCGATTCTCGTTGAGCAGGGACATGTCCTATATGATGAGCTGGTCTCGTGGATTGATGGCGAATGGAACTCCTATAGCGGATATCTCATTTAATGGTTGACATATAAAAAGGCATTTAGGAACAATAAGGGAGGGTTAGCGATGCTTTTAACGGCGGTAGAACGTCATTCGATAGCTATTTGATAGATACATAAGATGTAATAGCCTTCACAATCAAAATATTCATAGACAGATTAACCTTCGCGATCCTTCACTTTACTTCACTCCACTTCACTTAGCCCAAGCCCCTATCTACCCTGCGGAAAGACACTTCATCAAGCCTTCATACTTGCCTTGTCTTCTTAAGCTCTCTCCTTGGAGTCGACAATTATGTAGCTGAAGAAATATGATAGTCCACGCTGTAAGTCAAGTCGGATCGCTCAATATGGAACATCGAGGAACTCCCTTGTTTTGGCTGCTCTGATCGTGATCCAAGGTTTCTAGTCAAAGAAGTACGCGTAAAAAAAGCAAATCGGATTCACTTCAAACAATATCCATAACTGACATGATAATCCTGCTGTTCATTGTAAAAGACCCCCCTTCCTAGCATATCGTTTAAATCCAACAGTGCGCCAGTTCATTCTTCCTCACAAGCCCTAAGCAGATACTTGCCCAGGTATTTGTGTCGTAGAATTCACGAGAAGAAGAAAAAAAGAAAAAAAAAGGGTATGTCCCTCAAGAAATAGACGATGCCTCCCTCTCCCTAGTTCTACATGGCCTTTCTTTCTTGTCCCAAAAAAACTGTATCATTTCCCTTTGTCCCATAAACACCGTCGTTAAGCAGCAGCAGGCGCTCCTGCCTTGTCGTTTGCCGTCTCCCTCTCCAGGAGGGTTCCAAGATGTTGAAGATCTTCTCGTGCGCGAGGATCTCGCTCAAAGATCTTTCGAACCACTTCCCACTCCCTGCGTGACATCTGCCACGCTTGGGGGAGGATGAACTGAACTGTCGGAACACTAATCAGGGGTCCAAGGATATCTTGTGCCATAGCAGTACCGGCCTGCTGAGCCTGGTACTTTTGTGCCTCCGACATATCCGTCGGAGCCGGCGGCTGGCTAGCTGGAGGTGCAGTCGGTGCTGGGGCTGCAACTGGCCGGGTGTGAGGCGGCTGTGGGATGGGCACCGGTGTCATGGAATGCAGGTGAGGTGGTGGCGAACTCTGAGGGAATGCTCCCTGGGGCGCCTGGGGTGTTGCTGGTGAGAAGGCAGGGCCTGCTGACGCCGTCGAGTTACTTCGTTGAGCGTGTCCTACCGGAGTTGGCGACCCCTGAGCGCTCGCATCTTGTTGATTCGAGGCATTATCCTTCAGTTGCTTAAGCTGTTCAGGATCATTGCGATACACAAAGACCGCCAACAACATCGGCTCAGTGCGAGTCTTGGGGATCTTGTTGTCAACAAGGTTGAGCATAAACTCGGGATAATTATCCTCTCCAGGGGGGACTGGCACAAGATACGTGTCTCGCACATTTCCTACAACCTTGTCCCCGACCACACCATACCGCTTCTTGCTCAAAAAGTAGTCGATGAGAGCGTTAAACTCGGCATGTGAAGCTGGAGACACAGGTGTAATGCTAACAACGATGATATCGGTGAAGCTGCTGTAGCGAAGACTGCAGAGGTACTCTATGGCACTCTGCTCTGTGATGCGGCCAGCCACTGTCATTCGTGTTGGAATCAGTTTCGACCATGGCCCAACCGCGGCAAAGTTAGCGCCGCCGATGTGCTTGGCCGTTGCTGGGAAGTCCGCGATCGAGCTCATAGCCAACGCACCCCGCCAGATAACGTCGGGGTCCTGGGTTTCCTCAGTAGGAGAGTACGGGGGCGATTCATTCTCCTCTTGGAGCATCCGGTCGACATCAGCATCAACACCCGGGCCATTAGCCGGGGCGATGGGAGCCGACGGACGGCGATTCTGAGTAGCAGTCGGAGACTTGACACTCGAGAAGACCTTGGTGATATCAAAGTCGGGATGGCTCGGTGATCGTTGCTTATCGTCATGCTGTACTGGATGGGAAGCGAGGTCCGGCTTGTCTCCCCCGACAGGCTCTTTCTTAACGGTCTGAACCGGTGGGCGACGCGGACCTGCTGGGAGAGGCACTGGGGCGTCATTGACAAACGACTCATCGTCGATAACCTCTTCGCCCTTGTGCGTTCGTCGTACGCGAGGTCCTGTTTCAGATGTGTAGAAAATAGACTGTTTTTCAGCCTTGGCCTTCATCTCGGCAGTCTGCTTCTGCATCTCTGAAGAAGCAAGCTGCTCTGATGTCATGACTGCCAGGCCCAAAGGCGAAAGGGTCCTAGCCAAAAGTCCATTGCACAGTTCTGGGTTGTTCTTAAGGTTGAAGGCTAGTGTTTTGACCTGTTGGCTGTACTCCTTCTGTCCCTTGGTCACAGGGTGTGTGTCAAAGACGGCACGTTCGATTTGTAGAGCAAGCGTCTCGGACTTGGACTCGATCGTGCTGCCCTCCTCGAGCTGGAGGTTCCCTTGCTTCTGTAACGAGGTCAAGAGATGGGTGATGGACTTGTTCAACGCCTTGGCCGGTCCCATTCGTTGGTTGGGTAGTTCTCCGATCGCCTTGGCTAGGTCTGCTGGAGGCGTGTAGGAGACTGTAGGTACAGGCGTGGCTTCGTTCTCTGCTACGCGGCGGATCTTGGTCGTCTTAACATTCCACTCAGAGTTAGCAACCGGACAAAGTCCATGCGGGACACATAAGGGACAACTTACCTTGCCATCAGTGTCGTGGGAGTCTTCTCGAGCCTTTCGTTTCCCAGTCTTGGTCTCCTTCTTCTCCTTGGGGGCATCTGGCGCCGGAGACGGCTTGGCCTTGGACTTGTCTTCGTCCTTGGTCTCGCTATGTCGCTTGCTCTTGCCCTTGCGACCGCCACGCTTCTTCTTCTTGGCCTCTTCATGCGCTTGACGCCTGGCTTCCCAAGGTTTCTCTCCCTTGGCCATACCGTCGAGGAGTTCCTTGTGATCGTCGGGTCGGCATTGTTCGCACCAGTAATGCTCGGGGATCTCGTCGTCAAACGAGCTCACTCCGACACAAACGTTGTGCTGCCACGCGCCGCAGGTTTCGCAGGCGATCCAAGCCTCACCAGAATCCTCATCCTGTTCAGTCGCGCCGCAGACGCAGCGGATGAGCTCGTCCTCCTCATCTTCCTCCTGGCCCTGCTGCTGCTCCTGTTCCTGCTCTTGCTCCTTGGCCTTCTTGGTCTTTTTTGTCTGTCGTCGCTTGGGGACGGTCGCAGGTTCAAGTTCGTCGAAGGATTTGGTGTGCTGGCCCTTGGTGGCGCGCACCGATCGTCGAGGTTCTGCTTCGCCTGAATTGTTGTTATTAGTTGATCTGCTGGAACGGCTGGTTTTGCTGATTTTGTCGCGCTTTGGGGGAGGAGCCTCGTCCTCAGCACCCTTTGGGCGTCTAGACGAATTGGCGGGTCGTTGTCGCTTACCGGACATGGTGTAAGGTGTGTGAATGTGTGTGTACAAACAGCGGTCTTCAAGTGGGAGGCGCGTTCCCAGGTCGGGTGATAATGTGTGAATGGCGGCGCAGTCGTGTTAGACGGAGGGGTCTACTGTTGCAGCAAGGCGTGGGACGGCGTATACCCTCAGACAGACATTGAGCTAATTACGTGGGAGACAACTAAGAGTCACGACTATGTCACGGCGAATTCTCCCCAGGAAATCCACGCGCAGATTTGTCTGCCTCTCCAATTTCTATCCGCCTTGGCGCAAAGAGATGCACTCGCTGTCGGAAGTACCAAACAGAAAGATTATCGTGGGCGCAAAGCTCAAAGACAGATCTCCTCCGCGTTGAGTAATGCGCGAAAGGATTTGAAAGTATGGCTGTTTGCAGTGGGAGTCACAGAGTCCGTAAAAGGCGCGCGACGATTAGTTGGTGATGCCGATCCGATATCAGCAGGATAGAGCGGGTCGCGTGCCGAGGCTGCGAGTGCGCGCGAGCTCTGCTGGGTTATCCAAGACGGAATCCGCTTGCTTCGGGTGTCGCGTCAGGCGGGAAAAATCAGTCGAAATGGTCGCGAACCGTCCGAGAAACAACTTCCCAGGCGGTGATGATGTAAAGGGGAGGTTTTGGCTTCCCAGGGTTGGAGGGGGGGAAGGGAGCTCTATGCGGAGGTGGAAAACTTCGGCAGTGGCATCCACCCACTCCTGCCCTACGACAGCTTGCGCTTGATGTGGTGGCGGGTGCTAGAGGTGGCAGGTGAAGCTGTTTGGTGCCTGGTGGCGAGTAAAATGCCTGATAAATCAGACAGCGATTCTTGACGTGGAAAAGGCTTAGTCACCACTAGGAATCGAGCTGGTCAGCCTTGCAGTCACACAGCCAATCGTATTGTGTCCCGCTCCATAGTGTCAAGGCCTCAGGCATCAATCCTCAGCCTAGGCCCAGGCACACTAAGCAACAGGAAAGCTAACGCGGCGCGGCGGCCTAGAGCTCCGTCACAGGCTACCTGGGCTATACCGGCGTAAACGAACCCACGCCTCAACTCCAACGACCAAATCATCACCGCAACCTCCTACCTTGGTAGACCTGCTCTTTGACGTACCTGGAGAGTTGCATCCCTTCCGCTCTATCACCCGTATTACTCTCCGATCGTCGCCATCATGTCTCGCCGCTACGATTCCCGAGTGCGTGTGCCCTTGAAGCTCCAGCAGTTGGAAGCTCTCCCGCCAAGCTGACCGGTTCTGATAGACAACCATCTTCTCACCAGAGGGTCGCCTGTACCAGGTCGAATATGCGCTAGAGGCCATCTCACACGCCGGTACCGCCATTGGTATCCTGGCCAAGGATGGTATCGTCCTGGCCGCCGAGCGAAAGGTCACCTCGAAGCTGTTGGAGCAGGACACTTCGGCCGAGAAGCTCTACATCCTGAACGAGTGCGTCCATCTTTTTTTGCTTCTATATCAAGACATTGATAAGATGGATGGGTCTTGCTAACTTGTGCCTGTCATTTAGCAACATGATCTGTGCTGTTGCTGGAATGACCGCCGATGCCAACATCCTCATCAACTACGCTCGACAAGCCGCCCAGCGATACCTCCTCACTTACAACGAAGACATCCCCTGTGAGCAGCTCGTTCGCCGACTCTGCGATCTCAAGCAGGGTTACACTCAGCACGGTGGTCTGCGACCCTTCGGTGTGTCCTTCATCTATGCGGGGTGGGACCCTCGAAGACAGTTCCAGCTGTACCTGAGCAACCCCTCGGGCAACTACGGTGGCTGGAAGGCCACAAGCGCGGGTGCCAACAATGCTAGCGCACAGAGCTTGTTGAAGCAGGATTACAAGGAGGATTGCACCCTGAAGGAGGCTTGCGGTATGGCCGTCAAGGTCCTGAGCAAGACCATGGACTCTACCAAGCTCAGCAGCGAGAAGAGTATGTGACTCCCTGTTAACTATCTCGAGCCCCGTAACTAACCCCCATTCAGTCGAGTTTGCGACAGTAGGACAGACCGAGGACGGCAAGATCTACCACCGACTGTGGAGCGCCGATGAGATCACGGCGCTGTTGAAGGAGCACGATCTGGCAAAGAGCGAGGAAACCGAGGAAAAGTAGGGGCCAAGGCAATAGATTCTTGATAGATGGGTAGGAGGGGAGCGGGACCCTAATCTGCCCCTGTACAATAATATCATGAAATGACCAAAGGACGAGACGACAAATCTGACCAAGTCAAGTCTAAAGAGCATACGAAGCTCGCTCCGGCGGTGTGAAAGCAGGCTGACAAACAGAATGAAGCCAAACGGTTTGAAACAAGTACGCCACTATGCCTAAGTCCCCAGTATCAGCGTCGCGCATTTCTCAAGTCATCCATCTCATATCCTACATCTGTCCCAACCCTGGCTGCCTCCTCATCGTCAGTGACTCGTTGCCAGCCAGGTTGGGTATCAACGCCCGGCGGCGGATAAGGTTCATCGCATCGCTGGCTAGAGAGCCGGGGCCAGTGTCGTCGGTAGCTCCAGTATGCGATGCTCATGCCAAGAGCTGAGCCCACACAGACATCGTAGACGTCGTGACGGTAGTCCTCGCATCGGGATATGGCGACGAGAGCAGCTCCAATGAGCGGCAGAAGACAAACCAGGGCGCGGCTAAGATCGCGACCTCCGGCTGAGTAACGGAAGACGTGAAGCTGTCCGGCGAGAAAGAGGCTAAGGAATCCCAGACCAGCAAAAGAGAAGGATGAATGACCCGAGGGGAAAGATCGCCAGCCCTCCTGGAGAACGTGACCATCATGTGCCGTGCAGACTTCGATGGTAACAAGGGTGTTGGCCTTTGTAGTAGCAGCAGGTTGGCAGCGATCCAGCAAATCCGGACGAGGCCGGCCCACGGCGTTCTTGATAATGTCAGTGAGAAAGGAGGTGAGGACGATGGAAATGAGGAATGAGAGATAGGTGACTTCGTGCTTGGCAGCTGATGACCTGGCGATGACATTATAGGCGATGAGAACTCCAAGAGGGATAAACAAGGCGTATACGAAGTTCATAACTTGATCTTGTCAATTGATGTCTCGCAGGCTAGATGTGGTTAGAGAGGTTAAAGGAGAGACATACAGACGGGGACACGCTCCTTGACCGCAAATGGGTATGAGATACGCAGGTCATTAATGTAGAACATGCGATGAAACGGATTGACAAAGAGGACAATCTATGCAGGGCGTTAGTGGGTGTAGGTGTGCCAAGGGGAATAGAGGTCCGTACCAAGATCCATCCCGTCAGGAGGATGACGAATCCAACATAGTCGGGCGCATGAGTTGTCTATTGAGCGCAACAATACAAATACCTAATTAGTCTCCTGCTCTCTTAATCGTGTGATACATCCACGCAACATACCCTCCATTTCCTTCGCAGGAACGAAATTGGCCCGCCGGACGAGCCGTAGCTATGAGCAGGAGCCATGACGGAGTATGGGCGCAGGGGTTTTGCAACTGAGATGCTTGCGTGACATTGATTGAAGGCGTCTTAGCAAGCAAAAGTCCAGGTGATTAAAAGATACAGATATTGAGAGAATACGAAGCAAGCAAGGCGGGCATCTAGGTCATGGTTGAGCCAGTGACGATATTCGCTCTGGTGTTGAAGAGTTGACAGATTGTAAGCGCCGTTGATGATGGCGAGGTTGGTGTCTCGAAAAAGAAACCCGGTCCCAGCTCCCCGAATTTCTGGGTCCGCTCAGGAGAGAAGAACCATCGATACTTGACTCACTTAGACAGAGCAGATGACAATAAATGTCTTTAAAAATAGGCCAAAAGCTATAATCCATCGTTCTCTAAGCTCGGACATGGTATCATTCGCTCAATAATACTATCTTATTATGCCAAGACGTTTGGCTCTTTGCTTGGAGATTGAATGGTATCCACCACATATCTGAGTAGTGAAATACAGAGAGACTTAAACATATGCATAGTAGACATCTTCTCAAGAGCCTCACCAGCACGAGAGAAACAGTATAGCCAATACAAGTATAGACACTTAGAATATATCAATAAATGATTTCTCGTCCAAGGTGACTATTTTTATGACCTCTCATGGCCTTGAACACAGTATCCATAAAATTTGTCTCCGGGAGTCTCTAGGGTAAGCACATTTCAACCGCCGACCCACTCTTCCAGGGCCCAAGCTTCCGGAATTCTTCAACTTTGCGATCATCGCAGGCATGAATATCATCATGACCCTGACTTAATTCTTCCTTTAAACCACGATCCCTTCTACACTCTCCTTCGTGACCCCCCGAGTCCTTACAAACCTGTACACCGTACAGGTCTTTCTCTGAAGACCCTTCGATTCCAATACTGTCTCTAATGGTGTAGCTTGCGACGCGACGCGACGACTCAAGATGCTCAAATCAACACATAAACCATCAGCAGCCGCCTTGGCGCCGCTGCCTCCAGGATGGACCGAACACACGGCGCCGACCGGCCATACATACTACTACAATACCGAGACGAAAGAGTCAACATACAAGCGCCCAGGGACAGAGCTCCCACCACCACAGCCGGCGCAACCACCAGCGTCCGCCTACCCTGCCTGTGGCTCTGTGCCTTCCCTCGCCGATCCCAACGTCGCCAATGCTTATATGGCGCAACTCAACCAACCGCAACATGGAGGGCCGCAGAATCATCAGCGAGGTGGTCATGGGGGTGGTCGTGGGGGTTTCGAGGGTCGACCACGCCCGCAGCCAGTCGACAAGCCGAGAAGGAAAGAAGTGATTCCAGGTTGTGAACCGTGGATTCTTGTATACACCAAGTATTCGAGACGATTCGTGTACAACCCGGTCAAGAATGCTAGCTACTGGCGCATTCCAGAGAAGCTGATGCCGGCAATCCTGGAGCTTGACAAGGAACGGCTTCGCAAAAAAGCAGAGGGACTATCTGTGGAAGAGCCAGAGGCAAAGAAGGATGAAAAGAAGGACGAGCCCACGGCGGCACCTAGGACAGAAGTACCGGACCAAGAGAACGATGACGACAGCGAATACGAGGAGGTCGAGGTAACAGACGACGAGGGCGAAGGTGATGATGACGAAGGTGATCGCCCATCGAAACGACAGCGAACCGAAGAAGACGCAGCCGAGGACGAGGATGAGGCGATGGAGTTCACAGAAGCAGACTTTGCGGCGCAACTTCAAGCTATGGGAGAGGACTATGGCCTGGAACCTGGCGACTACGACGACGGCAACGCCGAGGAATGGCCTGAAGGTGCTGAAGGTGTGCCATTTACACAAGATGACGCCAAAGCACTGTTTAAGGATCTGCTCAACGACTTCAACATCAACCCCTACAGCCCATGGGAGAAACTACTGGAAGAAGGAAAGATCATTGACGATTTGCGATACACCGCCTTGAGCACGACCAAGGCACGACGAGAATGCTGGGATGAGTGGACACGAGAAAGGATTGCCGAGCTAAAGGAGCAAAGGGCCCGACAGGAGAAGAGGGATCCTCGTATTGCTCTTCTGGCCTTCCTCCAGGAAAAGGCAACACCAAAGCTTTACTGGCCCGAGTTCAAGAGGAAACACAAGAAGGAGGAAGTCATGAAGACTCTCAAAATCACCGACAAGGATCGCGAAAAGTCATACCGAGAGCACATCAGCCGACTCAAGATGCCACAGTCAAAGCTCAAGTCGGACCTCACTGCCCTGCTCAAGGCGCAGCCCATCCACCTCCTTAACAACAAGTCGTTATCGACCGGCTTACCTGATGCCATCCTTACTGATCTTCGGTATATATCCCTTGAGCCCCAGGTTCGCGATCCTTTGATCGAGGCTTACGTGAGCAACCTGCCTCCGCCACCCGAGGACCCAGACGCTGCCAAGGACGACGAGGAGAAGAAGAAGCAGCAGGAGGCAAAGGAGAAACGTCAAAAGGCTCTCGAGGATAGAAATCGGGCCGTTGAGGAGCAGAGGAGGAAGCGCGACCGTGAGGTTGCAGTCAGCAAGGCCCGACTCAGAGAGGAAGAGAGGGAACTGGAGATGGCTATGAATGTGGGGAAGCAAGGATTACAGAGTCAATTGGCCAGCATGAAGGAAACCGAGAAGGAATCTTCATGATGCCGGTGTTCATCAGTCATTTCTAGCGTTTCAATGGTCTCGCGGGAGCCTCATCTAAATACATCTGCTGCAGAACCAATACCACCACCATCTACAGCCCATACACAAAGGTCAACTTCTTGTCAGCGTATCGTCGGTCGTTGAGCCTCTCACTCTCAACCTCCTCCTCCGTCATTAAGCTCAAAAGAGCCGCCTTGCGCTTGTTAACCGCCTGCAGCAGGAACCTGTACAAGAGATAGCCGACCAATGCCACGGCGAGAAAACCCAACGTGACGTAGAAGGGGATCCTGTAGTCGGGACGGTACCGCTGCCTGTAGAGCTGTGCACCGACAACACCACCCAAGTTGCCAAAGCCATTGACGCCGAGGACGAGGGCACGCTTGCCGGGTTCGGGGGTGTTGCCGCTGAGCCATGCCATGGTGAGAGGAGCGGAGATGTAGACACCGGAGAGCAGGACGCAGAGGGAGATGTACTGTCCGACCGAGGAGGAAACAGTAACGGCGGGGATGAGACCGATAACGGCAATGAGGATGCCGATGACGATGTGGTAGCCGCGCTCCTTGAAGTGATCGGAGCTGAGTGCGAAAGCGTAGAGGCCGAGGGCACCGCAGACAAAGGGAGGAACCGTCATCTGGGGAAAGACAGTTAGCTCGTTGTCATACATCAAAAGGAGGGAGATGAACTTACCAAGTTGGCGAGAATAGACTCATAGCCCAGTCCCTGAACAACAAGAGGCAAGAAGACAGAGAACGCACTGCTAGGAACACTCGCGCAGATGTTGAGCACCAGTACAGTCCACAGCTTCCAGTCCTTCAGGGTCTCGATAAAGTCCCTCTTGCTCAGGCGGTTCTTCTCAATGCCGTCCTCACCGTATTCATGCTCCACATAAGCGGCAGTGTCCTGCTTCATCCGCTCAACGGCGAGGGCACGCTCATCAGGACTGAGGAACCATGCTGAGCCGGGACCGTTGGGGAGCCATAGCCATGCGACGGCGGCAAAGAAGCAGGTGAGGGCACCCTCGATGATGAAAAGATACTGCCAATTCTTCAGATGTCCATTCTTGAGGTGGAAGATGCCGTACGCTAGAAAGGGTGAGTATAGATAAGGGGGCTGTGATACGAGGAGGAACGCACAAATGGATCCGGAAAAGGCACCAGCAATGGCATATTGTCCGTAAAATAGAGCAAGTCTGACACAAAAGTCGTATCGAGGATAGAAAAACGACAAGTAGGCTACTGCAGTGGGATAGAATCCTGCCTCAAAAGCCCCGATAAGCAAGCGCGTGGCGATGAGTGCCCCTGAAATCGAGTCAGCATACGAGGAACAGCCACACCCAATCCGAAGAAAACGTGGGAGAAAAGAGATACATACCACGGCCTTTGATGAACGCCTGTCCGACTGTAACAGTGCCCCAGCCAAACTATCAAGCCAGTCAGCATCCAATTGGTAATCGCCGATCTTTGCAGCTTCCTTCATCAGCTTACCATGAGGATCGGGATCCAATGCTTTGCTCCGATATATCGGCCCACTGCCGCAGAAACAGGTTGTAGGACGACAAACGTCACAAAGAAGAGCGAGACTGCTTCGTTGAGATCATCGGGTTTGGCACCGATGTCAGTGGTGAAGCCTAAGTGTTGTTAGGACCAGTTCGACTTGGAAGATGAGGTATTGCCGGTATATACCTTGAGTTTCAGCATTGCCAACATTTCCACGATCGAGACCGTTGAACAAGTAGAGTAGAGATAGTAAAGGAAGCAGAGCTACATCTAGCTTCTGGTTCAGAGCCTTGCTTCGTGCTGCGGCATCCTCATGCGAAGGGGTGTTGCCATGACCGGGAAGAGTCTTGTTCGCCCGAGGAACATGTTGGTCGGCCATTGTTGTTGCTATATGCTGCAGTTTGCAGTGTAAAGATGTCGTAAAGAACCAAGTCAAGGTGAATCTTGTTGAACTCTGTAGATTGTAGAACGAAGCTCCTGAGAAAAGATTCCTCGAACTGCAGCGAGGCATGAGCCGTCTCTTATCCTCCAAATCTCGACCTGGTACGTCGTCTGGTAACCGTTTCATACAAGCAGGCATCGCCCAGAAAGTCGAGATCGTGTATTTGCCTAGACTACCCAGTCCGAGGATTTCTGGGGTGTCAGTCCAATGAAAGTCACACTCCCTCAGCCTCTCCCCCCCCCGTATTCTGGTCAGCGCGGGACTGATGCCGCTGTCATATCACACGTTTGTCAGTATCGTATGTAAGTTAGCCGTCCCGTCTAGTGTGACCTGTCAGTAGGAAGAAGAATCTGACGGCAGACCAGGTTCTCGGGAATGTGGCTGTCGAACACATCCGAACAGGCAGATGCTGGGACGCCACTGGGGTCCAATCTTGGCCATGGCCGCCCAGATGCTCGGGACGTGGGTGGTGTACCCCCCCTGGAATTTCAGCCTGTGCGAGGCATATTCCGACTAGAGATGGACCGTTTGACTGCTTTGAGCGTATCATTGAGCTCGGAGGCTCTGGGGACCCAGTCGAGATTCGGGGGCTAGAAACTGGGTCATCCCGAGCCGCAGCATGGGACGCCCGTTTCCATGGAATTAATCCGCAGGCCGGCACCCACCATTACAGAAGTCCTAAACAAGGAATTCGATCCTTCAACTCTGATTCCGGACAAATCATATTGCTTATGTGTGATCTCGCAAAACCGCTGTCATCTTTAGGGCTGTAAGGCTGACATGTACCCCGGAATTCCCTCCCCTCTGCCTGCTTAGGTGTGACATCCCTGGCGTCCCACTTGGGACATCGTCCACTTTGTCCTCGCTTGTGGACAAGCCTTGGCCCCCGGAGAACAGGGTTATTCTCGAATTTTCTCTTGGAACAGGTGCTAGAGCTGAAGACCAAAGGCACCTTCATTCGCCAGATCACCACGCTAGAACACAAAGCCCGGGCCAGGGAGTGACTGATGAGTCTCATCATCACTGCAGCCATCAGCGGTGATTTCCCATTCTAGCTCCTTGGCTGCTGCAAACCTGCGAACCTTGATACCAAAGTTCTTGAGGCGGAGAGGGGAAGATCAACAGGCAGGTGTCAGAAACCGCTCCACGAACAAGGTGATCCCGTAAGCTTCACGTTCGGTCTGCAGTGATGGTCAGACGCGGATGAAGCCGTCGAACGCATTTATCTTGATCACAATTGGCGGAATGAGATGTGATTCTGCAGAACGGCCGAGGTAAGTGACCTGAATCAATGAATTGGGGGCCACTCGGGGTCGACTCGGACTCAAAGATCGGTGAAGAACTGATCCGCTCGCTTGTGAACCTCCCCCGCCCATTCAGAAATCCCCTCAGAAGTGGAAATCCCGTCTTCCGTGACGTAGTGATCGATGAGGCTCGCGGGTATCCATTCGAAATAGATATTTTTCACGTCAATGTGGGTGTTGTTTGGGCCTTTGGTTGTCGACGGCGTGAGCCCATCCCATGCTTGCGTAACTTCGCGTGGATCATTCTCCTCTTGACCAGGCGGGTTGAACGGGAGTACCTTTTCCTTCTCGGATAATACGACGATCTTGGACTTTGGAGAGACATGCTTCGTCGTCAAGACGGCAGGCAGCGAGCCCGTCTTGTTGCTAACATTGGCCGTCTCGTTGATCAGGTCCGCTCCGATTAACACGACATCGACGTCTTTGGCAGCAACGCTGACGCTTGCGTCGGTGTATATTACCAAGCGGGCATTGACCTTGTTTTCTTCGACAAACGAGCCAATTGCGCTCGCCATCTTGACACCTTCAAAGAGCGGCCGGGATTCGAGGACACGCACCTCCACAGGCCGCGACGTCTTTGATAGCACCCGCGTAATGCCTGATGTAATGGTAGAACTGGACGAAAGGGTGAGAATTCTGAGTGGCTCGTCGCCTGAAATCGTTTGTTCTAAGAAGGTTTCGAGTGATGCGCTGACTTTGGAACCGGAGTCTTGTCGTTCTTGGGCATATTTCTCGAGTTCTGTAATCATGCCATCAACCGAGTCGGTCGAGACTGGACCTTGAGAAGGTAGCCGTTGCTCAATCAGTTTTAGGCTGGCGAGGACGACGTTGAGTATCGATGCCCCCATGCTCTCACGCCCATTCTTCCAAAGATGCCAACCGGCGAACCTGACATTCTTCCACCATTGGTCTCGGTCACCGGTGTCGAGTTGCCGAATCACCTTGATGAAGATGCCAAGTGCCTTAGAAGCTAATTGGCGTGCTCCACTCTCATGATCTGTTTGCAAAGCGGTTAGGCCCTCGGCTAGAGTCTTTCCAGCTGCTTCGCCTTGGTCAATGTTGAACCAGACCCTCCTCAAGCTCTCGAGGATCCGAGGAACACCTTGGAAGCCTTCCGACTCGTTGACTACAGCTGGGTCGAACCATTCGTAGCCCTCGTGCTCCCAGTCGATCTGGATACCGGCTTCCCCACGGCCGCCCTCCTTCTCGGACTTGAGAACGAACCCGAACGGATTGATGGTCCACTTTCTACCGATAGACTCATCGGCGAACGAAAATGGTTTGCCCTGCCTGAACAAGCGTAGCGAGTCGCTGGTGAGTGTTGTCTCTTCTTGGATCTCCCGCCATGCCGTTGCGAGAGGATTCTCATCCGTCTCTTCTACACTGCCAGAAACGCCGGCATACTTGTGCCTATAGCACCGTTAATCTTATTGCAGAAGGTCCATGTTAGTGCCATGAGCTTACTGATATGTGCTAACTTGGCCGCTACGCCGAAACAGGGCCACCTGCGGCTTCTTCGTCATATCATCTTCAGGAAACTTGAAGATGAAGCTGGACGCAACTGCTCGATGCTTGAGAGGTGCCATGTTTGTTGAAATGGTGCGGGTTCTTGGCAATGAGATAAACAATCTTGAAGTTCTGGAAACAATTGCTCGTGAGGTCATTGCGAATGAAAGTTTAGAACTGGAGATTGTCATGTCACATCTCATGAGGGAGGTGCCGTGGTGAGTTCCCGACGCCGCCGAATGCGGCCTGAGGCGCCTCATCACATGACATTGCCGTCAACAAGATGATATGTCAACTTTATGTTGCTTGATCTTCTTTGGAACATCAATTGACAAAATGAAGGCATGTGTGTAACCAAGGGCAAGATTCCCTAGCTCTCTGCCATTAGCGTGCTATTTAGAGGTGCCGTCAACACCACTTACACCAAATCGAGTCCACAACACGAGTAAGCTGAGCATCAACATCACCACCACAACTGGACCTGACACATCACCTGAACAGCAGAGCAAAAAGAAACAAGCAGCAAAAAAACATACAACAGCGGGGATTCGCTGGTCGTCACCGACCCAACTACTAATCCGCCCCTCACTGGCTTATCTATGGGAGAGCGGACGGGATCCCGAGTTCTCCAGTGGGTATGGTCGTATGTGCTAGGACCTCTCGTAAGATAGGATTATATCCTAGCATCATCTTATTATTTTCATCTCTGCCGAGAATCCCCTTGGTGTTCAACCTGTATTCAATTGGCCCAAGCTACAGAAACGCTGGTCTACCTATCAGCCCGCTCAATTGTGTTTAATGTTACTCACTCAAAGAAGACCTAGCGATGTGGACGTAAGCCTGTATCCGCCTCCCACTCTACCTGCCACAGTGAAACGGGATCAAGGATAGTGTTCTTCAGCTCCAGATGGGAAATGATGGATCGACATCGCGATCCCTGGGACTCCGATAGATCATCTGGTAGAGGGATGCTTTCGATAACGAGGTCCTGGTCTCCGCAATGGACTCTGGCGGCCTGTTCCTAATCTTCCCTCAACTCTCCCTGCCATAAATGGTCACCTCTTGCACGCTTCCAGTTTGTCCGCCATGTGATCTTGGGCTCAAAGTTTTTGGTTGAATAGCGAAACAAGGCGGCTGATGACGGGGTCGCTTTCCACAGCTCCATGGTCTTCAGTTGGGGCATACGTGATGCCGCAGCTGCTGCCGCACGGAGTGTCGTGACTAAGACGAACATCTCCCATGGCGCCTGAGGTTCCCTGAGAATTTCGCAATCGAAAGCCAGGCGACGAAGCTTGAACAAAGGAAGCTGATCGAGGGGACCCTGTCGGAGCATTGGAAAGAAATCCAATAGAAAACCCCAACCATCGGTATCTGGAGCAATAGATAGCTCTTTAAGCTCCGACATCAGTGCGAGTCTCCGCATCGACTCTGCACCTGCCATAGTACGAACTCGTGGCAAGCTGAAATCAGAGTCCGCGTCTTTGTAGATGTGAAGTCGCCTGAGCTTTGCTGGAAGGGCATCAATGACAGTTTCAGGGGAGCCTGTGATGCGGTGTTAGCCTTGAAAGGGCTGCTAGGGGTAGCTCAACTCACACAACCTCTCACTGAAGTAGTTGGAAGCTAGCCATCGCTCATCGCGGAACATCTGCAGGCGGGGGAAACTCTCCCGAAGAAGCTTGGCAAGGGCGCTGGAAGAAATGTTTCGGTAGAACTGCCGGCGAATCACGAGAGCCTTGACAATTTTGACCGTTGGGAGCACCTTTTCGGTATCAACAGGCTCACGCGATGTGTCACTCCAACGGAAGAGAGGCTTCCCAAAGTCGAACCTGAGAGGTTCCGTGCTACGGAACCTGTCCATTTCAGGTAGTTGGTATGCCCTGTATTGGTGAGAGACGACCTCTGGATATGTATCCTTGATGTACTTCACGGATAAATCGCGATGCTGTTTGTGAAACTCGCCCTTGTCAACCAAAGCTTCTCGAGTGATCCATGGGTACTTGTCATCCATTCTGAAGTCACGGTATCTGTGACGACAATCGCTTGGTGAATGTGCGCTTAGCTGTAATGTTATACCTCGGTGGTAACAGATGTGATTGCCTCTTGCAAGGATACCCAATAGTTTAGAAACGGCGCGTGTGAACCTGGCATTGTTTCTTTTCTGGGTTAGCTATCATCCGGCTTGATAGACAGGATAGAAGGCTGACTGATGAATGATGTGCCTGGGTTCACTGGTCTGACAATCCTTGCATGTGTACGGGGCAAGCTTGAGGCGAAGCCAGAGGTGTCGAATATAAAAGAGTCGGAATCCCTTTGATCCTTTGGTTACCAAGCTAAGCATGTTGAGATCGGGTTCGTCTATGACCAGCCGCCGAAAGAAGATGGGCTCAAAGAAGTCCCGCCATTGCTGCGATACGGTGCAAAATCCTGGACGGTCTTTTTTGTCGCTGTCCTCAAGGAGGATCGTAAAGATCGTGGAGCGAAGCCAATTGGGGAGCGATTCCCACGGCATGGTGCTATGGATGCTGGTAACGATAGTGGATGTAGAGTGATGAGTGTTGAATGTGACGAAGAGAGAAGTGACAGACTCATGTTAGGTAGGTAGCCAGCCGAAATGGAGGCGTATGAGAGGGAAGGAGCCATACGCGGGCTTCTGCTCTTCTAGTCGTGCCAACCTCACTCCATTGTGCCTGCGAATTGCACCCCGACAACCACGGACCCAATACCCAATACAGGTTGCCTTAGTTTTTCGATCCGTGTTTTGTACCTGGGTATTTTCTTCGCTATCAAGTACCTAATCAATAATCCCATCGGAGGGGGATGATGACGAGGACTTTATGGTTGGCATGCTGGATGACTGTATGATAGCGAATACCTGATTGCTAGTATTCGGAGTATTGTGAGGATGCAAGATGCGGGAGCGTAAGAACCCTGCTTCGGGAATCTCCAGAAGCCAGGCTCGTCCCCCCAGAGCCAAATCAGCCTTGAATCCATGGAATTTATCCACGTTCAGTTCTATTGGATGCTAGCAACTGCGGCGTCAGCTTTGCATCCTTCCTGTGTACTTGGCACAATCAGCAAGCTGACGCTCAGATGAACGATTGATCGAGATAAGCAGTTGAAACTCCTGTATAGCTTCTGGTTCACGCAGGAAAATTGATAAGTTAATTGGCTCTTGTGGCAAACAAAACGCAATCCCCCTTTGCCGCCTCATCTTTTGCGGCTCAGTAGAGGCTGAGTTTTGCGATATACGAGATCAAATCCAGGGTCTACACGTTGAAACCCACCCCCACACTTGATGACGCAACCACGTCACAGCCAACGCCCAAAAGATCCAAGCAGGGAAGCTCAGCTTTGATCCTTTTAACTTCAACTCTCGTCCTTTTGTCTCGTTAAATTCCCATCTCCTCTACTTCAATCGCATTCCAAGCTTATCCCAAACGAACAAGTACGCAATTATCATACCCCAAGACAAGCTCTTGAAGCTATACCGTTGCTAATGCTGATCCACCTGTAGATCCACCCCAAACTCTCCCTCAGCGACCGACTGTCAACACCAACACATATCCAAAATGGCTTGCGGCACCTCCTCTCTCGTCAACCGAAACGGCCCTGGTAGCGCCGCTACCTCCATCGCCGAGTCTATCATCAAGCCTGCCGAGGCTACGGGCACCAAGACAAAGTGCATCGAGTGCGGTGACTACGAATGCTGCTGTATCCCCTGCACCATTCTGTAAGGGGTATTTATCAGTGACACGATCAAAACACGACATGGAGCTTGAAAGGGGGTTTGGGCGCGTTGTTTGGGCATTGAAGCACATTACGTTCTTGCAATTTGATGCTGCGTATTTTCGCGTAGCTTCAGCGTATATATATCCAATGGACGACTGAGAAACATTTCATGATCAATTCGTTACTTATCCAAGCTCTCTGGCTTGTTGTTTGTTTGCGCCCTCGTCAGGGTGGTGCTTTGTTGTTGCTGTGATCTCACAACCTGACGGCACGCCTATACTGAATAATGCATTGCCACCGTCCGGGTCAATCCCTTCGAGCTTCGTGACTCCTTTGAGACTCCTTCTTCTCTCCCATTGATATTTCTGAATTCCCCGATTGGTTCGTCTGATGCTGGTTTGCATCCAGACCGCCTCGTAGCGTTGACCCGGTTCTCGGTGATGAGAACTGCTGACAGGACTCTCAGGAGTTTCTGGACTGTGCCCCTGAAGGCAAATTTGAGCGGTTGTGAAGTCGCACGCGTATTCTCGCGCGTGGAGGTTGCGGAGCGTGTCTTCTCGTCTAGGTAAACATCGCGTCCGTGGCAGCCCACACATCGGCATCTCTCTGCGCCGCCAGCGCAGCATAATCCTCTTCTTCTTCCGCCTGCCCAAGTGGCTTCGGCACGTTAGGCACACTCAAGCTCCCTAGGCCATCGAGCACGCGGCGGGCCTTATCCACCTGCGTCCTTATGGCCATGGTCTCGGTGCGCGTGCGGTCCAGGTGCTCCTGCATAAGGGCAATGACTGATTCGCGCGCCTGGTGTGGTCGGTACTCGTTGAGGATGTGGTGAAAGTTGATGAACAGGGTCCGGAGATCCTGAACTTTGGCTTCGGCTTGCTCTGGGTTTTGTGCCAGCGTGCCGGTGAGCTCCAGAAAGTTGAGCAGTAGTGACTTGGCCAGGCGCTTCAGCTCAAAAGCGCGGTCAAAGTGCTTCACATCCTTGGAATCTGATGGAGTGGTTGAGGGGAGGTTGGTGATTCCTTGTTCCTCGAGAGTGGGGAGCTTGTCATCCAGCTGTGAAGTAATGCATCAGCGTGTCACTCTGTAAGACTACCTATCCGTTGAACTTGACTCCTTACCATGTACTGATCGCCAAATACCCGCCAGCGTCCATCGGCTGGCTCAGCTGGCGGTTGGAGGTTGATGAGATCCTCAGGCACATCGGGGACGCGCACCGTCAATGGCTCTCCTTCATGCTGACCGAGGTGCGCTGTTCTCAACGCTTCAATCCGAGACAACCTTTCAGGCGTGAAGTCCTTCCAGAACGGCGGAGGATTAGGAAACGTCGACGAGAGCGAATGCGGCTCTTGCTGTTCGGCCATCTTTCAGCCGAGGGCGACAAGGTCACCTCATAAGATTGTGTCAAAATGAAGCCGGAAAGGCAGGCGCGTGAACGAAGACGGCCTGATGACAATCTAAAACCGAGACAAAGGTCTGAGGTTCAGCCTCCGGCAACTCGCAAACGCAAAAAGGTCCCTTGAGTTTGGTGGGGGAGTGAGACTTTGGTGGGAGGATTGGAATCCACGTGGAATGAGACCAGAGACAGCTTTGACAAAGACGAGGTCAAAGCTTTTAATGCAACAAAAATCGAGGGTTCAACGGTACTACCCTCGGCGAGGTTAAATATCACTGCGAATCAGGCCCGTTGATTTGACGGTAATTAAAATGAAAGAGAGTTACTTTAGCTACAGCCTTCCAAGAGTTGCGAATCTCTTGAGCGAGGCTAATGTCGATTTGCGCCGGTTAATTGTCGGCGGTTGCTCACCTCACACCTCTCCTCTGTTTCCGTCTCGACCACCATCCACCGCAAGCGCCTCTTGTTCTTTAACACCAAACAACGTCATATGCATTCCTCCTCTTCTTTTCTTTTCTCTTTTTCTTCTTTTCCACTTATCAATCAAACAAGTCCCCCAAAAAGGGCCCCGTTCCTTTAACGCCACATCTAATTGGCCATTTGAACGGCCGCCTTCATACGCTCTGAGTGGCCTGCTTCAACTCGTCAACATCCCTCCACACCGCATCTCCTCACGCTCGAAGCATCTTTTCTCCTCCCAAACAACATCCATGTCCGACGTGCGATCCCTTCTGCGGCAGCAGCGAGCCGCTCGCCGCATCGAACATCCTTATGCTGCCTACTCGGACGCAGGCAAGCTGCTCTGCACGCTCTGCCATGAGCACATCAAGACCGAAACACTTTGGGACTCGCACGTCCGAAGTGAAGCGCACAAGACTCGTCTAATAAAGGCGCAAACAGCAGCACCGGTCGTGCCCCCCAACGATCAAGAAGGACAAAGACAGGTGGCGCAAAAACGGAAGCATGACGACGCTGAGGATGCTACTGCTGGAAACGGGGACGGGGACGTCGAGATGGAAGATGCTGTGCGGCGGAAACGAAGCAAAACTGATGCGGCCGAGTTGGAAGCGGACAAGGAGGCTAAGGACCATAACTTGACACCACCTCGGTTGGCTAGGAGGACATCAGCCACCCCGTCGCATGGTGTCGAGCTCCAGATCCCCTCACGGCCAGCAACTCCTGCCCATCACCGTGACGGCTCCTCTGCCTCTACCCCCGGAGGCCAACCTAATCTCAATCAACAACCTACCACAACCACCCTGCCATCGCGCCGTCCTAGTACTCTGGCGACCGATGATCGGCCAACCACGACATTGCCACAAGTGGACGAGTCAGAATGGGCAGCCTTCGAGGCCGATATCGCCGCTACAACTGCCCCCTACGATGAGGATGCAGTCATTTCCGCCCCAGCCATGACAGCTCAGGAAGCTGCCGATGCTGAAGCCCAGAAGGAGGAGGAAGCAGAGAAACGCCGCGCTCAAGCCGATGTCGACCTCGAAGACGAGAAGGAAGAGGCAACACGAGCCCTCGAGGAGGAGTTTGAGGAAATGGAAGAACTCGAGGCACGCGTAAGGCGTCTGAAAGAGAAGCGGGAGGCTCTGCGCAAACGAGGCGAGAGCTTCAGCCAAGAAGCTGCCGCGGCCAAGTCTACAGGATTGGGCAAAGAGAACCTACAAACTCCAGTGGTCGAAGAGAAGGAAGATGAAGAAGAGGAGGACGATGACGACGAAGATGATGACTGGGACGGCTTCAGATTCCGAGCCGCCTAGGATCGATAAACTCAAGCATGGACTCATTTAACAGATTCTAGCCCAACCAGAGGTCTCAAAGCCGCCCCCCCAAGGCCGGCACAGGGGAAGCTTGACAGGAGCCCCCAGTTCTGTACAATCAATCTAGCCCGCATAATGTACTATACAAACAACCATGTCATGCCATGCCATACGATAGGGCATGGGATATCCATGAGAACCGCCACCCTTGTCGCTGATACCGTTATGCTAAAAGAGTGAGAAGGGACCAGCCCTCAAGACTGATCAGGAACGAGCACAAACAATGCAAAACACACGGGAAAACAACCAGGCCTAGCCTACCAGTCCACAACTGCTGGCATGGAGCACCATATTACACGCTGTGCGCTGACCATTCACAGCATCAGCATCGCCATTGGCAACTTACTGGGCAATATTTCGACCCTCGCCGCGACTGATCCTCTCCCAGAACCTGCGCAATCGCCACACGCGCCCAATCCCCCGACTCTCCTCCCATCTTCGGACACCCTCTTGACGGACCCTGACTTCACGCCTCCACTTGGAAGCGATCCACTGCCGCAGCCCGTCTCTGATCCTCTCCTTCTCAATTGCCTTCTTCCTAGCTACGATCGCTGGCGCAACGTGCACAGGTACCATACCAGGAACGCATTCCTTTGGCAACACAGAGCGTTCAACCAAGGCAGCGGCAGAAGGCCTGGCTGCTAGGCGTCGCGACAGGCGAATTGAGACCAGGGAGCGAGCAAGTCGTCGCGAGACAATGGAGGTCTGTGTCATGAAGATGGAGCGAGCAATGAGGTCAGCCAGGGACGGGCGAGAAGGTGACCAGAGAAGAGCCGGAAGATCGGTACGGACTTGACGAAGCCGGTAATGATGCAGCACAGGTGCCCGAGATATGTCACGCAGGTGATGGTTTGTCTAGATCTCGGTCAGTCTGTGCTCATAGAGCCCCTGAGCTGTCATATTCTTCTCGATTCATCAACGCAGACATCGGAAACAAGTCACAAGTGGCTCAGGACGCTTGCTGACTTTGGACGGTCTATACTCACCCTAGACGCTGATAGAAGATCACTCACGTCCAGACACCCCATGATTTGGAAAAGTACCTCATTTGGCATGCTCTCCAGGCATGGGGGGTCGAGGACTGTCCGAACATTACCTCCGCTGCAACACTCACTTCCCTCAGCCTGGGTGACAAGGCCAGCGTTGCTATGCCAGGAGGCTGGGCAGGCTGCCTCTTGCGGGAGGCTGGGAATCATCGACATGGCTGCGGGTTGGGCATCAGCGACCACAGGAATCGCAGGGCTGAAGGGTTTCCCATCCTCGACCGGGACTAAGGAGCCAGGATCATCAGAAGGAGGTGACAAGAGCGACAGACGACGTGTCTGCGAGGTGAGTTGGTCGGACGATGTGGCAACAGGCTTCATGATGGATCAAAGACCTAGGCGCGGCAGGCGACGGAGGGCGCCGAGAGTGGGCGTGAACTCAAGGGGAGTGAGACCAAAAGACGAGGTTTCTTTTTCCTCCCTTATCCGAAAGAACCTGGATCTCGGAGGCCAATTTCGCAATAGCCTTGAGCATACGGGGAGGCGGAAGAACGCGGGCAAGGGGCGGGAAGAGACAGGCGTCAGGTAGGTGTCAGGAGGCCGTCACACGCACAGCTCGGTTGTGACTCCGAAGCGATGGCCGCGATGGCTGGCCCGTGGTTCTAGCAGACCACAATTTGGGTCAGTCAATGGTCCTTTGGTACCGCCGGAAAGACGACGAGGCAGGTGACCGGTGAGGAGGAGGTGGCGATGATCTGAAAAAACACGAGAAGAAACGCGGCGCGTGAGAGAAGAGGTCGCGAAAGGTGGTCTGGCTGGTCGCAAGGCCGGGACCCCCAATACCCGATGCGTGAGAAAGAGGCAACCGAAGAAGCGGTGGGGACGGCGTGAGAGGGAATTATCTAGTATCGGCACTATTGAGCATTGGCGAGCAGGCTAGAGTAGGAGTAAGAAATGTTGGGGCTCGAGGCGTGATCCCAGAGGCCGTCGCTGATGACGTGGAAAGGCTTTGGGATGGTGGATGAGCCTTGCGTTCTAAGCGCGCCGCGCGTCTCTTAGCCGTTCGAGCACGGAAACGCTCGGCAATCGTACAGATAAGAGGCGAGATTATGAGATTTCTAGAATAGAATTGATTGCATTCAAGCAATCCTCAAGATGAGGACAAAGGTGCTGGACAAGGGCGTTTTGCAAGGCAAAACGATCAAGTATGAGGTGATGAGGCTGTGAGATCGGTCGGCCCTGAAACTTGGAGTTGAGGGGAAGTCGAGGAAAGTGGGGGCGGTCGGCGGAGAGTGGACGATCAGATTAGACTAAAGTGGGGCCGAAGCGCTTCTGCTTCGACTAATGGCGGGCGCTTGCCAAGAAGCGCCTGCCGTCAATTGGTGGGAGACAGGGATGGCACCTGCCGCGATGCCTGTCTCAGAGTTCACGAGCAATCAGAGCAGGCAGGCACTTGATTGAACGAGAAGAAAAACCGTTGCAAGTACCGAATTGATGGCCACGTTAACTGGGATTTCGTTTAGTCAAATCCCGGGGTTTGAAGCTTTGATGAAACTTTTGACTTTTTGACAGTGCAGCTCAAACGTGCTTGACCCATGCTCCTGCTGTTCTGCTCGGAATCTCGGTGAGGCTTTGGGCCCGACCAATGGACTACCACCACCTCTGCTCACTCCTTCCTTGCGTGCCCGTCAAGAACCATTCTCACACACATGATTCTCGTACCTGCCCCAGCCGGCCATCTTTGAGGCCAGCGTTCCTTCCAGTGTTGGTTCCTCGCCCGCAAGCCCTGACCGACTCGTGACTGCTCATGTTAGCACACAGCCGTGAGGCAAAACAACAAAAATTTCACGATCAAAACATAAACATCACCATCCACGATCGCCATTCACCCGACAACGACAACAAAAACATCCACAGCCTCTCCTCCCGTGGGCTACCGCAGGCATCCACCCACCCACACCCGCAACCGCACGCATACATACATACATCCACATCCGCATTTCACGTGCATATGCTCATCACCGCCACCCGGAAGATCGAATCTGACGAACGAGCAAATGTCGTCTTTTCAGGCGCGCAGGAGCCGGCGCCATGCGTGGATCGACGACCCTGCTGCTGCTACTACTGCAACTCAACCTGCACGCCTGCGTCTTGGGCAGCTTTCTTCCACCGTGGTCGACGAGCCTGGGGCTGTCGTCTCTCTTTACTCCTCGTCGCTCAACCATGCCGATGCAACGTGCGGTTCCTTGCTGTCTTGAGCTTGCACTGACGTAGCCATACTTTTCCTTTCTCGTGCAGCTCCTCCGCAATCAACGTACAGTACCCGCTTTAGCGGTCGAGGTGCATCTGCACCCGCTTCCGCCCATGCGTATCGATACATCGCCAGATGAGCAGAGTGAGCAACCTGCCGCACGCCTTTGATCACATCACATCGCATATATAGCTTTGTCGGGTTTCTTCGCCGAACTCCCGTTGCCATCGTCTTTTACCTTCACGCCCTTTCTCTGACGTGGAAATGAATCCACCCGACTTCTGCGGCCGTTTCTCCAGACCTTGACAGTCAGAACCAGGGCTCTAGACCCCAGGTGCTATCGACTGGCGGGTCCCATATGCATTCAGTGCTTTCATCACATCACAAAGTGGTCGATAACCATGTTGATTTCCACTTCATCGCCGCTTGGCTTTGCATTGTCTCGCCTGGTTTTCATCGGGCTTCACCTCCGCCTCATTCAAGGGCGTTCAAGCTCGTTTCGTCTGGTGCGGCTCGTCCTCCAGGGAAGATGTCGGCCTAACCTATCTTGGGCGACTCCCCATGGCTTGATACCGAAGTCGTGGAGGACCAGCAATTTCAATGTGCATCCGGCTGGCGACAGCCTGCTGATCAGCACTGACAGCGCACTCCGCTGCACGGCCGTTGGACTCTTCATATCTCTCGGCACCCTGATTCAATGGATCGACCGAGTTGCCCGCCATTACCATCACCGGTCAACCACGCCTTAGACCAGATGTACCAAGATGGCATCTAAGTGATGATAGACCTGCTACCAGGGCTTCAGCCTTCAGGCTTTCACCAGGCTCCATATCTCCACTCCACCCTGACACCCAGGCGCAAGCGCATTGCCAGTCTTGATGGTGCCGTGAAACAGTACCATGGCACGATATGCCAGCACCTCACAGAACCTTGTTGCTGTGCTGTTTTTTTCAATTCATCGCCCCTCCCGTCAATCATGCTATCTCAATGTCTTCGCAGCAAGCATCCGCCATGTTGGCTAGGAAAAAAGGATGGTTGCACAGCTTCTCCAGCTGCCACGGCCCGCGTTTCTCAACTGGCTTTGTCGCATCTGCCATCAAGTTTGTGGTGTGGCCGCTTCGCCAGATCCAACCCGTCGTCTGTTGTTCACCTGCTTCACATTTCGCGCCGTCGCAAGAGCTTGGCTTCCTGGGATGGCCACGCTTTCTGACCCTGGCCCCCAACCAATCACTGCCTTGAAGAACTGCCCATGCGGCGACAATGGAAACACGTCTGCCGCACGGGAAGACCCAGCCTCAAGCCGCTGCCCGCGCCTTTAGCCCCTGGCCCCCGTTCCATGTCAGTTGTCTCCCCCACACGGCTGCGACGTTGCTATTCGACAGCCTTCTTCGAATTCCTCCGCGACGAGCACGGGAACGGAGACTGTCTGGAGCTACGTAATGAAGCTAGAGCTAGAAGTGGGCCAAGCGACGTTGCGCCTGATGGCGCCGTCGACTTCGCCAGTCCCGACCGCGCGCTTCAAGGCTGAGCAAAGGGGGTTCTGAGCTTGAGAGACTTGACTGTGCACCAATTGTCAATCCCCAGTTTCTCGTAGGCTCGGAAAAGAGATCTGATTTCTCCATTGGCCCCAGGTACGATCGGACACTCCCGCCCCGTTTCTTGCGAACAGGCTCCATGCAGCGTTTTCCAGACACATGATTTGCAGCAACCCAGGCGTTCGGTTCGATTTTGAGCCCGCCAGACTTGGTCGATGCTGGGGTCCGAGGCTCATTGGGCGATTTTGGATTGCGGAATTTTCCTGGCCCATCTCCATCCGGCCGTAGCGCAGCCTCTGCGCCGCAACGGCCTGTACGTGCTTCGTCATGTACGCACATGGTTGCAAGGCCTGACCTGGCGCCATGTCGTTGCAATTGAGCCGCGCTGTTACTTCCCGAGCCCCCAACAGCGTGTTTTCCCTCAACAATGGTCGGCAAGGACCGCGGCTACCGTTTGTACCTTACCCCCGAAGCTGCGTCTGGTTCAAGGCGTCGGCCCTTTGTCAACCCTCTCAGTCAGAGCCAACCTCAAATCCGAATCTTGGAATGAATACCCAAAAGCGGGCCGGCCCGGCCGCTAAACCGGGCCGTTGTGGTCTTCCAGGCTGAGCGAGCAGGGAATGTGGATCAAGGCAAAGTCCTTGATGATCAATTGACGGCCTGTGTGCCTGCAAAGGCCGGCTGGATGTTTGACTTGGTTCATGGCCACCATGATAGTCTCAGGTCTCCAAGTTGGCCGCCCTTCCTTTCTCTGCCTTGCCTGTTCCGGATGATGAGCAGTTGTGAACCCTCCCTTCGCTGAAGCTTACAGTTTGTGCCTCAGTCAGTGCATCCACCCACCCACACACGCACAGTCAGTCACCCACACCCAATATACATGCGCGAGGGCACACTCTTTGGCATAACCCAGCCACCGGAGTCGAGAATCAGACATGTATCCCCGCCGAGCCCAACAATGCCCAACGCGTTGAGGACGAGAATCGGTTTCTCAATGCTCTGTTACCCTCGCCCCGCCCTCTCACTCTCGTGATCTCATGCGGGCTGTGAAGTCATCACGGACGACTTGAATTGCCCGAGACGCAGGCCTTTCCCGAAGCAGAAGGACAACTCAGCAGCTCCCGGAAGCTTCGTCACGTTTCCCCGTGAACGACCCTTTGTCGCAGCCATGTCCCATGTTCGGGGTGTCTGGAACTGCCTGCCGATGGCAGTGGTTGCTGCTACCCGTACTCACTACCAGATCAGGTGAACCCCTTGCCATTGGTGGTGGACTTGAGGGCGATAGAGCTCATCATTGCGACATTGAAAAGTCTGTTTCCCCGCCTAGCGTACAGCTGCGGCGAACTGAGATCGTGACAAGTCACTTGGAGATCTCGAGGCGTCATGACCAAGTACGCAGACCTGGATGAGATTACAGCCGTGATGGCTATTCCCCATCAGTGCCCTGCGGAGAGGAGGCCCGCTTATGCTGGCGGGCAGTGACGAAGGCTGCACCCGACATCGTGCGAGTATGAGACCGGGTTCACCTTTCGATCATTGACACCGACATCTAGAGATTGATGTGTTCAATGCCTCGGCGGCTTGAACGGCCCCCAACGGGAAGCTCACGGCGTATTCGACGGCTTCGATGTGATACTATGCTCGCTTTGCATGGTCACTCAACCATTGTTGCCTTGGAACGAGGCGTACATCATGCTTAGGCAGATATTCTGGGGGGAACCACTCTGAAGTGAGGCGGTAGGGGATGGTTGGAGTATATCAACGGCAGGAGAGTCGCAGCAGGACCCATGGAGCAGCGAAGCCGCACAGTGCTCTGCCTTCTGAGGCAATGATGATATGCAATGACCCGGCTGCAGTGATAGCCAGAGGGGGCATGCCACGTTGTGCATTCCGTGTGCCTGGCGCAGCCCGGCATGGTTCTGGAATTGCTTTTGAACCGTGGACAATGGTGTTCAACAAAGGCCCCCCTCCCCCCTGGAATGACCAACGACTCAGTGGCGAGACGGAACTTTGGTTGATTCATGTGAGTCGGCAGCCATGCACGAAAACCATGCAAACTCCCCTATTCTTATCTGTTGCTGCCGCAGCAAGGCCTTGCAGCGAGATGCAAGTCTAGGCCGGCTGAGTTACTTTTCTCAGCTCAAGCCCTTGGTGCTTCAGTCCGGCCGCCTGGCCGCCAAGAGAATCTGTCGGGCTGAGAGAAGTCGACGCTAATGCATGAACACTTTGGAGAAAAGCCCGGCAAAGGATAGTTGCCTTGTCATCAGGGGCAGGTGATGAGGAGGCTTAACCTCCTCCTGGAAGCTCTCTTCTACCCCTGGTGGTGATTGAGTGAGCTGGCACCCACCGGGAGGGCTAGGCCGTTGGTGTCGCCAGCAACAGAAGCAAGCCGCATGCCCAGGCGACTGTGAGGGTGCAATATCCGAGATGGTGGATGTTGGGCAACAGCGGAAGCAATCGGCCGAGACAGGACGATGAGGTCTTGTCAGACAGAAAACGGCTGGCAGGGATGGCAAGGCGAGGGGGCATGGGAGAGAGGGGACGACCTCGTCTGGAGGCAGCTTTCAGCCCCCAGTGGCAAGATACTTGAAAGTTTTCTCCCGGCCTCGATCCATCAGAGTCGGCGAGACAAGATGCACGAGAGCTCGGACGAGAGATGGCTGCCTCAACCCGAACCGGGAAGCCGACAGCATTGGAGACATGGCTCGTCGTAGAAGCGGCACGGCATGGTGCTGTAGAAAGCAGGATCTGTGCTGTGATGTGCTGTAGACAAGGGAAAAGCGAGTCAAATGGTAGAGCATGAACTGCAGCCACTCTGTCGATGTGCTCCGTTGAGGGCGCCGTTGGCATCAAGCTCGAGCCCGCCGAGCCCGTGAGGCCTTGACGCACGGAGGAGGATCAAAGCAGCGAACCAGAGCCCTTGGTTTCACCGAAATCGACAACCGTCGAGATTGCAAGCGGTCAGGATCCCCTTGTTCCCTGACACTTGTCCGCCCTCGGGACGAACCATGAGGCCCCACAGCGGCCGCAGATCGAGACACCCCCTTATGTAGGCTCGACTGGGACAAGTCCTGGAGACGACGCGGCCGAGGCCAGGCCCGCAGCGGGAAAGACACAGGGCTCCCTGGCAATAACATGGCCGTATATGTGACCCGGCAGTCCCAAGACTGGGTGGCCAGAGACGGACGCGTTATGGAAGAAGTGTGGAATGTTGACAGAACAGGAGCCGTTGAGGGGAGTGGGCGGAGGAATGTCCAAGCAGCAAACAGCAAGCAGCAATTGATTCGGGGAAGGGAGACGCTGAAGGTCGGAATCAGCTTCTTGGTGACTATGTTTGAGGTCCTGCGAGGGAGATGGCGCAAAGAGATATCTGCTTGCCAGGTACGTACGTTAGGTATGGGAACGACAACAGAGGCTGACGGGGAGGCGACCGGGAGCACAGCAAGGGAAGACGCACACGCATACACACATACTCACTCACATCACATACACACGCCCCCGCGGGTTTGTCCAAGTTTGTTTGTCCCCTTCGTCAGCCCTGGTTTCCTTGTTCTCCTCTGCAGCTCTAGCATTACCGTGAAGTGCTGTACACACAACTACTGCAGTGGCATCTCGCGGTGTGGGGATGCCCCGTCCCTCTCCCCTGCTGCTGCTGTTGCTGTCGTTGCTGATACTGCTAGGGGGGTGTGTGTCGTATCTCGAGCCATGATCAACGTGGCAAGCGACCACCGGGCCTCTTCTGCCATGCTGCTAGGACAGAGACTGGGTCTGACTAGGTCAAGGCCCCTCCTCCTTCTAGATCAGGTTGACGGACGCTGGTGACGTTGACGGGAGAGGTAGCAGCAAAACAAGCCAAGGAGAAACGAGGCTTGAGGTCAGAGTTCCCAAAGAGGGAAACAACATATGCGGAGACAACAAGCTACAAGAGAGTGGTTGTTGGACAGGTCCGAGGTCAATCAATGGCCATGCTGCAGGGACTTGTGAGAAATACACCTGCACTCTTTTGAGGTTGCTGCGGCGCCACACCAGGCCCCAGGAACGAAGCAATTCGAGGCTAGACCCTTCGGATAGTCGGGGTATGTCGCATGGCAGCGGCACGAGGAAAAAGATGGAGTACCAAGCAGATGGCTGGGCTGGGCTGGGGGGGGGGGAGAGGGGGTGTGTAAGGCCCTTTTTTGGTGGAGGATGGTGATGCGATGGGGAGGGACGGCCATATGGGGCATCAAGTACGGGTACCCAATCGACGCAACCAAGCAAGCCCTCTTTTATCCCGCAGGAACAACAGCAGCAGAAGAAGCAGCAGCAGCACCAGCACAAGCAGAAGCACGATGATGGATGGCCTCTAGTTGGCCCGAGTCGTGTCCAGGGGAGGAGGGAAAAAAGGCGATTGCTTGTTGGTTGTGCGGGAGTCCCACATGTGGATGTGGGATGGCATATACAGCACGACGATCGAATACACCGAGAGGTTCCTAGGTCGAACAAGTATAAGATAGCTACGGCGTCCCACGGTCCGGGGACAGGCACCCCATCTTCATCTCTCCCCAGATCAGGACCACAACTGGATCGCATCGACAAGGGAATACAGATTACCTAGCGACCAAGACTTGCAGTTGTCACGACAGACTACTCCCTTCTTTGAGACGACTCTTTGTGTACCACCACCAGGGCGAAGCAAGTCTACGACACGATTGCAACAAGTACCAACGACATTGGTTGCAAACACATCCGTTCAACCCTCTTCTTTGTCGTTTGAACACAAACAAGCAACACAAACAAACCCACACGCGACCTTCAGCAACAGCCTGGTTTCAGGCCAACGCTCTTTTAAAACGATAGGGTGCTTCGCCAACTAGCAATACGTTACGTGAGGAACTAGTCGTGCTGGGCCTCTCAGAGTCTCGGAACCTGCTTCTCAACTTGACCGCAACTTTGTCTGCGCCATTGTATTGCTTGCAGGTAAGTCAAATAACACACGGCCTCGCCGGGTCAGGGTCATGCCTGATCATCACCAACCTCACCCCATACCCCTCACGCCCCTCTCTCTTGTCCTTACCGGGGTACGGTCTTGTATTACAGATGTCTTGCCCTCTAATAAGAGGCTCGGGGTGGATGGGATGATCCCGGGAGGTGAGACATGAAAGGGCAAGATGGTCTAAGCTGGGGAGAGAGGGATGCAGTGAAACAGGATAAGAATAGGAAGCTGAGGGGATGGGACGACTTGGAAAGAAGACGATGAGGGAGAGAGAGAGAAATAGAAAGAAAAGAAAGACCCGAGAGACGTCGGTGGCTAACCTACTGCTTCTAGGATTTCTCTTGACAGAGAAGAACTTGACTCTTTCATCGTCCTCCTCCCAAGGCTCGATCGTCATTGGACTCGGCTCGACTCGACTCGATACGGTTCGACTTTTACTCGGGACTTGACTCGAATCGACCACGGCTTCGCCTTCCGTCCTGTCCTGTCCTGTCTTGCAACTCGACTGTCCACCCTCGGTCAGTTCGCTCGCTACTGCCGGTCCTCCTCCTCCTACTCCTCCGCTTCCTCCTCTTGGGACCAGTTGCAGCTCGCTATCCTGCTTCCCCCATCCCGACAAGTCGCCACCGGGCACACCCGTCGATACCCAACCAGTCAGCAACCATGTGCTACTTTGAGCAAACCCGCTGGGCATGCGGCTACTGGCGCTGGGGCCATTTCCGACAGCAGTGCAACAAGGAGTACCGGATGGGCGAGACGTGCGGTCTCAAGCTTGTCTACGAGACCAAGACGGAGCCCGATGTGTGTAAGCTCTGTCATGACACGGAGAAGAAGCAGCGCCGGTACGACAAGATGTACCGGGACGTCCAGCGCTGGCAGCGCGAGGGCAACCGAAGTGCCACCATTGAGCGGACGTGCGGCGAGATGCATGATGTGATGGGCCAGATCTATCGGATGAGAGAGGAGCACGATCACAGGCTACAATCTCTAGGCCAGGTACGTATGAAACATGTTCATTTCCTTACCTTTTTGTCCTGCTTGAGCAAGGAAGAGGTCCCCCAGGAGGGCAAGACAAGTGAGAGACGGACGGGAAAGACAGCAAAGAAAAGGAAAAGGCAGAGGGGAAAAAGAGACGAAAACAAAAGAAGAAAAAAAAAGAGGGACGGGAAGGCAAAAAAGGGGTGTGAGGGGCGTGTGCGTGCGGTGGTAATGGATGTGTTGCATGCATACCGTAGACTTGGTGTGGGCGTGGCCATTGTCTTGGGCGTGGGCTTGGACAAGAGAGGATCGAGAAACGAAACCAGAGAGGGCTGACTGGCTAACCATGAATTGCAGTGACGAGACTCTAAAGCGGCCCGAACGAATCAGTAATTCTCAGAGACGACGACGGACGATACCGAAAAGCAGGTGAAGGGACTGGACTGGACAGTCCAGGCTTGGTTGGAGCAGAGGCGGCTCACAGCACGCAACGGACGTTTTCCGAGTCACGGAGCGCATGTGTCGCAAAGCAAGAGGCAATAACGATGATGAACATGAACCCCAGAAGCACCAAAAGAGAGTTGTACAAGAAGGGGGGGATCGACAAGGGAAAAAAGGAACCAAGAGGATAAAGGCGGTGGGAACTGGCTGCTACGTGGACATGACAAGACAGACGACGGGGGCATTTTTCTCTCTTTTTTATTCCCCCTCTTCCCCTCTCGGTTCATCTGACGGGATCCATCATTTCTTTTCTACGTTTCTTATTTGTTTTCTTTTCTTTTACCATTCTGGCGGCGGACTTTTTATTTTGTTTCACGACTATTATGAGGGAGGGTCCAAGTAGACAAGACCCAGAAAGAGATGATTGTCTTAAGAGCAAGGCAAGGCAAAGAAACAAGGACGGGAATGGGCACTTTTTTGTGGGATGGGTCCCCCCAAGGCGGGAACCTGGTTTACGTTGCTCAGCTATATCCATGGGTATGCGAAGAGCAGAGCAGAGAAGGGCGGAGGAAGAAGGAGGACCAGGAGGAATAGGTTACTTTTCAAAGTGTGTTGTTTCTTCCATAGGCAAGGATGTTACTACACTTCCACCAACCCCTTTTTAAACTTATTCTATTCTCTCTCAGAAAAGAGAAAAAAAAAGAAAACACACACACACACAAACCCCCCAAAGACGGGAGGAGGATCATCATCATTAAAAAGTCTGTCCTTTGTTCCGTTCCGTCACCTACCCCCCCTGCCCTAAGCCCGAGCCCCGAATCGTGGAAGATGCAGATGATGGAGGGTGGCAGTGCCGTGCTTGTGCATGGGCAGGGGGTGGTGTGTGGGCCTCGAAGATGAGGGAAAGGAAGAATGAAGGAAGGAAGACGGAGCCTGATGAATAGGGCCTCTCACTTGGTCTCTTTTTTGCTGGCAATCGGGGAACAACAAGACGCCGGCGCTCATCATGACGGCGGGTCCTTGTTTGGCCGGGGGGTCACAAGCAAGGAAGCAAGCAAGTATCACGAGTGAGGGGGAGGGGAAGAATATGTAGACAAGCATCATAATCTGTGAAATGGGAACAGCTTCCGAACATAATGAGGAGACAAGAGAAAACCATCCAGCCGAGGTAGGGAGCACGACAGGCAAAGCAAGGTCAAGATGGCATGCAGTCGGGATATGTCTCCAAGGCACACATCGAATAAGAAGACGGCCAACTTGGAACGACCGAGCCTGTCGTGTCTTTTTTTCCCTCAGGTTGCGCAGGGCCCTGAACCTTGGGAAGAAAGCACCATTTCCCGCCTGTCTATTATGCGGAGTAACCTCATTTCGACACACACACACACACACACACAAAAAGAAGGCACGCACACATGCCCTGGCTTATCGGGGCTTTCCAAGGGAGGGAGGGGCTTTCTCCTACAGTAGCCCAAAGGCAAGCCCTTGGCTGACGAATGAGGGGAGCAAAGGCGTGCGACGATGCAGGTGCGGAAGCACAATGCCAGGCCAGGCAGTGGACGCTGGGCCGCCCACCATATCCTCAGTCGATCTGCTTTGTGTCTATTAGGCGTCGTTGAATGTGAGTCTCGGTCTAGGGGGGTGTATGTGTGGGTGGTGCTTCATCGCGGTGGGCCATAATGTCTGATATCGAAGGTTCGGAACGAGGATACGAAAGCAAGAACTGGAATCGACGGGCAGTAACAAGACGGCGATTAGCAGAGAGACACCACGTATCGTAGGGATCGGGAGCGGGGACAGAGTGGGAGCTGGAGTCGACGATCGTAGAGTCGGGAGGCGACGGGGTGAAGCAAGATCGAGAGTCTTCGAGTCGTGTCGTGTCGTTGTACGCCGGACCTCTCGACTCTTTTGAGTCGCATGCCCAAAGGGCAAAGTTGCCGATTGCAGCACGGCATCATCTCCCCAGAGAGAGTGAGAGAGCAGAGTGTAGCACAGCAGAACGCACCGTTGTGGCCTTGACCACAGTAGGGCACCCCCGGGCTGTGGCCCTCAATCTCCCCTGCGGTGCGGTCATGCCGTACGTACTGTACGCAAGCAAGACGGGGCAAGCAGCGAGGGGCGTGGGGAGGGGGAGGGGAAGCTTGCTTGGCCCAGCATGATGCAGCTGCAGCAGCTACCTAACGTTACCTGCTAGTAAGCTCCATGCTGCGTACATAGGTAATGTAGCGCACACTCTCTCGGGCAGAGCGAACAGCACCAGTAAGTAAGTCAGGTGTGCTGTGCGGCGACCCGGGACTATGAGTGAGGGTGAGAGGTGGGGAACAGGTCCGCCGTCAGGGCTCACAGAAAGCAGGCTGCTGCTGCTGGCTGGCTGGCTGGCTTGAAGATCCTGGGCAGCAGCCATTTTCGGTGCTGGGCGATTGCAGACTGCAGGATTGGACAGGACAGGGTTTCGGTCTCCATCGAAGTGTTCGAGAAGAGGCTGGGGGATGGACAACCACACGCGACGGGGTTGATCAAGGTCGTTGGTTGGTAGACAAAGAGCCAGTGAGTGAGCTATGTTGACGATAGTCGACGACGACTAGACGTTAAACCAAAGCAGGCCTGGTTGACCGAGCACGAATTTTGACCGCCGTCAATCTTTCTCTCCGTGGCCTCCTCAGAGTGGTCCCCTGCTCGTCCGCCCCGAGGCGCGCATCTAGTGCCCGTACTGTTCCTTGCTGGCAACTTTTCTCCTAGCCGTAGGTAGGTAGTATCGGGGAGCCTCTCGACGACGGCCCCTGGCCGAAGTCGAAGAAAAAAAACCCAAACCTGAGCCCTGTCTCGGACGGGCCCAGCCTCCCGTTGACGGGGTCCAGGGGCCCATCTCGCCGTGGGTGCGTGAGCAGCAAGCAAGACACTCCCCGTCCCTCCATCGAGATGGCATGGCTGGCATGGCGGTTCCCGACACCATGGCTCTCTCTACCCGAGGGAACGGGCAAGGCCCATGGCGACCGCACAGAGGCAGCGGCTTCCAGCCATTCATCCTTCCCAGATGGCTGTCCTAAACAGCGGCTTGCCCGTGGTAGTGGTAGCCCGCCCCCCATTCCCCCGTCCGTGGCCCCATGGATAGGTGGCCATGGTCCCCGTCCGCGTCCCCGTCCCCGTGGTGGCGGGCTAGAAGGGCCCTGGGCTCTGCCAGAGGATTCCCGAAGGCTTGGTACGTGGGCGGGATCTTGCTCACGGTTGACGAAAGGGATCCATCCAAAGCTCCCCAGTGGATGGAGCCCCATGCAAGCCGCCCATCAACGGTGCGAGCCGAAGCCGGAGAAAACCAATCTAAAACGAGGGCCGACGGCAAGCTAGAGCGACGGCCGCCATCCTCCTCGTCTCGATGCCCTGGTCTAGCGCCCTTTCACACCCCACTGACTGCCGGGCCACCTCAAGCCATGGTGAGCCAGTGCGAGGGGAGCGCACGTGTCTGATGCTTAATGGGTGCTGTCGCTTCTCGACAAAGTCACGCCTCCGAGGTGGGCTGCTGGGCACCGCCTCTAGCTCGCCGCTGGTGCTCGTCATGTGTGAGAATCTGCTGCAAAGACAAGAGGCCCATCCATCCATAGAGCATAGTGCGAACTGATGACGAGGGTTGGAGATTAGACCATGTAGGGTTCCCATGGTTGGGCCTGGTCCTGGTCCTGGTCCCGGTCCCAGCAGAAGCTCAACACCCAGGCGAGAGGGAAAATTGGAAAAAATTCTGTGAAATTCGATTGGTGTGTCTGTTTGTACAAGTCCACTTCCATGCCCACATCAATCAAAAGACAAAGATTGAAGGAAAAGTTTCAAGAAAGTAAAAATAAAAAAGAAAGGCCAAAAAAAAGAAAGGCCAAAAAAAAGAAAGGCCCCATGCATTCGTCCGTATGAAATGAACAAAGTGAGACCACCGCCCGCGATTTATGCAACAGCCGTTTTTGTTTGCCGAACAGGAGGGTTGCTTTGCGTTGATAGCGACCAATCATGTGCCGCGCTGAATTAATCGAGAGTCTTGGATAGGTAAGTAGGTAGGTAGGTAGGTAGGAAATGATGGTTGGTAAGGAAATGTCAAAGAGTTTGTCGTTTCTTTTCGTTGTCTTGTCGTCACGGCTTATCCGCATGTTCAAGGTAAGATGCCATCCCCAACCAGCCAGCATGGGTGTTTCCGGGCTAAGCCAGCCCCCCAACAAGGCTGGGATATCGGAGGTTTCGAAGATAAAGGTACGACGTGCATCGTCAGTTGTGTCTCGCATGGAAAAGGTGTACTCTGTATCCATGCCGCAGCTGTCGACAGAGCCCCCACATCCAGACACTGGCTTCTATGTTTCCTGGCAGAGCATCACTGTATGTGATGGCCAAGAGAAATATTATTTTTTACTGCATCGCCGCTGCAGCATCCGCAAAGGTTCCGACGAGAGGACCTTCATCGCTCTCGAGGGTCTTGATGCTGGCCGGTCCGTTCTTCTGCATCTCGATCGTCTCGTCTTCCGGTATCCAATCGACCTTGACGCCATTCGCGTTGGCGGGGCTTTCGCCCTGGTTGCTAAGTTTTGACACGAGGTGTTGGTATCGAGCGAGACGGGCACCTTGGCCGGCGTAGGCAAACGGCGTCGTCGTTCCACGGGGAGCGTTATCCTGCGGTGCTATGTCGAAGATGTCCACCATGTTGCTGCGCAAGACTCAGTCAGCATCACCAGTATCAACCCCTCCTTCCATCATCGCAAACGTACTTTGATGTCTTGGCAACTACTCGCTGAAGGGCCTCGTTTTCTCGCTGCGCTTCGAGTGTGTCGTTCTCGCCGTTCAGGGACTGGTCTCCGAAACTACCGTATTGTATGCCGTTGGCGTCATCGTAAAGAAGACGGTTCTCCTCTTCCTGGAGCAGGGTTAAGCGTTAGCTGACAGGCCTGTAGACGTCTTATCCATCAAACGCAGCCATGAAAAAGACGCAGAATCTCGCGGACCACGCACCTCGTCGTAGGCGTCTCCATTACGCCGTCCCAAACATGATGCGCAAGCTCCCATCGTTACGTGGTCGCGGGACCAAGTTTCGCATATCAAATCGCAGGCCAGTAAGAGTCCGTGTCCAATATCGCCGTGGGCAGTGTATTATCGCGAGGTGGTGAAACAAATAGCAAGCAAGAAATGAACGTAGAAGGTTGCACCTGTGTCGCACAAACCTCGTGACCTTGCGATGAGCTCTTGTCGTTTGCAGCTGTCGCGCCTGCCTCACGAGATTGCCTGGTGGGTCCCATCCATAGGAACCAAAGCGGCATCGGGTAAACCTCGGACCGCTCGCCATGTTACCAGTCTGCTGGGACGGGAAGGGGACAAAGCAAACATCAAACGAACTACGGCGTTGGGCCAAGAGAAAGACTTCAATCTTCGATTCGTCGGCATCGGGCGCCATCATGGACTTTATCGACATGGTGGGCACGTTGATCGAAGATCGAGATCCACACCATGATGCCTTAGGCTCAACCCCAGTTCACCATCCCTTGGTGCTCCTGGCTCCCTCAAGTTGAGTCCAGCTTCAGACACGCGCCCTTGACAAGGGAACTCATCATTGCTTGCCAAGTTGTCCAGGGCACCCTGAAAACTAACAATGTCTTTGTTCAAGATCCCTTGGAAAGGGTTTAGACTCATAACACAAAGAGTTAGTGCTTTTTGAACGACCCTTCGCTGGTAACTTGCTGCCCTTCACTGTCTTGCGTGTCTTGCTACTGTTGCCCCTCAAACCATCTCCACGACATAGTGCTCTCCGCTTGACAACGTCTCTTGGTCTTCTTCTTCTCAACCCTGAATCTCCTTTACAAGGGCACAATCAATTCTCCTCCTGTCTATTGCCAATGTCTCTTCACGATGGATAAACTCATTCATTCGTCGCCTCCTACTGGCGATCTTGCCTCCACACCTGGCAATATTGCGTCTTCAAGAGCTCTCCTTCACACGATAACCTCATCACCCTAGGTTCAAGTTGAACTTTTCGGAGGCAACCTGGTAGCTATAAGTATGCTTGACTCCTCTCGCTTCTTGGTTTGTCCTCACCATCCTCATCACTCCAACTCAACAATCCAATCCTCACTTCCTCTCCTCTTTCTAAGTCCCTCACTCTTGGACCAGTCTTCTCTACCATCAATCGCAACATTTACCTAATCCAAGCCTCAAACACCGCATCAAAATGGTTCGCTTTGCTCCCCTGACACTATTGGCCCTGACGCCTTTGGCTCAAGCACGCTTCGACTGGTTGCAGCCACGAGGAGCTGTCGATGAGTGCTCCTATACCGTCACCGTCACCGAACCAGCTAGACCTCAGAAGACTCTCACTGTCACCGATCCTCAGGGGGGTTCCTATCGGACCGTCACTGTCCAAGAGCCTGGCGAGTCTTACACAACCGTCACTGTCACACAGTACAACGAGCCTCGCACCAAGTTTGTCTACATCAGCCAGGGAGAAACACTCGACCCACCCAAGGAGACCATCACCATCACGCATCCCGGCAAGACCGTGACTGTGACACAGACTGAGAGCGAGGAATACGTCGTCACCAAGAAGATCAACGTTTATCCTAATGGCGCTGACTACCCTGACAACAACGACAATGGCAACTACTACCCGCCTGGCGCCAAGACTATCACGGTCACCAACGGCTACCCTGCTCCCAGTGCCGGCTACCCTGCTCCCAGTGCCGGCTACCCCGGCTACGAGGGAGGAGTCGTCACCAAGGTCATCGGCGGCAATGGTGAGAAGTACTACGATAACGCCCAAACGGTTACCGTTGTCAAAGATGGCGAGGTCAAGACCCTGACTTTCACGCATTTCAACTATAACACGGCCACCACCACCATCACTCAGCAGAATGGCGAGGTCAAGACTCTCACATTCACTCACGACTACGGCTACGGCAACAACAACAACAAGGTTGTCAAGACCATCACCCAGCAAAATGGCAAGGAGGAGGTCGTGACTGTCACTGGCGACTACAAGGTTGTTGAGACCATCACTGAGCAAGACGGCGAGGTGAAGACTGTGACTCTTCCCGGCTACGAGAACAAGGTCGTCAAGACAGTGACTCTGGAGGATGGCAACAAGAACAAGGTTGTGAAGACCATCACTGTCGAGGAGTCGATCGAGCGCGTCGTCACCAAGACCATCAAGGAGAGCGGCAAGGTCTACACCGTGATCGTCACACCCGAGCCTACCATTACCACCATCACCAAGGAGAACGGCAATTATGTCACCACTGTGGTTGAGGTTCCTTGCACCTACACGCTAACCGCTCCGGCCCAGTACGAGACTGCTACTGTGAAGGGCAACAGCTACAAGACCGTCACGCGAACGGCCACCTATGGAAGTGGATCAGAAGTTGAGATCATTGTCTATGACCCCAAGACTGGTTACTCTACCTGTGAGCGCAAGAAGGACGGCCAGCCTTGCCACTCTGGTTATGAGAACCCTGCCTACACCAACACCCGAGGTAGCAACAGCAGCCAGACCTCCATCGACGTCCCCAACTATACCAAGGTCCGACCTCACGACGATGACAACAACGCCGGCGTTTACGACCCTGAAGAGACTGACTGCGACGAGGCTGCCGTCTCCACCAGCATCGCAACTGTCTACAACACCGTGATCGTGACAGTGGGCGGTGAGCCAACCACCACCGCCACGCAGAGTGCGAAGCAGACCCTCGGCTACCGCGATCTGGAGAGCTCCAACAAGCGTCGCTCTGCCGTCTCTATCCAATGGTAGAGACTCTCTGATGATGAATCACGTTTTCCTTTGTACCAGTAAAAAAGGTGGGAATGTGTATAATGGAGGATTAATGCGGGAGATGGCCTCGGATAATAGTCATTGTACAGTCTAATGAGTACCTAATGTAGTAATCGTGTTTTCTTTAGTATTCAATTCAATATTTCAATCAATTTTCTGTATGCTTGAACTTGAGTATACATGATGTAGCTTGTGATCATGAAAACGATAGTCAACAGACGTTTACTACATTCTGAGCCTTAATCATTAACGAACACAACGACCGCATTCTTCTAACCTAGTATGACCATTACTATATTCTATATGTTTTACTTCATGCCCTACCCCGTCACTAACATTATCATTAATCCAATATCTTCCAAGTTCATTCGCCCGCTCAGTGTCTTGATCACACTCCTTTGTCGCTTACCCTACATGGAAGGTGATGCGATTTTCTGTGTTAACTTGATGGCTTTCAGAGATAGCGCTTTGGGATTTCCTACCTAATTAATTGAGGCTAGATCCTTTTTTGACCATCGTTTTAAATATTCTCATAACTAATTGTGGTTGTTCTTCCCACGGAGGTATAGGGAGAATGTCTGCACAGTGTGGTTTATCACAAAAAGCTCCAAGACAGTCTGCAAAATCACAGTGTGCGATAGCAGCGGTTCCGTTTTGCACAGTGTATCCTTATCATACCTTCATCTCAACCAACAACTCACATCACTAAACCTGTCACCTCAACCACGTGTCTTTGTTCCTGGCGTGCCTCTCATAACATGTGTTCGTCTGGTATGGAGATCAAACTATCGATACCAAATCGGGTAGTAAGACATTGTCTAGCACCCTGACAGCCCGGGGTCGCCGGGCTAGGCTTTGGATCCATCAAATCGCCGGGTAGTGAATGATCGATCGTTAGGAGCTCCTCGAAGCCTATCGACTTCGGGGGTCCAGTCTCGGCCCAATGGGGGGCTTATACGAGCGCCATGTTTGCTTGTTGGCGGCGCCATCTGGTGAGCGATCTTGGCCTGTCGCGGCTGACTGACGACAGGCGCAGTTTGACTGGCCGGAAGCATCTGCAAGGCACAACGACTTTGCTTTGGCGCAAGGGGAAGTGCCTGTCGCGAGGTATCCATTTACCGCGTTTGATGGAGCGGGTCAGTGTGAGTAAATACGGGAGGTTATGGAGCTCAACCCTGCTAATGCTTGTCTCAGCGATTCTAGAACTCAGTCTCTTTTTGAGACTTCAGTGGATCCTTTGTCTTCACAACCCGTGGCTTTTAACGTATCCGTCTCGCGCAACAAGACGCCTTCACCAGCCAGAGACCTCGCGCCCCGCCGTTACCAGGGATGAGTTATCAGTCTGCTTTTCCGAATCGGGTGCGAATGTCTCTGAGATGTCTCAACCAGATTGGATGGCTACCGCCCGGATCCCATTTGCCGATGTGTTTCGGCAGCTTGTCTCCCCTCTTTGTTTGGAGGGGGGATTCTTAGAATTGAGAAAGGGTGGATGTGAGAAGCAAACAAAAAGGATGGTGTCGCCTTTGAACACACAACATGACATCTGCGACATGGAACGGAACAGGACTGATACGATGCCCCAGTTAAGCTTGTTTGGAAACTCCCGGCCGAAGCTCAACGAGCTCCCCTGACCAGAATCGCCGTTGCCAGATCCGGCGAGACCCTGTTATTGTTCCCCGTGGCCAGACCTAACAAGGCCCTGACGCCGGACGCGCTTCAAACCCGCTCGACGTCCTAGGTCAGCAAGATCGAGGAGCCATGCTGTATGTGGCGGCGAGAACTGGACTCCCCGAAGCGATACCTTGATCCGTTGTGTTTGCCATCCTCATTGGGACAAGACCGTCGACTGGGATCGATCACCATTAGCCAAAGGCGTCACGGGCAAGCCCTCGAGTGTCAATGGCCGTGGAGATCCCCATTGACAGACCCTTTCTGTCTGTGCCTTGCAAATGCCAAGGATCGGAAGGTCGAGACCACTAAACCTAGTCTACTGGGCCTCAAGCTTCAGAGAACATCCGTCAGAATGCTTGTGGCGTCGTTCGACTACTTGAGATGACGATTCCCATGCCTTCCAGTGTTTTTGGTTACTCGTTACTCCCAGATCCTTCTCATTCAGTCTTCCAAGATGAAGAAACCACAGGTTCCTGCGTCCTCCTTGAGTGTGGGCAGCAGGATATTCAGCTGTACACAAGGACACATTGTGATATGTGCCATCGTATTCATGATCATGGTGGCTCCTCTCCTTTGGAGACAGAGAGAGTATGTTGGAGTCGATCTGCCTGCATTGGAGCCACATACACCATCAAAACTCGGTTACGACAAAGCCTCCAACAACACAAAGAAACTCTTTTGGACGACCGACGACGAACACCTGCGACAGTTGACGTACTGGAAGAGACCCAAAGAGATTAAGAAGGTTATGGGCATGGTATTTTTCGGTCGACGGCATTCCGTCTCGATCTTGGATTGCTACTTGAAGGTATTTCTCCTCAATAGTAGTCCGGTGAATACGGCGAAGTGTGGTGCTGACGGTTACAGCGGAATCTTGTCAAGAACGGGGGTATGCTCGACGGTGTCATCTTTGTGGAACGAACTCAAGACGAACAGGATCTCAAGCTCCTGGCCAAGATGCTGAATAGCGAACCGAGCTACAAGAGATGGAAGATCGAGATGAGCGACGAGGACAACTTTACAAGCGGGTTCGGAAACTCGTACGACAGGGTTGAGGATGATGTCCTGTACGTCAAGATTGACGACGATATCGTGAGTTGCCATCAACAAAGCTTCCATATGGGTCTTACTGACGGCGCTGTAGGTGTTCATGGAGGATAGTGTCATCCCTTCTATCATCAAGAAGAAGATGGAGCACCCCGAGTACTACGTCGTCTCTGCCAACGTCGTCAACCAGCCACTACTTAGTTGGGTTCACTGGAATCTTGGCGTGGTTAAACCCTACCTTCCTGAAGTCAACAACGAGGGAGCGACCAAGTCGTTCGATATTAAGGATTCCATGAAGTACGACTGGCAAGTCACCAAACTGCCACGGTGGAAAGGGCCGATCGATTTCAAGTTGGATGAGTGGGACGCCGACGATAAACAGCATCGTTGGCTTCCCGTCAAGCACCAGGGTGATCATATCCTCGACAACACTCCCATCGAGACGACCGAGTATCATCCCATGGGTCGCGGCTGGACTGAGTGGAAGATTGGTGCGCAGGAGCACTACAGTTTCCTCGAGAACCTCGAACACAACCGCTTGTCCCAGTACAAGTTCGACACATGGGACTTTCAGTACGAGAGGATGGGCATTCAGTTCATCGCCATGTTGGGCAAGGACATTAACATCGCCAAGCCGATTGAGTCGGACGACGAGAATCACTTTTCGTGCACGATGCCACGACAACTCGGAAGGCGTGAGTTCTCGTGTCCTCCAATTAACATGGCAATCTGCTAATGGCTATAATAGATGCGGTAGCTAATGGAAAAGGCATTGCTGTGCACTATAGCTTCGGTAGCCAGCGTGGCGGCATGGAACGAACCGACATCCTCGCCCGATACAGAGCCTTTGCGCGAGACAATATCTGCGCCAGTCCGATGTTGTGGAAGCCCGAGGACGACTGATCATCAACAAGACAAAGACACTTTGACATAAACCATTTCTTTTTCACCTCTGGTTAAAATCTTGCACGAGAAATCTCTAAGCAAGTTGGCCGAGAAGGAGACTACATCAGATGGCGTTTAGGATGGGAGCCAAGATACACGATAGAGATACACAGCATCATTCACTTTGGCGGACTTCATATGTTGATAGATGAGAAAACAGAATACACACATCTTGCATCAAGATCTTTTTTGAGACGAAGACAAAGACCATCGTTCAAGCCTGGCATTAACTCGAGGAGTCACCGTCGCATCGTGCCCCTATTTCATTTCTACCGCAACCGTCGGGTTGACGCCTTTTTTGATCATCCAGACACCGGCTAAACTCGAATATGAGCCAGGATTAGAGGCAATACTCACCTATATGGCGAGGATGGCGCCGGCAATTCCCCCTTGTTTGCCGCCTTCGCATGCCAACCTAGCTACTTGACACACCCCCGGGGTCAGCCCTTGGTAAATCCTCACCAACAGTTCTTTATCTTATGACAGCATTGATCTTGCGTTATGAGATCACGATCCAAGCAATGGCAAAATTTTCATAGTATCTCTGCATGGTATCTTCTATCCGAACCCTGAGATTTAGGTAAGCTGTTAGTCCTTGGTGTCCTGTTGATGTGCCTCCGTCTTCAGCAACTGCAGTACTCGCGTTCATCAATATCATTGTCAGGTCTGTCACGTACACGGGATCGCATAAACGCATGTTTCAGAGAAGAAGAGGAATAAATAAGCCAGGTGGCAGTAAGTTGCCACCTGGTGAGAGACTAAACGATCGTAGCATACAAGCAAAATGTGTGGTTTTCGGTTTCCAACTTTGAGGTATCATCCGCAATTCATTAATCCATAACACGAACGCTTCAGGGAACAACTCGTCAACACAAGCATAAGACTTTGAAGCGACTGGACCGCATTAAAAGCTCAGGTAGAGCTTCTTAGGTCAGAGACTTGGGGCTCCTGACGCTGTCAAAGTTAATGTCCTCCTCTTGGCGGACGAGGTTGGTCTCCTTCTCGACCTGGGCGAGATCGATGTGGGCAACAGCGTCGTCGCCGTCGAAGATGCGGGCAATCTCCTCAAGGGTGGGGCCCTTGGTCTCAATGTAGAAGTACCACACAAAGATCAACTCGCAAAAGTCCCAGAGGGTGTAGAAGAGCATAAAGTGCCAGTGTTTGGGGAGGTTGTTCCACGCGAGCTTGTTTGTTTGGCTGTCGCTCGTTAGCATCTCAACTGTCATAGTCGAGTTCATGAAGGCAACTTACTTTCCAATGGCGAGGATAGCCTGGACGACAATGTTCATGATCATCATGCCCTTGGCACGGAGATGGAAGGGGAGAATCTCAAGGGCGTAGGCGACGAGAAGACCCGAGAAGCCGATATCGTAAAAGATGCCAAACAGCCAGATAAAGGCGATCTGAGCGTATCCGGAGCTGGTGTTGGTGTATTCGACACCACCATCAGGCTGGTCATCGGTGGGAGGAGTAGGGACTGAGGAGTTCTCGTAGATGGCACCAGCGATGGTCCACATAATAAAGGCCGTGACCATACCGGAAATGGCAGTGAGGAAGAGAGGACGACGACCGACCTTGTCGACAGAGAAGGCGGCAGCGATGGAGACGGAAAGATCGAGAATGGTCTTGCCAGCAGAGAGCTATAAGGGAGAAACTGTTAGTTACATGATGTTTGGACAATGGCTAAAACACTTACAGCAAGCTTCTTGTTCTGCTGCTTGATACCGGCACCCTCGTAGATAATATCCATATAGTTGGAGAACAGAGCGTTGCCAGAATACTGAGAAATGATACCGAGGGAAATGATGATGCCGAGTCGCCACAGGTTGCCCCTGGTCTTGACAAAGTCGGAGTAGCTAGTAGCCTTGGAGGCGGCGCGGTCGGCCTGAATGGTTTGCTTGATCTCGCGGTACTGGAACTGCACAGTCGGGTTGTTCTCGTCACCGCCGGCATGGTGCTTGGCGAGGACTGCAAGAGCCTGCTCGGGCTTGTCCTTGTTGACAAGGAATCGGGGAGACTCGGGGACCCACCAGATACCGCAGAGCTGGACGATGGATGGAACGGCCTGGATAAAGGTGATGGATCGCCATGACCAGTTGCTGTTAATCGAGGCAGTGCCCCAACCGACAACAGAGACGACTAAAATGATGTATTAGCATCCCTTAGTTATCTCATTTGAAGAGGAGTTGCTTACTCAGAGATCCGAGGTTCCAGAGACAGTTGTAGACAGCGGTGAGAGGACCACGGTGCTGAGGATGGCAGATCTCAGTCAGAAGCATAGGAGAAGACATCTGAGCCAGAGAGTTGCCGAAACCAAGAACAAAGCGACCAGCCATGTACACTAGACCGTAAAGTTAGCACTGATAGCTCAGATTGGTCGGAAAGGGGGAGTGTCTGGGAAAGACTCACTTCCGTAACCGTTACAGAAAGCAGAGATGAAAGAACCCGCAATCATGATGACACATCCAATCATGATTGTTGGCTTTCGTCCCAAGTTGTCTGCAAGGTAGGGTGTAATGAAGAAGGACACGATCGAACCGATGTTGTACATGTTGATCAAAATACCGAGCTTGCTCTCGTTCTTGTACTCTGGGAAGTATTCCTTCCACCTATCCATCTGCTGACTGGTGTTGACCATCATACCATCGTATCCGGTGGTTGCTGAAGCGATCAAGAGAAAGATAATGAGGCAGTAGAGGTTTCGCAAGTGAGGCTCTTTGTACCAGGTCACTTTCGCGAACCGGGGCGCCTCGGCCTGAGCGACCTCGAGAGACGACCGGTCAGCGTTAACCGGGGCTTTGGAGCCTATCGGCTGCAAAAACTTTGGCAAAGCCATTGCGGAAAGGGGTCAACTCGATCAACAATGTGTGTTTGGAGTTTAAGAGTTGAGAAGGCCACCCAGGCTAGAGTCTTGATGAGCGAATTGGCTCTTGGGTGAGTATGAACGAGAAAGGAACCCGAAAACACGGGGAAGAACGTTCCACTTATATACTATTCTCGCGTAGCAGTGAATGCCATGTTGTCGATCCATCCTGGGGGATCAGAGCGTGGAGCCCCAGGTCTGTCACCTGCGCTGCCGGGAGGATTCCCCTCTACGGCGAGGGGAAGGGCATATGAGCCGAGGGATGGGTGGGCAAAAAGATCAACCGGGGCGGAAAGACGGGTAATGCACGTTGCCAAGAGGAGGTGTGGTGTCTCGATCTGGTCTATTTACTAGGGTCACCCAAAGAAACTCCTCCAACCCTATCCCCGGGAATTCAGGTAGATCTTTCCAGGGATGGGCTTAATTTGAACAAGGGGTTGAGGTGCTGTGTGGAGAGACCTAGTCGACTCACCATTCGACCTAGCCATGACCTGACGGGAGGCGTCGCATTCTGCTCCGCTAGTCTCAGGAGACCATACGAGGAACGAGACGAAGAATGAGAAGGGCTCGACCGTGAATGGACTCTTGGTTCCTGGGCTGAGGAGGAGGAGGGGGAAAAGGGTCCCATGGGTAGGTCATGAACCCGTCAGTTTGGAGCGCGTCGCAGCTTAAGCGATATTCCAAGCAGGCATGTTACCAAAAGAAGCGCCACAAAACGACGTTGAGGTTAACCAAGGTTCCTTTCGGCTCATGGGTTGATGTAGACTCGATATTCACCCGGACCTCATTTTTTGATCATCACTCAACGATATTGGCCTTGTTTGCACTCATTCCAAACTCTTCCCGAGATATAATTGAGTGCCCTACACCTTAATCTTCACAATTGTCATAGTGCCTGGCGGGAGAAGGGAATCTGGATCTCAAGCGCACTAACCTCCAGCTAAAAGCCCACAGCAGAACGATCCCACCACACGACTCGCAACGCCTGCACAAACGTGGTAAAAGGGCCGTCTGGTTGAATGCAAGTCCTCGTCTTTTCTCGCATTCACCCACCCAATGGCTCTTCGGTCCTGTTGTTCCAGGATACCCAAAACGGAGCACAAGGTGTGATCTGGGGTGTAACCTTGGGGTAAGCGGGTCCCTCAAGAAAGGGACAAGCCGTTTGGTTCGCCAAGCTTAATTGAGGTCCAAATGGAGCTTTTGCCAACTATAGCTCACATGGCATGATGCCCCCCCTCTCATTGAACATGGGAGTTTTGTCTCATGGCACCCAAGAACCTGGCTCGTTGTAACGGGACATGGTTGATTCTGTGCCGCTGGCGCCACAGACCACATGAAGGCACCTGCAAATGTCCCTCGGTAGTTGAGAATGCCCAGCCAACATGTTATAGAACTGAACCGTTGAGGTCGACGACGAGATTGACTCTGAAGTCGTTGAGATAAGAATTAAGCATAAATAAGCATAAAGATATTAGAATGGGGAATTAGAAGAGTATCATCATAATCATGAATAACCGTTAAGAAGAGTCCATAATTTAGACAGAACTTTGACTCTCAAAGTCTTTGAAGACCTTGTGAAGAAGCTCATCACTTGTTTCACCCACGGCAGGGCGTGTGCCAGACCCACGAGGCTTGGCGTCCACTTTCTCGGATCGCGGGCCCGAAAACCACTTTAACCCATGATTAATAGCTGACACAAGCCGAGATTGGCTCCCCTCGCGGACCTAGAACTCGAACTTGGGGGATGATCCATGAGCCGTTGTTTCGCGGGTATGCCCGTATTGAGCTTGTTCAACGATCAAGCCTGCCCCCGTTCGATATTGTTGATCTGGGGCATTTAGGCGGTATGGAGGCCGCCGATGTCCTTCTTCAACAACTCCATGAAGCTCGGTGTGTCACCGACCAGATCGGTCAAAACAATACGAGTATCATGTTGAACAATTCAGGCTTTATAGGAACAAGCGAAAGTTTCTCAAGTCTAGATGCACCAATTGACAAGGGGACAGACAAGCTCAAGGCCCAAAGAACCTGTCCATCCTCGTGCCTCGAAGCAAAAAAACAAGTCTAGTCATGCGCCATCTGCGCATTTCTCACGATGGCCTCAACTTCTTGACCCTTCTCCAACCGAGGTCTTTGCAGAAATGCGAAAAAAAAAGGAGCCCCCGGCCCTATGTTACGGATTTGGTGTGTTGCCCCTTGGGGTTCCGGAGATGCGGGAGAGATGCGGGAGAGATGCCGAACAGACGAGATGGGCCACACACCACGAGTCTTACTCACAGGTCCATGCTCGCTGACCACGACTGTAAACTTGACAATTTCAGAATTTTCTTTCTCATTCTTGTTGGAGGATTCCAAAGCAATGCCTCGAAAAAGGGGCGCAGGAGTTTTGGTATGTCTCGAATCAGGCAATCGCCGTCAAGAGAGTCTATTCAATCTTGGGAGAATTCAGGCAAAAGCTATCCATGAGACACACACCTTTGCCGCTCTCGGGTGGCCCCAGAATGCAGAGCACCTGCATCGAGTTGCCTGCAGGGTGCATCCGTTGTGCCCCCTCCTCCGGCCGGATCCTCGGCCGTGGCTGGCGATCCCCTCCATCTCGTCCCCCTCAGCCGTTAGTAAATCCGGGGACGCCACGCCTTTCCCACCGCGCCACGAAGATGCATTGTCGAGTTCATCATAGGATTAGAAGCTTGTATTTTGCCTGAAATCAAAATGTCACGATCCAGGTGTCGTCTGGTTTGGCTTTTGGTCTCCCCGCTCGCGTGTTTTTTTGCCTCCTCCACACATACCCATGCATCTCGTCACGCTTCATCCCTTGCTTCATCCTTTCAAGAGGTCGGCTGAATTAGCTAAAACTATTCTTGGCGACAGCATCGACTAACACATGGCTTTTCAGCTGCCGGGGCTTGTACCCGAATTGCCTAGACGCGCACACACTGCCGAGACGCGTTGGGAGGCATCCGGTACCTATCTACACAAAGATACCAGGTCCAAATCATCCAGGTCTCGACTCAGACATACAGCAATACAGTCCAGTTCTGCCAAATTACCCTTTTCCCTTCGTCCGAACATTGTTCCTTTTCCCGTCCCGTACCAAACATGAAAGACAATAATAGCAAGTATCCGTAACACACCCAATGAATCCTTCCGAATCCTTACAAGACAAGTTGACGGTATAATAGACAGCATAATTCGGCCCGCGATGCCATCAAAGGGTAAAACACCAATCGTTCGTTGTCGTGTCACAATTGGTCTGCTCAACACTCAGCAGGGAGCGCACCGCTCATCATGGCAATGTCCGACATCTCGTCGGTCTGTTGTTCCTCCGACAATCCTCTGCTGCCAGCTCCGGCCTCCAACTCCTCGATGCTCGACAAGGCCTTTGCAAACTTGTCTCGTTCTCCTCTCAGCACCTCCCGCCTCGTCGCCGTGGCCGAGTCCTCTGCCATAAGCCTCTCGTAGACGCTTGTGGAATCATGACCTCCCAGGCCGAGCTTGCGGTCGAGGTGATATGGTAGGTGACGTTGGATGTGAGGAATCATGCCGTTGGTGATGTGGAGAGCTACAGCGTCCGCGAACCGCAAGGCAGCGAGGCGGTAGTAGCCTCTAACATAAGCCACGACCTCGAGCTCCCTCTCAAATGAATCTGGGCCAAGCTTGCCCAGATCGGCCTCGCGTCGCCTTTCGTCCTGGATACGTTTCTCATCGGTTAGGCTTTCCCAAGGAACCGGGGGTCGCCCATCGCCGTACCCGGCCGCCAACATTCGCATCTGGTGGCGGTATCGCGTCAGAAGAATCTGCTCGTCCTTCTGATACCGACGGAATGCTTCCTGGTTGACTGTGAACAGACCGTATGTCTCGAGGCGATAAACCACATCAAGCGCAGCAAGAGTCTCATGGCGCCGCTCATCAAGGTACTCTGTGAGAATCTTGCGACACTCCTTATAGATGAGACGTTTGTTGAGACGAGCAAACGAGAGCTCCAAGGCTGACTCAAGCATCGTGCTCAAGAGGTTCATAACCTCATTGAGGAATGCCTTCATGGGTCCATCCCAGGGTTGAATTGCCTCGCGGCACATGTCGTTGTAGACCTCTTCCGTGATGATGTCTGGCACGCCAGCTCTGGTCTTGGCCTTGATCTCATCCCGAACCTGGCGAAGAGTCCTGAATCCTCGTCCGACGCCCGTGAATGGAGTGAACGGAGCTGGGAAGGCTGTCCGTCGAGGGCCGGCAGCGGGAGAGAACCGCGGAACACTGGCTCTCATGTCTTCGGGCTTGATGTGTCCATTGGTTCCGTTGGGCATTGGATCAGTGCGGGCTCGCTTGGAAGGGGTCGTAGGTGGTCCCATCGCTCGTCTTTTGCTTGGCGTATTGGTGTTGGTGATGGTAACAACCGATCCCGCATCAGATTCGTCATCAGAGATCTCCAGAACGGGAATGTCGCTACTGTCCTTGAGAGTGAACTTGGGCTTCATATCCAGGAGACATTCGCGAAAGTTCTCGGGCAGCGGGACAAAGTGCTTAGAGAACTCAGCAGGCTTCAGCTTGGATCGAGCCTGCTCGCCAAACTCCATGACACTGGTCTGGACCTCGAGTTCAACATTGGATGGCAGTTCCGGTAGCTTGTTCAACTGTTCCACGATGTTATTCAGATGGTGCTTAAGTGTCTGCTTGATGTGAGGGAGGCTGGTGAAGTGTTAGCGCTTTTCTTGGTCATTCTCTATAGGCATTGGCGTGATAACGTACCTTTTTGCGAACTCCTGGCCAAGCTTCTCTGAGAGGAATGCCTTTAGCTTCTCGATACCACACCGATCAGTGAAGGGGTGGAATGCAGGTGGCCATCTGTCGTAGCCGTAATCCACAAATACGTGCTCTTCCCACCTCTTGAGCTCATCGAGATCCTTTCCCTGTGGTCGCGACGTGATGAAGTACCCGAGTCCAGTGGTATGTGCCTCCTCCCTCATGATGGCAAGCCACTGCTCATGGTTGCCGCCCTCTGGGATGAGGTCGGCTTTGGTGAGGACGCCGATGGTGCGATTCAGAGCTCCAAGTCTGCGAATGAGGCCAAAGGTAGATGAGTTTTCGGCATCACTGTTCATGGGCATAGAGCATAAGATGATCGCCGATGGATGTTGAATATACTCTCTCGAGAGGTTTCTCACAACATTGACGAGGTAGTCGTCGCGAGCGTCAGCTGGGTTCTGGAAGATACCTGGCATGTCGTAGAATGAAAGATCGGGGAGTTCGGGGCCCTTGATCTCGAGGGCGACGATGTTTGGCGAGAACTTGGCAGCCACGGTCTCGGCGGCTCTGTCGATGGGAACCGTGTTTGCGATGCCACCGGAGCCGGGGACAAAGAGCTCATGGCTCTTATCATCGTTGAGGATGGCGATCTGGGCCCAACGAAGAACCTCCTCGATGTCGCTGTGGTCAATCATGGTCTTGAACTCATGCACAACTGTGGTCGGCAGCTTTCGCCAAGGGAAGAAGGGATCCCGATCAGTGACGTCGTTCTCATTGATGGATCGGTGCTCTGGGGGTTGGTAGGAGTATTCCTTGCGAAGCCACACGCGGCAGGATGGATCATGACTTCGTGACACTCGAATGTGCAGTGGGCATCTGGTGCAGGTTCCTTCACTTCGAGGAAGATCAAGGTTGGCGAGACCTGACATGAGACTCGATTTACCGGCAGACTGGTCGCCGACGAGGACGAGCTCTGGAAGAGGGACATCGTGAGAGACACCAAGTTGCTGAAGCTCACCGAGTGTATCGTTGCAGGCCTTGAGCTTCTTTCCGATGTCCTGAAAGGATGTCTGGAAGAAGCTCCCATCAACGGGGACCTGGCTGGTCGGGCTCTCAGCCGCAGCGTTGGGTCGCATCCTCAGTTCCCGTAGCAAAGGCTCAGGTTCTGTGAGGCGCTCACTTGGGGTTGCTTTGATGATGTTAGAGTATTCTTGGGTGAGGTTGATGCAGGGTAAACTTACGGGCATCGGATCTGCCGTGACGATAAAAAGCCTGGTTGGGTGGAATATGCCCGCTCTCGCTGTAGCTCGAAGTGTTAGAAGGAGTATTGCGCAGATCAAGGTTGACAGTGCCAGACTCTGGAATAGATGAAGAATCCGTGGCAGAGTCGGGGTCTGGCTTGATGCGGCTCTGGCGAGGTCGGCGCCGTGGTGTTGTTGAGTGAGAGTGAGGCATTGTGGTTGCCGAGAAGCTGTAGGTTGCGCGGGAAGACATGAGGTGGATGAATTCACCCTGAGAGGGGAAACGCCCTAAAATTCAGACCGAGGACTTGAGTGAATGAATTGAGCGCTTGTCGAAGAAGAGATGATGTCGTTGTTTTTGTGTGTTTGCTGCACTGGCGAAAGGAGATGTTGATTCCCTGCACCTGCGGGTCAACTGCCGGTCCAAGGTGATGGAAGCGAGACGATGTACAGATGAATCAAGCGTAAAAAACAGAGATTATAGTAGAAAGATGCTGAAATTATTCACTGAAGACTCGAGATAATGAGTTATCATGGGCATGAAAGGACAGGTCGAGTTTCATGAGGTTTGCTCCCATGCAGCTCCACGGTTTGCGGTTGGTTGCCTGTGCTTGCTTCTTTCACTGGGCGCTACCCGTTGCTCTGGGGCAACACGCTGCCCCGATACCAAGTGTTAGGGGGCAGGTTGATATCACCACAATTGAGACGAAATTTTGAAAGAAAATCGTTGATTTTTGAGTCTATAAATCACTGAATTCTCAGAGATTATTTTTAATGGCACATTCAAACCATCATCACCCAGCATTGAGGGTATGTGACACACCCATCATCCCATGTCCTAACAGGAATTATTGCTGCATGGAGTTGACCTGAAGAATAAAAATGGGGTGGTTGGGCCCAGGCTGCAGGCAGATAAGGTACGTACCTGCATTTGCCCCTGAGCTGAGCATCACCAAACTGAGAGGTAAAGTGCAAGCCTTAGTCAGCTTTCACTCAAAGAAGCCGAATTGAACTGCAAGGATCCAATGGGCGTTGAGCTCTTGAGATAACGGCTCCTCCCCGCTACCGATCCCCTAAGATCTCGGGCCTTGTGGTGGATTCCTATCAACTGGAGCCCTCCCGTCCCGAGCCGGCGTCTTAAACCAAGGCCGGCTCATAAAGAACCCCTCATTCCGGGCATTGTTACGGACATCTTGATAACTCAGTTTATGCTCTCCCCCGCCAAAGTTCGACCATGGAAGATGAGATTCGGGTCCAATCGCCCTCATCTGTTCGGCGCCGTCGGAGAAAGATCTCTAATGCGTAAGGCTGTGCGATCTCGGCAACTTGGCATCAAAATTGACACATGGTTGCAGGTGCATAGCCTGTCGCAATCGCAAGTCCCGATGCTCTGGGAGAAACCCCTGTGAGAGATGCGTTAGTCGCAAGGTACCATGTGTATTCGAAGAAAAAGAGGCAAAAGCTACGGTTTCTGTCGAGTGAGTAATTTACTGGCAATGACGCTTCATGCCTGATGCTTGCAGGTATCTCGACGGGCTGCATGCTCGGATCAAGGCACTCGAGACTCAACTCCAAGGCACACAGAGCTCACGGACGGAGGGGCAATTGTCTGTTCATGGTGATGCCGAAGAACAGGGATCGCCAGATCCTTCATTCGAAAATTCCCTCTCAGATCCTGAGAAGCGACCGCCAGTTGCTGCCGCCTCATACAATCAAGACCCAGGAGAGACGTCCGTTATACATCGGCGCCTCGACTCAGAGGACTTGACAAACACTTTGGTCGCCTCGGAGCCCCAGATCAAAGTTCATCGATATGGACATCCTGGTACGTCTCTCCTTTGTCCTCCAGGTGACTGCGGCGCTCACCTCAAAAGCCTATCTTGGGCACAGCTCGACTCTCAGTTTCAGCCGAAACGTACGCAACCTTCTTCAACGATCATCACCTATCGCAGACCCCGGGAGTGTCTCCGTAGAACGCCTGGACATATCCTACACGACGAACTTACCGCCGATTGCACTTGATCTGGCCAGCATCCCACTACCAAGACTCTCATATGCCGAGTACTTAACCAACACCGTGGTGGCGCATTTCGGATCGCTCTACTCTCTCTTCGAGCCAGAAGCTTTTCTTCAGAAATTGAGAGCATTCTATAGCGAACGTGGTAAATGCCAACTTCCGGATGCCACATTGTGGCACCTCCAGATGCTTCTTGTATTGGCGTTTGGCAAGTCCATACTATCCAGAGAACACTGCGAGAAGGGACCATCTGGAATGGTTTACTTCACCCACGCGATCGAGGCCATGCCAGACATTCGTAGGCTTTACGAACACCCTCTACTGTCAATCGAGATCCTCTGCTTGGCGGCTTTGTTCATGCACGCAACCGACCTGCTGCAAGAGTCTTATGTTACTGTGAGCTAGGCAGCTCCCATGTTTGACTATTCAATAACTCTTTCCAGATAGGACAGGCTTTGCGCATGTCTGTCACCAACGTTATGAATAAGCTCTTCCCTGAAGCTTTGCGACCACCGAATGTCGAGTACCAGCGGAGACTCTGGTGGACGGTCTACTGTATTGACAGGAAGAGCGCTGCCATGCTTGGCAGCCCTTCAGTCATGCGCGACGACGATATTTCGATTCCTTTCCCCGATACCAAGGAGAGAGACGATGCGCAGAACGCCTTTGCTATACATGTTAGGATCTCTTCCCACTTGGGCAAGATTCTTGACGGTATGCTCAAGCAATCCTGATCTGGTCACCCAGCTCACAGATGGCAGTTCTTTACGGGACACATAGCCAGCAAAGAAACTTCCTTGTTGAGGTCAAAGCCATTCTTTCGCGTCTTGCAGAGACCTCCTCCGTGCTTCGGGAACACCTGTACCTGGATCTTCAACAGACAAGGGAGTCGGTCAATCGTGAAGCTGCCACACTACATTTGTTGCTTCACCAGGTTTGTGATGATGATGATGCTTGCAAAGCTAAATGCTAAAGTCGGCTTTTAGTGTGTGATTTTAACCGTCCGACCGGTCCTGTTTTCCCTGTTGAAGCCTCTTCTCAGCCCCGATACACCCTCGTCAAGCAACCCGCAGCCTTTGTCTCCCGCCTTCGAATCTATGCTGAGGATGTGCATTGACTCGGCGATACATATTCTTAAGATAATGTCGCTTCTGAAACATCAGATGATGTGTGGTGAGCGTCATCCACCAGTAATCCCGAGGGTATGCTCACTTTCCGCAGACATCTTCTTGCCGTACGACATCGACGCAGTATTCTCAGCAGCTTTTGCTCTAATATTAGTCGACATCATCAGGCCTGCGAATGAGCTTCTCTGGGATCTACCTCAAGTCATGAGCCTACTCGATGAATACGTCTCCAGGCACGTCGTCCCAGCACAAGCTTACCGGGCGGACCTGGTACAGCTCCTCGAGCTTCATAATAAGATACGCGGCAGAGATGGTACCCCTTTCTCAAAACTCGGTGATGCAGGGGCTGTTAGACAAAACTCGAACCTCGCTGGATATGCTATTGCTCATCCCGGTCAGACTGATGTGTCGCCCGATCCTGTGTGGTCGCACATCAGGAATGGGGATGACGGATTTGTTCAGCCGCACCCAGAAGCTATTCTATCAGTTATTGACGATTTAGATGTTGAGGGGGCGGACCTTTTGGATACGACTTTGCTGGATGGGGGCTGGATGTGGGAGTTGGATGATCTCTCAACTGATCCATAGGAGCGTTGCCAAAGCCTCCCACTCACACAATAATGGCCGCCTTCTACTATAGCGTCGCCTACGAACTACCAGGATTCGTGCCCAAACGGCGACGCGCCCCGAAGCCTGCCCCGTTCGAGTACAGACTAGCTACCCCTGACCTGTCCCTGGCTCGTAATCGTAACTGCAGTTAGAGGAGGGAGAAGGGCGCCTCTACGTCCCTCGAACCCCTCTTCATAACTTCGGGAGATAGATATGACAGAGCACCATCTAGCCGAAATAAACCGAGTTTTCACCTGCAATCCGCAATATACCTTGTTTGTAACTGAGCTCTCCTTTCTGCCTCATTTCTTCAGTGAATCATGGGCCCCTCCCTAATGTTACAAGTGACGATCTGTGACTAGGTAGGTAGGTATAAACAAAATTGTTTGCTCGGGGGTCACGTGTTGGCACATTAACGAAGCTCATGTACATCTCTGATAAACAATTCTGATGAAGACCTTTGCAACAGATCACCGCCGCTGTTCTTTCTTGCCTTTTTCTTTTCAAGAGAAAATAACAACACTCTTTCGACGCCATGTCTTCTAAGCCTATGGTTCATATCACGGGGCCAAACGGCGAGCAAGTGACTACTTGTCCTTTTTCCTTCCCGGCCGCTGCCGATGAGCTCATCTCCTTGGAGGAGTGGCTGCGCGACCCTCCTCCCGCTCCAAAGCCCACAAAGGCTGACGACGGCTTCGGTATGTATTCCTTAGCATTTTCCCAAAGGCTATCTCTTTACTGTGATATGGGCTCTTGAAATGGGCTTATGGGCTTTGGTAAACTGGATTCTAATATATTATAGACGTCGATAAAGCCACGTATGACGAGCTCTGGGCTCACATCGCCGAGAAAAACAGGAAGCTCTACCTCGAATATGCCGACACCGATGCCCCCAAGGCCAAGCTTTGAAGAAGATGGATCAATAACCCTTGGGGGCCCGAGGCCGATTTGAAGGAGAATGGATGCCGGCTTTGTGGCCACATATCCAGTCAGCCCTTTTCTTCGAATCTCAAGTTCCGCAAGGTATGTGGGTGGCATCATAAGTGTGTGTTGGATATTATCTAACAAGTGCCTAGTGAAGACTTGTCGAAAGAAAGGGGAACCAGCCTGTAGTTGCTGCCGCTGTGGATTTTGCTGCTCTCTAGTGGTTTGGCATCGGGATTAAAGCCTTTTCTTTAACCCTTGTAAACATGAGTATCTTGGGCATAAAGATATGCTGCCTAACAAGTCTTTGCTTTTAACTTGTTTGGATTCGTGACCCTAGATGAATCCTCTCTCCACCTTCTCTCCTCCATGTACTCGAGCTTTCGTTGGAACAGCTCGATGTAAGCTGTAACATTACTGGGTTGATCGCATATGCCGGAAGTGAGGGTGCCGGATGCCATTGTTGTGGTTGGATTTAGATTGGCTGGTTTCCGTTAATTTCCAGGGAAATCGAGCCCATCATGGGAGAGTTATTCATATGGGCTGTGGTAGAATCAAATGGACTAGGTATGGCCAACCTCACCACTCGTCCCACCAAGCTTCCTGTTCGTTCTGAGCGTGACCCAAACCATGCTCTTTCCACTACTTTTGCAATGCCAACACCGACTGGCTTCTGTATCTCATTTTACTTTCTATTCTCTTCTAAATTTCCTCGATTTGTCCTCGACTAAGCTCTGTTGCCACTGACGACGCCCGGATTCGACAGGATTGCTCTCATGAGGAGGGTGAGCGCTTTGCCTCCAACCTCCAGATTCCTCACGATCACAACCTCTCAGAGTCACTTGAGACGGCGATGCAGTGTTAAATCAGATTCCATTTTTCCTCATAGCAAACCAACCTTTCGTCATGTCCGCCGCCGTGTCCAGGATTACCGTGGTCGGTCCGGATGGGAACCAACTTCCCCGTCGATCAACATACTCCGGCATTCAGGTGGTTGATGGTCTCGTGCTTATCTTTCAGAAGAGGCATGAAGGTTCTTCGAAGATTATATCGCTAATATAGTTGGAAGCTTATGCTTGTGGATTCTCACTAATGTCTCAAAGTTTGGAAGACATCATCTTCAAAGTTGGAGGACAAACATGCTCGAAACGTCGAAACACAGAGGTACTATTATCGTTCCTCAGACCTACCTTGAATAACTCTAACGCAAATGTTGGTATATAATCTCGCCCATAAACAACTCCTCGCGGAACATGACTATTCTATACATCTCACATCTCTCATCACATGCCTCCCCAACTGCCCGTCCCGCCACTCATCGCTGGCTTGCTCAGCAGTTTCAGCGTCTCATCCCAATTCTTCCAGTCAATATCTTCCACCTCGCCTAGTTCCATGCTCAGATCCATACCCTGCGTCACGGACGATAAGCCATCGGGGTTTAGCGCGCCGTGTTGGAAGAGGTCGTCTATGTCGCCGAGATCGCCGTTGTGATTGTGTTGAAAGTCATTTTGTCCCGGCCATGGCGAGAGGTGATGATCTGGATACTGCTGAGGATCGTGGTCGTGGTATGTTGACGTTGCTGCGCCGGATGCAGCGGGTGATGCGATGCTTGACATGCTTCCGAGACTGCCCCCTCCTGGGAAGAGACCCCCTGGATTGGAAGCCTCCATGGTGCCTCCTTCAAAGTACACAGCTATGCCTGGATTGCCGGAGTGAACGTTCTGCCATGCTTGATTGAGGTTGGCATCGGACAACACATTATTTGTGGTTTCGGTACTCTGCTTAGGGGGCTCTGGTTCCTGCACCTGGACACTCCTAGGCTGAGGTGTAGGTTGAGGACCAGCCCCTTGTGCTTGTTCTTGCATGATGCTTGTGGGATATTCCGAGTTATAAACAAACTCTCCAGAGCGGAAAAGCTTTCGCCATCGAAGTCTCAGTTCCGACATGCGAGTTTCCATGCCCGGAGCTGGACCGATGCGCTCGAGTACTGGCTTCAATCGATCCTCAATGTCCAGCTGTCTTGCAGCGGCCGGATCAGCGCGGAGTCGTACCATTTCAGCTTCGCGATGCTTTTTAGCCTTGGCGTAGAGCCTCTTGATGGGCATCCATGCCGCGGTGTGTTCTGCGTTGTTGGTGCCTTCAATGGGATGGTCGTACTGCAAGATCTGGGCAGCCTCCCAGGCTCGTTCTGATGTGACACTCCATGGCCGTCTTGACAGTTCGAGAAGCATGTATGCGATAGCGTGCCATTGCCTGTAGGATTGAAACAACCAGCGCCATTGACGACACCGCGGGTCGACGTTGAGAATGTGGTTGTACTCGACAATCTCAATCGTCGACATCCACAGCCGACTCCGGATCTCCTGCGATGCTTCGGGTCCAGTGCCTGGGAATAGCACAGGCTGGTAAATGATGAGTCCGATCTTGGCCATGATAACACGCGAAATGAGGGACGCCATCCAAAAGACAGGATCCTCGTCCATGACGACGTGCTTCAGGAACTTGTCCTCCATGCGATCGTAGACCTCGACAAGCATTCGCTCACGGTCCTCGAGACTCTTTTCGACGTTTTTGGGATCAACTGGTCGCATTTGTGTCATTGCCGTGAATAAGCGACGAGAAAGGGCGATGATCTCATATCTCACGAGACAGATTGCTGTGTCAGTCCGACCTTGACGAGGTGTGGGCATCTCGGTGAAAGACGGGTCGATATCGGTGTCGTTAATGTTAGATGGCAACTGCGTGTCGAAATTCTTATCATTAACAATAAGATCGGAGCCCATCTCCTCAGCAGAACGCAGATCGATCGCCACGACCGCCCACCAAAGCCGACGTCGCATCTCAACCTCAAAGGGCGGGAGCCCAAGCTGCTGTCCGTCACGGTGGAGACCGAGAGCCTGAGCCATGCGAACGCAGAGGCTGGTGAGGGTCCAGCATAAACGACTGTCATCGTGGCACTTGACGACGGTGAGGTAGATGGCAAAGGCCTGGAGGACAGCCATGTCGGACGTGGTGAGGAGGTTGGCCTTTGCGAGGGCTTGCTCGAGGGCGAAGCGGAACTGGGCGATGTAGTGCGACTTGGATGCTCCGAGGTTTGTTTGGGCCTAAGATGTGAGTGAGATTGAAGCAATCCTTGGAGGTGGGCTCTTACCTCGTCAGATTCCATTGAGACGACAGCTGAGTAGTAGATGGCAAAGACGAGGGCTTCATCACCAGGACGAAGGTCATGCTCTCCACGCCTCACTTTGGTCATGAGTCTGCTCATGGTTGGGATGTGCAGTACCTTGACCAATGGCTCAATGTTCTCGAGATATATCTGCCAGAGGAAAGATGTCTGCGCTGGCAAAGGATGAAGACCAGCCAGGTCGACGTCTGCAGACCGATAACCCAAGAGAAAGCTGTGATGATCAGAGTCGGCGCCAAGATTCTGCGGAGGCGACTGCTCAGGTGTCGTGTCGTCTTGAAAATCGTCCAGGTCATCAACAGCCTCCATCTCATTGCGCAGCTCATCAAGCTATGATCGTTAGCTATGCTCATCACCATTGCGGGCGGTCTCATGGTACCTCATCATTCAGCTTGGCAAAGAAGCCGCTGTTGACATATCGCGCAGTCGGTTCTCCATCGTGAAGGATCAATCGGCCAAGCTGCTTGTTCAGGTTTGTGAAATTACGACTCTCAGTCTCTCGCTTGACTTCATCGGCTGTCTCTTTCACAATGTCAGACTGAGGGCTGTTGTGATCCTGTGCCTTGGGCGATTCGTCATCATATGCGCCCACGTTACTGCCGCCGCTCAGTTCCTGAACGAGACCTTCAAGTTTTCGAAGACGCTTGATGAGATCGGCCTCTCGCTCAGTGGGCACAGCCTTGGCCGGCACATTCGGCCTCGTCTGGCGTGGGGCGCGACCTGGCGCTGGATACATGCAATCGCTCTGTGCGCGACGACAATTACTGCAGGGCATCATCTTGTCGCAACGAACCCTGCGCCGGCGACAAGTGACACAGCTCCTCGGGTTCAACAGCGGGGCACCCGACGCCGTGAGAGCAACGGGGCGGTTAAACGGGATGGTAGCCACGCCGTTCTGGCGCGGCGGCACGGGAGCACCGGAGGAGGCGGCATTGGTTGAGTCGTTATCGGGCGACGCCGAAGACTGCGGCTGCGCAATTGAAGCCATCGCGAGGCCTGTCGTTTGCAGTGTATGTTGTGCGGTCAAGCGTTTAGGCTCCCGCTCGCTTGACTGAACCGAAGAGTCGGGCACCGGGTGGAGGCTTATTAATGAAAAGGATAATGCAAAGCCGTTGGAGTCATGCTTTAACTTTGGCAGGATCTGCAACAAGATTTCCCGTCATCGTCGTCGTAGTCAAAATCAGCACTAGCAACGGGGCTTGGCTTCCCTTTGTCATCTGCAGTGAGCCTTGCTGGCCAACAATCTTGTCTGGCCCGCTCAGCTGCTACCCTGCTGAAACAATGGAGAATCAGCCTTTGATCCAATATCGGAGATGACGACTGCTGCTCTGTGCGTCTTAACTACTGGGGCTGCTGCCTGTTGGTCAAAGACCTCCCACAATCTGCTGGGATTTGATCCTACGGGTGGATCCCACGTCAGTCCCCAAATGAAACTATTCCCAACTTTGACAATAAGGTTGTCTCGATTCTGACCATCTCTGCGAGATCAATGACCCACATCTAAAGACCAGAAAAGATAATGCAGTTGTTATCTCATATGATCTGATATTCTACCTACCTACCTATTCTAGTAGTTCGAAGGAGTTAGGGAGGAAAAGTAGATCACAGTAAAATAAACCTTCCCTAGTTTTATGACATCATCTTCAACTCATTTGAGTTCATATATAAGGATTCCGACTCTATTTCGACGTCCGAGCCACAGCTTTTTGCGCAATAGTCGATCTTCTGGCTCCATTCCCATCAGGGGCCGGGCTGCAACTATAATAAAGAACAGATTCTTAACACGTCATAACATCATGACCCGATATTAATATAGTGGCCTTTTTTAAACCTTCTGCAGCAGCAGAAGAGTCACACCTAGCCACATCAGCATGAAAGGTCCAGCCTCTCACTGGTATTTCAACTGCTCTAACCTCCGTTGCACAACAGTCAATGTCAACATCACACAGCCTCTGGCTGATGCGACCAAACGTTTCAGCCCTTGAGCGTAAAACAATGCTGACCTGATATGCCTTGTCGTCCTATTGGCTATGTGGCTGCACAAAGGCGAAGCACATCGGCCAACACATGGTCCGCCAAGGCGCCGATTTCATGTACCGTTAAACACGGAACTAATAGCAGAGGTTCCAGCAAGGGCTTGTCTCTCAAGAATTCAACCATATAAAACCAAAGGGACGCTGGTTTGTGGCAACTCATCCTATTGCCCCTTATCCTCTTTGAAGCTGGCTCCGACTACCTGAGTTGCGAGTTTGCTGTGACTTCTCACTGTCAGCTAAGTATGCTGTGTAAGGCGCTCTGATGGGCACTCTGGGGTTTTTCATGCAGCCTGATTTCTGCGCCACTCAGTGCGCCGAGGCGGCCTTGTTGGGCAGATCAGGCTCTGAAATATCGCAATTGCGAGATTCTTTTTCCCCTCCGCCAACTCTTTCCTGTCGATGGAATCGCAGGTTTTCTGCTGCGAGGGCAGCTCTTGAACAAAATTTTGCCAAAATACCTTCGAAAACCTTGTCTATGGGTGATCCCTTGTCCATCGCCGGCAGTGCCGTCGGCATCATCTCTCTGGGCATTCAGGTCTGCCAAGGGCTCATTCAGTATGCTGACGCAATCCGAGGGCGGCAACAGGACGTAGACAATGGCATGGACGAGATTCGATCGTTGCTAGCCGTTTTCAAATCACTCGAACACACCATCGCACGCATCGAAACCGACAGCCCAGAGAATGCCAGGTCGCTCCTCGAACACCTCCGACAGGCTGAAGTGAAACTCCGAAGTCTGGAGGAGGTCTTGACGGAGGTCGGCATCCCGGTCAATACCTCTAGCACTATCAAGGGGAAGATGAAAGAAACGTACCGAGCGGCGGTTTACCCCATGAAAAGAAGCAAGCTCGAGGGCGCCCGGCAGAATGTCCAGTCCATATTGGGCATCCTCACAACCGCTCTGCAGATGGCAGATCTGTGTGTTTGTTCTGTCTCTTGAATCACAACATCCGAGCTGACTAGAGCTTTACAGGGACCTGGGTGCCTCTCATTCCGATGCTTTGAAGGCTGTACAAGCGAGTACCACTTCCAGCGCACGCGAGTTGAAAGCTGCCGTTGAAGTCAACTCAACACAGGTTGAATGCCTTCAGGTCACATCTCGGCGAGAATTTTCCGATATCAGCCAAAGCCTCAGCTCAGCCAGAGCAGAGGTTCAGGCATTTTCAACCGCTTCAGCTAGCCAGTTTGATTCTATTGGCAGTGACGTCAGGGAGAGCCTTGAAAATACTCATCTCCTTGTTGGAATGATGAGGGATCTGAGTCTTCAGATCAACTCCACTTCAGCAAACTCTAGGTGTGCGGGATCTCACAACCAGGTTAGGATCTTGATCCCTTGCCAAACAGGACAAGTTAACCTCCAGCTACTAGACTGCCCTACTTATGGCAACGCTCGGCTCACGAGTTCCTCCAAGCTCTCTCAAGCAAGCTTGCGACTTGTCTGCAACTGACACTAATCTCATTCCCGGGTCCTCTAGGAGTATCAACGAACTTCCGCAACCTCGCCGCCGTCGAAAGTACTGCAAGTGTCCCCCAAGACCCAAGAGGAGGGACGACTTTCTTTCTACACTCCGTCAGGGAGCCTATTTTGAACAGACCACCATCTCGGAGCATGATGTCGGCTGTCCTTTTGCAAAATTCGGCCGCAAAACCTCAACAACGAAAGCTGGGGCGCGATTCCGTGTACAACTTGGAGGCCTTTTCTCAACACTAGTCGACGTTAGCATGTGCTTAACAACGGGGGCTGGGGGCTTCAGTCTAAGTCCATGCTTGAGATACGTGCGCATCCTTGCCGAAGAAGGGCCTGTGTCGCGGCTTATATCCGACTGCTTCCATCCAGAACCAACTTCTGCTGTCAGCGGGCAAGGAGAGACCATGGTGGATAGGCTTTTGCATCTGAAAAGGCAGATTGCAACCTGTTTCGAGCAAGGGACAGCATCGCCGTATGATGTCCACGGGGATTTATCTGGCCCGTACTGGGTAGTAAGTCAACGAAATTTCATGTCCTATTTCACACAGCCCAATTCTTTCGTTTGTTCCCATCATAATTAGTTCCGAGCCCACCTCTCCTGACTACATCCCCTCCTGGTTCATAGGCAGGTATAGATGTTGCCGAAAGGGGGCCTAGTAAAAAGCGAGTAAATTAACAATTAACCGCCTTATAGATGCTACTTAAAAAAATTATGGTATTCTGTAGTCAGGAAGAATACGACGAAGAATCCCTGAGGCTTATACTCAACATGATTCAATGGCTTGCTGATGCGAGTGCTCCGGGGGTAGCCAAACAGCATGCTGAGTGGCGGTAGGTCATGTCCTCGTTTACATGGATGCCACCAGACCCAAATTTTAACATAGGTACTTATTTACAGGACCCTCTTTGAAATACACTGTTGGCAATACCTCCTTTCTAGGTTGCCGGACAACAACAAGAATAGGGCAATCGCGCTTGACTTTTTTACATGCCTTCTAGATACTATTGAACCTAGGGACGAATCCGTCATCAAAATAATCGTCGGTTCTAACTTGGACTATATTCACCCGCTTCTGATGAGTTATGCATCGCGTAAGTCGGAGGACCCTCCAAGCCACGAACACTACTTGCTAATTGCTCAAACAGCGGATGTGTCCCCAATGGCCTGGGCAATTCTCTCTAGGTCCATGCCCGAACTTGAATACCAACTCAAACTCGCCCCAGACTCGATTTTTGAGAGAACTTATGGCTACACCACGCTCCAGCTTGCAAGACTTTGGCCACAAGGCTTCACGAGACTCGTTGATGCCGGTGCTCGGGTGCTGCTTCATGAGCCAACACCAAACGAAGGGAATATGCTCTTTCCTTTTAATCCCTCCATCCCCATGGTTCCCTTGGCTCCGCTTTCTCTAAGCACTCTACTTGACACAGGACACACACTGTTTCTAAACAACAATTACCACGTCTTGAGATGTCTTCTTTCAGAATGCACGGACACGGCTGCACGAGTGATAGCCGGACATCTCTCTGAAAGGCTCAGACGGCTGTCTGAACTCGCAGCCAATTTTGGAATCATCTCGCAAAATGGTCCCTTCGTTCCAGATTTTGCTACGGCAGCTCGCTGGTGCCTCGTTCTTGAGGAGTCGGGCGAGTCAATTGATCTATCGATCCGGGTGCCCATGAGCGACGATATGGTTCCTACCGTCTACCACTTCGAAGACATGCCGCTCCGCTTCTTTCCCATCTTCTACGAGCATGGGTTTGCGCACGCCAACATACGCGATCAGCGGGGACTGCCCCCGATGCTCGTTGGAAGGCGTTGGTCATTTTACTATTATAAGCAGTACTTTCTCACGGAGCGCGTGCCTGACGACAAGACCTGGATATTCCATAACATGCCATGGCTCCGGCAACATGAATTTCTTGATCAGAAGCCTCATGATCCACTAGGGCTAGGACTCAACGTTGACGCAACCAGTGCCCACCTCGTCGCTGCTAAAATGGGGTCACACTTTTACCTCAGATTTAATGATCAACAAGACATAGATCATTATTTGTCTCTATCTGCAGACCTTTTGCGGCAATTCGCTAAGGACTCCCATCGAGATGAATGTGTTTGCTGGTGCAATTTTGATGGTGACGGCTGTTCACCACTCAAGCTCCTCTACAAGTCCCATGCACACCCAATGCAGCATTACCAAGGGATAAGGATATGGAACAAAGACGAATTCCAGATCAAAATCATCAAGAGGCTCCTCTTCGACTTTGACGTGTTTGAGAACCCAACAGCAACTCCGACACTGAGTGTCAAACAACAAAGAGAAAGAGAGCAGACTACAAAGACGCAGCCGTCGACGCGAGCGTTGGAGCTTGTTCGCCTCTTGACATTCAATGCTCTCGAAATGACGCACACTTGTTGTATGCTCGAGGAGTTAGAAGGGAACCACCACTACATCCATGTTATTCTAAACTGCAACCCCAACACCGTCAGAGACATTCGACAATCCGAGGAAGAAAGAAAGAATGCGGCGCTCCTTGATACACTGATGGAGGAGTTCTCCAACGCCATGCAGCAGGATTATCACGCAAAGTCTCTACTTGATTTCATATTCGGCTACTGGACAGCTCGAATTGAGGGTCTCTATGCTGTGCAAGAAGATGAGGTTCAGAAGATGCAACAGCACGTCGGCAACGTGCGTACTGGTAAGTGCAATCACTCTTTTCCGGGTCGTCTCAAGATTAAATAACTTTATTATGCACAGGTATCTGGCCTAAGCCACTACGAAGGCTACTTTGGCCTACCAATCCATATATCTACGGAGAGACTGACTCAGGTGAAGATGGGAATGATGATGAAGACCAAGAAGGGGAGTATAGTGATTAAGAAGAGAAAGAGATCACAGGTTTTGTTTGAGATAGCCCTGAGCTTGTAGACTACTACTCACTGCTTTTTGAAATACAAAGCAATTTCATTAACTTGTCTTCAATAGAGACAGTGTGGCCATAGTTTTCTCTGATGAAGCCAATGTCGAATATAATAGTTTCTGAACTAGCGCTATTGACACCTGGCTCTATGCAAGAACTTTTATTAGAAACCACCATTTCTCCATTTTCACATAGTGTCAGGCACGGCAGACAAGAAAGCGGGTTTTGCATGAAATGACAGCATTAGATGGAGCCACTGTGTTAATTGGGGTATGGTGCTATGAAGCGTTGATATTGTGTTCTTTGTTATTGTTAAAGCCCGTCCCTTGTTGGGATAACTGAGAGAATAGATCGATCGTTAGACCTAGCGGTCAAATCCAGAGTTGACAAAAAATATTATCCAATGGTTGGATTGAATACTTTAAGCTGAAAAATCGGGTATCACTACAGCTTTGTGCCCTAGGCTTCAAGACCTTCTGTACCCGATATCACTTGCTCAGAGGCTCACGAACCGCTGGGACATACTGTAACAAGGCAGAGCGTCAGTAACATCCATTTTGAAGAGTAGATTTTACACTAGACTTACTGGTATGATCTGGGCTTTTTCGAGGTCCCACACACCGCTGGTTGCGTACACGTCATTCTCGATGATTGTGCGCACCTCGTCGATGCTTTTGGCGGAATAGACGACAACACTCCCCTTGAATAGAGCTGGCTCTCCATCAACAGGGTGCTTTTCAAAAATAGCACCTATCAGAGACTATTAGATAGTAATTATCAAAGTTATAGGTCACTCACCGCCAGCTGGTAGTGTCCCGGAAGCGATCAATGGCTTGATGCCCTCATAGTGCGTCCTTCAAGGCGTGATGTCAATCATGATATTGTAAGCCACTCAAGCCACTTACGCTTTCACCTTCTTTCTGATTTCCAAAACATCAGGCTTATCAGGCATGATTGCAAGCCATTCCTTCTTCACTACACCCGTCGCCATAGTGCGTTGTGCTTGGTGAAGGGTGGAGAGGCCGAGACTCGGTGTCGCTGAGGGTCGGGCGAGTGAACGTAAGATAGAGGCTGACATGATGAGCATAAGAGTGATTCAAGGGTAAATCATTGAACCAATATACCAGACATATTGCAGTGTATTTATCTATCTCTGTCTATCATTCGCTGGGAATGGCTTCCGTCTTCCTCCGGTCCAGAGGCGGGATGTCATTCCGGCGGTACGTACCGAGCGGAGCGAGATTCCGGACCTCACTTCAAAACACCGTGATAACCACGGGCAGGATTCCCATTTATTTCACAGACATTTTACTTACTGAGGAATACGGGAGCTGTTCTTCTTTCATCATCATGGCTCTCTGCCGCTCTTCCCTTCGCGTTGGAAGCTCTTTTTCCAGCTTTCGCCCTCTGACCCTCAGACTAACAAGCAATCTCCATATCCACAGCCAACCCAACACGCATCCTCGTCGAGCATTCTCCTCTTCGATGCCGCTCCGGGCTCTCATCCAACCGGTCTTTAGCCCTGAGGCTATTCATCGTAAGTGCTTCTTATTACTCCACCAACCCGGGGCTCATACCAATCGTCAGCAATCGGACCCTACTCCCAAGCCATCAAGGCCAATGGCTTCGTGTTTCTTTCCGGTCAACTCCCAGCCGATCCTCAAGGCAGGCTGATCGAAGGTACCGCTGCCGAGAAGGCGCACAAGATGTGCCAGAATGCTCAAGCAGTCCTAGAGGCAGCAGGTTCTAGCCTGGACAAGGTCGTCAAGGTCACAGTGAGTGCTCGAGACCAGCGACGATGCGCCCTGCTAACAAGATACAAGATCTACTTTCGCAACATGGATGATTTCAAGGAAGTAAATGAGGTATATGCCGAGTACTTCCCTCACAAGCCAGCTCGGAGCGCCTGTGAAGCAACAAAGCTGCCGCTGGGTGCAAGCCTGGAGATGGACATTATTGCTGTACAGTAGATATTTGACATGGGAACGCATACTTGGTACACCACTGTTGCCTTTTGAAACACTGCCCGCCGCGGATAATTGTCTAATCTTAAGAAATTCTCATGAATGTATCCTTGTGTTATTTGATAGTAGTTATCTCAGAGCACAAGGAAACTATCTACTGTTGGATGAATTTTCTTTTGTTGTTGCTTCAATAGCATGTTCGCCGTGCATAAAAAACACAACTCAAACATATGACAGGGTGTTACTATCATGTGTTCATTGTTCTGTTCTTTGACCCTGTGCACGGCGGACACCTCATCGAGATAACACAATAACAATCCTGCAACACTTCCAAGGCCTTCTTCTTCTTCACCTTCATTGCAGACGCATGGGCTGCCCCAATCAGAGACTCGTGTTATCAACTGAACCCTTTGTGATATGCGCCTCTCCAATGAGCATGCTTCTACTTTTTCAATGACATCGTTGTCAGACGCATGATCAAAACACACACAACAGCTCTTGTGTGTTTTTTGATCATGTGTCTAACAGCGATGTCATCAAAAAAGTAAGAAAAAAACACATAGAGAGGTACACGGCAACATCAAAACCCAATGCTGCAAAATACCGTAGACCTAAGATAAAGTTAAGCTTCTATAGCCATAGAAACATAATAGTGGGAAGATGAGGCTCACAGTGCAAGATGCCACCTTTCCATGAACATGATTCTGGTCGCTTCTTGGCCCAAAGACAGACCAATACTATCTTCCGAGACATAGTAACTGCCAAGCTCGGGAAGCGGCCAGCCTTTCTTTCTCGTAACAACCATACAAGATCAAGTGATGGAAAGACAAGTCTTGCAGGCAAGATAACATCTTTCCTCTTCCGTGGGGAGGATAACGGTCATCCATTTATCCTGCCTTGGAAAGATGAAGGGTGGCATCTTGCCTGCGAGCCTCATTTCCCTACCATTTGGTCTTGTATAGCTGCCGCAATAGGAAGCCTCGCGCTCCCAGAGTCTCACGAAAGAAGTCCTTCAACCAGAAGAAAAGACGGCGGCGTGATTTTGGAGCAGATGTGGAAGAGCTTCGATAGAAACGGTTGTTTTCGTTCTCTTCGCTGGGTTCAAGTTGCCTAGAGGAATCTATCAGCGGCACAAGGGCGGGAGGGGAAGTGAAGCGGTGAGGCTTCAGTCTCGTCATGGAAGGGATGGTTTCTTGAAAATGATGATGATGCTTTATACTCGAGCAAAGCTGTACACCGCTTGTCGGTCGGTAAGGGTTAACCCTCATGTCAGAGCATCGTCCCTGGTACGACGGATGACAGTGGAGTCGATTGCGGAGCCGTCGGGCGGGAACGAAACTATCCCTGCTAGAGAGTGGAGGTTTTCGGCAGTTCGAGATGGAGAGGACCCGTTCTCGACGACATGGCCTGTTGAGCAGTGATTGACAGGTTGTAAACTGACATGAACTATCTGATTGGTGGTTGGAAAAGATTGGTGTCGTGTCTTGAGGCAGGGAGAGAAGACAATGGAGGCCAGAAGGTCGCTAATACTCATCCTTCGCACCACCAAACGCTCAAGATAATTTTGACCAAAAAGCAGACTACGATCAGCAAGAAGAAGCATGAATATATTCACGTATTAACCATACACTCTTCCATTCATCTGACAAGATTAGCTCGTATCGATTATTCCAGTAATCATGAATTTGTTCCCTCTTTACTTCGGTACCTCACAGACAAAGTTCCCCCTCATCCCAGCCTCTTCTCTCTTCGCGCTCGACAACCACCCAATTCCCTCGGTTAGACACACAATGCAACCCTGATCAGTCGATTCACCTCCGCATTTCGGGTCATCCAGGATGCAAGGGAGCTTCTCCTCCAGTCAGAAACGGTCTCTTCATCCAGGGGTAGCGGCACACCCCCGCGGGACTGCCGTCTGGGGGAAATCCGGGGTTGAGTGAGACAGGGTCCAGGTACTGCAGATGTATCCCGACTGTATCGTGGCTGCTTGTGTATCTGCCTTTGAGGTTCTCCAAATACCATTCAGTGACCTCTTGCGAAACCTTGATAATCTCACTCAAACGCCTCGCATACGCATCCATGACGCCATGAAATTTCCCGCCTTTCACCTCCTTTAAAGGGCAACACCCCAACCTTCTCAACAGATCGGCTCTCTTCTCGTGCTGCGGGGTCGAAAGCTCACAAACACACAAAGTCTCAACCTCAATTGAACAGCTCCAACATCATGTCCGCCCTCGGAAGCCGCGTCGCTCGATCTGTGGTCGCTCTTCGACCTCTCCCCGCAGTTCAACGCGGTCTCCGCACATCGAGCGCTGTTCGTCAGGCCGACCCGCACCCTTACGAGGCGAAGGAGCCAAAGCCGAGAGGCGACCAGTAAGTCTGGACCTCTAACAAAGAAGCTTCAGCTGAATTGATCTCTCTAGAAACAAGTATCTTGCCCTTGGTGCTGTTGCCGCTGGAGTCGGATTCTGGTGGTTCTACCGAGGAGGCAAGCCAGCAGCCGCGACCGAATCGTCAGGCGAAAAGGCAGCGAGCAAGTAGAGGCGATCCATTCCTGCGAGACTCTGCGACTCGACGATTGCATATCACGTACACGATCGAAGCATGATGAGCGACAGCAACATGGAAAAGTAGTTTATTTACTCATGGTCCCGAAAAGAGGACTCGATAGCTTGCGAAATTGAAACTCGGCTGTTCCAACAGAATCATTTGTGCTATTCAACTATGTCTTGGTGGGAGGGCAGCAGGATGGAGAGTCCTGGAGCTCTGTTCCATGGATCAAACCTGTGAACCTCACGGTGCTACCGTGGAAGTGTTATTCCTACCAATCTCAGTGTCTATTTACACCCATTTCGGAAGGGACAAGCACAAGTGCCAAGTGCTCGAGAATTCGCAGGTGCTATGCTACCTATGCTAACCAAATCATGTTGACAGAAACACAAACCTCCCCTTTGAAAGGCATGTCCCGAGGAAAGCTCCAGTGGATTCGAATCATCAGATCATCTGAAATAAGCATCGTGATTATATAAACTCTGCTCTAGTCCATCAGCGATTTCAAATGCTCTACCGCCGCTCAACACATTCGCAGCAAGCGCCGTCTCTTTGGAGAACAGGCAGCAAAGAAGGTCGGTCCAGTTCTTTCCATACAACCTTGCACCTATAAAGGTTCCACGCCAGTTGTCAATATTTGAATTACTAGTTTCATCGCTCTACCAATAAAACAAGACTCGTGTGTTGAGAACTCGACTTCAAGGCGCAAGATGAACTCACTGTGTTGCTGGGCTTTGCTCTCCAGATACCTTGTCCAACTTACTTTGTCCAACTTTCACCTAACCAAAAGTATGCCATGATAGGGGCTTTCATCCCCCCCCCCCCCCCCAAGTTTAGTCGCAAGACTCAAGGAGTCTGAAACGCCAACTCCTCAGGAACTCCCCTAGTTCGTGTCTTTCCGCTGCATTAACACCTCGGCATCTATTATCTTCTTCCCCACTACTCGTCTAACGTATCTCTCTGGAATACATCGCCTTTCCTGCCAAAGGAGAACATGACATGATACGCTTACGAATACCCAGGCACGCGCGCAATCAACCAAGACCTCCATGAGAGTCAGGCTGCAGAGCCCTCCCACCCTGCAGCGCAGCCTGATGGCTAGCACGTCACGGCAAACCAGGCTCTGGAAAGCCGAATTCTATAATCGCCTTAGAATAGCCAGTTTAGAATATCTGGACGATGTCAGCCTGGGCTCATGCAATCTCTTGTTCATATTCAGCGCTTGCCCTGCGACATATCAGAATATTTTCGAAACCTACTACTCCTTCAACACACATTGATAAAACAAGTTTCGTATTCAGGTAGACACTCCAATTTTATCCAGTTTTCTTGCGGCCATGCAAGCCTCATATGCAATACCACCACAAGTTTGCATACACGGCTCCAGGGGGGTTCAGCTCTGGGCTGCTGCGGCCAGTTGATATGACTCTTTCAGACCAGGCTTTCCCCGATAGCCTGCACTTTTCTGAACATGCATCCAACCAGAACGGTGTACGTTATTAGTTCAATCCGCTGGGTGGGTGGCCGCAGGTTGAAAAGCCATGGCTGAGCTCAGCCGACAGGCAGTGAGGATCGCCGACCTCCGCAGCCACCTTTAACAACTAACCAACGACCGACTTCTCCAACATGTTTTTGAACCAGCTGAAGAGAAAAGCAGTTGGCAGTTTCCATGGCAACAAAGCGTTCTTTGACACACAGCCGTGTCGGTGTTCACCGCGTTTGGGAGCTTCCAGAACTACCTCTTCCGTCGCTTTGGAGGACAGTTTTATGGTTTTTTGCACTACTCGTCTAACAATCAGCTATCATTCTTCTCAAAGGCTTATCGGATACTCTGGGCTTGAATACGAGTAATGAATGGTGTTCAAATTTCAGGGAGATGGGAAGTTGACGGACTATCCGTCCGAAGTATCACCACAGCCACCACCGTCAACGCAACAATACACGCAATAGAAAAACCGCTATATCGTCATCTACCCAGGTTCGTTTCAGCCAGAGACATACAAGCCTCACACGGGCCGAGCCGACTGGTCAATCGGGCCCGTAGTCGCCGCTGCCGTTCATCCAAGCCTCCAGGGCACCCTCCCAGGCATCTTCAGCCGTACAGTGTCATACCGAGCCCCTGTGGTTGTGCCAAAAGTCCCAATTGCCTATTCGCAGCCTGATTTTGACTACGCCCTTGCAGATGCTGTAGGCGCTTAAAAGGATCAGAGTCTGCTTCTACTAGTGATAAAAGCTTCAAAAGGATGGATCGTTCTTTTTTCTCCTTTCAAGCCAGAAACCCGCCATCAAATCATCAACTTTCTTGATCAACTGAAACAATGTTGTGGCCTCTCCTCTTCAGCCTCCTCCCTGTCGTCCACGGTGTTGTTCACAACGCTACATACGACGAATACCCCGATTGCGCTGTAACATGCCTCTCCTACAACGGAACCGAATACCCAAACAACTTTGCCAACAATTGCGACTACACGAGCGGCGAATGTTGCATGAGTTCGTACAAAGCCATCATCGCAGCGACATGGGAGTGTGTTTGGTCACACTGTGGGCAGGAAGAGTCTTTGGACGCCTTTGGTATATTTGTCGATTTTTGTGAAGATATGGGTCACCCACTTCGAAGAGAGGATATACCAACGGGGTATGAATCTGTTGTAGAGGGGACCGACGATGAGGAGGGTGAAGACAAAGACAAGCACAATGACGATGGTGAGTTGCGATAACAAAACCTCTAGTGGTCTTGTCAACTAATATTCCCCAGACAATTTCCTCGGCACAGGCCTGTCAAAAGCCCAGCTTATCGGCATTGTGGTAGGAGCAGGCGTAACTGCAACAGTGACGGCTATTGGTCTGGTTCTTAAGTGCTGTTTTGAAGAGCTGTGGAATAGCTGTCTCGGGCGTGGCCGCTATTGACACACTTGTGGGTGGGGAGATGAAGCTCTTTAGCTCCTTTCGAATGTTCAACACACAAAATTTGTATTCAATGCACTTGAAGATATCCTAATACTGCATCTACTATAGATCTCTTTCATTCACAATCCAATTGTTCTCGTCACACTTTATTACCAACCTTGAAAGCTCGACAGCCCAGGCTGCCGATGCTGGTCTGTTATTTTCCCCAGGCATCACCCCACACTGTAGGGTAAGCACAATACCCCTATTTACACGTGCAGAAGGCCCCTCCTCCCTTTGGCAACTAATTTAGTTGAGATTTCCCTTTTGGTGACCGCCTTTATTTCTCCAGGGTGTCCCCTCCTCCCCTCATCCCGCGCCAACACCAACAAAACAAAAAACAGGCCAGCAACAGCTCTTCAATCTTGTTCAAAGATTGTTGATTTTCTTTTCCCACTCCCTCCTGACCTCCTCTTCAAACTCACATCACCATGTCTCTCCACGTTCCTATGGCGCATCGCCCCAAGGATCAGGGCGCCACCAAGGCCGTCATCTTGGTATAGCTTCACCTCCTGACTCTACCTCAACAAACCAGCTAATTTTCCTAGGTCGGTGGTCCCTCCCGAGGCACGCGCTTCCGTCCCCTCTCCCTCGACCTCCCCAAGCCCCTCTTCGAGGTCGCCGGCCACCCCATCATCTGGCACTGCCTCTCGTCCATCGCGCGCGTCCCCAACAAGCAGATCCACGAGGTCTACATCATCGGCTACTACGACGAGTCCGTCTTCCGCGACTTTATCAAGGACTCTGCAAAGGAGTTCCCCGCCATCACCATCAAGTACCTCCGCGAGTACGAGGCTCTCGGCACCGCTGGTGGTCTGTACCACTTCCGAGATGCCATCCTCAAGGGCCGCCCCGAGAGGCTGTTTGTCCTCAACGCCGACGTCTGCTGCTCTTTCCCTCTCGATGAGATGCTCAAGCTCTTCAACGACAAGGACGCAGAGGCTGTTATCCTCGGTACCCGCGTGAGTGACGAGGCTGCCACAAACTTTGGCTGCATCGTCTCCGACGCACACACCCGCCGTGTTCTTCACTACGTCGAGAAGCCCGAGTCGCGCATCAGCAACCTCATCAACTGCGGCGTGTACCTCTTCTCCACCGAGGCCATCTTCCCCTCGATCCGCTCCGCCATCAAGCGCCGCCTCGATCGCCCCTCCCGTCTGGTGTCGTACCCCTCGTCCGACAACCTCGAGAACAGCTTCATCCTCCCCGACGACGACGACGAGGATGAGGAGAAGAAGAGGGAGGTCATTCGTCTCGAGCAGGATATTCTCAGTGACATGGCCGACAACAAGCAGTTCTTTGTCTACGAGACAAAGGATTTCTGGCGCCAGATCAAGACGGCCGGCTCAGCTGTCCCCGCCAACGCCCTCTACCTCCAAAAGGCTGCTCAGTCCGAGCTGAGCGGCGAGCTCGCCCCTCCCAGCGCCAACATCGTGCCTCCCGTCTTCATCCACCCTACCGCCGAGGTGCACCCTACCGCCAAGCTCGGTCCCAACGTGAGCATCGGACCTCGAGTCCACATCGGCGCCGGCGCGCGTGTCAAGGAGAGCATTGTCCTCGAGGACTCCGAGATCAAGCACGACGCCTGCATTCTGTACTCCATTATTGGCTGGGGTAGCCGCGTTGGCGCTTGGGCTCGTGTCGAGGGTACTCCTACCCCTGTCGGCAGCCACTCGACGAGTATCATCAAGAACGGCGTCAAGGTCCAGAGCATCACCATCCTGGGCAAGGACTGTGGCGTTGGCGACGAGGTTCGCGTTCAGAACTGTGTCTGCCTGCCATACAAGGAGCTTAAGAGGGTATGCCACCTACGCCCTCACGATTACGGACCAATGCTAACAGACAATAGGATGTCGCTAACGAAGTCATCATGTAAGCCCAGTACTGCATGTACACCCATCACATTAGACACATGCAGAGGCATTGTCCCTTTTGACAATGGATGCATGATAAAAGCCTAGGATGCTATCTGCTTTGCTTGTTGAAGCTGCAGCACAGCACGTAATGGAGGAGGTATATAGCCAGGACCAGCACAGCACATGAAAGCAGACAAGGTGTTTCCGTTCAGTTGGCGCACAGTAAAAAGCGGCACATGATAGACCAAGTAAGTATACCAGAAAAAGCAACATGGGCGTGTATTCCGTCCAAGTCCTCTCCACCAGGAGTCTTCTCCATTGAGAGTCGTGCTACACACTTCCTCCTCTTTTCATGCCGTCTAAGAGCCGTGCTATACACTATTCCTCTTCTCACGCCCTCCAAGATCCAAAGTCTCCATCCAGGGGTATTCATCCGTATCATGCCCCTCTCCAGGGGCGACGTCCTGTATCCTTTTGCTTACTCCCCTGCCTTGCCCCAAACGGTCAGGCGCCCAACACGCCAGTCGACCCCTCCTCTTGTCCCGGCTGTATGAGGTAAAATAGCTCTATCTATCCGATAAATGTACCAATGAGATCCAGGCTATATATAGGTACTGTAGTGCAGGTTGCGTATCATTCATGTCTTCGTTTGAGTTCGTGAGATGTGACTTTCCGAGCGAGACTGGTTTCTCACTTGAAGTCAAATAGTCAAATTCGCTATCAAGTGGTAATGGATATCACTCCTCTCTCTTGACGTTGAGTCGGCTCGGCGTTCTGGGCAGCATTGGGCTGCTGGGTCTGCTGGTGGTCAAGCCAAGAGGACCCTCGTAGTCCAGTGGGTTGACGCTCAGCCGATTTGCCGCCATGTTGCGAGGCGTCTGGTAGGGCTCAATGGCGGCCTTTTCAAAGGAGTGGATCTGGATTGGCGGTGGGCGACGAATAACCCGGTCCGAGGCGTTGTATATCCAGGTGGAGAGGAGAACAAGGGAAGTGCCGAGAATGAACTATACCAGATATCAGTACCGACCATGGCGCCACCATTCCAGCTGGGAGAACTTACCGTTAGAGACACTTCAAAGTTGAATACCAAGACGCTAATCAAGAAACTAATGACAATGCTGATGCTTGTCGCAAAGTTCTTGACAATGTTGTCCGCATCGCGAATCACAACGCTCGCAAGTATACCGCCTGCAGCTTGGAGGAAAACGGCAGTCCAGACGACCCAGTTGTAGCCTTCAAAAAAGCCATGCTCGCTGATGCCCTCTCCGTCTTGCCAAATGACACCACCCAGTCCAGCAGCGAAGATTGAGTAGAAGCTCAGCTGGACATTTCGGATCCAGACGCTGGCTTGTGTTGGGCTCTCTTTTAGGAGCTTCTCGAAGTAGACACCCGTCAAGCCAGACACAGTAGCAGCCACAAGAACAGAAGTAAGGCCGACCGAGTAGTTCATGAGGGGATCAAGAGGGGGCAGATCATGATCGATGCCCTGGTACGTCGCAGATCGTTTGGCTAATTGTCCAGAACCATCCCTAGGAACGTGACCGAGTTCATGGAGCGAGCGGGGAAAGAAGTGGTCTGTCATGTGGCGCAGAGGGACGTATGAGGGGCTGGACGAGGAGCTGCCTTGCGGGAGGGAGACGACCGAGACACCGAGAGTGAGAACGATGAGGGCGAACCAGCGCTTAGGACCGAGGTGTCGACGGAGAAGGACGACGCTGAAGAGGGCAGTGATGAGGATCTGGTAGTTGGTCAATTCCCGTTCTGGTGGCGCATTGCGAAGCAAGACCACAAACCTTGAGCTGGTAAAGCACCTGGAAATGGACGGCATCCAAGTTTCCCACAGCCACGTACTGCAACAGGTTCTGAAGGGTATAGAACGCAGCAGTTATGGCAAGCTTCCAGCCATCACCCGCAAAGACCGAGTTGTAGATTTGCTCAAACAGGACGGTGGCTGGCGTCGTGGGAGCCAAAGTTTTGGAGGTGTCGTAGATGGCTAGCGAGAGGGACACGGCGAGCTTGATGATCTCGTTAAGGAAGACGGCGGTCGAGGTGAAGTAGCGGTGGTCGCCGGTCGGAGGCATCATACGGGAGTAGTGCATGATCTGTAAGTCGTTAGCATTGTTTGTAAAGCTGTAGAGCTTGATCGCGTACCAAGATGAGGGCAGAATTTTGAAAGGTCAGCTATAACAGGAGTCAGCGCAAAAGAATCCCACATGCCAGAAGCTGGAAGAGCTTCATCATACTGTTGTAAGCGACCATTGCTTCTTGGTGAGCCCCAGAAAGGTGCCCTGGCTCGCAGCTGGAGCCTTGGGGAGCTGGAGGATCGCCATGGTTCAAGCTTGCAAGTAGAAGGCACGCAACGCGATGCTGTAGAAAGAAAAAAGAGGTGTATCCCGTCGGCGGCCTTGGGTTTAAAGGAGTGAAATGCGCCTGAAACCGCGACGAGCCAACTTGCGACGGTAGTTGCCGAAGGCGCAATGCGACACAGCAACAACGAAAGCGGCTTTCTGGTGACTTTTGCTAGGCTGATCGATGGATGTCGCTCCGTCTTCTTCGCGACCCCTCGAATAATTTGCGTCGTCGCTCAATTGACGTCAACAGCTGTAGCTTCTCTTCCTTTTCAGCTTCGAGGCCCCTCCGCGATCGCAAGCGCGTGCTGTGCTGCCAAGGCTCGGGAGCCAAGAATTTCGAGGGGGTTCGGTCGTCTCTCGGCGTCGTTCGCGTGTCCGTGCTCGTTTAACGAAAAAAGGGTTTCTCGCAATGTCGACAAGAATATCGCAAATCAAGCTGCACCGAGTTCAAGTGAAAAGAATAAAGAGGAGAGGAAAGGAAAAATCGAAGCAAGGGAGAAAGAAGGAAGGAGAGGGAAAAGAGGCGGGGAGGAGGCTCCTCAAAAAAAGGAAACCTGCATAGGATAAGAGACACACCCTGGGGGAGTGAAACAAGAGTCCAAAAAAAAGGAAGAAAAAAAAGTACAAGCATGGAAAGGCTGCCGAACTAACCAAGTCCTTTCCCCCTGTCATTCAATGAGCAAAAAAGGAGAGCAAAAAACGGGGGGTCAAGGTGCCCTTGGAAGTACGGTAAGGCAGGCTGAGAGAGAGTCAGAATGGGGCAGGAACACATGTGGTGTGCCCTTTCCCATTTTTTCTCCACTATTTCTTTTGGTGGCGGGGGGGCCTGACAGGGCAGGACAGGGGCACAGCTGCTTCCTTCGATTGTTTCTTGTTTCTTCAGCACAAGAAAGCTTTCATCATGCATCTTATCAACGATTGGACAACCCCTTTTCTTACTCCAACAGCTTTTCTAATATTCACTTCCTCCTTTTTTAAATAAATGTCTAATTATGCTTCTCTCTAATTGAACAATTAAAATAAATGGTTGCATACGACCCAACCACAAGCACCTTAAACCAAACCCCTGTCACAATTCCCAAAAGTGCCCCTGACCCCTTATCCACTAGGATGCACCCCATGTCCTTTCTTTCTCCAGCCGGGTCAGGAACTAGAGAAAAAAAGCTTGACTTAATTCCTCGTTTCTCTAAACCGGCGTGTTAAGAAACTCGTATTGACCATGAGAAACAGCAGCCATCGTTGGAGCTTCAATCTCGTTGTCTAGACAAACACTTGAAAAGAGGTGCCAAGTCAAAGCAAGGCTTAGCTACCTTTTACCCCTGTTCCCACTATTGAAGCGGGGAAATAGCTCCAGAACCCAAGAAGAGGGCATCAGGGTGTGTCCATGCTTTCACGAGTGACCTTACTTTGTACAACATGTGAGCCCGTGTCGGTGTGGGATGGCTGGGCTGGGCTGAGCTGGGCTGAGCCGATGTAATATGCGCGCACGAGCATCCATGGTCTGGAACTGGATGAGATCTCTTTCCAGCCTGATAGTCCGCTACACAGTAACAAGCATCTCTGGTCAAGGCTAGGCACTCCGGTCTCACATCAATATAGCACATCTCCACACATTAGCTTAGCTTCACTACCTCCTCACGCCAAACCAACCTAGAACCCAGCACATGTCCAAACATATTTTCCCTTCTCCGCACTTTTTTCATCAAACTCATCTCCTCGGCTTCACAAGCATCCTCTCCCCCCGGCTCCGATCCCGTCTCCGGCGCCGATCCTCATCCCCAACCCCACAAACCTCCACTTTGGTCGAGGCCGAGTTTCCGCCCCAGCCTGGCTCATTGTTTCGTGCGTCATTGATTTGATACAAATACGCGGGGAATGAATCTATTGTTACGAGCTCCTTTACGAGCTCTACTTTTAATATCACCTTTCCTTGATGCACTAGTCATGGCGTAATCCGTTTCCATCAACTTCCCTTTTGTCCAACAATGGATCTGCTTCAACGTCATGCTTGGTGACGTAGAACGCGCATGGCTTTGACGCGACCCAGCCACGTAGCCACCGTTTTTGACGTCAACCATGCCTTGCGGATGCAAGATCCGTAACGGCGATTAATCCAGTCTTGAGTGATACAAACTGCGGCTTACTACAGACGCGTGGTTGCACGGGACTGGACTAACTTGGTGTGCCTCTTCACCGTCTTAGCTTCAAGATATATGATCTTGTGATATGATCCAGTGACAAACTACTCGTGATACCGCATGATACTGTACCTCATCACTCACCGCTCACTCAGAAGCATCCTACTCAGAAGCACCCTACTCAGAAACAAGAGTCAAAGGTAATAAACCTCTATTTGTGCCTTCTCGGCCTGCGAGACTGTACTCAGCTGTTGCTAGACATATCACTCCTTGATCCCCAATCGTCCATCCAGCTTGTGCAATAGCTCGCATCTGTTTCTCTCACCCAAATCATCTCTTCAGATCGTCAACTCAATGCACATAAGCAGTCCATACCGTAGACGAGTCACCAGGTTTCCCTCATCAAGAACTGTCGTGCGACCTGACTTTAGTCCGGGCTTCTCTGCCTGCTGCATCAAGTCTTGAATAATCACTTCCCAATCCGCAAGCAATGCCGTCTTTGCCTCCATTGGATCGTAGCTCCAGACCATCCAGCTGACCGAGTCAATGTTGGCGTTGGCGCTACTCTCGGGGTACGGAGTCGCTTGGGCCGGGCTTGGTCCATGTCCGGGGTGATTGCGAAAGTTCCAAACACTCTGCTTGGGCAGCATCAAGCTAGCGCTCAGGGAACCAAGTGAAACATCGTCAACTTGGTGATGCCCCAAGTTGCTGTCACTGCCGAGATGGTCAACGAAGGCGATGTGATTCTCACTGCGGAAGAATGCCAAAGATCCAATCTCAAACGTTGGGTAAAGGTTACTTCCAGAGATTTCAGTCATCCAAGAAGCAAAGCACACACTGAACGAGGAAGCGCCCTCATCGACTTCGTCATTCCGTGACACTTCAGAGTCTGGGTTGTTTTCGTGGCCGAGATGGTCCTTCTAGGCGATCCGCATCTTCAGTCCACTCTTGTCCTCATCCTCTAAAAGGTCGTCAATGTCGTCATCCAAATCACAAGGTCGCATCGCTGGGCCCGACTTATTACCCAAAAGACACGACATGTCGGCATCTTCGTGCAGGAGATCCGGGTATTTGTCGACAAATGACTTGATCCGAGGGGAGATGTCTCGTAGGTTGGTGCGTTGGAAGATGGCCGGGTTGAATCCGTAGGCGATGCCGTTGTCTCGCATGAAACGGAAAACGTCAAAGGGGATTTCCTGGGTCAGTTGGGCCTGAAAATCGCCATAAGTTAATTATCCCGAGCCTGTAAACCAGAAATATCACTTACACCAGGCTCAATTCTCCAGAACCAGTCGTAGTCGCGAAGACGTCTCTCTTTGGCAAACGGGGCCGAGTTCCAGCGATTCATCTGGCGGATGGTGGCAATCGGCTTCCGTGTCTTGGCGCCGTTTTCCATGTTGTTCTCCTGCAAGTTCGGAACCTGAGATGGATCGGTCCATCCGGGAATGGCCCAGTTCTCGTTGGGGATGACTTCGTAGATGCAGGTGGCATTGGTAGCGTTGGACGTGAGCTCCTTGAAGTCGTCACCGAGTATTTCGGTGCTGAAGAAGATCCACTGGTACTGGTATCGGTTGTTGAACTTTTCTTCCAGTTGCTGCATGGTGAAGAGCATGGCGTCGAGGTCGTAGTCGTGGGCGAGGGTTACCAAGGCGGCCCGAGGAGCCCCCCCAGCAGACGGAGGCGAGGAACCGCCACGTACAGGCGATGTGAACTGAGCAAGGACCATGATCCATGCCCACAGCACGGCAGACAGACGAAGCTTCGCCATGTTGAAGGCCGATCCGATGTTCAGGCGGTTTGTTCGAGTTCGAGTGATAAGAGAGAGGGGTAGGCGTGTGGTCAAAGGTACGAATAGGGAGCAGACCGAGAGGGCAGAGAAAAGAAGGAACGAAAAGGAGTTCAGAGAAAGGAAAATGAAAAGGAGCGTGGGGGAAAAGTATCAGGTTGACGTCGCAGACGTGCCGAAGGCGGAGATTGTTTCAATTCAAGGTTGAATGAAGTAGAATGATGAATCAAAAGGATAAATAAATGACGAGAACAGAAAGAGGGGAGAGAAGAATGGGGGCGTCGACCTTATTGTAGATGAAGCCTGAGGCGAGAATCGATATGCATGTGACTTCAGCGTGAGGCGGCAGTTGCGAGCAGTGCCAGTCTTGACCGAGATCCCGCTCGTGGTTGTTCGATCTGAGGTTTAGGCAGGAACTCCACGATCTTGAGGCCGAGAACAGGAGCGAAGCGGGAGAAAATATCCGATGCCGGAGGAGATTGTCCGGGGGATCTCAGATGAATAGCAGGTCGCTCATTCAGGCACCAGCAGGAGGCAGTTGGCCTATTCGAGCTTGACTTGGAAGGTGATCATTGAGGGAACAATGTTGACGATGTGTGATTGTGAAAGAAAGGAGAAAAGAGAGTGAAGCGGGCAATCATTCGGGGCGAATCACCCTCAAGGAACAGCCTGCACCTGCAGCACTGATCAGCAAAAACCTCAATGACGCGGCGAGTGCGACATAGCTCACAGCAGGCAGAGGCTTGAATCAAGATGCATGCAAGCTGTTGTGCTAGGTTGAGGCAGGTGTTCTGAAGAGATAACGAGGCAGAGATTCCAGGCCTGTTCTTGATCACGCGGGATGAAGTGCAAAGAAGCGACAGTGATTCCATGCTTCTACGCTCGATTACTTAGAAACCCCCTTCTGCGAAGAAAGAAGAAGCCGTCTTGAAAAATTCAACTGGTCCTTGTATCAACAATCAGCGATATCCTACCGCCCGTGTCCCCAACCTGAAATCGCCCACAAGCATCCTCTCCAATGGATGTATCCCGAACGCCGGCCTCGCCCAAGCAGAAAACAAGCCTCATCCGCCCCTTTGATCAAAGGGGCAGAGAGGCAGCTATACTGGTACAGGTTACAATAGTCCTCTCAAGTCTCCACGTCCATCGACTCCACGTCTACCGAGCCGTCCTCTGGGCTGATGTCTAGCACCCTCGCGTATTGAACCGTCAATCGTTGTAGTTCGCGGTATTTGCCTGTATCTTGTTAGCTGCTTGATTCCATGCATAGACGCCAAGAGAACTTACCGAGAATCATCACCACACCCTTGAGTAGTTCTTTTCTATCCCAACCACATAGATCGCCCTCTTTGCTGAACCAGCCACGGGCATCCTCTTTCTTCTCTTCACCATCATCAAGGATGCCACCCATTAGGCTGTTGAGGAGTTCTTCTACCTTGCCCCGGGCACCCTCGGCGCCCAGTCGCTTGGCGTACATGAACAGGTAGAGCCGGAATTCGTCCTGCGCTCCTAGTTGCATGGCACCTGCGATTCGGTTCTCCAGATGCGCTATGCTGACACTGCTCTCCAAATTCTCAGCCTCCTTGCGCTGGACGAGCATCTTGATGATACGCTGCAAGCTGTAGGACCTGCCCTTAAGTAGGAACTCGTTGGTTGTATGTCGCTCGAGGAATGGTATGATGCCTGATGACACCGTAGGCTTGCCGGTTTCCTTGTCTTTGCTTTCCTTCGAGTTCGGACCCACGGCGGTAGACTGCAAGGCGGAAATGGAGGAGTCGTTGGAGTTCCAATATTGAGAACCAACAGCCCACCAGGCTTCGCTGAGACGTTGCCAGATATGCATCTCTCGGGCGTAGTAGTGGCCATCGCCATTGCTCAATGTGACGATAATGTGACCGGTGGTGTTGAGGTGTGCCGACGTGATTCCTGGACCTGGCGTCGCGCTGTGCTGGTTAAGCGAGGTTGTAGCGATGTCCAGGAGGGGGCCTAGAGAGACTGGAGGATGGGGTGAAGTCTGTGTCTTGAGGTCCCATACATGGGCGAGGCCAACAGCTGTGATGCAGAGCAGCCAGTGATCGCGAGCTTCGAGAATGACAGGTTGAGACTCCAGCACCATCGGGTTGAGCAACCTTCTTCCAGCAGGTGTCCATGTGTGAATGGATCCGTCTTCGCAGGCCACTGCCCAGAAATGCTTGGTTGCTGTTACCAGAATGATGGCTCGCGGTAGGAATTCTTCCCAGATAAGGGCACCCCTTTTGGTAACCGTGACGTGCGAGGGATCCCTGGGGTTGGTATCATTCTTGGCTTCCAGAATGATGTTCTCTCCGACCTTGGTCGCATCCTCCTGAGAGCTGTCCCCTTGGAGAACACCTTTCTCCAACGGCCGCAGAATGTGGGACCTCACCTTGGGCACGGCCAGTCTGACCGAGGCCCACGCGATAGAAGGATTCAAAACGGCTGGTCGGAGGAACTCGGGCGTTGGGACCACACCATTCTGTACAGGCGTGAGAGTGGCGGGTTCAACACCGTCGGGACCATTGGTGACAATAGGGACTGGACCGGTTGTTGCTCGTTTTGAGACATGTTCATCCTCCTCATCGCCGTCAACGTTCATACGCCTCTTGTTACCAAGCAGCATCGCAGCAATGCCCCCCTTGGGCAGCCCATCGAACGGCTTGGTGAGGTCGAGGACAGTGGTTGGCGCATCGTTCTGGGCCGTCTTATTGGTACTAGTAGTACCAACAAGCTGTGTCTGGGGTAGTGATGATGTTCCAGTTCCTGATGAGGATACCAGCAAAGGAGCCACTCGTTTCTTGCCATCCTTGCCTATGGTGACTCGTGATTTGAGCTCCTTGACTCGCTCGGCATTCTTGTCCGCTGTCTCTTCTGGCTGCTTCTCTGGCTCCTTCTCTGGCTCTGCCTGACCGTTTGTCATCGGCTTTGAAGCTGCGCTTGGCTTGGTACCGTTAGTGACTGGTGTAGACTCTTTTGTCGACTCAGAAAAATCGCCCATCAGCGCACCCATCCTCGATTCGACAGCTCGTGACTCGCCCGCCTTGCTCTGGTTCTCGAGCAAGAGACCTTCAACATCTTCTGCGATACCCATTCCCTTTCTCGAACCACCGTACTTCTGCAGGGCCTTGATGTTCTCCTCAGGCTGCGCAACCCAACCCAATTCACCCTCGGAGAACTTGGCAACCACGATGCTGCCATCGAGACTCGAGGCGAATAGGGTCTGGCCGTCCGGAGTCCACGCCAGGTCGGATATCGACTTCCCCGCAAGGTCCTGAAGAATAACCACGGGTCTTGATGTATTTGTATTCCAGATGCTCAGAGTCTTGTCCTGACCGGCCGATGCAATAACCGTCACAAGCGACCCAGTATTACCGTTAGCTGCTGTGTTTGAGTCCGGCTTTACTGTATGGAAAAGTCGCGGTGAAAACATGCAGACTTCGGTAGGGGCCTCGTGGCCGATCAGGTTGATCTCGCTGTCCCATCTGGTTCGTTCGATGATAGCGACAGAACTGACGGGCCCGTTCACAGCATTGGCCGCGGCAATGTGATTGCCATCAGGGGACCAAGAACAACGTCGGAAGTATGTCGTAAGAGGAGAACTCTTGAACGGCGCGCTAATCGTAGTCTCGAGGACAAAGTTGTTAACCATGTCATGCTGAGTCGCATTGGGCGCAGGCGAGGTAAATCGGAAAATCTTGATGGTACGATCGTCGCTAGCGGTCGCAAAGAACTTGTTAGCAGGGTCAAAGGTAATACCCTTGACGTGACTCTGGTGGGCGGGCAGTGTCTTGAGCTTCTCAAAGGTATGGCCGGACCAAACGACCACCTTGGAATCGAGGCCTACGGAGACGAGGATTGAGGAGTCGTAGGACCACGCGAGGTCTTGGACATCATTGTCGTGGCCAATCAAGCGCTTGTACGTCTTCCAATTCTCAACCGGAGGTTCCTCGTTGGTGCCAAACGTTGCCGCAGGAGGGCCTTTGTCGAGATGGTACACACAGATGATCTTGTCGTCGGCGCCGCTGGCAAGGTAGCGTCCGTTGGGGGAGAATCGAACCGAGTGAATCGTGCCAAGGTGATGGCTCATATGGCAAAGCTGACGTGGCTTATTGTAGTCGGAGTTGTTGGCATTGTAGACAGCTTCGGTTGACCAGATTCGTACGTGTCCATCGCCTCCTGCTGTCGCAAGACGTTTCCCGTCAGGAGAAACATGACAGCTGTAGACCTCAAAGTCCTTTTGCTCGCCACTATGGCTTAGCCATGAAGGCTTGATGATGTGCATGTTGGAAGGGCGAGCTACATGCCCGAGTGACGATCGCGATGGGAGGTACCCTTGAGCCGAGGGACGGCGGGATCGGGATCGATGTCGGAGGTGATTTGTCTTGGGTTCGCGATCAATTTGAAAGTGATGCGATAGCAATAATCGGTGAAATACGTGGAGAGCGTTGGGTGATAATTGGTGATGGTGATGTTAAAGTTGGAGTTGAATGTTGGATGTGACGCGCTGTCGCGTTTTTCGAGCTCCGTCAATCAAAAAAGCCAGGGTCAGCTCCTGCCTCCAAGCACCCGCACACGCAGGCAGTCATTGGGCAAGGTTGAGCCGGTTAGACTGGGGCACGGCCGGGTCACCTAAGGGTAAATGGGACAGCAGAGCAGGTGGCTATCCAGCTCCAACGGTGACAGTAAAAACACAACAAGTTGATAATATGACATGTAAAGTATTCTAGAGACATGGTTAATTGGACGATAATTTACTATTATTCCAGTGTATTTATGTAGCTCTCGTCATTAGAAACGCCACAGCATTGATAGAGCTGGAGTTGCTTGTTGTCTTGTCTGGTGCTTGTTTCTTTCTTGACTCGCGCGCACCACCAATGGCAACAAGTCATTGGACAAGCTCCACCGATTGACTGGGCTTTGTAGAGCATGCCTTCCCCAAAATAAACCGTAGCGCCGACCTGATTGGCCATCCCGGAGCAACTTTGATGCGCTAATCCCCCTCCAGCTGCCACGTCCCCCCGTGTAAGTTCCTTCACCGAGTCCCTTTGTTCAACAACTCCTCCGGGCCAATCCCACGATGCAGCCTCTTGTCCATTCACGTTTCTTTTTTTATTTCAGTGCGGCAAAGGCTTAGATGGCGTGTCACGGACATTTTCCAGGCCTCGGAAATCACAAGGTTCTCCTCTTGCTCCTCCTCAAGTTGCACCGTAGTCATCCTCCAATCTTTGCCCCCTGGCAAATGTGCGAGATGGTTGGATGCAAGAATCGCCCTACCAATGCCCTTGGATCACATGTTCTTGACCGGTCAGAAGCGCCTCCGGGCGACAAGTGCCACTCTCTGTGTTTGTCCTTGGGTCGCAATGGGACCCCTTTGGAATGGATCCTAGAGGCTGCCCGTGATTGAGGGCGTCGAGGGAAACACCATTTCGAAATCATGATCATCTCAGACCACCCCCTCCCGGCGGAGCGGCCGGATATGTGCCAGTCAAGACTCTCGCCTAGGTTGCAGCATTTCCTCGAGGAGCCTCTGGGGCGTAAGAGTTGTCACTGGTGGGCACACACAAAGTGACATTCCCCTTTTTCTGTTCTTTGAGGCGCCCTTTGGCCTGACCGCTCTTCGTTCAACGAGTGTTGGCGAATTGCCCAGCCATGTTTCGGAACACCCTTGAACGTCAGCATCCTTTTAAACAGAAAGTTTCCTCCATGAAAATCTCCTCCAGCAATTGACCATGAACAACACGCATCTTCTCTGCACAAACTCGTCAAGCTCGTTCACCAAGATGGCATCGTCAAGTATAAAATCAGAGCCCTTGGTGGTTCATTTCTCGCCAGCTCGCTCGGCAGCATCTCGCATCACTGATTCGAGACACTACCGACGACAGAGAAAACCGCAACTCTCCTACCTACAGGGAACAATCGCAACTCGCAAAGACATGACGATTCCACCCTCGGTCTGTGTTGGTTTGGAAGTCGAGTTCTTGGTGGCTATATCAACCATTGAAGTCCCCCCCCGTGAGGATCGGTGGAAATGCCTTGCATCAAAGCGCGATATTGATGGCCTCGCCATTGGCGACTTCAGTCCCATGGAGGCCACATGCATTCACAAGGTATGCCAAGTCATGGCCAGTGGCGGTGCCCCCGTTGGGTGCAAAGGCATGCCGCTTCTCGGGCCCATCACCCCTGGGCAATTCTTCGGATCTAGCCTCGTTCAGCTCACAGAGACCAGAGAAAACATCCGGGTCTGGAATAAGGAGGCTGCGGCATCGACTTCTGGAACCGTGGCACCATCCAACTACTGGTTCGTGGTGCCGGAGCGACATCTGACCCAGGACTGCGTTAGTAAGTCCAGCAAGACGCCTTCTGTTAAGTACGCCTGGTTCGGAACTGAAATAAACAGTCCAATCCTCACGCAACCTCAAGAGTTCCACCACGGGCTCCCGACACTGAGAACGTGTCTGGAGGGTATCCAGGACAAAATGGTGGTTGGGCTCAACTCGGGCTGTGGTCTGCATTTACATGTCAACGACGCCGGCAACATGAAGCTACAGACGGCGCTCCGGGTCGTGACCTTGGTGTGGCACCTTGAGGATACGCTACTCTACCCGGTGTGCCACCCTCATCGATCCAAGTCAGCTTTCTCCATGCGTGTTAGTGTCGAGTCCTCGATCGCTATGGAGAAGGGGGAGCCTGCAGTTTCCGGCGAGGGTGCCACTGTTGTTGCGCTGCTCACGGAGCTCATGGGGAAGTTCAAGGGCCGCAAGAAGGTTGACAAGAGACTCGTCGGAGCTATGAAGCGGCTCTGGTCTCAACCGGACCTCACCAGCCTTGGAATCGCACTGCGAAAGTTCAACGAGGGACCCGTCCACACGACCACGCGCTGTGCTCTGGTCGTAAGCAAGTACAACACTCTCGAGTTTCGTTACCCAGAGTCGACGTTCGATGCCAACTTCATCTCGTGCTGGACCGACTTGGTACGACACTTGTACGGCATCGCCATGAAGTCGCAAGTTGACTTCAACCGGGTTCTCAGTCGCGTGTATGATCTCGCGACTCGTGACCAGGTGCCCAGATGGGATGACATGATGGCGGCTATCCAGTTCCAGACGAACATTAACCGCTGGCAGATGCGGTTGAATCAGTATACCAGCAACCTGAAGGACCTAGACAATCAAGGCATTCTGCCAGCATTTGGACGTTGAGGTCCGCAGTTTTGCGACTACTGGATTTGTAAATTGACAACCTCGGCGGATTTGGCGTATGGAACACAAAAGGAATCACGGGGATATCAGCAGGATCGCTGAATGGGATCCTTGGTTTCACGGGATCCAGAGCTTGGAGTTTGTGAATGGTAACATAGACAAAATGATCAAGACTTTTTGTACCTCTATAGGATCCACGACATGTGAACGGGAATCGATGACACATTATAAGCTGACCGCATAGTATCTTGCAATGATGCTCTCCGAACGTGAAGTATTGACGAAATTGTAACTGGTCTCAGGTTTAACTAGGCGCGAAGCAAATCAGCCGTTGAACATCATCTCGAGCGCTGGTCGGGTTGGAAGAATTGCAGGAAGATGCCAAGGGGGTAGAGGAACAATCTCACCCAGAGGGATCGCGCGTACAGAGCTACCAGATGGGACAACATATGTACAAAACCGCTGCTGACTTTAAGAAACCTGTTCCAATCTTCCGAACGCCTATAGCAGGAAAGTATTACTAGAGTTAGGCTATGTAAAGGCTGTCCAAAGCGGACAACGTGAATCACAGGCCAGCTGTTTACCTAGGAGCCTCGAGAAGATAGAACAAGTCTAATCTAACCGGAGGATTACCGCTGAGATGACGCCGCTGAGAAAGAAACAGCCATTAACCAGAGGGTAGATATACTTGTCAATGCCTATCCTCAGTATCTGTACTTGAGGAGATACTCCCTCTTCCTCCACCCTCTGGCACGGGCTTCTTCTCCTCCATCATCGCTCTAGCCTCGTCAGTCCCATACTTTTCCATCTCTCCCATCACCTCTACATCCTTCTCCCTAACAGCATCATCCATAGTCCGCCACCCCTGCCAGTCAACGACGTTGCGAGCAGCCATATTCCAGGCGCTAGCAGCAGCGCAGACAATGTTCATCTCGTACTCGAGGATGCGACGGTACAGATCCAACAACGTCTGCCGGACTTGTAGTTGCAGACGTTCATAGTCTTCGGAGGATTTCCATGACGAGGGGTATGTGCACCGAGCGAGGCTCATGTAGTGTGGGATGGTGGTTATCAGATGGACGAAGCCGCTGCGGAGGTCATCGTGGCGGAGGAGAGGGTCGAGGAGGAGCTACATCAGTCAGCCTTGTCCCCGGTATTAAAAGATGCAGTGTACCGACAGGTGTTAAAGAGCAGATGCCTGCAAAGGCGAGAGCGGCGCTCGGCTGTTGAGGCACCAACGAAGCGACAGTAGATCTCGCCTCGACAAGAATCTCGCGAGCATCGTCATCACCCGAATCCGACTTGGATGTAACGCTGACTTCGCGGTTCAAGCCTGAAGATGCAATCATGGACATGAGCTCCAGGCGTCGCTCGCCATCCATCGGTAGCTCATTCGGGTTCCCATGATGGCCGGGTCTATGCGCCTCGGGCAGTTCGTGACCGATAATGTTCTCGTAGGCGAGGACGAGGCCATTGGATCGAGCGTCCTTCTTGAGGGCATCGTATGCTGCGTTCCAGAGCTCGACGTCGCGTGCGCGCTCCTCCTCTGCTGCCGACCCACGACGACTCTGGCTGTTTCTATGACAGCGCAGAGGACAATTTGATGATGCGTTGGAAGCGCGGGTGGAGGATGGAGCAGAGTCAGAGGATTTGGAGGTGACGGAAGGAGGATGAGCATGACGACGAATCTTGCCGACAATGCGTTTTACTTTGCCAGCTGAACCAAGATGGCCTGGTGATGTTTGTGTAGAGGTCTTCATGTTGATGGTATAAATGTGGTGTATGGACAGACGACGGATGAATTCATTGATGGGTAGGAAAAGAAGAGGAGAAAAGATGTATCAATTCCTTACAAGAAGCAACTTACAAAGGGTCACGAATCCTGTTTAATTGGCAAACAAGCCCACCCAGCTGAAGCGGGCTATTTTGATAGTCTAATCATCGTCATCGTGAACCACCCCAGAACAAAAAGGAACGATCTGGGGCAAAATTGAGGGGGAACCGGGTCAATGGGTCTCTTGGATCTGACGAGAAGAATCCCGGCACAACGGCAGTTGGTTTTTTTTTTCTGGTGACACCCAGCGCTCGGAGGCCAAGATGACAAGCAGTGAAGATCACGAGGTCCATCGTTCTAATCGGCCGAGATGTCAAGACGCCTCGAGTAAAACGAACCAGTGACGTCTGCGAATTGACCAAAGAAAGAAAAAGAACCGACGAGTCAGGAGCGAGCGGGTTCCCGATGGCTAGAAGATCCGTGGGGTCGATGAAGTCATCCCAGAGCTCCAGCTCTTGGAGCTTCAGCCGGGCGAAACATCCATTGTTGGTCGTTGGCCGTGCCGCGGCGGCCGAGAAAGGAGGGGGTCGTCATCGGTCGGAGCACGGATGATGATGGGGCCGAGAGGAGGGGCTTGGCGATGTTGAGGTTGTGCTTGGCGGGTTGCCCATCAGGTTTTTTCTTGATTTTATTATATAAGAAAATCAAGGATGGGATATACTATAGAAGATCAGGTATAGGTATAAAATTCCAACTATTTACCTATTCAACATTGTACGGAGGAACAGCCAGGTCATGAGTTTGTGTTAGCCAGGGCCAAATCCAGGTCCAACTTTTTTTTCTTCAACTGCCCTGGCGCGGGGTGGATGAACTGCGGGTCGGGTTAGTGGGCTTCAGCGGAGCCTCTCCACTGAAAGTGCTTGCAGATCCACTAGCAGGATGGCCTCAATCTGGGCGGGATCATGAATGATGGATGTCGACCTGGGAATCGGTCATGGTCGGCTATCGTTGGAGGAGTGTTGTATGAATCAGTAATATCTCTTCGTACAATGGTGTAAGAAAGAATCAAGATAATGCCTATCTCTCTGCCTCCTGTTCCTCGCCCACACACCATCATCAACTTGTGGGCTTGGATCCATGGGGTCTGAGCTGAGGTTGTTTATGCGCATGGCATTCAGAGCAAGGCGAGGCAAACAACTTGTTTCAACCCTATCAATTGCCCATTTATACAATTATTCAAGGGAAATAGAACCCACTATAAATATCAGTTAACGAGCAGCAACAGGCGTTCTTGACGAGGTCAACGTTGCGAGATGGGACGAATCCTCAACGATGGAAATGTCGGTAATTGAATCAATTAAAAAAAACATGTCTCATCTGATTCTTGCACGTTACCTGTCAACGGCCATGTCTGTGCATGAATTCTATGTTTAACTCGAAACAAAGCCGTTGAGAAACATCAACGGTAAACACCAGCCACGGATATCGAAACATGGCGACTGATGAAGCAAACGGGCCTCACTGGCTGACACTGTCAACCAGCCGGCAGCCGTACACGATGAGCAAAATTTTCTTTCAAAATAAATCGGCAAAACTTCCTTTCAAAAATCATCGTCTCCATTGTGATCCCAAGTCAACAACAGATGATCTACTCTACTTGAAACGCCCCCATCACTCCTGTGATCGCATCCCACGTTCCTCCTCGTCGAGATAATAACCCACCATCTCCCCATCAACTTCCACTCTTCATCCGCCTCTTCACGCTTTTTTCTTGTGCCGCCGCGCAGCGCCTTCTTTTCTACCTTCTCAGTCTCTCCTTAACAAAGGTGTTGATCACCATTTTTTACCATTCACCCACGCTCATTGAATCACCTTCACACCCTCGACCTATATCTTTAGGTTCTTTTCGCCTCGACCTTTCTTTCAAACCACCATCGACAGAGTCATCATGCGCGTCCTCGCTCTCACGGTTGCCCTCATGGGTCTTGCGGCTGCTGCTCCCGCGCCTGCTCCCTCGGCCACCCTGTTTGACGACATCGTCGCCGTGTCTACCTCTACGGCTTGCGCAACTCCCTCGGCCACTCCCATCGCTTCAACTTTCTGGGTCCCCAGCGACAACTCTCGCAAGATGTGTGACAAGGCGACCTACAAGGCCAAGTTCGCCCCCTCCGACGTGAAGCGAGGCGACTTCCGCGACTGCGCATCCCTCCTCTCAGCCTTTGGACCTCACAACGGCACCTTTACCATCCCTGCCGTCACCAACGCTGCCGAAGACTACGGCACTGGCTTCGTCCCCATCGTCAAGTCAGACTCGTGCTCTCTGGGCGTCCGAGCCAAGGGCGGTGTTCTGCTAGGCGACGACGACGTCGAATGGATCGTGCAAAAGACGCTGCAGGACTACTCTTCCGGGTTCTTGATGGCAGCCCGTGGATCTGTCGACTGCGATGCTCTGAATGGTGGGAAGAAGGCCAAGCTTTACTGGCAGGTTTACGATTCTGAGAAGGGTGACTAGATGGATTGGTCTTGAGGGTCAATGTGGTTTTGGATGATCTTGATGATCTGTTCTACCTGTTACGATACCCGATGGAAGCATGAAGATGACAGCTTGTAAAGCATTGTCGCCTACATGATGATTCTCATGATTTTATTTTGATGTGCTTGTGTGACTTGAGGATGCAGTTCACGATGTTGACAGCTTCTTGTGAAACAACTCTCGGTTGGCCCGGACAGCACCCATAATGTCAGCAGTGGGCATAGTGCTTTAGGAAGAGAGCAGGTAGAGCGCAGAGGAGACTTAAGGAACAATCAGCGACCGTAATTATCTGGCAAGAATTCCCAACTCATCTTTGTCCAATGCCGGAGAAACAAGGTCCTCCTCGTTGTCACTCGAGAGGGCAGAGTGCAACACCCTCTATCCACCATACACGTAGCATGACGAGTTGAAGCAACGACGTTGATAATTTGGAATTTGGAATCCACCAATCGAGGCTTGTCTAGGTAATTACCCTAGTCCATAGCGTAAGAGTGGGCTAGACTGGATTGCATTCCTGCCCATGGCTATGAATAAGGCTAACACCGAGGCCTTCCCATAGCCACCACAGGAATAAGAGTCAGTCCGGATTCGGCAGCTACACGGATTTCTCCGTCGAATGGATAAATTGTGAAGAATTTTCATCAAGGCTTGGCTGGGTGAGGCATCGCCAAGGTCATGATTATAATGATTTGGAACGTCAGGTATGTAGAGGCTGCTTGCGAAATGACAGGACAAAAGTCTCGTCCAAAGCACAGTCGCGATGAACAGAATAGCTAGCGTCACGAGCGTTGTCTAGGCTTCCGATCAGAAGAGCAGCGACGCTGGTCAGGCTTGACTGCAGTCGAGCAAAGACAGTTGATCATATGGATCAAGACTTCACTGAGATCAATGCTCCAAGCAAGTACCAACATGTCACTTTATCAGATGCCATTACTCAGACTTGGTCAAATTCAATTGTATACAACACGAAACTGTACAATCCTTTCCGGGCCACTGGCCATGTGTAAATCATTTATCCCTCTATATCCCTTGTGTCAATGAAACAAATATGTGTAGCAACCCCCAATGCCTTTCCATGATCCGTGCAAATGCAGTCGTTGCGAATTCAATGTCGCAGAGTCATTAGTCGTTAAGTTTCAGTCGTTGAATGTTAGTGGCTAGCACCGCGCCGCTCTTGGCGGACTTTGCATCCTTGGTTGGGTGAGGCACCCGCTTCTAAGGGGAGTATGCCGTCATTTTGAGCTTCTTGTGGCTCAGGTCGATGCTGTCGAGTCTGGCGATCTCGTCGCTCAGCTCTTCGATCCGGCGGAGGCATCGCTGCTGGGTGTTCTCGGCGCTGATGTGGGCTCGCTCCGTGGTTCTAACAATGCGGGTGAGCTTGTCCTGGCAGTCGGCGTAGTCGGCGCGCATGGCACTTGCGACGGCGCTCTGGTCGAGAGGGTCGATACGGTCTGAGAGGTCGGTGAGGGCATCTCGTATTCTTGGGTGAGACTGCTGGATGTAAGTCACGATTTTCTTAATCTCGGGAGGATACTCGGCCAACAGGGCCCTGAATCGGAGTTTCTCGCGCGCATTGTCTCCCTTGACAGCGGCGATCTCGGGGCGAGGAAGGAGAGCTGTAGTAGGTGAGATCGAGGTCATTTGAATCGAAGCGCAGCTTTGCTTGTGGAACTGATTGATGAGAGTCTTGAGGCGCTTAGCCTCACTGTTCATCTGAACGAGTTCTCGTTCGGCGGAAGAGAGGATACCCCCGAACCACTGGTATTGGAGCTCGGTATCAACGGGTCGGTTCTGCTGGGAAGAGTTGAGGCGTTGGAAGTTGGTAGAGCGCTTAGGCGTGAGGTGCTTCGGATTGATGCCATGAGAGCGCAGGTAGTGCTTGGCCTTGGGAGAGACCTTTTGATAAGACGCTCCAGGTGGTTTAATGGTTGATACAGGCTTGGGCTTCGGCGGTGGTGCAGGCTTAGGCGTGACGTAGGCAGCTCCGGGTGGTTTGAGAGAGGAGAAGGGATTGCGCATGTGGTAAGAAGCTCCAGGATATGTGGTATAGAGCCAAGGACGGCGTTTGACGGCTTCAGGGTCGGGTGGTGGGCAAAAATCGAATGCACGGGGAGGCGAAGGAGGCGACGGAGGGGGAGGTGGTGTCCTTGGCGTCCTGGGCGAAGGAGGGTTGGAGAAGCGAACTGAAAAGGGTACAGGCTGATTGCATCGAGGTTCAGGCTCAGGAAAACGAAGCCAGTCAGGGCGACGAAGCCAGTCAGGGCGACGAAGCCAGTCAGGGCGACGAAGCCAGTCAGGGCGACGAAGCCAGTCAGGGCGACGAAGCCAGTCAGGGCGACGAAGCCAGTCAGGGCGACGAAGCCAGTCAGGGCGACGAAGCCAGTCAGGGCGACGAAGCCAGTCAGGGCGACGAAGCCAGTCAGGGCGACGAAGCCAGTCAGGGCGACGAAGCCAGTCAGGGCGACGAAGCCAGTCAGGGCGACGAAGCCAGTCAGGGCGACGAAGCCAGTCAGGGCGAGGGGGACAAATGCCATAGAGGTACAGGGCAATCTGGAAGAAGGGGATTCCAATGACTCCGCAAATGACGAGGATGCTGAGGGCGTTGAGAACGGTGGGAATGCTGAAGAAGATGTAGAGGAGAATGGATCCAACAAAGCGGAGGCGATCAAGCCAGAGGTCGGCGTAAAAGGGCACCCAATTCTGATGAAGCCACTTCAAGAGGTCGCAGAGAACGAAGCTGAGAGAGTAGCTGGTGCGATAAAGCCAGAAGATGAGCAGGATACCGTGAACCATGTTGCAGCCATCAGCCGTGATGAACTCGTTGCCGAGCCATCTAACAGCGGTGGGGACGTTGAAGATGCTGTAGTCGATAATGGCGAAGAACTGAATCATGATGTTCCAGGTGAGGACGAGGATATGCCAGCTAGCGGCGATGAACTTGACGGCAGCGGGCTTGTAGTCGAGCAGCTTCTCAAAGAAGGATCTCTGCTCTGGGAAGAGTTCGCGATACCGAGGAAATTCCTTCGGATCGTAGTCGAGTTTGCGACGGAAGAAAAACATGTTCGCGTACGTGAATCAGGGCGTATGGAGAAAAATGTTCTTGGGATGAAGGTGAATATGTGGGAATTTTGAATGATCGCGATGTTGAGATGAGGTAGCTTTGTTCTTGCTTGATCGGTTGTGGTGATGAAAGAAGCGTGAACAATGCAGGTGAAGAAGAAAAAACAAGATTTCTTTTTTCCATTGTGAATCATTTTGGTTGCTGCCTTGTGCGGAAGATTTTTCTGTTGTGCGTTTGTCGGCTGTTTGGCAGTGCCAGCTAATGATCCAAAGTGAGGGTATTCGCGAGTGCCAGTGCCAGTGTCCGCCAGCTGACAAGATGGGTTGCCGGCCTGCACCTCCAAAAAGAGAGCACAACGTACCAAGACAAGACATGTTGATCGATATCGTCCGTGCTCAGGGTAACAATGGGTCGATCTTGCACTTGCAAAGTCCCTTAATCAAGAGCCTCAGATCTGGAACCACTTTCATAGCACAAAAGGGTTATTGTCTCCATCGCCTTCTAACACGGAGTCGTGTTTGGGCGAGAGTGGGCTCTGTCGCAGGTCCCCTTGACACCCACATCAGGCGATTTGACCTGACCTGAAGCCACCGTCAAGACTTTGATTCATCCTCATTGTCAGGTTGACCAACAATAGCAATGCCAGCCAGGAGACTTTGAGCCACAATCCCAGTCTCTTGGTAACAACGCTGGACATCTCCGTTTTTTCCCAAGAACCTGGATCCTCGAATACCAGGAACCGATCTTGAATAGGCACGTCACAATGAAAGCATAACCCACAAAGAAAAGCCCAGCATCTCTGGAATTCCATCGAGTCAAGAGGCTTGATGAGAAGGCTTCTGGGCTTCGCTCAACCGCACAACAAAGTCCCGAATGGCGGACGCCGGACCCGCCCGGGTGCCCGATGCTCCGCCTCGCCGTCTGGTCCTCATTCCTCGCCAGATTACTCTGCGCCGCGCTGTGCCTGTCGCATCGCGGATAGCGGATAGATGCCTCTTTGGGAAAAGGGACGCGACCCAATCACATGCGCCGATAGCGCCCCAATCAGAGGCCGAGACGCTTCACAGTGAGGGCGGCGGGTGGATGGAATGTGGCCGCAACCTTGACAGAGCGACTTCGGTCTCGTTTATACTGATCAGCCACCTACGCAGATTAGACACTCTCCCTCCCCCCCGGCTGTTCTCTTCTGGACGTTCCGTCGGCATGGGTATGATGGGGACTTGATCCCAAAGGGGGAACCACAAGGGAGATGCCGTGTAAAGAGAGTTTTGCTGTCACCTGGCAGTTGGAAACCTTGATTTTCATCACAGAAGGGATGGGGGAGGGCGGTGCTGAGAGCGTTCCGAAACCGACGGATTTTCCGGGCTTGCTCGGTCCGCGTTAGTTTGCCGGTTCTCGGAAACACAACGCACACTACACTTATTTGCGGCACCGCGGAGCATTCGTTGCGAGTAAGGCACCTCAGGCAAGGGAGAAGAGAAGAAGGGTCGAGGTGCGTTTCAAACTCATCAAAGACAGACGCCTCGCGACATGCGGGACGACAATAAAGGCTCAACAGCTGTGGACCTTTCAGCCCTTCGTTTGTGGCAGAAAGGGACTTGCCGTTCCGTTCATTGAATAACACTATTGACAGACAAGTCTGGACAATGTGAATGAAATCTGGGGTTTTACTCGATGGATGGCATTCTCGATGGGATCTGATCACGGGGGGTCAAGGCGGCGGAGGCGGCGGCGATTGTGGATGTTTGAATAGGGACCCGACGACCTGGTTCAAGGACACCAACAACGCCGGGAAAAAGAGGAGCCTGGCCTGGATGAGCTTCCACATGCCGGTTGCTCTCTATTGGAGTCTGTATCCACGGTGGACATGGCTTTTGCCGGTTGCCCTTGTTGAGGCTTCAATAGCGTCCGCCTTGCTATTGATGGAACGGGGTCCCGCGGAGAGCGTGCCCTGCGCGGGAGGGTGTCTTTGACCCGAGTGAAGTGACGCGACTGGGGGACCTGGCCAGCTGATTAGCCGCTTACAGTGTGTCGGGTCGGTACCAAATAACGGGACAACCTGGCACTGACGTGCTCGCCCCGAGGGACGCCTGTCCCTTTTGTGTCAGGCCCTGTCAGGCAGCTTTGGTGGCACCAGACCGCAAAGAGGTAATGTTTCCAACCACCAGGGGACCCCTCCCATGTCTAGGACGCTGTTTTCCCCTGCAGCTCTGTCCGCCGGAACATGATGCCGGTGGTCCTCTTCCCCCAACCGTGCGAGATCCTGACGTGCCCCGTGCCCCCTTTTCCCGTCCAGTAACCAGTGTGTCTGGGTGAGGAATCTCTGGACCTGCCTGCTCGCACGGGCGGGATCGTGTTGCGCGGAGACTAGGAACACACGGGTAGCTGCCCACTAAGGACGGGACGGAATCACGGAGCGTGTCATGATAGCGCGCGCGAGTTGCGTGTGTCGTCGTGTCGGGGAAGTGAGGGAGTGGTTTCCGAGACCAGACGCCCCCCCTAAGCAACGGGGTATTGCTCGGCGGGTAACAAACACCCAGCGAGAGTGATGCGATGGAGTGACATGGGCGATGGATGGAAAGCCTCGTCATCAATTTTACCGGGTTTGCCTTTTACCAACATTCCACCGAGATGGGACCCCCCCTTCGGTCGTCGGTCAAGCTTTCGGCCAACTCGGTACTTGAAGGATGTGGACGGGACGACAGCCACGTAGAAAAGCCAACAAATGGAACCGGCTGGACCTGACTTGACAACACACAGACAGACCGCCGGACTGTAGGAGTAAGCAAGAAAATTTACACTGTAGAAAAAGCAACAAGCTTGGCCTGGCTGTGCTTGTGATGAGCGTGAGTCGCGGCTCCGCTCCCTCCCTAGTCCCAAGCCGCAAAATGACCCCGGTCTGGGGTGTGGACGTCCAATAGAATGGCTGCCAAACAAGAAATGTCGCCTAAACTCTGGTTCCTCGAGGCTGTTTACTCGGGCTCCCTTGAGACTGGCTAAGGCTAGACTCTAGACGGCTGCCTCTTCTCCTCTCTCTTCTCTTCTCTCGACGACGACGGCCCGGGTCCTTGGGCTGGCGCACTTGGCGAAACTCTGTTGAATACGCCGTTGGGCTAGGCACTGATGGCATCTCCGGGGGAATGTTCCGTCTCTTGTCAGGGTGATCTAGCCATCATGTCTATCAAGGCATTATTAAAAAGCAGACCCTCCCAAGGCTGTAGATCTTTTGTTGTGAAGCTCCATCTCACCATCTACGATCTTCAAAGCAAGGACCCGCGAACTCCCGACCCGGAATTACGGCCACCGCATACACCACGCACACCCTCCAAGCAAGGCTTACTACGGTTACTACCCAAAATAGCCGCGGATCCCCATCACATTTATTACCTGCTTGTTGGAAACTCTTGGCGATTATCTGATTATCCCAGTAATCCCGAATCCGAACAAAGCTTTTTTTCTCCTCTCTCGTCTCCTCTCCCTCGGAGCCAAACCACCCCCAGCCCTTCATATACCCAGGACCCTCCCACCCCCCTCCCTCCCTACGTCTGCTGTTTTACCTTGGAAACAAAGTCCAGACCCAACACACGAGTCGACGAGCTGGACTCTCGATTGCCAATCAGACGAGACCAGCTGTGTGTTTGCTTTTATTAGCTCCCTACGACACACGACAACTCACACTGTTTTACTCGACCAACGACTCCTGTCTCATATAATCAGCGATCCCTCCATTCTCTCAACACAGTCGACTCCCTTTTTCACACAACAACAATAACCACCACACACAAATCATCATGATGCTTCGAGGAACCGCCCACAACGTCCCCAAGGTTCCCCTCTTTGGGAACCCCAAGAAGCGCAAGCAGAAGCAGCAGCAGGAGCAAAAGGTCAAGGAGGAGCAGCTCCGTCTACAGGCCCTCGAGGAGGCCGAGTTCGCGACAAAGGCAGAGACCTCCGACTTTCTCACCTACTACCTCGAGCGCTCCCCCTTCAAGGACCAGTGCGACCAGATCTCCATCGCCTGGGATAGCCTCCCCAGCCTCGGCGAGCTTCAGTCCTATGGCGAGCTCGACAAGACAGAGGGCACACAGGCCTGCCGTCGACTCTTCAAGGCCGTCGTCATCTGGGACGATCTCGGCCTCGACCTATGGGAGACGCTCAGCAGCAACCTTGAGCAGCAAAGGATGTACGACGAGCTTGACGACGATGACCTCCTCGATGAGATTTGCGAGGAGCCCGCCGACTGGGACTGCGCCAGCACCCCTCGCTCTCGCTCCCGCGGCAGCTCAAGAACCACCTCCTCCGACAACTTTTCCGCACGATCGCGCCAGACATCAACCGACAGATACAGCCAGCGCGCAAACTCCCGAGAGTCACGGAGGGGCTCGACGACAGACCAGATGCGACGACCATCAACCGCCTCTGGCAAGCTCCCCGCGCGGAGAGCCACAGCGACTCACGGCATGATCAGCGAATACTACGACAGCCCATCGCGGTACCGACTACCCAAGATCGTGCGGGTCCTATAGGCAGGGGCCCTACGATGAAAAAAAGAGATTGATTACTACTGTTTTCGGGGTTTCTGGTACATGCTTTTGGGACACAAGCGACTTGGGAAACGGCATTACAAAAAAAAAGGGCCGCGATATACTATTATATATTTTTTACTTTACTATTTGAGCATGGCGTTTTGGAACCATGGCAAGGACGGCGGATGGAACAACGGGATACGGAATACCTAACTATACCTACATAGCTGAGAAAGCTTCAGCTTCAGATACCATTTTATTACTAGTAACAGACATGAACTATTCACAACAACAAACTTGAGCCTCACGTCCTTTCATCCTGTGATCCAGCTGTCACTTTGAAGCCACCTGCTATGCCGGCAATGGGTGGTGCCTGAGCGGCAGACGTCATGAGCTTTCAACTGCCACAAGGTTCAATAGCCGAGGGTCCGAGTGGTTGGACCGACCCGCGGGAAGCTTGGAGTAGCATCCGGGGTACCCACGTGATGGCGACCTCGGCATCACTCCAACTTAGTCAGCGGGGAAAAGCATCACAACCGGCTACATGCTTGCTCCCCTCGTCGGGTGAATCACCAAACAGCGCTTGGCTTCGCCTAATGCCCTTCGCTCGTTCGCTCCTCTGTTGCGTTCAACACACTTGGCGTTGTTTGACCACTCTGCAGGCGCCTCTACTAATTTCACAAGAGACCAATGGGAGCTGATCTGGATCAGTCACTATCCGAGTGGCGCTGCGGAACTTGACTTTATTGGGGAATGGCTGGCCCCTCCTCAAGATGGAGACAAGTTTCTCTACTGTTCTCCATCTTCTCTCTACGCCCGACTGTTGAGGAGAGAACAAGCGAGTGCTTTAATGCCCAGCCCTACGGGATAAATACGAGTTTCCGATATCGAAAGCCGATCAGGTATCCGTTACCCGTTTATTGACCGCAAATGTCCATTGTGATCGACAGCTTGGGTATCTGATGTTTGCCCACTCGTTAGGCTGGAAAAAAGACTCATTTTACCCTTCCGCTCTGACCATGGCGTGAAGCGTTCATCTCAGGGACGCTAAGGGGAAAAACAAACCTGTGCTTTGGAATTCACGCTCAGTGTGCGAATGCCTTCATGGCGTTTGACATCTAACCGGGTCATCAAGGCTGGCAATCTTAGGATAAGATCATCTCCCAAGCATACCGACATGCATGAATCCTCCTTGATATCATCTCGGGAGGAGAATTTTCCGCTCTCTGCAAATCAGAGACTCATGCAGGAACACGCTTCAATGTCAGCACGGGATTGTATGTAGCCGGTTCCTTCAGCTGGAGAAGCCATCAGGACTAGCTTCAGGGGTCCCGGCGCCAGCTGCATCTGGACTCGCCAAGGCGCGTTTTGGGGCTCCCCCACCAGATAGAGGAGGGCATTTTACAGCCTCGAACGAGGCTTTTGAGCCTGGTCCTTTACTTTCGGAAACTTCCTTCTGTGTAGTTCTTGTGGTTGTGATTCCCCTCGGTTGAGGGTGCCGTTCCTTTTCTCCTCTCGTTGATATACACTCGTTGTAGTTGGGCCATGAAGCACTTACACGGCCTCTCGCTGGCTACTCTAGTCGGCCTGGCCACCTTTTCAACCGCCGCGGATATTTCCTACGTGACTGACCTCGAAATCTTTACATATCTGGTATGCCTCTTGGACAAGCACTCGAACGTGATACTGACCCCTTAGGCGCCATGTGTGTCCAGCGCCATCTCGTACAATGTCGCGATGCAGACCTACTCGACCATGTGCGGCGACTCGGAGACTGAGCTGCAGAAATGCATCTGCTCCACCAGATTCAACCAGGTCGCGTCTTCCATCTCGAGCGACGTCACGTATAGCTGCGGTTCGAGCGCGAGCGATGATCTTTCGAGCGCGTCCAAGTTGATGGACAAGTACTGTCATCAAGACAAGGACATTACATTCTTTTCTCCGACGACGAATGTTGTCGAGGCGTACATTACCGATCTGCCGGAGCTGGCTTATCTGCCGCCATGTGCGCAGTCAGGAATCTCATATGCCGTTATTGGAGTGGTATGTTTGAAGAGTTGGGGGTTCATGTTCATGGCTGACAGAGGGATAGGCTGCGTATCGATGCCCTGAAGCGGCCGAATTGAATGCGCCTTGCGTCTGCAACAAGAAGGACGTGGTTCACGACATCACCGAGACACTCAAGAGCTCAGTCAAGTGGTCTTGCTCCAACAATCAGGATGTCACCTCGGCGCAAAACTTTTACAGCGAGTTTTGCGCAATGAATGACGGCACTACATCCTTTGCGACTCCAAAGGGTCCTCCTGGAGATAGTCAGTTATGCGGCCTGCTTCAAAACTCATATGCTGACTTTGTGTAGTGTCTTACTATATCACCGCTTTACCTCAGTATCAGTCGCTTAACAAGTGTGCCCAGAGCGGTATCGAGTCTGTTGTCTTGGGGGTAACTATTCCTACTTGTAATCTGCTTTCTCTCGCTGACTCGACTATAGCAAAGCTCTTGGCTATGCGGCGAAGGACCCCAGGAACTCGCCTCGTGCGTTTGCATTAAATCCGGAATGTCCAAGGATATCTCGAGTAGTCTGACCTCATTGGTCAAGGGTTACTGCGACAGCACGAATATCGGCAACGTGACTTCAGCTGTCGATGTTTTCAAGTACTACTGCAGCGCGGCTGAGAGTTTGGTTGTTGCTACTGTTGGTGAATCCATCCATCAGTCGTACCCGACTGCGAGTTCTGGGGCTGGTGCTGGAACTGGTGCAACTGGTCCTGTTCAGACGGGCTCAGGACATGCGACTTTGACTGGCAGTGATGGCCTTCCTGAAGAAACTGGTTCCTCGGGTTCGAGCGGTGACGACAACAGTACAGAAAACGACAAGAACAAGGACGAATCAGGAGGGACGAATATCGCACCGATCGCGGGTGGAATTGCCGGTGTCGTGGTCGTCGCCGCCATTGGTATTGGGTTGTTCATGCTCATCCGACGAAGACGACAACGTCAAGCTCGAGGGGTAGAAATCTCGAACCCTGGCGACGGTCGTGGTGATGGTCCTCCAGAATACACCGGCCAGCCAGAACTCATGGGCAACAGCGAGTACATCAAGGGTCATTACGCACCACCAGCCGTATCCGAGCTCTCATCAACATCCTCCCCAAAACCAGAACTATATGGAGGAAAGCCAGTCGTTGAACTCCCACCTAACCACGCACCAACCCCTGAGCTACAATCTCATCCCGCCAAGGTACCCTACGGCCATCCATCACCACAATCCAACTACGTCTCGCCAATGACACCCCAGAACCCCCAACAACCCGGCTGGGGAGGCCAGCCCGTGTACGAATTCCCCTCGAACCCAGCACCGACGTATAATCCGCAGTCAAACATGGGATTTCAGTCTGGACCCGTGGAGTCGTATGAGCTGGACTCGAATGTTGGACGGTGGGCAAAGTAGATTGGTGTAATGGTGATTATCTTTTCTGAGCCGGCGTTGGGATTGGGTTTGGAGTAACGAGTTACAAAACCGTTGGATATGGTAGACTCGGGTGTATATGGCTGTATTATGAGATGATTGACCACGTAGATAGGCGTACTTTCTAACTCGTATTCTTATGACTGTACGATCGAGGTCAGGGTTTGTAATGTGTGAGGCTCGTGTGCGAATTATTCCCTGGTACATTGAGATCTTAAAGTCATGGAATGGACATGGGAATGTTTACAAGGTTAGTAGCTAGTATCTTAAATACAGTTCTGCCAAGCTGCATTGCGCTCTAAGGGGAATTTCAGTGGTCACATGCTCTCAGTAAGATAGGTGACTATCGATAACATGGGGATGGAGCGATGAATGTTCACTATGGCTGTGAGGGTGAATAGGGGCCATATTCAGTCCAATTAGGAGCTCACTTTGAAGTTAATACACTGTGTCAGGTAGCAAGTAGGTTTCTCCGGAGCTGCTGGTAGCTTAGGGCATCACACAATCTTCATTGTCGTGGCATACATATGAACTCATGAGCATCCATTTTAGTGAGGCCCCTACCTACCCTTGTCACCGTAGTATACAATAACTAGACAAAATAGATATTTTTATTAGATACCCAATACTCCCTATTGTTTGGACATTCATCAAGCTAGGCTATTGTTACGTCTTGCACCACAGCTCGTATACCATAAGAGATCAGGTGTGGCGTTTTGCCCTGCTGCACACTGTTTGGATTAGATTCCTTTGTTCATCATCTAGGTATGACCCATAGCGGTCTGGACTTAGAAACCAACAACGGGATCGCATAGCCAATGGCAAGGAAGTGTCTAACAGATTGCTCTTTGTTCCCCAAACTTGCTGACGGTGGAGACGTGTAATGCAAGGGGTAACATCACACTGAGCCCACCGACTGTACTCTTATTTTGGCTTTGAAGGTAGAACAATAGTATTCGAATAATCAGAGAGATACATTAGGTCCTTAAACAAAGACAAAAGACAGACAGAACTCAATGAATTCTTTTGCTACGACAAAAAAGCCCATCAAGCTCAGTGGGTGAATACAGGGTAGTTGGACGGAAAAGCAATTCTCCGACGCCAGCGCAGCTCCAGCTCCAAGTGGCCCGTGCACGTTGCTCCTCAGACAGCAACAGCCTTGGGTGTTGACTTTCCAAAAACAGTGTCTCTAGATCTTCAGCCTGGAAGCTCCAGCCAGATTCTTTCACTCCAACAACGAAATTCTTTCCTTTGTCGGAGATCTTTCATCAACATCACCCACACTCATTCTTCACGACGCCCGATACTTAGCGACGCGATCAATCACGTGGATCTTTAATCAAAACTGCCCTTTTCGACGCGCAGCTGCGGGAATGACGAGTGCCGCGATCTCAGCCTGATTCGATCACCACCATGGCGGCCGCGGATGTGGACACGGGCTACATCGCAGGCCACCTTGGCCTCGATCAGCCTGTTCTGACGACCCTGGCGACCGAGCCGACTGTTGATCTCGTCAACATTCTCTTTCAGGCTATTGCGGCCAAGGCGCACGAATTCGACACCCTGTACGCTGAGAAGCTTCAGACAGACATCGAGCTAGAGAACGCGGTTCGTAGCTCCGAGTCGCGCTCGCAAACGTCCAAGGCTACCGCCGAAAAGGCCCTGAAGGACGTGGAAGAGGCTAGACAGCTTCTCAAGGACGAAGGTATGTGTTGGTGGGGATGCGCGAAGCGAGGTTACACGGTTGTTGACATTCATCCTCAACGCAGAAACTAAGCGCCAATCCGTCGAGAACGAACTCCAGGTCTTCAAGGCCAAGAAATCTGACTACGATGCCGAGATCAAGTCTCTCAACGACAAGATTGAAACCCTTCAATCGTCGAATCGCACTAACCTGAGCATCATCGAATCGAACAACAAGCGCGATCAGACCATCACTGAGGAGCTCACCAAGCAGCACCAGCGAAATGTCGAGCTCGCACGCGAGATTACAACTCTGCAACAGTCTGAACAGAACGCCAGGGGTCAGCTCAACAGCGCCAAGTACCGAGAGGAATCGCTCCAGCAGCAGCTCGACCTGGCCCGAAAGAACAGCGAATGGCTCGAGAATGAACTCAAGACAAAGAGCGACGAGGGCCTCAAGTACCGAAAGGAAAAGGGCGCCCGCATCGCCGAACTTCAGCGCCAGAACGAAGACATTCAATCCGAAGTCGAGGCCCTGAAGCGAACCGAGCAGCAACTCCGCGACCGACTTGATGCCATGCAAGCCAAGGCAGACGAGGCCCTCGTTAAGCTGCAGAAGCAGGAGGGTACATTTGCTCAGACTGTCGAGAGTTATAAACATGAGCTTGAGGACCAGCGACGCCTTGTCGACATGTCTGACCAGCTCAGCAAGAAACACTCGGAACGTGTACGCGACCTCGAGTCTGAAAAGGAGCGCCTCAAGGACAACTACGAAAACGAGATTCGACGTATCCGAGTCGAGCTTGAGGAGGAGCGACAGAACTCGCGCGCAATGGAGGAGCGCATCCAGCAGCTCGAGTCAGAGATTGACGGACTCCAAGTTCGACTGGAGCAGAATGTTCCCCCACCCGAGTCTGCACCTGCGACTCCTCGTCCTAACGGCATGCTACGACCTTCATCTCCTTTCGGAACCCCGGCTTCCATCCGTAGCAAGGGTGCGATGACCGCGACGCAAGCCATTGACCAACTCTACCAGGTCAAGGCTCAGCTGGCCAGCGAACGACGCCGCAACCAGCAGCTCTCTGAAGAGCTTGACGGCATGATGTCGGCACTTGAGGCCAAGGCTCCAGAGATGCAAGAGCTGCAAGCCGAGTCAGAGACTCTTCGAGAAGAGATCACACGCATGTCGGAGCTGTCGCAACAGAGCTTCGAGGAACGAGATGCTGCTCGACGTGCAGCGCGAAAGGCAGAGGGCGCACTTGCGACGGCACAGTCCGAGAACAAGATCATGCGCACTCAGCTCCGTGATCTTGGAACCCAGATCCAGATGCTCGTGTTCAACATCTATGCCATCGAGAAGGGTATGGAGCAGTTGACTGATGAGGAAGTTTTCCGCCTCAAGCAGCTGGAGAAGGGCGAGATTACCGAGGAGGCTTTGTCTGACATGTCCGACACTCACCAGTTCATCACCCAGAAGCTGGTGGTCTTCAAGGATGTCCAGTCACTGCAGGCCAAGAACGAGGAGCTCATGCGCATCACCCGAGAGCTTGCTGAGCAACTTGAGAGTGAGGAGGCGCTTGCGGCCAAGCATCAGGCCAAGGAGGATCACGACATGGTTGAGAAGCTTCAACAGGAGCTGGTGCACATGATAGAGGAGACCAAGTCCATCAAGACGACAATGGAGAGTTACAAGATGGAGCGAGACATGTTCCGACGACTGTTACAGCAGCGAGGTGTTAACGGTGACGAGGCAACCATGATGCGTCATTCTCTTGCCGGTGGCCAGCGTCCACCTTTGGCCAGCATCGAAGCGACTGAGCAAACCGAGGCTCTGAATGAGGCCCTCCGCAAGCTCCAGGGCGAGTACGATAGTTTCCGCGACGCCCAAGATGGAGTTCGCAAGGATATGCGAGATCAGATCGACAGCCTCTCAGCCGAACGAAATTCGCTGCAGACAGACAAGGTGAAGCTTCACGCTGAGGTTAGACTTGAGTCTGAGCGACGAGAGATGTTGCACACCAACTTTGTCGCTCTCCAGGGCGAGAACCGCGAGCTTCAGAAGCGCAACCAGACCCTGTCGGAAACCGCCGCCAAGCAGGATATCCGAACCCAACAAGTTGCCGAGGAGCTCATTGAGGCCAAGGGCTTGCTCGACAGCGTGCGAAATGAGGCAGCCAACCTCAAGGCCGAGAAGAAGCTTTGGAAGGATATTCAAGATCGACTCAGCAAGGACAACGAGAACTTGATAGAGGAGAAGAACCGACTCAACAACCTCCTTGCGACACAGCAATCTCTCGAGAACGAGCGTAATAGGACCGAATCCGAGACACGACGCAAGACCCAGGCCAGGATCGAGAGTCTGGAACAGGAACTGAGTGATACCCAGAGGAAGCTGTCTTATGAGGCAGAGGAGACCAAGAAGCTGCAGCTTCGGAAGGAGTTCGAGGCCAAGGAGGCCCAGAAGCGAATCGACGAGCTCATGGCGAGCCTCAGCCAAATCCGGGAGGAGCATGTCGCTGTTAAGACCAGCCGAGACCATCTTCAGGCTCGTGTCGATGAGCTCTCTGTTGAACTGAGGAATGCCGAAGAGCGTGCTGGACGTCTCCAGCCCCGACCTACGCCAAGACCCGGCACGATCGAACTCAGCGAACAGCAGCAGCAGCTTGAGGCTGAGATCCAGGAGCTTAACGTTGAGATTTCCGACCTTAAGCGAGACTTGGACATGGCCAACACCCACCTTGAGAACGCCAAGGCACAAGCTGAGCAGTTCAAGGAGCTCAGCCAGGCCAACGAGGAGGCACTGGAGGATCTGCGAGCATCTCAGGGTCAGTATCAGCAAGAGATGGAGGCACTTATTGAAGAGAAGGATTCCAAGGTCAAGGAGCTCGGCCAACGACTTGAGGACGTGTCTGCTGAGTTGTCTCGATCCAACACTGAGCTGTCGAGCCTACGGGATTCTCAGGGCGAGGTTGCGAGAAGGTACGAGGATGAGAAGGCCATCTTGCACGAAGAGGTGAACCGACTCAAGGAGGAGAGCGCGCGACACTTGGAGGCTACTCGATATCATCAGCAAGATCTCCGTTCCCAGGCTGAGATTGCCTCAAAGGCCCAACAGGATTACGAGCAAGAGCTCGTGAAGCATGCCGAGGCTGCCAAGCTCGTTCAACAACTGCGAGCCGAGCACAACGAACTCAAGAGTGAAGCAGCTTCCCTGAGATCTGAGGCAGAGTCTGCCAAGGTTACTCTGGCGCAGAGCGAAAGCTCATGGGAGGATCGCCGACAGCAGCTGGAGCAGGAGATGGCTGAGCTTAAGACACGACGGGAGGATGTCAACTCGCAGAACAAGATCCTTCACCAGCAGTTGGAGGCCTTGACTTCGCAGGTTGCAGCCCTTCAGCAGAGGCGTAACGAGAATGACGAAAACGAGGATGAGAGAATGTCGCCCGTTCCTATCGGAGATGCGACTGAGGGTCTCCGTGAACTCAACAGCTACCTTCGACGCGAGAAGGAGATTCTCGAGGTTCAGTACGACCTCAAGGCCCAGGAGTCCAAGCGTCTGCAACAGCAACTCGAGTACACTCAATCTCAGCTTGACGAGGCGCGCCTCAAGCTCGACCAGGAACGCACCCAGGCTGCCCAGAGTGGCCGGACGTCGATGACACACCAGGATCTCATGGAGAAGTTGAACGAGCTTAACCTCTACCGCGAGAGCAGCATGACTCTCCGAAACGAGAACCAGCAACTGAAGGATCAGATCACGGAAAAGAACATCAAGATTGAAGAGATGGAGGCACGAATTCAGCCACTCGAGGCGGAAATCGACACGCTCAAGACACAAAAGTCCTTCCTCGAGGATGAGATTAAGCAAATCCAAGAGGATCGCGACCGATGGCAGAAGCGCACTGAGGGCATTCTGACCAAGTATGGACGAGTCGACCCTGCTGAGATGGAGCAACTTAAGGAGAAGATCACCAATCTGGAGACGGAACGAGACGCCTTGAAGCAGGGTGAGGAGCCCCTCAAGGCCAAGGTAGCCGACCTCGAGAGCACTCTTGAGACAGAGCGCAACAACTGGAGTACCACTCGCGGCAAGATCGTGGAGCAAGCTAAGGAGCGATCAAGGAAGCTTACTGGTGAGAAGAATGAGGCCATCCAGCGCGCCAACCATCTTCAGGAGAACTTGGACAAGGCCAACGGCGAGCTTGAAGGTGTCAAGAAGCAGGCCGAGGAGTTTGGTAACCAGAAGACTGAGCTGGAGCGCCAGATCCAAAACTTCCAGAAGGAGGTGGAGCAACTACGACAACAAGCGCAGTCTGCCCAGTCAGCGCCCACACCCGCTCAGCCAGCCGAGGGTTCTGTTTCTTCAGAGATTGTGTCGCAGCTTGAGCAGCAGCTGGCCGATGCCCGCAAGAAACTTGAGGCCATCAACAGCCAGAAGCAAGGAGCCGAGCAGCAACTTGAGACACTCCGCGACGAGCTGCGAACCGCTGTCTCTGAGCGGGACGAGGCCACCAAGAAGCTGCAGGAAGCAACCGAGGCCGCAAAGACTGCAACTGGTGTACCAGAGACACCTCAAGCTGCTCTCCAGGCTGGCGACGCCCCTGCACAACCTACCAACGGCATCTCTGACGAGGAGAAGAAGGCTTTGGAGGAGAAGGTCACGGCTGCTGAAGCCAAGGCGGCCGAGTTTGAGCACAAGGCGAATGAGGTGGAGGCTAAAATCCAGAGCACGATCAAGGAGCGTTCCGACCGAATGCGGGATACTCTCAACGCTAAACTTAGGGAAAGCCGAGCTCGTATGGAGGAGGAGTACAAGAAGAAGGACGAGGATCTCAAGCTCAAGTTTGAGCAAGAGAAGCAAATCTGGCTGGCTGAGAATGCTACCACGAAGCCTGCAGATGCACCAAAGACGGAGCCTACCGAACAGCCCCCGTCAACACCAGCTAAGGCTGAAGCTTCGGCTATCCCAGCGACACCCGCATCTGTTGGTCCGGCCGATCTGTCTCAATTGGACGATGCTGGTATCCGACAGTTCCTCTCGACCAACCCAACAGTCAAGAACATTGTTGCGGCTAACATCAAGAAGAAGCTGGAGGTGGAGAGCACCAAGCTGAAGACTGAGCTGGAGTCGACGATCAAGAACGAATATGAATCGAAGATCACGTCGGCCAGGGAACAGGCCCAGCTGATGGAGTCTAAGAAGTCAACGTTGCGCATTAACATGGCGGAAAACAAGCTCAGATCTGCGAACGCCAAGATCGGAGTTGTTGAGAAGGCAGCGTCCGAGACACCGCAGAAGCCTGTTGTTGAGGTTTGGGAAGTGGCCAAGACGGCACAGGCACCGCCTCCCCCGGCTGCCGCAAAGGCGACTGCTGCTCGTGCTTCGATCGCCAGTGTTCCTCCATCTCCAGCACCTGCAACACCTGCTCCTGCTCAAGGGACTCCAGCCCAGGCCCCGGCGGCGACACCAGCTGGAGCAAAGCCGGCACCAGCTGCTCAGCCAGTAACAAGCGGAATTCCTGCACCCAAGACAAGCAATCCGTTTGCTGCCGGTAATGCTGCCGGTACCGATATTCCGAACCCATTCGCCCCCAAGACTGAAGGCGCAGCGGCCGGTAAGGAAGGACTACCTGCGGCACCACCTCAGCAAACTCCTCAGCAAGCTCAGCAGTCAGCGCTCCCACAGCCAGTCAGGACTGGACTTCCCATGCCTCGCGGCGGTGGCCGTGGTGGCAGAGGTGGTACCTACACGCACCCAGCTGGACGAGCGGCTGGTGGTGGTGAAGACGGTGGTGGACGCGGTGGTCGTGGAGGACGTGGAGGACGTGGAGGAGGACGAGGTGGACTGAACCCTGTTGCCAATGATTTCCAACCTGGAAACAAGCGACCAAGAGGTGATTCAGAGGTTGGAGGAGGAGCCAAGCGAGCTCGCGGGGCGCATTGAAGACGGGACGAGTAATGGGAGTTGGCATGTACAACAAAGAAAATACGCATCCATGTATCGCGATTTGACATTGAATGCAGGCAGACGGGTTTGGGATGAGGCATGGTTTGCAAAGGATGTTACAGAAAGCATTGTATCTTTTTTACCACTGGGGCTCCTCTACGGACAACAAAAAGACAATTTCCTTATTTTTATTGATATGAAGGGTTATGGCTACAAAGACAAGATCGTGGAGAGATGGGGTTGTTTTGTTCATGTATCTAATGCTTATGGGGGTTAAGATAAATGGAGATGTCCCTTGTTTTGGGGTAGTATGCTTGCATTCATACAACTGCTTGACTCTTCTATGTGCTGTGTTGAATCCGTGGTCGTCGAGGCGTCGTGTGATATCCTTGAAGTCGGCCAAGGCCTGTTATTCTTCCATCCAGTTTCCTCCCAGGTGGCTTGACGAATTCTAGCTTCCAAGATCTCCGCTCACAAACACAACTAGTACAGCAGCATATCTAAGACGGTTAGCAAGAAAACACTCTGTGGTAAGTCTGTTCACTTACGCCGCCGTAGCCCCAAACACTTCTGCTCGCCTCGCGTTGGTCAGTAACCCAACGCTAGCTGCAAAGATGATGGTGAAGAGAGCGATCAAGCCCAGCTTCAAGTTGTCCGTCTTTATATTGTACAGAACAACAATGGCGCCGATTAGTAGTAATGCTGCTAATATGGTGCTGAGGTATGAGATGAAGGCTGAGATCCTCTTGCCTGACGCATAGCCTACCGAAGAGCTTGAAGTAGCCTTGTGATGATCTTTGTCCTATCGTTGCTTGTGAGCCTGGAACAGTGGAAATAACCATGGGGAAGTACCTACCTTGAACATGAAGCCAAAATAGTCCTGGACAAACATGGTCAATCTGTCTGGGGGTTCCGCCGTGTGTAGAACGACCAAGTCATCGGGATCATCGTACAGACTGGAACTATGCCCGCCAAGCATCGGCCAGCCCTCGGCCCTTTCAGGTCCTTTGTGGAAAAAATTGTTGCGAAATGCCTTGAGCGTCTTTCTATCTGGGGGCGGTATTGTTGCGAGGGTGCTCTCGAATATCATGGCTTCTCCTGCATAAGTAATGAGCATTCATCCGGGGCTAAGGTTAGATCTCCTACTGTAATCCTTTAGAGTTATTTTGATCTTGTCTAGTAACTTCATTCGATCCGACTCCTTATCGTTCCTTGCCTTGTATTCCTCCCAGTTTCTCAGGGACTGCAGGACCTCCATACCCCTGTCACTGTCTTCGCGATCATATTCGTCGAGTCTTGCTTCTAGCTCTGCTAGTTCGCTTTGCAGTAAGAGCAAGTTTCTTGCTGCTAAACGGTTGAATCTCTTGAATATCGTCGATGTTCCATCTCTATCACTTGCGATGAAGTTGGCCAGAGATGGAAACCCATCTACATAACGTATTCGCCTTTGCGCTTCCATGTCTCTGTAAGTACAAGCCCCTATATACCCCAAAGTCGAGATAAGTTGCAGTGGGCGTCACTTTGCTAGAGGAGAAGTGGGCTCTCTGGTGTTTCGAAACTTGTGTGTTTCTCTCTGATGACGGAACCAGATATTCGGGGAGGACTGGTGTTTGCCTTTTTGGGTAGCTTAAAGGATATTTTATTGTTCTCCGGCACAGTCACGGCGGGCTGCTCAGCATTGGTGCTGAGAATCAGGCTGCGCTGAACATCAACCCTCACGTGCACTCATGCATGTCCGCAGAGCCCAGTACGCCCAGCGAGGAGCCTTACCGCATCCAAGCGCCTGATTGGCAAAGAGTGAAAATCTTTCGCAGCTCGGCTTTGGCCTCACCGACACTGTCAGGGTGGCTTAGTTGTCGGGCGATGGTTTATTACCCCAGTGTTCCACCGGTTCCTTCAGCTGCGTTACTGCTGTATTCTTTCTGTTGAGTTGCTCTGAGGCTACGGCCGCAGCGTTTTGACCAAGTTCCACCGGTTCCTCCAACTCAACCTCGTCTTACAACAAGCCGAACATTGATAGGGCTCCAAGACCTTGAACCTCGATGGGGGACTATGGCCCAGACGAGTTCGTGGGCCTCGCATCGCCGCTGCTTGTGCCAGCGCAGCCGGAGTCGCTGAACTGGGGAAGCGACGATGGAATGGGCTTCGAGGATATCACGAATAGCGTAGGTGTCTTGTTACATTTCTAGTTGTACATGTCTTCAAGTTCCAGAGCACTGATTCAAGACTTCTTGCAGGAAGCGTCCTGGAACCCAGCCGCTCGAGATCGAAACCTATCCCATGCATGGGATGACAATACACAGCTGAGCCTGACCGAAAAGAACCGAGATATAGCAGGTTGGGTAGACACGATTTATGTGCCCTTGAAGAATCCAAGGCCTTCTTGGGATGCGGCAGCTGAAGTGGCACGAATGGCTTCGCCACTCAACGATCTGGGCGACCGAGACAAGACTGAATCCCTAAATCGCGGACCACCTCCGAAGGATGATCTCCAGGCTGAATTGGAAGCGCTGGAGTATCCTGAACCTCCTCGATCAAGGAGGCAATCTACCTTGGGCGCGCCGCAGGCTCGTAAAACTTCTCGACCAAGAAGGGTGAGAAAACGCTTTGGTCTCCCTCTCCTTATGGATCATCCCTCAGGAATATCCGAAGAGATCATGGCGTGTCCGGACAGCGGTTCGGATGAGAACATTATATCTCTCGATTTGGCGAATACCTTGGGACTCAAGATAGAGCAGACCAGCTCCGATGATCCGAGACAATTCGCAGTCGCAAACGGGAAGATTGTCACAGCAGTCGGGCAGGTCTCTACCAGGTGCAGCTTTGCCACTGGGGCCCCTTCAGCAACCGCGAGTCTTGAGTGTATCTTCCATGTTTTCAACACCTTGGCCGTTCCTTTGATCATGGGTATCGACTTTTTACAGCAGACAGAGACCCTGAGCATTCACAAAGATCGGCTCGTCGAACTGCCGGGCCCAGCCATGCAGTCACTGAGAGTGAATAGCGTAGGAAGACCCAAGAGGAGTTTGGTTTGTCGACTTGACGACCATGTGGGCTTTGCTACCGTTGATACCGGATCAGACTTGGATCTCGTCAGCCCCGAATTTGCCAAGTCCGGAGCTTACAATATCGAGCCTGCGTACGAGCAAGTCGAATTTGCAGACTGCAGCGTAGGCTACATCTTTGGTGTTATCAGGGCTTCGCTTGCCGTGGGAAAAGCAAGCTGCCGGGGATTTTATCCACGTGGGGAATCAATTGACCTTGAGCTCTTCGTTCTGGACAACCTTAACGCGGACATCCTTGTTGGCCAAGACACAGTTGAAATCCTGGATGTCTTTAATCTGCACAGCGAGTCGCTCATTCCCAGCATCCCCCGACTGGGAGAGTCCGAACTCAGCATCATTCGTCACATCGGAGGCCGGGAGCTGCGCACTGTGGATATATGGAACAAATTGAGAAGAATATTTGGCTGCAAACTATTACGTCGCCCCGGTAAGTTTGGGGACTGAGTGAGTTCATACTGGCTCGGAGCTGATTGCATCTCAGAAGAGGGGACTGGCAGCGTTCCATCCCAAGATGACCTTGACCAACAAGAGAATGCTCGACGGGAGCGTGAGCGAGCCAGAATCGCGAAACTTTCCGGCACTCTCAGAGATCAGCGGCAATATGTGGAAGACAGGAAGATTGAAGCTTTTGAAACCGCAAGACAAATGCGTGCCTCCCCTAGCATTCAAGATTCGCTCGCCGCCATGACGCCCAGCTCTCCAACGTCATCCGTCTCACCGGGCGGCGAGAGTTCGAGGTCGATGGCTGCGGACGTTGGCGATAGCGAAATCACTCGCATGAGAATTGAAGGCACCACCAACCCCCCGCCTATCGAAGGCGGATATAGGTGCACCTTTGAGGGGTGCACAGCTCCGCCTTTTCGAACTCAGTGGCTTCTCAACTCTCACACCAATGCACATTCCTCGGCAAGGTTGCATTATTGCCCCGTGGAAGGGTGTCGAAGAGGCAGAGGAGGGAGGGGATTTATAAGAAGGGATGAGATGATTCTCCATGATCTGGCGCATTATTTAGCTGGTTATTTCTGCCCATTTTGCCCTGATAGAGACCACAAGCATCCAATGCCAGTTGACCTGCAGCAGTAAGGCCACCGACCGAGAACCTGGTGAGAGCTCGAAACTAACAGTATTTGACATTGTAGGCACGTCCGTCTACACCACCCCGACCAAGACACAGACGATCCAGTTCTTCAACAAGTATTGGCCCGACAGCCCGACGGCCCGACAGCCCTAATAGGGGAACAAGAGGGAGAGGTCAACCCCCTTGAGGGTTTATGGAGTTCGTTCCGAGTTTTGGATGGTTCTTGACGGCCGGGATTCGGATCATCAAACCGCGGCTGAAAGTCCGCGACGTGACTACTTGTTTGTCTCAAGGAGGGATGTACGAGGGGTTCAGGGCTTTTTTGACTAGTCTATCTTTACAATATCTTTGAACTTCTGAATTGGGAACGCCTATTTAGCCGTTAATACAGTACAAGCAAAACATTTGCCATGACGGCTCTTGGAAGAGGAAGTGCCAGACGAGAATGCTTTATGCTTGGTCGTTGTCGGTGATCGGCGAGAATATTTGCCGACGAAAAAAAAGTCGGAAAAATAAACCGGGGCAGTTTTTACAGATTGACCTTCTACTCCATCACAAGCACAACTTGAAGCTTCCGCCGTGGAACCGAGTCTCGACAGCAGGAGTAACCGGCCAGCAACAAAAAGAAGGAGCGCCTTGATAATAGGCGATCTCTGGATCATCCGATGGTCCCCCCGGCAAAGAAGCGCAAGCTTCCCGCGACCGGCCCCGCCCCGAAGCGATCCAAGAACATCTCCAACTCCAAGAAGAAGACAAACAAGGCGTCGCGTCGCGCTGTTGACGCATCCGCTCTTGCTTGGAAGTCTGTCGGCGAAGATTTCGGCGGTCTCGAGGTGATTGAGGGCGTCGACGTGGTCAAGGATGGGAGTCGGGTGCAATTCCTGGTGGCCGGCGAGACGAACACGATAACCAACGACGACGATAACGACAACGACAACGAACATGCGGACGAATCTTTTGAAGGGTTTGGCGACGACCCTGTGGAGGTCGGGAATATCGATTCCGGCAAAGCTGGCAGTGGTGAAGCTGGCCTGGAGGGCGAGAAGTCTGAAGCAAAGACTACGACAAAAGAAGAAAAAACCAGCAAGAAGAACAAAAAGCAGCAGCGCAAGTTGGATGCCAGCAAAAAAGAAGACGAGCAGCTGGTCAAGACCCAGAAAGTCGTACAAAAGTCCTCTTCACGGGGGGGCAACACGTTTGACGCGCTGGCCGATGACCAAGACCAAGAAGAAGACGTCGACGTGGCGGCCTGGGTTCCGCTGAACCTCTCGCCGCAGATTCTTTCCGCTATTGCCAAGCTTGGGTTTACCAAGCCGACACTAATTCAGGAAAAGACTATTCCTGAGATTGTGTCGGGCGAGGACGTTATTGGCAAGGCGCAGACTGGTTCAGGAAAGACGTTGGCTTTTGGTATTCCTATGGTTGAGAAGTGGTTGGAGTTGTATGAGCAGGGTGTTGAGAGGACTGGACCTATGTCTGTGGTTCTTAGTCCGACAAGAGAGTTGGCAAAGCAGTTGGGCGATCATCTCAAGGCGCTTTGCGATGGCTTGTCGAATGCGCCATATGTGTGTGTTGTCACCGGTGGATTGAGTATCCAGAAGCAGCAGCGACAACTGGAAAAGGCGGATATCGTTATTGGAACACCGGGACGTCTGTGGGAGGTTCTCAGCGGAGATGCGACTCTGCAAAACACCTTTTCCAAGATCAGGTTTCTGGTTGTTGATGAGGCGGATAGACTGTTCAAGGTTGGACAGTTCAAGGAGGCCGAAGATATCATCGGTGCTCTCGATGGAAAGAGACCTAGCGATGATGCCGACAGCTCTGATGAGGAAGATGATGAAGAGGAGGATGATGAGAGGAGTGCTCGACAGACGCTCGTCTTCTCGGCCACATTCGACAAGGACCTGCAGACCAAGCTGGCAGGCAAGGGCAAATCTACTGGAAACGACGAGGAGAAGATGGCATATCTGATGAAGTGCCTCAAGTTCAGAGGTGAACCCAAGTTTATCGACGTCAACCCTGTCAGTCAAATGGCGGATGGTCTGAAGGAGGGACTCATTGAGTGTGGCGCCATGGAGAAGGTGAGTTCTTACACTACAAGATGGAGGACGATGCTAACTTTTTAGGATCTTTATCTTTACACTGTTCTCATTCTTAACCCCGGACGACGAACCCTCGTCTTTACCAATTCCATCTCGGCTGTTCGTCGTCTTACACCTCTTCTTTCGAACCTCAATATGACGGCTCTACCCCTTCACTCGCAGATGGCGCAAAAGGCCCGTCTTCGTTCCCTAGAGCGTTTCACAGCTGCGCGAAACTCTGTCCTCATCGCCACCGATGTCGCGGCTCGTGGTCTTGATATCAAGGAGGTTGATCAAGTTCTGCACTACCATGTGCCACGATCGGCAGATACGTATATTCATCGCTCGGGTCGTACGGCGCGTGGCGAGTCGAGTGGTGTCAGTGTTATTCTTTGTGCGCCTGACGAGGTTTTGCCGACGAGAAGACTTGCGAGCAAGGTTCATGCGGAGCGTAGCTCGGGTGCCAAGAGGGAGCATTTTATCCAGACGCTTCCTGTGGATCGCAAGATGGCGTCGCGACTTAAGCCTCGGGTAGATTTGGCTAAGAAGATCGCGGATTCTGTACTCGCCAAGGAAAAGGCTCACAGCGATGATACTTGGCTGCGCAATGCGGCTGATGAGCTTGGAGTCGAGTATGACTCTGACGATCTGGATGCCGTCAACGCATCTGGTGGAGGTCGAGGCGGACGTGGAGGAGGTCGTCGGAGAAAGGAGCAGGCTGCCAAGGGCTTGACAAAGGCCGAGATGGGTGCTCTCCGGGCGCAGTTGAGAGAGGAGCTCTCACGAAGAGTGAACCTGGGCGTGAGCGAGCGATACATTACAGGTGGTAGAGTAGACGTAGGTGCCCTGCTGAGAGAGGGCGAGAAGGGGGGAGTGTTTCTCGGAGGCATGGATGGATTGGGGTTTGAATAGACAGGCAGGCCAGTATCTTAAAAGCAGTTTTATTTCATGACTTGCTCTTTCGTCGAATCTCTATGCATGCGTCGAGGGGTGGGATTATTGTTGCTCCCATCCATTGTGGTTTGGGTCGTTGATCAATCATTTTGATGTCGTAGTTGAGGAGGAAAGCGGCCATTATGAGCTTTAGTTCATGAGCGACAAAGAAACGCCCAGGACTAGATAATTGTTAGTTTGATGAGGTTTACTGGGAGATGTACTTACCATGCGTGTCGTCCGTGGCCAAACGCGAGATGTGCATCACTCGTCGTAACCATCCCCAACCCTCTCACTTTCACTCCATCCTCATCCTTCCTCTCCTCTTCACTCTTTCCTTCCCACGCCTCTCTAACTCTTGAGTATCTCCAAGGATCATAACTCATGGCACCCTCATAAATATCCTCATCATGATGCGTCCCCTGTAAATTAACCGTCACAAACGCACCTTTCGGCAACGTCCATCCGTACTCTGGATTATGCAGACCTGTAGGAGAAACAACTTGTCGTTCGATGAGGTTTGCCGCGAAATTGCTTAAACGTTGGGATTCGCGAATTGAAGAGTCGACACGGAGGAGGGAGGTTAGGGATTGTTTTGTCCACCCTGTTGTCGGTTTGTGCGTGTTTATTTCCGAGAGGAGAGTCTCGAGGATGTTTTCTGATGGTGGTGAGGAGAGCATGTCTAGCATCCATGAGTGGCCTGTTAAAACAGTCGTGTGGATTGCTGCAAAGTTGATGGGGAGTAATCGCTTCGAGATAACCACTGGATCCAGCTCAAACGGTTTGCCTTCAGCCATTGCGAGTCGTATATCCCAGGTGATAAAATCCTCTGGCGGAGTCCAATCTTTTAGCTCGCCTGCATCTTTGCGTCGCATGTTTTCCAGACGTTGTTGGATAATCGGGAGTACACGACGTGATGCAGCGCGCCAATGTAGATAATTAGGAATAGTGAGTAGACGACCAACAATCGGATGTAAAATCTTGGGAAAAGCGTGAAGAAGGAAGCTATTCCTCACAACATCATCTGTGAAACGAATCATTGATTGGAGAAAAACGTCATCGCGACATGTTTCTTCCCCAACAAGTAACCGATTCGTTACACGAGGAACAATAGCCATCCACAATTCCCAAAGGTTGACTTTCGTGTATCCATCCTGTTTCAACTTTAAAGAATCCTCAACTGCGGCGTTGACTTCTTCTTCAATGGGTTTTATGAGGGAAGGTAAATGTCGAGCTAAATATTTATGCACGACTCGACTTGCAAAAGGTTCGTGAGATAGATGGTTTCCGAGAAAATTGTATTCCGTGTAGAGGATTTGATCGTGTGCTTTAACAGCTGAGAGGATGTGGTCGGGTTGATCCATCATCCATGGAATTTGCGATCTTGGAAGGATGACATCTGGAGGACGAGAGATTGGGGCTGGGGCGATGAAAGCAAGGCCATTTTTGCCATACTACTCAAGTCAGCTGTCAATTCACAATGGAGGAATGGGGAGAGGGTACTTTTTGGTAGCCTTGATCAATCCATGATTGATGTTTTGTAAAATAGGCAAAACTATTGCGAATTTTAGAAAACCATCCTTTAGATCCAAGAACTGGTATTTCTGTTGGATATTTTGGTTGACATAATGCATCTATTATAAATGATACGACGAGGAATACCACGGCGTAAAGAAAAAGACGAGAAATGTCAATCTCCATATTGTTACAAAAATTATTTACAGAAACAAGTTGAATGCAAAAGATGACATGGCGGAGACAGAGGTAATAAGCAGCCGGCTTACTCGGTATTTAGGAGACGGAATGAGAAACATGAGACGTCTCAGACGAGTAACAATGACGACTGCTGACAATTCCAAGCGCCCGTTGAGGCTTGTCCCCGCTAACGATTTGATGTGAGGCAGGGGAGGCTAAAGTGTATTCAGTGGGGTTGGTCTCTTCTCAAACAAACACTGATAAAGATAAGATGATGAGACAGGCTGTGTCTAGAGAGTTGTCTATTATCGTTTTATTGTAACAAGTGACTATATCTACTCGTAGCCCTGGAATAACTTGCCCATATCTAATACTTGGCCATAACCCATCTCCCCATCCCCATGACAAAAGAACAAGCCTGAGAATCACTCTCTAATAACCATGCCTCAAACATTCTGATCACTCTCCAAACTCTCCATAGTACCAGCCCTCTTCTTCCTCCCCCCAACTTTAACCAACTCCAACCCATTCCTAATCGGTGCATCCCCTCTAAGCAACAACCCAATCTCACCCGGATGAAACCAATTCATCCAAACCAAGACAATCAACATTAACAATCCATCAAACACAAAAACCCATACCTCACTTCTCATCAAATGTCCATCGTTTCCTTCAATAAACTCGATAACACGGAATAAGCTTCGAATCCAGATTAGGACTCCCGTTACGTAGAGAGTAATCAGGTATGTTTGCCATCGGATCGTTGGCTCGAGGGATTTTGGTGTCGGGGCGAGACGCATTCGTCGGTGAAAGATGCCGGCTGTTACGATGAAGCAGCCGAAAAATAAGAGTTGAATAAAAAGACCTCCAATGATGACATTTTGACCAATCTTTTGTAAATCTTCATTGACTGCCATTAAACCACCACCTAAACACAAATTAGCCCCATCTTCAATCCTCCATGGTAATGAACGCACCTGATGATTGAAGCAGTAGAGAAGCAACATCGCCAAACACAAAAATCTTGGTCAACCAACGTCTTCGAATCAACGCATGGTGTTCACCCTCTGTCAAGAGAATGATTCTGCCTAAAATCATGTAGATGGATGCAGCCATGAGTGCAGGCGCAATCAAGATCAAGACGTTTTGCATAATGTATGGCCCCATTGTCCAACATCCTGGATCTTCCTTGGCGTTTAAAACTCGACCGATGTATCCGATAATCTCAGCTGTGATGCATGTCAGTATACCTCCATGGTGTAGAGTCATGTTTAGACGTACCGCATCCGCCCGCCACCAACGCTGTCAAATACCATGTTCTCGTCCTGAAAATCTGAAAGATGTGTAGAAGCGTCGACACGGAGAAAAGAACAACAAAAACGATATTGGCCTCTACTGAAGGCTCGAATCGGTAAAACGCCCAAACGGCATCTTTGTAGTCGGGGTTGCAATCCATGCTGTCGATTGCTGCTGAATTGACAGAGGAAGGCCTCGATAAACACCCCAAAAGAAAAGGTTAGAAGTTGACCCCAGATCCATCCTCCATGGGCACCTCGTTCTCTTTATGGTCAACATCCGCCAAGATCCACCTACGCGTCTATTACTCGTATCTGTCGGGAAACAAGAATTTCCCGCGCATCCCTTTCACATTCTTTTTACAGTAACCACATCATCCACGCTTCTGCTCTCATCCTGCGCAGCCTCAGCGGTGGGGCATCATCAACCTCCAAACCCTGCAACTCATCCTCTAGCTCCATCTTATTCCCCAATCGCAAGGATTCACTCAAATCATCTTTCCCTTAAGAAGTCTAGCGCATCCGAGTACGCGGTCCGAGCATGTCCTCCCGAGTATTCGCTTCGGGTTCGCGTCCCCCTTCGCATTCCTCCACTTGACACAACACGAGCATGTCAAGATCCTCGTAAGTCGGGTATTATTCATCCATTCCTGCTCACCCTCTTCTCTTTACTTCGTCTACATCTTTCTCTTGGTTCGCTTTCTTGCTTGTTCTGTGCGAACCCGCGGATAGAAACCGAATCATGTCGAGCCGAAGAACTCACACCAAGTCAAGAACCGGCTGCATAAACTGTAAGCGCCGTAAAGTAAAGGTATGTAACTGCATCGTATCCCACCTTTGGCATTTCTCCATTGTATTGCTTGCCAAGTCTGAGCCTTCAAGAGTAAACCCGGGGCTGCCGCCGAGACCTGATGTTGACGACTCATAGTGTGATGAAGCTCGTCCTTCATGCTTCCATTGCAAAAGACATGGCGTTCCCTGTAGCCTGTCGAGTTCTAGTATTTCCGCCGAATCTCCAATCCATCTCGGTCGCAGTGTACACTCACCTCACCTCCCAAACTTGACGCCTTCAACCCCAGGATCCATCGGGAGCCCTGCAGATCCCTCCATCTTTGTCAACCTGAGCCATCCCAGTCCTTCAGATCAGATGGCTCCATTCCCTCCACAGGAACTCTGGGCCCGTGACTGCGAGCTCATGCACCACTACTGCACCGTCACCTCCAGCACACTATCCATCCGTGAGGACATGATACATGTCTGGAACGTCGCTATTCCCCGGTTAGGCTATCAGAGTCCCTTTGTCATGCATGGAATACTTGCCATTGCTGCTGCCCAGAAAGCCTATCTCATCCCCTCCAGTCGGAGGATATACCTACCCCTGGCCGACTATCATCAAACACTTGGCTCCGAGGGTTATCGCCATCAACTACAGACATTTGACTTGTCAAATTGGATGCCTGTATTTGGCTTTGCCTCTGTCGTGGTCCTGCACATGCTGACTCTCCCAACACGCATGGAGAACCACACACTCGAGTCTCCCCTCACGAATCTTCTTGAACTCGCCAGCCTCCTGAGAGGCATCAAGACCACACTGCAGCCGATCATATCTCGAGTTGTGAGGACAGAGTTTGCTCCAGTTGTCTATGGTGTCTGGCTTCTCGAGTCTGATGAAAAGTCAGAACCGTAAGTATGTCTCCCAATTAGTTGATCAGCCGAGTTAACAACTGCCAGCTGCCCGTCTCTCGACAATTCCCTTCTGCCAACAGATACCTGGGACGCCCTTAAAAGACTTCGCGATTTTCAAGAGGCCGATATCCCCTCGGGCGGCGTCAGCCATTACACACACGCCGTCGGGCAATTGGAAATTTCTGCAAAGCTTTTCGCCTTTGCTGGCTTGTATGCAGAAGCAGGAGCCTCCCTCTTCTGGCTGTATACCATTGATGACAGTATCTTTATCGACCTTGATGCCCAAAGGCCTCACGCACTCCTTCTCTTTGCCCACTTCCTCGTCCATATGGCAGCCCTCGAGAGAAGCTTTTGGTACGTGAGGGGTTGGGCCCGACAGACAATGGTCAAGATAGAGGAAGGGTTGATTGGTCAGCCAAAGTTCCAAGAGTTGCTTCAATGGCCCAAGGCAAGGATTGCCGAGGCACTCGCATTGACGTAGGCGGACTCAAACCGAATGGCATTCGCTGTAGTCGCCTAAACGCCCGTCATGAGTTACCCTACTGAAGAATCCTGTCCAGGCTACCATCAGAGCTCCTGATCCATGGTCGTATACTCGTTGCTCGTCGATATCAGTGGTACTAAGTCCCAATCATCTGTAGTCAAGTTCTGCACCATTCGTTGGTATGCCTCTTGACGAGCCAGAGATGGTTCCTCCGACATGGCCGAGCTGAACGACTCTCCGGCCTGACTGGGCCCAGACTCTTCATTGTCGCCGCCCGAAATGTCACCAAAACTCCTCTTCCGCTTGGGGGAAACAATCTTCGGTTCGGTCAAGCCATCTTCGGGCGCGCTTGCTGACGAGGAAGCTTCGCGAACCTGCGATTGGTCTCCTGCCTCTGGGGCTGGAGTTGATTCAGGGCCATACCAAGGATCTTGAGTGTCTTCCGACAAAGGCTTTGACGCTCGCGATGCCTGGGACTGATGCTCGGGCTCAGCCGCCACATAAATGGTATCCTGGGTACCCATGCTCGGGCTCACAAACTTGACGGGAGTGGTGTCCGAGTGACGACTGGGGCTTTGAGGTGTGCCTCGAATTCTGTCACGTTGGTGAATCGCTTGCGCCTCACCGACCGGCGAGCCTGATGGAGGAGAATTGGCCGTGGTCTGACTGTCGTGCTGTTGATGTGGATTGTTTACCGCAAATCTCTCAGCAACGGACTGCATGGTAACATCATGGGCGAATTCATCTCCGGAGCAAAAGCGTCCAAAGAGAGATGCAATCGAGGTTCCTGGGTATCGATGTCAGCGTCGCTCTATGAGTGTCTAGAGTCCATTACCATTTCTCATCCATTCCGTGGGACTGACAGTACATGGCCAAACGTCCTTGGGTCGAAATGTCTCGACGAAATGACAAAGCTCTGGATACGAAGAATGTCTGGAGTACGGGAAATGTATCGTTTTGGGTAGCTCAGCTTGGCCTGTTACTTCCTCAGCGACAGCTTTCTTGGAACTGTTCACCAGTCTTTCTGCAAGCATCTGGACAATCTCCTGTACTGAATGGTTGTCCAAAGACGTGATATCCCAGTCAAGCGGGATATTTCTGCCGGTCGAGACGGCCTGTGTCAAGACCTCCTTCAATGCTTGAATGGTCTCTGTCGGCAGTAGCATATCGGACGAAAGGACGCTGGACTTGGTCAGATCTGGCTCAAAATGGAGGGACATCGACGAACAGGTTGACCAAAGTAGTTAAGCTGGCTTGGTCCAGAAAATCTAGCTCTGCCTCCCGTTGCAGGTCATCGCCACCTCCTCCGACGCCAACTTCAGCTAGATGCTGTCCAGTGGGAAGGTGGGCGATGATGGGTTGAATGGTAACTGTAGACGGCCTTCGTGCCACCTCACACATCGCTCCCTTCTCGCAACTGTGCAGACGAACATTCTCGTTAGGTGTTAGACACCCTTGATGTGGAGTGTTGCCACACATGTGGCCTGTCAAGGCTGGCGATTCGGGGGTAAGGTGGACGTCTGAACTGAAGCGTGCTTCAGATGGTCGCGACTTGAGGGATCCATAGATGCGGAGCTTGTAGTCGTCGACATGTACCTACAATGTTAATAACGCGTAAATAGCCACACGCAATGGGCCAAGTTACCTGGGACTTGAGAGCCTTGGATAGAGCTACCCAAACGTCTTCGTACCCGTACGTCCATGCTTGGAAGTGAAAGACAGTGTCGCTAGGGTACTTGGCTACCTTTCGTAACAACTCGGCGATACCTTGAGCCTTGGTCTGGAAGGGCACATCTTCAGTGAAGGACGTATCTAGATAGATCTTGTCTAGTGTCTTGAGACCCGAGGTGTACTCGACAAGGTTGGGGTTCCGGGACATGGTGTTGACAAACCATGGTTCGCTTCGGATGTCGCCTGTGTAAAGAATGGCTTTGGTGTCGTTCTCAATTACTGCAATGGACAGTGAGCAAGGCATGTATGCAGTCATCAACTAGGATGGTCTCACAAAACATCACAGCCCCGGGGCAATGGTTGGCGTCAAACAGGGTCACCTGAATCTCGCAGCCAGGACGGAGCTCGATAGTCGTCGGTGTTTCCAGAGGCAGCGGTTTCTAAAGGTGGTCAGGGGTAGCACGTAATCACGGCAGGGACACATACCAGGACCTTGCCAAGATGCTTGTAGGTCTGTTGCCTGGCTTCCAAGAGGCCCTTGGCATAGTTGATCCGACAAGGGTAGCGCTCGAGACGGAGGAGAATCTCTCGGGTGGCAGCCGAGCAGTACACACTGACAGATGTCAGTAGCTTGATACAGAACTATGAGATGATACGAACAATGGAGACCGTAGGCTCTCTAAGCCAGCGAGGTGATCGCTGTGGACATGGCTCAAGAAGCAAGCAAGAGGGGGTTGAACATCTGCATTGTGGCGGAAGAAGTCAACTACAAACGTCAGCTAGCTGTTGCGGAGCGTCGTGAAGGTCCTACATACTCCGTATGTCTGGAAACTCAGACACAATGCCATTGAAGGTCGACATGAGCTGCCGATGCCAATGGCTGTGGAGTCGCGTAGCACGTGAGAATGAGCGAATCTCACAAACAAAGACTGGAGCAATCAGAGAAAACAGGTTTCACAGTGAGATGAATTGAGGTTATCATGATCAATCGTGGTTGTTGTAAGACCAAAGTCGTGCTTGTTGAGCTTGGGCCCTCGTGAATGACCGACTGCTTTGTGTGAGGGAGAAGTCTCGTGCGGAAGAGCTGATCTTGCACTGTATTTTAGGCCCAGGCATCACACCTCATCGCGCGAAAAGTGCTGTATGACAGGGGTGAAAAGCGGGGCTTCGTACAGTGCGAGAACGTCACGGAGGCGGTGTTGCCTGGACCTACGGAGCTGCAGTTCAACACCAACACAGACATCACCACTTTTCTAAGCAGGATTATGTTAACAACTACTTTACCAAGCCATAAAGAAACGCGATTTAACATATAGCGAGTCTCTCTCCAAATGCCTTCAGTCCTTCGGTCATTGCCCAACAGGCCCTTTCCCACACTTCATACTGCCTCTTGTCCCCAACCCAAGCACATACGACCACATCTGCCAGAAAACTCGGGATCCCGTCCGATCTCCCATCGATAACCTGGCAAGAGTTGGATTAGTAGCTAGGTCGGTGACGACTAGCGAATCCCCAATGTTGTATGTTTTTGTCTTTTATTTTTGCATGTTGAACCACTCATGTACGATCCTGACTACTCCACGATCGCCGTGTGCATCAACAGACCCTGCTTTCCAGCTGTGATATCCAACTTGACTCCCTGTGATACAAAGTATACATGCCCTTCTGACAGCTCAAATGCATCATCGTTCGCCTTGATTGTTGCACTTCCTTTCGTCGCGATGAGGATTGCTGGACCACCCTCACCCAGAACCTCCCGCTCACCAGCACCCAAATCTGTCGCCAACACATTAAACTCGCTTGTAGGTGGTCGAAAAATGGTTGTCTTTCCCTCTTTGCTCCGAGAATAGCCCTCTGGTGGGAGGACCGTCTTCATCTTGGTTGTGGGCTCCCAGTCCAGCACGGAGCAAAACTCCTCCACATTGTCGCGATCTGCCTTGGGACAGAATCCAGTGTTGAGGACATTGTCGGAGCGTGCCATGCACTCGATGATATCGCCTGAAATGTATGCGTGGATGCCGCCGGCGGGAATGTAGATGACATCCCCTGGTTGGAGGAGCATGTAGTTCATGCACAGAAGACCGACCAGCAGGCCGGGATCGGTCTTGGGGAATTGGCTTTCCAGTTTTTTTGAGACTTGCGGGATGGCAGAGTTGATACCAACGAAAGCAGAGTCAGGAAGTTCCCTAATCGCTTCAAACATCTTCTTGATATCTTCGTCAGAAGATTTGAGAATGGTCTTGACGACTTGACGCAAGCCCTCTTCAGAAAGTTTGTCATCCGCAACCGTCGCACCGCCAGCAACCAACAAGTGCCTCAAAGGCTTGCGACGCAGCACATCCACGATGGCTTCCACAGGCTTGAAACCGCAGAATGCCTCAAACTCGGTCAATGCCAGCGCAATCTCGGGCTTGTGGTTTGAGTCGGTGAATGAATCAGGGTCTTCCTTGTGCTTCTTGCTCGAAAACTCCTTGTTGGGATGCACTTGCAAAGGAAGCGCTTTCGCAATAGATAGAACCTTGGGGAGGTATGGGAGCTTTGTGTGGCCAAATTTTGTAATGACTTTTTCTCCAAGAAGCTCCTTTGGATACCTGTCCAAGACATCTTGGAGATCCTCGCCTGTGCTTGCGACGTAGGAGGGCAAGACGGGATATGTGCCCATCCACATTTCGGCATAGGACGTGTTCTCATCAATGGTGAAGTTCTTTTTATCATCTCCCTCCCATCCCGGTGTCTTTGCGCAAAGGCGAGCTGCCAAAGAGTCGGATCCTTGTTTGCCCCATGGGTATTGGTTGCAGCCGCAACGGAGCTGGTAAAAGGGGGCTAACGGTGTCGACATGTTTAAGAAGTTGAAGAAACTGCTGATGTTGAATCTAGAACCGGGATGGAATCCAACCTTCAAATACGACTTGATGGCAGATGCGGGTCAGGTCGTCATCCTTTCATCACTATCATTGACGTCAGACAAGACGGATCATCGAGATTGAACAAGCCAAGACAAATGGGCTGTAAGAAGGCAGCAGCACAAACCTGGACGCAGGCCGTCAATTCGGCCACAATCATATCTCTGTTTCTCCACAGGTCCATGGCGACCAAGAAATCTTGCATCCAGACAAACGACAAGTGGTTTGCATGAACAAGTTCTCACCTTGATGATAAGCTCACGATTGACATTTCCCTGATCTCAGCTGTTGTCTTTAAACTTGCGCAAGTACCGTGCCCAGATTCGAACTCGGGAGCCCAGCGAAACACTTTTCCAACTCGTTGTCGGCTTCAATGGCTGTCGTCTCAGTGTGGGAGGACTCCGTAGACCCCGATCCGACCGGAGCTGACCCTCCGGGGTTGACCCACCTTTCTTTCGGCACTGTCCGAAACAACGGGCTCGACTCTTAACGAGCGCAATGGTCAGTTCCGAGAGTATTGGAAGAGATTCAAAGCAGAGGAATCGCTAGTATTCCTTTTGTCCTATTTATTTACATGGTTACAGTTTACTATATTTACATGGAATAATGCCAAATCGCTCTGTCTGGTGCTCTTGGTCGTCAAGAGAGTTCCCGAACGCCAACCAGCACCAACAATCCGGTATGGTGTAGTGGCTAACATTTCGCGCTCTCATAACCTGAGGGAATAGCACCGCGGAGCCCAGGGTTCGATTCCCTGTACCGGAGTTCCTTTTTGCCTTACGTTCTGCTGGCTTCGACTTCTTTTTGTCGGTGTGCCCGGGCTCTTCATATCTCCCTCGCGTCGGGTGATGGTAGATGGTGGCGCTGGCTTACAGGCACTGGGAGTACCATGGGTTGTGCTCGGTGCAGGTTCCCGACTGGCAGCAGGTTGCGCCGGTCCAGCTCTGGCCGCCGCATTGTCCCCATTGAGGAGCGCACTATGAAGAGTGTGAGTATGTGAAATAAAAGGAGTTGTTAACGGCGCTTACGTTTGATCCAGAGGAACCAGATCCGGAGCCGGAGCCGGAGCCAGGCTGGGACGTCACCGGCGAAGCCTCGCTCTCAGCAGGCTCACTCTGAACAGGCTCACTGGCGGCGGGCTGAGTCGCAGCAGGCTGGCTCTGAGCGGGAGCGCTGGCCGCAGGTGCGCTTGCGACTGGCTCAGTCTCGGTCTCCTCGTTGCTACCAGTGCTGTCATCACCACCAGAAGAAGACGATCCACCGACAGTAATCGTGGCAGAGCCGCTGCTGAAGTATCCCTCGGTAGCCATGATCATGTAGTCAAACGATCCAAGCTCCAGACCAGCCTCGGCCCACGCGTCAAAGTGGTTGCCGGTGGTAATGCTTCCGCCGACGCGCTTCTCACGGCGGACGGACCAGTACTGCTGGAAGGTCTGGGTACCCTCGATGGATGGAGCGTTGGTTCGGGTGCTGACGTAGATATCGTAGGTTCCGCCATCGCTAGTAACCTCGCCCTTCTTCTCGCCGCCGCTGGAGGGGTTGTACGTGCCGAATGACTCAACGACGTAGTACTCGATCAAGGGGCTCTTGATCCAGCCGTACAGCACGAGGTAGCTGTTACCCTCGGGGCTATAGGTACCCGAGTACTCGACGGTTCTAAACATGTTAGAGCGACTCGGTAGATGGGAGTATGTGACTTACCGTCGACCACCGGGGTTGTATCCCTTGCCGCCGACCAAGTTACCTCCATCCGACCACTTGACAGTGTACTCGCCGCCTGGACCATTGGTGTATGTCGCATCAGCTCCGCCATCAGTCCACCAAGAGTAGTAAAATCTGAAAATGTTAGCACACCTCCAACGCCATAGTCAATTGGCTTACCCATCGTGGGTTCCGGTGCTGCTTGGAGTTCCAGCTCTCTTAGACAACGGAATCGCACCCGGAGCAGACAAAGCGCCAGTAGCAAGGGTCAACCCTGCGAAAAGAAAGGAGAAAGCAACCATGATGAATAATGAATGGAAATTTTTTTTGGAAATAAACGAAAGGATTTAGTTTGTTAAGGTTGGAATGAGAAAATCGCACTGAAGAAACAAGAGGGTCCAACTGGGAAACACGCCCCTTTTCATACACATTGTTTCCCAATAACAGCCAAGACTATTGACAGGAAAGCTCATGAATTCTCCGGACATTCGCATTGACTTGGCCGGGGCACAAGAAACAGGCCTGAAACAATGCGTGGTAAACCCCCTGTCGTCCCATCGGGCCATCGCAAATTAGAGGGGATCGCCCCACGAATTTTCCGTCCGCTCAGGCAACGTCTTGACTGTTCGGTAGTGTTTCCGACGGGATAAATATGGTGCTGCCACCTGCGGCTCAGTCGATTGGACTCGTGATTTTGAGCAGCGGAGCTGAGTGTGGTGCTGAAGTGCATGGCTCGCTACTAGGTTTGTCGCAAGGCGTTCGGTAGCGGCAGACATCTTTGACAACTAAGACATCAGATCGGTAGACGTGGGCCGAGAGCAGAACGATATAGCAATAGGGAATGCTATATTTCGTGCGACTCGTTTCTAATCCCGTCTTTTTCTCATCTTGGCGCTGTCCGATCATGAACCTGTCACCCTTACACTCGGGCCCCTGTCCACATGGGTAGCCTCCATTCTGGCCAATGATTGACTATTTTTCATGCCTTAAAGGCTATAACCGCGGCTTATATTGCTCTCACTTCCTTTACTTCTCCTTTCACGTCGACAGAGAGCGTTCGCATCAACAACTTCTGCTGGACCGTCTCAAGTGCGAGAGGCATTCTCTGTGAGCGCTTTAGGGCCCGTATTTCCTCCCACTGGGGAGGTTTGTGGTTATTCCCTATCAACAATGATTAAGAACGACCTCGGGTATCTCTCGTCAAAAGCGCTTGGCGGCTTTTGTCGAAATGGCAAGGTATGCTAGCACACAGAGCCCACTATGCCTTCTATTACCAGCGTGCCATCCTCAGTAACGAGCATGTAGCATCCGGGAAAGTCGGGCCCGGACCTCAATCCTCTATAGGAGACATTAACATGATATTTACGAAGTGTGGAACTTGCTAGTTGTGGTAGCCCACTACATCACTAGCCTGGCATACCATATTACAAGATTCATGCCACAGCACAACTCCTCGGAGTCCCTCGGTCTTGTCCTTTGGCCCTTGGAGGCGACTCAGTCGATCTGCCATTCGTGGCTGAGGATGAGGTTGACGAGAACGAGCACCTTGTACATGTCTGAATCTTGAGAGGAAATCCAACTCGGCCAATGATGAAATTGCTATCCTCTGAAACGATTTTCTCCAGTCAATGAATGGCTAGGTCTTGTGGAGATTGAGTCAATGGCGAATATTTCTCGCGATATTTTTCAACTCGTGCCCTTAGTCTTCGAGAATTGGTACTAGGACTAGTTAAATTAGAAACGAAACGCCCTCGACATCATCAGTATGTGTCAAGATGTTGGAATGACCTCGACCGCTATCGATGTTACCGGTTGATAAGAATGCCCTCCAACTCCTATGTCTACACTACGTAAGTCTCCAAATTAGCTCTGGTAGGTTCCTCACTATCTCGCAATCCGTAACAAAGGCGACAATGAGCATCCTTGAAGATGGGCTAGCTACTTGCCCCAAGTTGACTGTTTCACTCATCAACATATGTTAGGGATTTCTATAAGCAATTCTAAGATATAGATTCCTTCTACCCTCACCCCAGACGCCCTCACTTTTGTACACCATTCAACTTCTCCGGTGGCTTCTCCCCAACATACAACAACACCCTAGTAAAGTCAGCTCCCATTAAACCAGCCATACGAAGCTCAATACTCACCATGAAATCCTCCAGTAAGGCTTCCCGTTCAACCTCTTACACATCCCCCTACTTCCATCATTATCAGGCGCCACATCAGCAGAACACCATCCATCATCAGCAAAAGCGCGCGACTTTTCTCGAAACAGCTTTGCGGCGAGGGTCTTGGCTAGACCGCGGCGACGATAGCCCTCCTAGGGACATTTGTTAGTTGGACTTTATTTGTTTGGTAGTTGGGTATTTACCTCGCAATGAAGGCTGACCAATGAACCATCGAAACCTAATTCATTAGATACATGGTGAAGAGTGCTGGGGTTGCCACGCACCTAGGAATGCCCATGATATAGGAGTTCCGTCGTCGAGTTTAATCACCAAACTTGGCATTCGGCCCAAAACCTCGCTATATCCAGTCAACTCTGTTCTCGTCTATCATCAACACAACTTACACTGTCCGTGGAATATTTGTCCTGGAAACAACAACTGCACAATCATCCTCATTGGCAGTTGCCCAGTTCATTCCCTCTGGCAACTTGGTTTCGTCGTTGGGAATGTCTTGATATTGGAAGAGCCACTTGTCGTAGGCTCCTGTTTCCCGTGCCTCAACTCGTCCAGTCTTTGCGAGGAGTGCACGTGTTGTGTCGTGGACAGTTCCTAGCAAAACTGCACCAGGATATGCAAGCTCCTTGTTGTATTCTTTGGCAATTCCGATAGCTTCATCTACCAATCTTGCGAGTTGTCTCTCATAAATGATGGTCTCCTTTGTGTCTGGGTTACTGGGCTTCTCCACTGTCGAGTACACCCACATTTGCGTATCTGGACCACCCCCAATATCAAGGTACGCAGCCGAGAACCTCTGAGGCGGCGCCTCACCCTCAAGGTCACCATGATCCGAGACAAGAATAATGCTAGCTGTCTTTGTCAACCCGCCCTCAAACTTGGTAAACTGTATCCGCCGCAGCAAAGGAAGTGAATAGGGGAGATTATCATCGAGAAGCTTCAACAGCCCCTCGGGGACTGCAGAGTAGACTTGGACGTATTCAGTCATGGCGATAATGTCTCAGTTGAAGTTGAAAAGGCACAGCCTGATAGTGATGAACCGGGCATATCCGCGGCAAGGCTAAACGTCGGATACCAGAAGGTGACGCCTTTGTGCGGAGAAGTGAGTCAATGGGGAGGATTTTTGCTTACGAGTTTGCAAAACACCTCCGATAATGGCCATGGATGAGTCAATGGTGATACAGCTCCATGATGCCTTCAGGTTTACAAAGTAATGCGTTGAGTGGGCCGTAGTGGTGTTGCTCTAGGTTTCTGTTGGATGGCAAGGCCGTGCACATGGTGAACAGCCAGAGGAGGAAGGGGGCAGAGGAGCAATGAAATGACCAAAAACATTCACAGTTTTCCCAGCTGTTCTATGTGCAGATCCCAAGCAAACATCTCTTTGTGTATAGTTGTTGACCTCTGAGTAAAGGACTTGGATGGGCCAAATTCTCATGACAAACCCAAATGCAACTGAGCCATAATCGTCGATTCTTGACCGGAATAAGGGGGGAATAACCATGTCTAACATATCTGAGCTAAGAGTCCAAGGAAAGGGAAACCTCTCAGTGGCAGATTCGAACCACCCAGACAAATCGAGAGAACAAAGAGAGAGCACTAGGGTAAGGGATCCAAGGCATGAATGCAGCCAGCAAAGAAGCTAGTTCACAAGCAATACCAAGCAAACCACAACATCCATTGCCGACAAGCACAGACCTCGACAAAGGTCGAAGAAGTGGGCTGAATTCCATGTCACCTGTTGTTACGCATACTCATCAAGCTACCCTAGAACATTGCCGAGATGCCTCAGTTTGACAACAAAGATGATCCATTGCCGCCTGAACGAGGGTTTGGGCATCAGCTGCGTACTTTACCTGCTAGTCTGCATGTCGTGATTTCATCTTGCCATATCGGATGTGATCAACCCTTCTACATTGCTTTTTCCTCGAGAAACATGAATCAAGTTGATGTGCAGCCTCATTTGCCAAGCTAAGTCGAGCTGAAAAAATAGGTGCATAGTAAATGACCTCAAGATCCAGGCTAGAGATAGTAGAACTGGCCATCTCTGAATATTGGAATCCCTCCTTGCAGGCTATCTCGGCTACACAACTGCCGTGATGATCTCGATGCTCTTTGACGCCTTGGTGGCGTATCGTCACCTCAGACACCACAAACGCCTCGTCCGGGCCAGACCAAAAAAGCCCACACCCTTTGGACCGTTACAAGCCAACTTGCATTACTCTGTTGCCACATTATTCACTTCATCCCCCGTGCAGCTGAATCGGCGACGCCAACTTGGTGACCGTCTGCCCACCCCCACCCAACTCCCCGAGAGGTGCCTCACCAACTCCCCGAGAAATTATGAACTCCCCGAGAAATTATGAACTCCCCGAGAAATCCCAGTAAAATGGACACTGGAAAATGCCCCGGCTCGATCCTGTCAAATCAGAGCCCTTGCAGCTTTTCGATGCAGCGGCTCAAGCTGCGTCAATTGTCCTTTTTTCAACTTCACTCCAGTATTGCGCCGATGTCGACCCACGACAACCAACACCACGCGACTCGGAGGCAGCCAGATCGAACGACCAGGGCAACAGGAATGTCAGATAATGCTGGGGATAGCGTATGTGGGTCTGAATAAGCTTAATGAACACTGCTTATGAGGTAAAATCACAGTCAAAGCCGATCCCCATCACGCGTGCAGCACGCGATGGACTCCTTCGTCGACCTTTCCTGATTGCTGCGAGCATTCATCCGGTGATTGATGCCCAGATCGACATCATCTCGGTATCACGGCAATTCTGGTTGTCTGCCCGTCTTTCACCATCGCCGTGGCTGTCGACGCAATTGTCTAGACGGGTCACGATTACTCTTTTTCGAGCTCAACAAGGCTTCTGATGAGCCATGCAGGGTCGCGAACATTGCCGCCGGTCGATAGCATGCCTCGATGCAGCGGAAGACAACCAATAGTGGCAAGTGGAGAGTCCAGCTCGCGATGCCGACGATATTCGTGTCCAATGGGAACCTGAGCTAATTGATGTGAAGTAGAGTTTGCAAGCCTCTGGGATTCTAAGACCATACTCGGTGGAGACGACTGTCACCAAGCTGGAAGTTGAAGAAGCAAATCCCACGTATTAGCACCAATATCTCGACATCGATGCAGTCGCCTCGCAGGGTTGTGTGCCGTGATGCCGAGAAAGGTGTGCTGCCAAGACGCTGCAAAGACGGGAGTGAGCCACACAGAGCCGCTTGATTCACAACAAGGGGAAGACGTGCTCGCATGCAGCTGGTGGCTTCGGTGATTACCGCATTCCCGGTAAGGACAACGGTTACCTGCGTCGCCGAGCAGCTAACGCGTGGAGGGGGGTACGTGGGCCTCGGCAGGGGAACGAGTACCAAGTACACCTGAGCTGCGAACCTCGAGCGCGGCGCTCTAAAGAGAGGCGAACCAAAGAGAGCGAGCCAAGAGGAGGGATGCCAAAACTGGGCTGGCGCCGGGACTCCAGGTCCACGACGCCACCAAATGCAGACTCCCCGGCACCACACCATCACTAAATCTCTTGGTTTTGGAGGCGACAAGGGTAGATCTGGGTGCCGTCTGCACCAGGTTCCGCCCCTACCCTCCCTCCTTCTCAAAAGCGACAAAAGCCACCAGGACTTTTCTTTGGCGAGAGAGGCGAGCAGGGAATCAGTCACCGCAAGGCTCGGATTGTAATGTGCGATTGTTGGTTCTCGCCGAGCTGTCGCATATTCGTCAACGACTCCAAAAGTCTCGTCATGGGAGGATCGACATTTGCGCCAATGGCTTCACACCGAGTTTGTCATCACATCTGCCAAGGCATTATCGCGATGCCCAGGACGCCCAAACCGTTGACATGACGGGAACGTGTGCCGGGCAGGTCTTGGCCGTGGGGGGACAAGACGGGAGCAGATGGAGGTAGTGAAGCATGCTTACATCGCTCGCTTGGCAGTTCGAGCTGCCTAGCTTACGGGCCTTCTAGATCAAGTCATTTCCCACAGCCAAGCTGGACCATCGGCGCTCGTCCGACGACCCGGAGCATGGGCTGCCTGTCAGCCCCATTCGACCTGCAGAAGCATGAAAGGGGAGCTCATGAACGAGGTTGCTCCCAGCTTGTGCCAACGAGAGTTCAGCGCAGGTGGGGATGAGACGAACATCCTCATGACGTGCTCCGGCCTGGCCGCGTCGACCAGTGTTCCTGGCTACAGTAGGGTACCGATCCTATTTCGATCTCGTAACCACAAAAGACGGGGAAATGCCGACGTTCCAAGCTGAGAGGCGATGGCCCGTGATGATGACGGGGCGGACAACGCGGTCTCATCAGAGAATCCCTTTTTGGCGTGAATGTCGGTCATGGTCGACCCAGGTTGGTGATCCGTGTGCCTGCAAAGGATCAGAAAGAGTCGAGGCGCGACACACTATGATAGAGCAATGCATCAGGGTCCATTGCGTCAGATCTAGTTTGATGGGGCCTGACGGATTGTCCCACGCCGGAACATCGAATGCGAGTCTGGGCCATGGACGGACAATTCCCAGCGCGCTGGATACAGCGTCCATTTCGGTCTGGATCGACAAGATGGAAGATCGGCAACTCGACGTTGAGAGCTGTCGAGCCGACATGCTTTTTCCTGCAAAGTAACTGTAGTTTATTGGGATCTAGACTCGATACGTGACCGTAACCTCAGCCTTGGGAGACTAGATGCCAAGACTAATTTGGGTGTGCACTCACCAGAGACACACACTCGAGGGATCCTCCACGCTTGACCAGGGGGTTGCGTCTTCCGGCGAATGGATGAGAGGGCGTATCATCTGGCGCACATGGCCGATCCAGGTAGAGAGTTTCCTTGGGAAACAAGGGTGAGCCCATTGCGTTTCTCAAGTCGCATTGCATGGTGTCATTATGGTCAAACAAGAGTCATCGCGAGGGTTGATACCAATCACTACTGTGGACTGTCGGGCTGGGCGACGAGCCGGCGGAACGTGCCCGTCAAATCTGCACTCGAGAACCCAGAAAACTGGTGATGAGAGATTTTGTTCGCCATGGTTCGGTACAGCTTCCGTGACAGAAGGGGGTGTATGGATGGTGACATTCTGGTGGGAGTATCGATCGCAGGGTTGGTGTTGTTGGTGGTGCATGGTCCTGGGGGAAGTGGGGCCGAAACACTACAGAACAGGGACCTCAAGAGGAAGGCATCAGATTGCACGGGGAGTTGGGTTATGGCCCGTGATGAGGCAATGTAGATGGGAGTTGTGGTCATGGTGAAATTTGTGATTAGAGGATGGACAGATGGAGTTGCTGGTGAATAATTACAGCGGGCTTGAGGGTCAATTTCCATTGTGCCTGCCGCCTTCCGTCACCGACTTTGTAACCTCCGCCGCTGACAAAACAATCTCCCCGAGAGAAGAAAGAACGATGCAGAAAAGAAGAACTTTCGGGGAAACCAAGATGCACGCGGCCAGGGAGGAAGCTACTACCTGAACTCCCCGCGCTCCCCGTGCCTGCCCTGTATTCCCTGCCCTCGGCCTGTCGCCCCCCCAATCTCATGTCATCATCAAAATGGAGGCGCACATGTACGGTGATGTTTTTCTCTGATAAATCTTTTGTTCAATGGTCCAATTTGATCCAATGATTTCAGCGCGCGGCAAATCAGCTTTTCGTCTTTGGCTCGTCACAGAAAAAACTCCCACGACACGGCTTCATCTAGGCCCGCCCCCACCAAACCGAAACGGGCCAAAGCGTCCCGCTCCAGAAGGCTTCTCGATCTGTTATTGGTTTGGTGCCGATGGCGCAATCGGGGACGATATCGTCGTGCGGGTGGTCTAGCAAGGGTTCATTGTTTGTCGAGTTTGCCCACGGGGAGAAAAGTTTGCTGGTCAGCTTTGTTGAGGACTGAATGAAGCCGTGAGAGCGTTGAAGACCAAGAACTGCGATGGCGGTTCTACAGATACCACGGGCGACACAAAACCTCTGCCGCCGATCCTCTCGGGGAGATTCCATCTACAAAAAAACAGCCGCGTTCAGCTTCATCATCCCGCCCCACAGAGGCAACGCGAATGTGGGTGGATTTTTGGCGGAGCCGAACAATGACATGCTCAGATCCTGGCCAGCACGCAATCTGTCCGGTCGAATTTGCAGAGAGACCGGCCTGCGCCAACTCCCCACGTCCTCCCGCCCTCTCCGCGACCAGGCTTCCCGAAGTTGACGAGGCCCACGGATCATGGCCGTTTGAAAGCAAGAGCTGGGGGTGTGCGAGGAAGCGTCCAGCCACACACCGCGCGATGCTCCGAGGAGACACACGAGCCGGTACTTGGGACACGCGGTACAGGATACAATTTGGAGGCGCCTGCAGCATGTCGCTTGTGGACATGGGCCGTCACAAGCCATGTCGCTCCCCAGGCCCTGGTGTTCGTCGATCCCTGGTCATCAGACATCTGCGCGCTGAACGGGTGTGCACTCCGCTACGCACAGCTCTGACCATTTCGTCAGAATAATACGCAAGATGGGCATGGCATCGAAACGTCCGTGGGCGTCTCCCAAAAAAGACCTGGACCTGATGGAGAGGATGGGACGGAGAAGGGTCCACCGCTAGGGAGGGAGTGGTCTCGAGCAAGCATCAACCAGCAACCATGCTCGCTCGCTCCTCGACTCGACTCTTTCATCGACTCCATCCGGATCGCCGCTGTCGGTGGCCAGCTCTCGATCAAACTTAAATTTATACCCCTTCCTCGCCTCTCTTCTCGAGCATCCAACAACTTCTCATCTTCTCATCCTCCATCATCCATCGGGTCGAGTCTCAGCAACGCTCGCATCCCCTCACAAGACTCTTCAGTCCTACCCTCCTGTCGACCGTTGCTTTTGGATTGGCGGTCACTAGCCCCATCCCATCCCTCCTCCGACTCTTGTCCCATCTTGGCGACAGCCCAGCTGCTAGGTATTAGTGCCACAGCCCGACCGACCGAGCGATAGTCCGAATCGCCTGCATCCGGCTCCACGACCTCCTTCGACTCAAATAGCCACGTTCCGCCGTTGCTAATCCACCTCATCATCTCCCCGTTCTTGGAGACTTGACCTCTTCTTTTCAGCAATTGTCCTTTTTGTCTACTCGATTGGCATTGGCATTGTTGTCAACCATGACGTCTTCCGCCAAGCCCAACAGGTCCATCCTGGAGAAATTCATCGGCGCCGACCATCACGAGCCCGAGGAGAAGGCTCCGTCCATCACCAATGCCGACCCTTATGTCGAGCTCGAGCCTACCGTTGGCGAGTTCCTGAGCGAGATTACTCCCACTGCTCACGACGTTGCCCAGTATTTCTGGAGCCTGTTCCCCTTCGTGTCATGGATTCACAAATATAACTGGGTGTGGTTCCTTGGTGACTTCATTGCTGGTGAGTAGTTTAGCCGCTCGGGGAGAATTATCCATCGCTAACCTCGACTCCCCGATAGGTGTCACTGTGGGCGCTGTTGTCGTCCCCCAGTCCATGGCTTACGCCCAGCTCGCCCAACTCCCCGTTCAGTATGGCTTGTACTCTTCTTTTATGGGTGTCCTCATCTATTGGTTCTTTGCTACCTCCAAGGATATCACCATCGGAGTAAGTTAGAACATGCTCCCCGCACCCCACAGATGAGCCCAGCTGACCAGTTTTCCAGCCCGTTGCTGTCATGTCTCAAGTCACGGGTAACATTGTTCTTCATGCCCAAGATGTGATCCCTGATGTTGAGGGCCACATTGTTGCTTCAGCTCTTGCTGTCATTGTTGGTTCCATTGTCACGTTCATGGGTCTCGTCCGAATTGGCTGGATCGTCGAGGTCATTCCCTTGCCCGCCATCTGCGCCTTCATGACAGGCTCTGCCGTCAACATTATTGCCGGCCAGGTTTCCAAGCTTATGGGCATCAAGGGTGTCAACACCCGTGCCGCTCCTTACCGAGTCATCATCGATACTCTCAAGGCTCTTCCCAAGACCAAGCTGGACGCTGCCCTCGGTCTGAGCTCTCTCGTCATGCTCTACGGCATCCGTGGTTTTTGCTCGTTCATGGCCAAGAAGCAGCCCCAGCGTGCCAAGCTCTACTTCTTCATCTCGACTCTGCGAACCGCCTTTGTCATCCTGCTCTACGTCGCTATCAGCGCCGGCATGAACATCCACCACAGGGACAAGCCCAGAGTCAGCGTTGTTGGTGATGTTCCTAGCGGTGAGTCCCTGCATATCTGCACCACACGCCCAAGACCCTTGTGACTGACTTGAGCTCCCCAGGTTTCACCCACGCTGCCGTCCCCGAGATCAACATCCGCATCATCAAGGCTTTCCTCTCTGAGCTGCCCGCTGCCGTCATCGTCGTCCTCATTGAGCACATCTCCATCTCCAAGTCCTTTGGCCGCATCAACAACTATGTCATCGACCCATCGCAGGAGCTTGTCGCTATTGGTGTTACCAACCTGCTCGCACCCTTCCTTGGTGCCTACCCCGCTACTGGTTCCTTCTCTCGTACTGCCATCAAGTCCAAGGCTGGTGTCCGCACTCCCTTCGCTGGTGTCATCACTGCCATCGTTGTCCTCCTGGCTCTGTACGCCCTCACTGCTCTTTTCTGGTACATCCCCAACGCGGCCCTCGCTGGTGTCATCATTCACGCCGTCGGAGATGTCATCACCCCTCCCAAGGTTGTGTACCAGTTTTGGCGGGTCTCTCCCATTGAGGTCATCATCTTCTTTGCCGGTGTCTTGGTCACTATCTTTTCCACCATTGAGAATGGCATCTACACCACCGTCATTGTCTCTTTCGTTGTTGTCCTCTTCCGTCTCTTCCAGACCCGTGGCCGCTTCCTCGGTGTTGTCCGCATCCGAACTATGAAGGCCAATGTCAGCAACGGAACTTCAAGCCCCGGATCCATTGCCAAGGAGGTTGCTGTTGATGAGAGCGAGAGCTCTCTGCGAGCTGGATTCCTTCCCATCGATCACGCCGACGGTTCCAACCCCAACGTCATTGTCCACAGCCCCTACCCTGGTGTCTTCATCTACCGCTTCGCCGAGGGCTTCAACTACCCCAACGCTTCGCGATACCTCAACCACCTTACCGAGACCATCTTTGCCGAGTGCCGCAGGACTAACCCCGCTCTCCTGGGTAGACTGGGTGACCGCCCTTGGAACGATGGCGAGCCCCGCAACATCAAGATTGAGAACACCGATGAGCGTCCTATCCTCAAGGCTGTCATCTTTGACTTCTCCACTGTTAACAACGTCGATGTCACTTCTATCCAGGCTTTGATTGATGTGCGCAACCAGCTTGACAAGTTTGCTGCCCCTGAGATTGTTGATTGGCACTTTGCCAACATCGAGAACCGGTGGACCAAGCGCGCACTGGCGGCTGCTGGCTTTGGCTTCCGAACTCCCCGCGAATCGGATGGTGCTGGTCAGTGGAAGGCCATCTTTAGCATTGCTGACCTTGGTGGTTCCGACAGCGCTGCCACTGCTGCTGCTTATGATGAGAAGTCCAAGATCGCCCCTGTCCGCCAGGACATTGAGGCTATTGACGACTCCATCAACAGCCAGTCGTCGGAGAAGGGAGTGTCAAGGGACCCCTCCCACTCGCGCTTGGTCGCTGTGCAGGGTCTCAACCGACCTTACTTCCATCTCGATTTGCAGGAGGCTGTCGACGCTGCCATCTCCAACGCCGAGACCAAGCAGCACTAATTGTGCCGGCCTGCTTTCTATCTACGATTTACCATTATTTAATTCTGTCGTTTTACGGGCATTGAGCGGTGTTTATGAGGGGTCTATACGATGGGGGTTTGTTTGCGCTCATGCCTTTGAGTGGATTTGTTTTCTGGTTTCACGTCGCCTTTAGAAGTTGTCGGGCGATATCATGTCAATACCCCTATCCAGTTCGTTGTTCTGCATGGAAGTCGATTGGAATGTTTGTCAGTTTAAATCATGTCTGTTGTAGTGTTTACACGTCTGTCCTGGCCCTGGTCGGCACAAGAGCATAGCAGCATAGCTAAATGATGACATAACGAGCACAAGATACTGTCTATCCTGATTTGTGAATTATTTGAGAGATACGAGCTACGTCAGATGGTGAGTCAATGGCGAGCTTGGGTGAGCCGGCAACGGAGATACTGCAGCTACCACGCGGACGGAACTGTGACTCTTCGCCGTGTGTAGTGTCGCACTGCGTGGGGGCTAACGAGGATGACATGCAGATCAATCTACCTTCCCAATTGTGTTATGCCTGTGTGAGCATGATTGTGAAGGGAGTTTGCATTGGTGGATGAAAGAGTTTGGTGTTGACGATCGCCTAGCACGTGCTTGTCAGGATGGATTGCTTCATGTCTTTTATGCCAAAGTGCGGAATTAAGGATGCAATAGATAAGAAACATTCTTTCGGGCAATGCTGTTAATCCGGTTCCTGTGTTGCGCGTCTACATAGTCAGTTATTGAGGCCTGTCTGGTAGGCGATATCCGACTTCGAGGCCTGGTTGTAGTCGGCTGAGAGAGACACTGCAATTTCCCCCTTTTCGCATCTTGTGTACTTACTATCGGCGCATTTGACCTTAAGTCTATTATCTCTTGCATTTGTTGGAGTTGTCGTCGATGCTGGTTGCGCTATAGGCACCGCCCATGTCGAGGACGCTATCATGACACCTGTGTCTGCAACCTCTCAACCTTACTCCTCATCAATTGGCGATAATTGGCTCTTCTGCTCGGAGTTGATGGTGTTTCCGATTGTCCGTAATAGTCATTTTCCTGCTTTGTCAGAAGGCGAATCTGCTGCTCGTATTCGACGCCGATGGCGCGATCTGCTTGGCAGAGGATAATTCTGTTGGAGGTCCTGAGGGGATCGAGTTAACATGACTCCAATTGGAGCACGACATGTTGCATGCGAGTGTCGCTATGAGGAAATAATCGTCGTGATTAGCGAATCAAGTCGTGGAGGGACCGAAACCCGAGGGTTATTGGTGGTCATGCCGAGAGCTTGGCAGTGTGTGCTTCCCCGCCCGTTGAGATGATCTGTTTTTGTGTATAAGAAGACTGCGGCATCCTAGGAAGAGAGGCAGCATCTCTAGCAATTGCAATTTCTTGACAGTGTATACAATATGGCGCCTGCTGCTGTTGAAGCCGATATTCCTGTTCACTCCAAGAGTCAGAGTCGTGAGCCGTTGAAGCTCTCGGGCGCACTCAAGGATGTTGAGCACTTTGATGTGACTCCCGCTATCGGACGCGAGTTTCCCAAGGCGAACTTGGTTGAATGGCTCGAAGCTCCTAATTCGGATGAGTTGATCCGCGACCTGGCAATCACGAGTGAGTTCCTACTCAGTGAATACGGTCATCACTGTCTGACTTGTTGCAGTCTCTCAACGCGGCGTCGTCTTCTTCCGCGCTCAGAACAACCTCACCAATGATCTTCAAAAGAAGCTTATCCTCCGTCTTGGAGAGTTGACGGGCCGTCCGGCTAGTTCTACGCTACATATCCACCCGCTGCTCAATTCGGAGCGTGAACTGGGTGGCGATGACCTCGAGGTCAGCACCATCAGCTCCAAGCAACATGCCAAGTTTTACCGCAAGACGCAAGACAACGGCGTCGTCGTCACGAAGCGGAACAATGAGATGTGGCACTCTGATATTGCATTTGAGCCCGCTCCTGCTGACTACACGAGCTTGAGGCTTGTTGAGCTGCCCAGTACTGGTGGCGATACGCTCTGGGCTTCTGGCTACGATGTCTATGACCACCTCAGCCCGGCTTACCAAAAGTTCCTCGAGGGCTTGACAGCGACTTTTGAGCAGCCCAACTTTGCCAAGGTCGCTGAACGCTCCGGCTTCGAACTATACGACAAACCACGCGGATCCCCCGACAACGTCGGCCGCGAACTTCGCGCAATCCACCCCGTCGTACGAACAAACCCGGTAACAGGCTGGAAGAGCGTCTTTCCCATCGGCGCACACGTAGGCCACATCAACGACGTGACAGCCGAAGAGAGCGACAACCTCCTCAAGTGGTTTTACGATCTTGTGGCAAAGGACCACTCGATCCAGGTGCGGCTACGATGGGAGAACCCGAACGACATTGCGATCTGGGATAACCGGAGTGTGTTTCACTCTGCGACTTTTGACTATGATGGGTTGGGCGATCGGTTTGGGAATAGGGTTGTTGGAGTTGGGGAGAGGCCTTATTTTGATCCTAAGAGTGCTTCGAAGAGGGAGACCTTGGCGGCGGAGGAGAAGTGAGAGCTGTAACCAGAAGTATTGGGTATGCAGCGCTTTTAGCAAATGTTTATTCTCAGGTATTGGTACAGCGGATGTGACAATCGCAGAGTGATCTTCTACGAGTTCATTGTGACACGATTGACCTGCAAGACTCGAGGAAGATGTCCCGCAACGCCACATCCTTTGTCGAATGATCTTTGACGTTTTCGTGCTTAAGAGAAGGATATAAATAATGAGCTTCGGGGATAGTCTTTGGTCTCGGATAGGAATAGAGGCGACTGACCTGACGCATATCGTGGCTAGACTGACTGGAGGTCACGCGAACTGATAAGATTGCTATTATTCTAGCCCTCAGCTGCAGATAAGAGAAGGGCGACCAAATTGACATGATAGAGAGGGAGCATGGTTGGTTGTAAGCCATTAGGCGTTCGGTGTCATGGACATCTGAGGTTGATGTCACTCAGTGTTATTCGAGGGCTCATGTACAAAAACCGGCCGCTTTACTGTCTTATTTCAATCTAGACAAATATATAGACTGGCAAAGAGGAATTAAAGCTGAATACAAAGTCGGTTTCGCCCCGAAGGGTGTCCTCAGCACTGGGCCAGCCAGATTTCACAGGCAACTGCTCTGAACAGTTTCACAACTAAGAGTGAGGGCTATCCCCTGCTATGGCTTGCAATCAAATAATTTGCATTTACTCCCAGATGGCTTCAGAACTTGGACCAACCCGCTAGAGCCATGTCACGTCCTCATGATAAGTTGGGTCGCACACTCCTTCTCTGGCAGAGGACTGACTATATCAACTTGAGGCATCTGTACTATAACGAGTGCTTAGAAGCCCTGATAACTACTGCTAATCTGTAAGAATAAGGCGAAAGGACACTTTACACGGCGTGTGAGAAGTATGTGATGAGACGTTGAGCTTCGCACCGGAATATCCTCTTACCAAACCAGACCCTTGACCTGCTCAATCTTCTTCACGTTAATGTTCTTCCACATAATGACAGAGAATATCGTGATAGAGTACAAGCAAGTTGCCGCAATCAGCATCAAGCGCTGGGTATCACCGTAGGCCTTGTTGATGGCGTCGCGAGTGGGCGATCCCCAGGGGTAGGAGGACTGAACGGTGAGATCACCATAGATGCTGGCAAATTCTCCCATGGAATCGGCTGGGAGGTACTTTGTGAGCTTGGCGGGGAAGATGCCAGTCCACATAGCAGCTGCGATAGCCAGACCAATGGCTCCGCCAACGGAGGAGATCATACGCTCGACAGCTAGGATAGCAGGAATATCCTGATGTTTAGAGACAGCCATGACGGTCATCTGTTCGCAGATGACGAGGATACCACCACCAAAGGCGATGAAAATTTGGCACATGACGATGTAGCCAATATGAGAGTCAGGTTGACGGAAGTGAATCATGAGGCCGACACCGAGGATAGTAAGGGGAACTCCAAAGTAGAGAGCCTGCCACTTGAGACGACCGTTGATGCGGATGATGACTCCCATGCAAAGGGCGCAGAAACAAGAGCCGACGGTATAAATGTTGGTGATGTAACTGGCGTGGGCGATAGACTCGCGGAAGACGACAATCAAGAAAGAGTAGAAATAACTATCCCAGATGTACCAAGCGCAGTAAATGCTCGCCACCATAGTAAAGGTGAAGAAGACGGTACGGTTGTTGATGAGGTACCATGGGATAAAAGTGGTGGGGGCGAGGAACCTCTCCCAGGCGGCAAAGGCGATGACCAAAAGTCCACCAAAGATCAAGAAGCAGATGATCAAGGGAGACTTCCAAGTGTTGGACTGGTAAGAGTATAGCGAGAAAGCCAGAAGGAACAGAGACAGACCGGTGATGATGAGCAACAGGCCAACAACGTCGAATTCCTTGAGGTAGTGGACTACGGACTGGGAAAAGGTGCGGTTGCTGGGCTCACGCTTAACGAGACCCTGCTTGACAGCTTGGCTCTGGTAGTACCAGAAGAGACCGCAAAGAGGGAGAGTGACGACGGGGTAGACGATGGCCCAGAGACCGAGACCCCAGCGGAATCCGATGTGCTCGTATGCGTGCTGAGCAGCAGGACCGTACGCCCAGACAGTAGCAAGGTAGGGCGAAGAGGCAAAGGCGATCATGAAAGCTCGGCTCTTAAGCGACGAAGTATCGGCAATAAAGATGGTCGTCGTAAAGTCGATACCAGTATACCCCACGCCGTAGAAAACTTGGGCAGCCGCATAGGTCCTGACGTTGTTGCAGCCAGCCATCATGATGATGCCGATAGTGACAATGAAGATCATGATGCTAAAGGACTGAGGTCGGCCCCAGAGGTTCATGAGCTTGGCATAGGGGAGGATGATGAGACCCGAGACCAGGTTGGAGACGATGGAGGTGGTGGCCGTGAGGGAGTGTGACTGGAAGCTACTGGTGACGAATGGGGTCAGGGTGCTGATGATGCCAGATGAAAAGGCCTGGATGAAGGAGATGAGCCAGATACTAGCACACATTAACAATGTTCTAGATAGAGGGTGATTCACTCACAGAAGGTAGGCAATGATCAAGTGCTTCCTCGTCCAGACCTGAGTCATGGCCCGAACAGCCTGGACACCCTGATCAAGCTCACCATCAGACTTTTCCTGCTCAAAGTCCGCAGCGAGCGTCTCCTTGTCCTTTGCAGCAGCTTCATCATCGTTGCTGGCACGAGTCGGCTCTTCGACCACGGGAGCCTCCTTGATGGGGTTGCGGAAGGCGTTGAACCTCATTGTGTTGACAAGTTGGACCGCTGAAGTAAAGGCTGGATGAGAGGGATGGAAGATCAGATAAGATGAGACAGAAAGTATGCATTATATATCAATCAGCATCCCACTCGGGCATGCCAGCCCTGTCGGGTACTCTACACCATCCCCTGTTCAACAAAAGACTCTAACTTGACAGTAAACGCATTCCATTGGGTCCAGAACTAACCGATCCTCTGCAGTAAACCGGGTATACCGTTTGCATGATGCGTACCCACCTGGGCCAAAGAAACACCTAGGCACGAGGACGAATCCATTAATCCTCCTCTAAATATAATCAATAAATTGTAATAAAAATATGTAAAAATCTCCTAATTATTTGATTATTTCAAGGTTTTTTTTTTTTTTTTTTTAAGGAGTAAGGCAATTCTCTTAATACTCTGGCCTCTCATTTGTTTCTCTGCCCGGGACTATCTCCACGAGCGAGAGCTTTTTTTCTTCCCAAAAGGAGTCTCGATGCTCCATCCAAGCGGTTAAGACGGCATGTCCAGGTCCACCCCACGACCATCCGTGGGATCGCTTGTCTGGTGCCAAGTGGAGATGTAGAGTAATTTGGTCTGAAACGGGCATGGTTGATTGATCTTATCAGATGATCAGCAAGGACAAGAAAGAACAGTTCGTCCCAGTCGACCGGTCTGGGAGCTTGGACGGGAGGGGCTTCGGAGCATTCGCAACCTTGCCGTAGTTCCGTGATCAAGACGGATGTCAACGTATTTTCTGCTTGTTAAGTCCTAGAACTCTAGCAAACGCTGTCAATGATGAAGTGCTCTATTGCGTATAGCTTGGACAAGGTCGTGATCAGCTCAGCTTGAGGGACTCAAAGAAGCATGCCACCATTAGCTCGCAAAAACCTCTTCCGGACTCTCCGAACGATGCCCTCGCGTCCACAACGTGGGGGAACCCGCCGAGATACCTCCATACCCATCACCAAGGGTATGGATTACTACACGTCGAGTCTCGGTGGGCTACCTCCTAGACTTGGCAGCAGCCCTATGGGCTGGGCACCATGACACGCATTTGCAGAAAAAGATGAGATACCAAGTCAACGATCTCTGTTTTCTAAGGCAAAAAAGGTCCCTGAATTTGATAAACCAAAAATAATTAAAGACTTATGATACTATTCCTTATTTTTATGTTTTATTTAGCTTATCATTAGATTATTATGTGAGTATTCTTTATTGAGTGTAGACGTCCTGGTGTCTCAAGTTTTTGTACGTCCGGGTGCATGGGAAACTCTGGGTTCTCACGCGTCAAGCGAGACACGCCGGGCAAGCGAGCTCCTGGTCATGTTTTCCGGGAATAAGATCCAGAACGAGCCATCCGCGTGCCGATTATTAACTATTGTCGTTAGGGCACGCTTTTGTTTGGATCCGTAGCATCCCACATCCCGATGAGTGAGGGCATGGTTGTTGAGGAGTTACGTTACATCGTTGCACGGACAAGTGCTTCCAAAATCTGTGTTGTCAAAGGAAATCTCCAGCGTCTTGAGAATTTGCAAGGGCAAAGAGCAATCAGGCACATGGCGGCTATGACGATAAAGCATGAAAGAGAGGCAGGTTCTTCGAGGTCCCTCTGTGAGTGTGAAGAGATGTTCAGGCATCGATCAGGGTCATCGCCCTTCATCCAGGCTCCAATAGAAGCGGGTCGGTGACTTCGCTCGGATAGTGGGCAACCAGGGTATGCCAGCGCCGAGATTCATCGGATGTGATGAACTGTGAATGCTTACGCAGGGATGACTTGGACCTGCAAGTTAAATAGGTAGTAGGTAATGGATCTTTTCAATAACAAGCTCAAGCAACTTGACCCCCAGGTTCAGTGCAGCCCACATAAACAAAGCAAGCACCCATCTCAAGGTCTTATTGAATCTCTATCACTTCACAGGGCTTCCGAGCCATTACAAGATCCCACGGGTAACTTTTGTAAATCTTGCCATCTTTGCAGAACTCGACCGCAAACTTTGAAAACCCCGATTGCCTTTTTTACCCTCAAGCATCACGGCCAAATTAATGGTCAAAGCCAATAATTAGAGCCTGTCAGGGGTTCCATTGTTGAAATACTCCCGTTTGAAGCATTGCTAGAGGGCTTTGTACCTCCCATTGACATGCAATTCTAACAAAGACACCAGAGTGAAGGAAGACATAGTGACCCCTTCCATTGTGATTGTGCTATCCATGGAGACTTTCACCCCTCAGCTATTTGGCAATGTTAAAGCCTCGATGAAATCCTCTGTTTTTGGTTGTCCACCTGCTCTGATTACTAAAAGCTGGGTTAGTGTCATGATGGGTGCCTTTGCTAATTCGATGTAGAAGGCCCTTCGGCTGAGAAGAGGGTTAAATTAAGGAGTGTGGATAAGTTCAGTAAAAAAGATACAACAAAAACTCTATGTTGTCTAATAGAATGTGACTCGTCTCCGATATAGTCAGCTGACAAGGTACGGCTTTACTCCCACCATGCAACGTCCTTCTCCCTCAAAGTATTCGTTCCGCAGTGAACCTCTCCGCCTCGAACATGATGAGACATGTAATCATCAATCAGCCAAACCGTCATATTGGCCCTGGCATACACGTCTTTAACAGCATCCTCGAGAATATCCCGCCCATTAATGACAGGGCCCCACGGCTTGGGCGCCAGGCAGTCATGTCCAAGGACCAGCCCGTTGATAGACTGCGGAAAGAACGATTTGACTTGTCGTTCTCCTGGAGGAGCCCTGTTGAGGCGCAGAGGATGGCCATCTGGGGTCTTGGGCCAAGGGTAGGTGACGTCTTTCCAGAGCGTGGGGACGCGGAGGATATCCGACTCGGTCAGGGGAACTTCTTCAAGGAGGAGGTCGAGGGTGTCGTTGATGAAGCTCTGTGCGTAGGCATTAATGGCGACAAAGTCTTTGTCGCTAAGCAAATCCTTGATCGTAAGATTCCGGACCTCTGGATCGATAAAGATGGTCTCGTTGTCGGGTGTCATGTCCCCGTCGTAGCTAATGACCTTTGTATCACCATGACCATCCTTCCAGGCTTCCTGTAAGAGACTGAACGCTGAAGCCGTATCGACAACGGCAATGGTGAAGCCAAGTTCGTTATCGTATGGAACAAATTGAACCAATTCGTCAACGTGTCCAACAGCCAGCCATCCAGTCTCGAGAACCAATGGTTTCTGAACACCCTGAGCTTCCAAAAACTTGATCATCGACTCTGCTGGATATTTGTCAAAGTGCTTGCCTGTGATGACTCGTCCGCTCTTGTACTCGACTCCTGCTCTTGAGGTGTATGGTGGGATGGTTTCAAAGTTGCCCCCAGAATTGATCTCCTCGTGACCAAAGCCTGACCCGAGACCTGGCTGGAAACCACCGATTTCAGGACCCCGTAAAAGAGAAAAGACTTGGCGTCCTGCAGCACGGCCTGATTGAGGAGATCGCAAGAGTACACGGATGGAGATTGGTCCGTTGGGGCCGGGCATGCTTGCATATCCGGGTTCGAGAAAGTCCTGGGCCCAGATGTCGTCCGTTTCGTTGAAAAGAAACAACGGAATGTCTTGGTCAAGATTTTCGAGGGCATTTTGGACGGAGTTGATGAAGCCAGTCTGCCAGGTAGAAGTGGTGATACTTCCATCAGTGCTGAGGACCACTTCTGGGGCTTGCAAGTGGTGATGGATGAGCACGGGGGCTTGTTTCATAGCCACAGTGTCGCTTGCGGTTGTATTTCCATCAGTTACACTGAATGTGATGTTTACAAGTCCATCCCAGATTGAAGAGTCAGTCACCAGTTCTCGCCCGTCGATGGCCAGTGTGAGGCCTGCTGCAAGGCTCGTCGCATTGAAGGTGATTTGAGGGTCGACCAAGGACCATTCTGAATCTGGACTCTGCCAGAAAATTCGAACACGGCCAAGGGCGGACTTGGGAGTAGTGTAGATAGAACCAATAGCATTCTGGCTCAAGTTCTTCAGTGGAAGAGTCTTGAGAGGAGCTGCGTATTCAGGGGTGAGGAGGCGGTCTCCAGATGCGTCGTTACAGGCCGCCAGCTCAAAGTTGCTGAGAGGTTGCTTCACAAGGTCGACATCTGGGCAGCGATGTTGCTGATCTCCTATGTTTGGGAGGAATATCGCGCCACGGCTGGAAGTCCATGTGTGCTTGTTTGCAGCGTCGAGATGGTTGATGATGCCGTCACGGTTGGTGTCGGCCAGAATCTGTGGGTTGAAATTTGATGTGCCCAGTACGGCGTTGATGCCGAGAAAAAGAGCCAGCAATAAATGCCGAAGATGAATATATAAAAACATGGTGTCTTTAGCGATGAGAATGAGTGAGTGAAAGGATTGTTGAGACGTTTGGTTCGGTTCGCGTCTGTCAACCTACCTTTATATCTCCTCAGAGACAACACTTTCACGATCTGCCTCGTAGCATGCAGCGTAAAAAGCTGCGGAATTGAAATCAAATTGCCAATTTGGGCCAAATAGCAGTTTGCAAGCTGCCTCATCAAAGTCCGCCAACCTGCGAGGCGGTGTTGAGATGGCTGAGTCGATCTGTTCCTAAAGCGGTAATATGAATGGCCAAGACATGCTGTGGCTATGGGGATAACGATATTACGAAGAATACGAGGATCGCACTTCGGGGGGTTTAGTATTGCTTACTTTACTTCGGGACAACAAATGGCTTTGTATTACTTCTGACAAGTTCAGACATTTCTACCTGGCTGTTCGCATCGCGCCCTGGCTGCTGAGGTTGGCGAACACCTACCTACTCTGTCAACTAGACCAAGATCTGCTTCAAGGAAATTGGATCAATGAGCCTGGCAGAAGCAAGTAATGTTCGAGAGGCTGCGTCTTGGGGGATTAGTGCACTGAGAAATCATGAACATCGCAACTTTATCAAGGGTGATGGAATCAGATGGCCTGATTCTTAACTGGGCTATCTATGAAGTGGAAGCGGATATTGAGACTCAGGTAGATCACGACAGGTTGTGAATAAATCAGTGTGCTTTCATATTTCACTTCGTTTGATAGTTTTCTCTTGTCCGTATTTGGGAAAGTGTGGTCCTTATTTGTTAGTCTCATTGCGATACATTCTCTAGGATCTCAGACCTGGGTGATGGCTACCTAGTCAGAGCCAATGAATCCCTACGCTGAAGGATTCAATTCTATGCCAGTTTTATGTTCAATCAATTCTCTTATGCTATGCCAATTTATTCTTCTTGTCTCAATGTTCTAGGCGCAGGCTAGCGTCATGGTTGGCTACTCCGTATTGACAGAGTAACCCAGGCAACGTGCAAGTCAACCAACTGATGGAACATGCTAGCCAAGTCAATCTTTGAAACACTCAATTAGGCGATTCAATCTCAAGACCGGATCCGCTTCCTATTTCGGGGCGACTGGCGACATCCCGTCAAAGCCGCGAGTCAGATACCACGTGCGTTATATCAATGCAATGCTACGGGGCAAAAAAAAAAACAAGCGGTTGCAAATTCAGGTCCCCCAACAAGACTTGTCGCCTCAAATACGTTTCGACCCGGACGTCTTAACCCATAGGGGGTAGACGCCGCGTCCGGCTTGTTCGGGGACCCGGCACTAACATGCCAGATGAGGTCCTTGCGTCTTGTCTGATTGGTGGCTTGACCGGCGCTGGGTTTGTTTCAAGCAGTCAAAAGCCGTGCCGAGGCATATGGAGCGCCCCAAGTTTCCACATTTACACCGAAGATTCGAAGAGAACTTCGGTTTCTAAATCTCAGATGACAAATTATGCTGTATCCTTGTTGATCGACTGATGGTGGGTGCTTAGTTACGTCAGGAGAGATAAGAGTTTTACCCCTTATATAAACTCATGGCCGTTTTTCAAGTCTTTGAGGATACCTACTATCAAGTAAATCATACATCACAAACAGAAGCAACAATGTCTCTCAAGTTCAACGTCTTCCGCGGTTCCCCCGAGGGAAAGATCTTTTCCTCCAGCGTTGAGCGCGATCTCCAGCCCCACGAGGTCTTTATCGAGACGACGCACTCTGGCGTCTGTGGAACGGATAAGCTCTACCAGCCAAGTGGTATTGCACTAGGCCACGAGGGAATTGGTATTGTTCGTGAGGTTGGCTCTAGTGTCAACAGTGTCAAGGTTGGCCAGAGGGTTGGATTTGGGTATACGCATGAGATTTGCGGGAGCTGCGATAACTGCTGCAGAGGTAAGGTCCTTTTCAAACATGAGAGAGAAATGTTATTGACACGGTGGTAGATCTGGATCAGTACTGCAGAGAGAGAAAGATTTATGGCTTTGCCGACACCGACAATGGATCTTTCAGCTACGGCGCCGTCTGGGACGCCAAGTGCGTTGTTCCCATTCCTGATGGCTACGACTCAGTCGACGCCGCTCCTCTCATGTGTGCCGGTTCAACCGTCTGGACTGTCCTCACCAAGTATGGCGCTCGCTGCGACGACCGAGTCGCCGTGATGGGTATTGGAGGTCTTGGCCACTTGGCCATCAAGATCGCCGCCGCCATGGGATGCCAGGTTGTCGTCCTGTCTAGCTCCGAGTCAAAGAGGGAGGAGGCTATGGAATATGGTGCTGCAGAGTACCATGTCTTCAAGTCTGGGGATGAGGCTCCGGCTGACTTCAAGCCTGTCAAGCATCTGCTTCTCTGTGGCAGTGCAAACGTTGACTACGCCAGGTAAGTAATCATTTTTTGAATCACAAAGTACAATTACTAACAGCTACAGCCTGGTCCCTATTGTGGACACTGATGGCATCATCTACCCCCTCACAGCCAGCCTGGAGGCCACACAAGTCCCCCTGACCCAGTTCTCCATCAAGGGAATCCGAATCCAGGGCTCTCTGGTTGGTTCTCGCGACAGCACCCGCAAGCTCCTCGAGTTTGCTGCCCGCAAGAACATTAAGCCCACAATCATGACATATCCTTTGAACGAGGAGGGTATCGAGTCAGCTCTGCATGATCTTAAGGATGGTAAGGTTAGATACAGGGCTGTTTTGGTTAAGGAGTAAATGTGGACGAGGCGTTGAGGTGCGGGATGATGAGGAAAAGCGATGATAGAATTAGAGATGTCGTTATGCTAATGCAATATTGGGCTTGATGCCAACACTGTTGTACACGCTATATTTGCCATGACAATTCATCAGCTCGTGTATTAGATTTTCAAACTGTATTCTCGAGGGCGGCAAGGGATGGAAAGCTGGCTCGGCCGTCACGTTTAAATCAAGTCAATTCATTACGACTACATCGACGCATTTTACTCAAATGCCATTACACGATGTCCCTTCCTCAGAAACATGCCATTCTCCTCCCACTACTTCTTCTGCTTCTTCTTCCTGTTCTCCTCCTCAATTATTGGCCCACACGTCGGGCAGTCAGGTCCCTCAACCCAGTCGCAGTCGGAGTACTCATCACTGAAACATCCCTTTCCCTCCAGAAACTTCTTGCACTTGTTTCGATTCGTCTCTGTCTTGTGGAGGGTCTTCATGCACCGTCGGCACACCTGCTCTTTCCAGAAGATGACACACATGTTGACGGTGCGTGGTTTCGAGGATGCGTTCTGTTAGGTCTGAGAAGGTTTGGTTTTTCGAGGCTGAGATGGTTAGTTGGGAATTTGCCGTCGATGGTAGGATTTCATTTCTTTACGGAGAGAGAGGGACGGGACCAAGGTTGGACGAGATGGGGGAATTTATACTTGGTTTGATATTGTGATTCAGTGCAAAGATGAGATGCTGATGCGTTCTTTAGTCTTCATCTGACTCCGTACTCCTTGATAGATGAATGTTTTCATCACTGAATCAGAGTTGATGCGTCAGAGAGCAAAATACTCGATACGATATTGTGTCGAGAACAGCTCCGATTCTGGCAGTGAGTAGTAAACGGGATGAATACTGATATAAAAACTAGAAACGAATCTGTGAAACGGCAATTCAGCACGTTTGGTGTGACTCGGTGTTCTGGAGCACAGGCTGACCCCATGATTTCTTGTGTCTCTTTCTTCAGCATATCTGCCTTGAAATAGAAACTGTTTGCTCACAGACACGTTGTTTGTGTCCTAAGTTTGCATCTATACACTGCAACCTGCGTACAAACACAGCCAATGAATAGCTTCCATCGTGTTATTCTCACATGATCCGAGTTCGGGCAACACATCTAAAAGTCTAGAACGGACCCATCGGAGAATTGACCGTCATTCTAAAAGTTCATTACGATATATGCAATGATTAGACAAATGTCGCCGACTGTCTTCGGTCCATCACGTCACATTTCCGCGCAATTAACAACTCGCCGACATTTATAAGCAGATGACGTCAGGTTGATAAGTATTAGACCATCTTGACAAAGAGCAGTCTATAACTATAAGATGATTGTCTTCCCCACAAAGTGAATCAATATTCAGTTGACAACTTCATCTACTATCATCATCACAGTCAATATGGCCTCCAAGTCTTTCTACGCCCTTGTCGCCGGAGTCGGCCCTGGAACCGGTAAGCTCATCATCCCCACTCTACCCGAACATCCCCGCTTATCGGTCCATGAGGTCGCGCTACGGCGTTGAGATTCGCTCAAAAGTACCCCGTCGTGCTTCTTGCCCGTCGACCCGAGAGCTATGAAGAAGCTGTTGCGGACATCAAGAAGGCGGGTGGCCAGGCGATTGGCATCACGGCCGACGTTTCCGATCCTACGAACCTCAAGAATGCCCTTGCGTCAATTGACAAGGAGCTTCCTGGAAGTCGACTTGCCGCTGCTGTTTTCAATGTCAACAGTGGTTTTGCCAAGAAGCCTTTCTTGGAGTTGAAGGTTGAGGATATCGATGCTAGTCTCAATGGAAGCGTGTATGTGAATCTCGACAAGTTGGTGGTGCTGAGCTGACACTTCAAAGGCGGGCATTCTTCCACTTCGCCCAAGCTACACTACCTCTCCTCCAAAAGTCTGTTCCTGATTCCGAGTATCCCCCAACCCTGATCATCACTGGAGCAACCGCCTCGGTCAAGGGTTCGGCTCAATTCGGTTCCTTTGCCGCTGGAAAGTGGGCGCTGCGAGCCCTGGGCCAATCTCTCGCTCGAGAGTTCCATCCTCAGGGAATTCATGTGGCACATGCGGTTATCGATGGTGTTATTGATATTCCTCGTACAAAGGATTGGCAGGTTAATGATGGTGCTGAGGATGGCAAGATTAAGCCAGAGGCGGTATGTATTTCTTATCTGTGAGAGAAGCTGAGACTGACTGTGATTAGATTGCCGAGACCTATTGGTATCTTCATACCCAGCATCGATCTGCATTTACGCACGAGGTTGATATCCGGCCATATGTTGAGAAGTTCTAAGATGGAGATGTCACCAAGATCAACGATGCTGATAGTATAATATGACTTATGACTTCGCTCGCTCCTTGAGACTTTGTGTAGATGTTTGAACCTTGGCAGCTGATACCTTGTCTCGTGACTATCGAGGCTGAATTTCTTCTGGGTGACGTTGTAGCTGTGTGAACAAACCGAGTCTTTGGACATCAAGTCACAGACGCGGACTTGTTCCCCCGCCCAGAAAGCCACGCTCAAGTTGATTACTATTCACGGCATACGAACCCCGCCTCGAGTTATGACCTCGGTTGTCAATAACGCCCTAATGCCCGAGTGTCACGACTCCAGTCTAAACTACAAAGCCTGCAAACTGCACTTTGCCCGGTTGTTTGATCATTTCAATCACCGAACAAAGAAACAAACTTGATTGTCTGACAAGATGCCCTATTACCAAGTCTATCATTCATACCGTCTTGACCAGGAACAGCGACAGTCAATCGCTGCCTCTATCACCGACCTGCACTGCAAGACCTTCACTACACCCTCGTTCTTTGTCCACGTGCATTTCATTCAAGAAGAATCCAGTGCCGGAAACTACTTCTTGGCCGGCACGGCTCACACAGCTACATCCAACCGCATCGTCGGCATCGTACGAACGTCTGCCACTCGACCAAAATCTGCATTTGATGAGCTAGGAGCTCAAATCGAAGGGGCATGGTACGATGCGTTGAAGATAGCTGCGCCGGTTGACAAGAAGGAGTGGAGCGAAGGTGACGAGAAGAAGCGGTTGACGATGGTGACGTTTGTGCCCATGGTTACGATTCGGGAGGGAGGCATGGCTATTCCGGAGGCAGGACAAGAGGGAGGCTGGCTGAAGGGGCAGATGCCCTATTTTGAGGAGATGAGCGGTAAGGGTATCGCTGATTTTACAGATTTGCTAGAGGAGTTGAAGGAGAGGGATGATTTGAAGAACCTGCTTCAGTAATTGAAGGGAGGACATGACATACACCTTGCAACCTCTAGCTCACAGATAAAATACTCAACATGTCATTGATGAGCATTGCGTTTTCCTACAACTTGCCCAGAGCTTTCACCTCGGTCCGCGAAAGCTGATAGGAATAGCCAAGGGGTGTTGAATGCTGTTATTCGGGCCAACCAATCCAAGACCTTTCATTTTCCAACGTCGAGGGAGTCATTTTTCCGTACATACAGACGACATCCGTGCCGTTTCAGCCGCTTATGACCATCATCTGCCGTGATGCCGCAGACTGACATCGGGATAAGCACAAACCTTGGCTATCTCCGCAGGCTTCGTCACTATGTCCGGAAACACCGGCCTTTGCACCAGTTGGCTAACGCGACCTCGTATTCTTGATATTCTGATTGGGGCTTTTCGGTCCATTGTCTGCTTTCATTTCCATAACGCTATCCAGATGTTCGTAGAACATGGGACTTTGTGGGTAGAAAATCGGAACAAACTTTAGAGGCCGGAGTTACTCGATCTTGTCAAGGACATTGTAGATATTCCCGACACAGGAAATAGATCGCATCGTCTTTGAATCAAGTATAAGTAACACCTCCCGAATGTGTCAAGACATCATCATCATTGACGCTTAGACTTCCCAACCCTCTACCATCTACACCAAACTCTATAAACTCACAGCCTCGCTTCAACAACTCGGCTTCCTAGCATCAAAACTTCCATCTTCAAAATGCCCAAGGTCCTTATTCTCGGCGCTACAGGCTATCTTGGCAAAAGACTCGCCGACGTCCTTGTCCGCAGTGGCCAGCATAGAGTTTATGGTATTGCCCGCAACGAAGCCAAAGCTCAGTCTCTCGCCGTGGCCGAGGTCATTCCCGTCATTTGTCCCAACCCGGTTGGAGAACCAGAGGCTTATCTCAACGCCATCCGAGAGCATCACATCGATGTTGTCGTCGATGTCGCTGGGGCAAACCAAGACTCGGCAAAGTTTCTCAACGACGTTCGGCAGATCGGTCAAGAACGCTTGAGCAAGTACCAAGCTGCTGGACTACACACCGGTCCCAAGCTTGGATTTATATATGGCTCGGGGACATGGGTTCATGGATCCAGCGAGGAATTAGTCAATGATCTCGATGTCGTTGGACAGAGCGCAAACAGTCAGCCACCAGCTCTGGTTGCCTGGCGTACGGATTTGGAAAACTCCATCTTGGCTGCTTCAGATGTCCTCGACGTCGCCATTGTCCGTCCAGCTTTGATCTACGGCCGTGAGAGCACCATTTGGACACCTTTTGTCCTCCCTCTTCTACAAACCGCTCAGAGTGGAAGCTCGGACAGTGTCGAGATTCCTCTCCGGGCCGACTCCAAGCCTGGACTGATTCATGTCGATGATGTTGCGACGGGGTTTAAATGCGCAATTGAGAAATTGTCTCTTATCAACGGCGGATCTACGTATCCAGTCTTTGATCTTGTCACGAGCCAAGAGAGCATGCGAGGCATCTTTGACGCTCTGGCTAGAGTTTGGAAGTCCAAGGGGAAGTTTGAGTTGGTTGGATCCGGGGACAATCTGTTTGCGGAGGCCATGAGCACGACTATGAGGGGATCATCTGATCGGGCGAAGCAGCTTCTTGGTTGGGAACCTACGCGGACGAATGGGTTCATTGCGGATATGGATGTGTATGCTGCAGCCTTTGCGTCTCAGCATTAGAGGCATCTGATATTGTGTAAAGATGGTAGATGTAACAATTCGATTGTATATCCATGTTCCTGAACTCCTTGCTTGGGGCTGCCTTGCCATCGCAGTCATCTGACCATCGCCATTTTAACCATCTTGCTTCGACCTCTACGCGCGTGTCCATAACATATCCGCCCCCGACGACCCAAGACTTCTCATGTACCTAAACCTCACCCCCAATCGCATACTTCAAGATCAAGCCGCTCACACCCAACAAGGCACCTGCTGCTGGAAGCCCAATCTGACTGACCAAACTGAAAGGTACAAGCCATTTTGTCTCTGCCGGTAGTTGAGCGGCATGGGCCAGATACCAAGGAGCCGTCAAGGTCATCCAGGTGATAACCCAAACGTAACCCACAAGTCTATGCCACAAGGGAACCTTGACATCCTTCTTCCGCGTATCAACGCCGGTGATCCGACGGCATAGATCTTGAACTGCGTCCTCCAACATGATGGCTAAAGCCATGGAGCCGAAAAAGGCAAGCGTAGGTGCTTTGGATGGGGGCTTGTAGGAAAACAGGTCGATGGTGAGGTGCATAGCCCCAGAGGCCAGGAACACGATGAGAATGTTCAGGTAGCGCTCGATGAATGAAGGTCGTGGAAGACCTAGCAGGTCTCGGCAAATATAGTTGCTGAGTGATTTCATAGGCCATAGGCAGTCCTGATGCCAAAAGGTGCTGTTATCTTGTAAGTCGGTGGAAATCACAGCAGAGGGGAGTCTTACTTCCAGAAGCCACGGATGGTGTATGCATCCCACATACTTCCAAACAGAGGCGGCCATTGATCCGTAGAAGTAATTCCAAGGAGAACAGAGAGGATAGAGAAGCCTCGGTAGGGAATATCGATGGACACTCGAGCCGGTGCAAGCCCTGCCACAGGCCCAACAGCGACACGTCCTCCCCATTGCTCAGCAGTGGCATTGAGATAGTTGAACTCTGTACCAGGACCAAAGAGTCTCTGGGCATCTTCTGGTGGTGTCTCCAAGGAGGACATGTAGATAATATCGAGTAGGAGGTATTGCCACGCCATGATGAGGACCTGTCGTGTAATGTACGCGCTTCGACTCGGCTTTGGCCCTTTGTAGTAGCTTGGAAATTTGTGAAGGCGTTTGACCTCCCACGGATTCCCAACATTTCGCAAATTAAACAACAGCCGCATTGTGAAATAAAACTTGTCGAGAAACCCATCAGAAAGTCGAAAAATGTTGCCTCGAACCAACTCATCAGAGTCAAGCTTCCTAACGATCAACACATTGCAGCATTGAATCAAGACGAGAACAACCCATCCCATGATGACGCCGTTGATGACAAAGCTCGTGCCCGTGTCTGCTATCATCTGGAAGATACGCTTGCCGATCGCGACTACGACGATAGGCCAGACGTAGCGCGGTGTCGAGTTGATGCCTGACTTTGGAGTCGCGAGCATGATGAATGCGGTGGGGATACATGCGATGAGTAGTAAAAAGCCGCCCTTGATGAGGTTGATGGGCACCGAGCCCTGATTGACGTCCTCCATGATGTCGCGATAGTGGAGGTGGTGATGTTGAGTTGGGCAAGAACGGTGAGATGAGCATTTTAATTTTTTGCAGCAGGTCGCACAGCTGCGGGTCTGTAATATGCCAGGTAGCTAATTAGAAGCCTCTAGTGGCAGTACGACCGCTAGATGGCTGATTATTGCGTGTCTCATTCGCGTTTGATAGCGAGTGGCTTAGTGCTCACTAGGTGCGCATGCCCAGCCTCGTCTTACATGCTGCGATATTTGCTTCTTTTCCACGCGGGCGATGATTGGCTTACAGTCCGAAAGGTGATGATTCGAATACGAGATACACAAGTAGGTATAACAAGGATTGTTACAGAGACATCTCAACTACAGCTTCGACTTTTCAGCCTTGACCTCCTGGTTAAGAGCCAAATCAGTCAAAATCTCCTCACTCCCACCCCCAACAACCATGACCCTAACATCGCGACTAATCTGCTCAATCCTCGCCCCCCTCCCATTCTTAGAATATCCAAGTCCACCCATAACCTGCTGACTCTCCCTATTCACCTTTTCCAGCGTCTGACCCGCCAGCACCTTCAGGTTTGCAAATTGACCGCCTAGCGGTGCCTTGGGGTTCGTCTTGGAGATGTAGACGAGCTGCTCCATCCAGGAATGCGTGGATTCAATGTGACGCGCCATGGTGCTGAATTTGGCGCGGATGACTTGGTTTTGGATTAGGGGCTTTCCAAAGGTTTCGCGGTTTAGGGCGTGTTTGTAGGCGTCGTGGAGGCAGACGCGCGCCATGCGGAGGGCGGTGCAGGCAAGCCAGAGACGTTCGTGGTTGAAGTCTACATGGTCAGTATGAGAATAGGAATTGTAGTAGAGGTACTAACTGTTCATGATGATGGGGAAGCCCTTGTTCTCTTCGCCTAAGAGGTTCGACACGGGGACCTCTACATTGTCAAACTCGATGTAGGTAGATCCTGTCACCCGTTAGAGATGCTTTACAAGGAGATGGGTCGTATACTCACCACTAGCTTCGACACCGGAATTCTCAATCTTCTTGCAGGTAACGCCAGAAGCCTTGAGAGGAACGATCAACGCCGAAATGCCAAAAGTACCATCTCCTCCAGTCCGGACCGCTGCAGTACAGTAATCCGCAAAGATGCCGTTGGTGATCCACTTCTTTGCCCCGTTGACAATATACTTGTCTCCTTTCCTTTCAGCCGTAGTTGTAATTCCAGCGACATCAGAGCCAGCTATCGAGTCAGTGTCAGCTATTGCCGTCTATCAAATGCCAAAGGCTTACCATCTGGTTCTGTGACGGCTAGACAGAATCTCGTCTTTCCTGAGAGGACATCAGGAAGGAATCGTCTCTTTTGCTCTGGATTACCGAATTGGATTACGGGTGGAAGACCGATAGAGTTTCCACATCCAAGAGCCCAGACAATTCCAAGGTATCCGCACCTTGCGAGCTCATCAATCACGACAAGGTCATGAAACGCGTTCCATTCGTGAGGTGGAATGTCACCGGGGAGTCTTTGACCTTGTAGCTGATCGAATGCTACTGGGTAGGCGGCCACAGCGGTGTATCCAAGCTTTGCGTGTCGTTGCTGGACCTGAAAGGAATGAGTAAGTTGGAATTGACAGGCGAAAGGTGGCGGATTACCTCTTGGGGCACAGCGCCCTTTCTCTCCCATTCATCACAGAAAGGTGCGATATGCTCATCGACATACGCTCGTACCTCCTTCTGTAAGCGCCTGTGAGATTCGCCGTAGTAAGGGCTTTCGCCTCTGGTCAGCCAGAGAGGGTCTGCAAAAGGAATGCCGGACATTGTCGTGGTTGAAGCAGAAGCGGCCAATGGGGTGACTTAGGAGTATGCGGTCAAGTAGAAATGATGTTTTATGAGTATATATACAGTATCAACCCAAGACTCCTATGATGTTAACCTCGGGAACTGTAAGATTGTCCACATTATCAAACTCTCGGAAAGCGTGCGGTCCGTGGATGCGGTCCGTACATGGCCTCCCGAGGTATGTAAATTGAGCCAACTCGCCACAATTTCGAGTACCACATTTGAGCCCGTGAAGCTATCAACAGCCTTATATTGTCCCTGCTTCAATCTTAATCACTAAGGGTTCAAGATCTTGGATCAATGGTTGCTGTCTTGTCGCATCCTTCCGTGATGCTTCATTGGTCCGAAGCTGGCGGTCCGGCTCAATCAAGGGGCCCGCTTCTCGGTCCGAGGCCGGAGAGCAACAACCGGGATTACATGACGATGACGTTGTAGGAAACGGGGAGTATCTTGAGAAAATGAATAAACGAAAAGTGCTAAGCTAGATTAGGTATCTGATCTTGGTCAAATGGCTCTGAGGACTAACGGAAATAACACAGCCGTAACACAACCCAAACTTATACCCAAGCTTCAAGAACACGATGATTATCCAGCAAGGTTTATGACCGTGAGAAGATGACACCGTGATCGCCTTAAGCTTCTTCTAAGATGGATAAAAGGCACCATCTCTACCTAGGGACTAGGCCAAATGCCAAGAACAAGAGAGGCTATGAGTGACATTGCAATAACACAACATAACAACACATCGACGATTATAACACAACGAGGGTTCGATGTCTGATCCACAATTGAAAGCGAGCAAGTATACATCAGATATCAAACCCCCGCTGTGTTATAATCACCAATGTGTTGTTATGTTGCACGAGAGCAAGTCTGCTATCTACCTCAGCGGCATCATACACCTCCTCATAAACGAGTCAACGGTTCCTGAGTCCCTACGAAAAGTAACTGATTCCTCGCCTCGCTCGTCGGAGACGTAGCCATGTAGTCACCACCTGGAATCCATTTACTCGGCGATGGCAGATTCGACAAGAATGACACATGCGCGGGAGAATTCCCAGACACTTCCCTAGCCAGCATACCATAGTCGACGAGTGACCAGAGGGTGTTTTCTGCTATGCCGTCTAGTTCGTCGGCGAGACAGGCTGCGTTGAATAGGTGGGCGTAGGATTCGGAATGGGCGTCGAATTCTCGGAGTTTGGTCAACTGGGAAAGTCAGTATTTGAGATAACGATGCAAGATGGGGGACAAACCATGTTGGGAACCATAGGCCACAAAACACCCAGTCTTTCCAACACCTCTATACACCGCTGATAATACCTCTGACTATCATACTGATCAACATCAACACCCTGATGCTGCGCTCCAAAAGCCAGAGAATGAATCCCCGCCGCGATGGAAGCACAGTACGTGTAGAACGAAGACTCCATCGGCACAACACCAGTAGTTCCCGCCACAAGCAGATCCGTAAGTTTTCTCGCATTTTCTTGCGCTGCGTGGAACGCGTTGGATGTGAAGCTTTTTGGAACTCTTGCTGCTATGGGACGAAGGCGGAGACGCAGCAGGAATGGGTGGTTTAGGAGACAGTAGCAGAGATGGAAGAGAGCGTGGGAAAAGACGAGGTGGCCGACTTGCTTTTCGTCAATGTTGGTGTCTGCTTGAGGTCCGTTTTGAACGAGATCCAGAATTGGTTGATCTTGGTTTTTGAGGTATGATTCGAGGAGTAGCAACGAAGCATTCGTCAAGGCAAAGTCGGATTGGGGATCTAGTGGTGTGAGCATTTCACCTGCACTTCTTCCATGGGCGTATTTCGTGCATCGTCCAAAGATTGATGTAGCCACGACAGCAAGCCCAAACGGACTCGGAGGATGAGCAAGAGGAACATCCCAACTGAGAACCTGACGCAGCGTAGGCACATTCTCACCATCTTCACCTCTATCTTGAAAAACGTCCTCGTTGCAGGGGAGGTGAAGAGTGCAGTCGTCGTCGGCGACTGCTGCAGGTCTTGAGCGGGCGCACGAGATTAACTTGTCGACGAGGTAGATGGACCAAAAGGTTCTTCTTCTTTCTTCACGTTCTGTTGGGGGGAGGAAGAATGAGGGTTCGGACATGAGGTCGACGTCTTGGGATAGACGGATTGCTAGACCGAGACGTAGCCAGCCTGAACTGATTCTTGCAGCTGGAGATATTGTTAGTCAAGGCCACACTGTTGTGAAGCATGAGACGTACCTGTATAATCAACGATTGCCAACAGAGTGACAGTCTGAATAACAGACAAGTCAAGGTTATTATCCACACTCAAATGATCCTCAATCACACACAGCCACGACTGTCGAGAATACGCATCCGAAGCCTGCTGAACCTTGCCCACGAAATAAGGCTGATCCGAGAACCTCACCGCATACGCAAGAACAGCAAACAACAGACATCTCGGAACAGACATTGTTGAGAGGCTCGCGTAGAAGGATGTGCGGTGGAAGAATGAGTATGGCTGGTTGTGGACGCGGGCAAAGTATGTGTCCACGAGGGATTGGATTACTTCTGGTGGTGGGAGTCCATCGAATGAGCTAGCTCGGTTAGTCACTGATGTTACTGTGTAGGTGGTTCTCTTACAAGTTGTTTAATACGGAGTTATGTACTATCGAGTCGAGATTCAAGTCTGATTGATCTTGGTTGTGATGCAGTGATGGCATGCGTCGAGGCGTCGAGTTGAACGCCGAGGAAGGTGATGCCTGGCTAAGAACAGTCAGTCGATACTCTCAAATGATATGAAAATGGCCTCAAGCTAAAGTCACTGCATAGAAGAGCGCCGGGCATCTTACACATGAGCATCAAAGTTGCCCTGGCTGAGCCTACTCAACGCCGACTCAAGCGACGAAATACGCTCCAACAACTGACTCTACCCCAAAATCAGCATCAAACACTCATATAAAACTTCATACATACACTTATCGCAGCACTAGAAACTCTAGGCACTGTATGCCCCGTCTCACCAGCCGTGACAGAATACGGCTCATAGACGCAACTCCGTCGGCTCTGTCGGCAGTGCATGCACACCGGGCGCTCACCGGAGCACTTGACCTTGCGTCGCCTACACACAAATGTTAGTATGCAACAGTATCGTCGTATGACATTAGCTAACCTGCAATTGGCGCATGCTTGACGGATTCGCTTTATCACGCCCGCATTCGTGGGCCGCGTGTCGTGTGTCTCCATGCCGAGCGGACCGAGGTGAGGGGAAGGGCGCGTTTGAGCAGGACTAAGCAGTAGGATGTGAGGTGAATAGGGACAAGACGAGATCACGGGATCTATCACTCCGGAGACAAAACACCAATGATTAGTTTGGGTTTCCTTTGGCGGGTTTGACAAGTTTGCAAAGAGAGAGGAGAGAGAAGAATCCGGGGAAATCCTGGGGTCGAGCAAATCTCCCCGCAGCCAGGAAACATGGATATTTCACGAGCTAGACTAAACTACTTCCTAAACCGTACTAGTTTCTTTTCTTTGTCGGAACCTAATCCAATAAAATGGTCCGCCTTTCCGTTCACGCATGTTCCCTTCTCTAGAGCTTGCTGCGCGTACGCGGTGCGTCCCAATCTACTGCTCTTCCTGCTTGGAACTCGCTAACACCAAAATGACCAGGTGCGGTTGGCTTCATCATCTCGCTGAAGAGAGTCTTGATGGTGCTGGCTTGCTCTGGGTGTCCTCCGTGGGTCCAGGCTGACGCGATCAATTCCTTGGACATTCGGAGAGCTTCAGGCGAGACAGATCGTAGTTTGACCAGCCAAGAATCCAATGCCTCGATTAACTTGGTCTGATCCTCCACGACACTCATGACTACTCCCTTGGCGTACAACTCTGATGGAGTAACGGGTCTCGCTGTCAAGATTGCTTCGCGAGCAAACGGTACACCCCATTCTCGGATCACGTACTTGGAGATTGTCGCAGGACAAAGACCGAGTTTGGCTTCACTAAGTGTGACCTTGGCGCCTTTGACACAGAGTCGAAGATCGCAAGCAAATGCCAGGCCGACTCCGCCTCCAAATGCCGGCCCGTTGAGAGCGGCGATTGTCGCCTTGGGGCTCTTGTCAATCGTGTCGAAAAGACGTTCGAGTCTGTCGAACTGCGCTTGTGCGACATCGTCATTCCCACCGACGGGAGTGCTCTTGCTAAGATCCATACCCGTGCAAAAGAACTTGCCACTACCTGTGAGCGCGATGCGATTGACGCTCGTGTCGCTAGCGACGTCTCGGAAGATAGAGGTTAGGTCTTCGATCATGGCGGTGGTGAGGGCGTTGCCGTTGCGAGGTCGGTTCATGGTGATTCTTAGATTCGCTCCAGATTGATCAACGATGAGACCGTCTGTTTCTTTGACGCGCTCCCAGGTCAACGGTCCGTGGGTCTTTTCTCGCGGTTTCTTCACGCGTCGCTCCTTGGACGACAAAGCAGCGCCAACGCGACTCGAAGTTGGCTGCGACAACTTGCCCGAGATCCAAGCCCCGACCGCTGCGAGTTTGGAGAGATTGACTCCAGTATGGACACCAGCCCGATCAAACATATAGACCAAGTCCTCAGTAGAGGCATTGCCCTTGGCTCCAGGCGCAAAGGGACATCCACCCAGACCAGCAACACTGCTGTCAAACACCCTAATCCCCAAGGTATAAGCCTCCCAAACGTTGGCGAGAGCTTGTCCATATGTATCGTGGAAGTGACCAGCTATCCGATCGAGGGGGATGTCGTTTGTCTTGAGGAGATGAAGGAGGTTTCGCACGTCTTTGGGGGATCCGACTCCGAGGGTATCGCCAAGGCTAACCTCGTAGCAGCCCATGTCGAGGAGGGTCTGCACGACCTTGAGAACGGCGGCCGGAGGAGTCCGTCCATCGAAGGGGTCTTCAAAGATGCAAGATACATAGCTAGTGACGAGTTAGTGCTGCATCGATAGAGCAAGTGTAGGTACTCACCCGCGAACCTTGCAGCCAAACTTCTTAGCTTCTTCACAAACGAGACGTGCTCTGGCGATACCTTGGTCCACGGTACAATTGATGTTTGCCCTGCTGAAGCCTTCTGAAGCGCTCACAAACACAGCGACTTCTTTGACACCCAATTGACGAGCAATATCGAGGCCCTTTCTGTTCGGAACCAATACCGGGAGTCGTAGCGATGCATCTCCAAGAAGCGCCTGTACCGGTGGACTCGACAAGACAGCGCGACAATCTTGTAGCTGGGGAACAGCCTTGGGAGACACGACGGATGTAACTTCTATCGTTTGGAGTCCAGCATCGTAAAGTCTGCGAAGTAGCTCTATCTTGACGTCTGTTGGGACTTGCTGCGAGATGTTTTGCAGGCCATCTCTGGCGCCAACTTCGACGATGCGGACGTGTGTAGTCATGATTAAAGATGAATGAATAGAGTATCCATCATTCAAGGCCTAGCCAGAGAGACGGAATAAATGAATGGAGTTACTCCCTCGCTCTTCCCGTGGATGCGATTTCCTCGCGGTCCGCATCTAAGATCCGTCGACAACCGAGATTCCCGTCGCGACCGGACCGATCGCCGCGGGGACCTTCCAAGGCATTTACCGTCTGTCGCTGCTTTTGACAGGCATTTGAACCGAGGTATATTCTTCCATGTTTTTATGCTTCTTTTATCACAAAGACATCTTTGTTCACTTTTTATCAATTTGCTTCCGCAGCAGTGGCATTTCTGATTGACATCTTCCCGCTGTTGATGGAGTCGCTCCGCCTCGGTCCGAAGCCCGAACATCATCTTTATTTACACCCATAATCCAGCTACAGATTGTTCTTCATCTTTAAATTACTCGATTTGGACTCTGCAGAGTTACTCCAGGTCAATTATCAACAATATGACTTCCATACATCAATACCCTGTCGAGCGTTCCAAGGTGTCGCTCCGAGATCAAGCTCACAAGGACAATCTCGCCAATTGGGAGCCCATACTAGAAAAGTATGAGAATGCGCTACAACAGGTATCTAGCGAAGGTACACTTGCTTCGCTTGAGAGGCATCAGACCAGAGGACAACTACTTCGTAAGTCCAAGGGCACACGCTGTGGGAGATGCGCTGACTGGCTTGCAGCAAGGGATCGCATCGCATTGCTTCTTGATCAAGACTCTCCGTTTCTAGAGCTGTGTCCGTTTGCTGGTTTTGGGAATACCAACTCCACACCCTCTGCCAACATTATTGCTGGCATCGGGACAGTGAGGTAGGTTGACGCTGGTATTCCTGAAGGAGCCCATGCTGACGATGAATAGCGGAAAGATCTGTCTCCTCATGTCACATATACCTACACAAAGTGGTGGAGCTTGGAACGAGATGACTGGTGAGTGCACTATGGTTTGATTCCGCACATTCACTAACAAATGGCAGTCGTCAAGGTGAACCGTATCTTGGAAATCGCCTCTGAGAACGACCTCCCCCTTATCTCTCTCGTGCAGTCCGTAAGTCTCAACCTCTCACACAGCCTCTTCAACATCAACTAAACCTCCAAGGCTGGTGTCTTCCTCCCCCAGCAATTCCGGGTCTTCCACAAAGGCGGTCAACTCTTCTACGACCTCGCCAACCGCTCATTCCAAGGCAAACCCTCATGTGCCATTGTATTTGGATCTTCAACTGCTGGAGGAGCCTATCACCCTGCTCTGTCCGACTATAGCATCTTTGTGGAGAATCAGGCTCAAGTCTTTCTTGGTGGTCCACCGCTGGTCAAGATGGCTACTGGGGAGGAAGTTGAGGCAGAGGAGTTGGGTGGTGCTAATGTTCATGGGTCAAAGACTGGCCTTGCCGATCAAGTCGCGACAGATGAGTAAGTCCAATATCTCACCTTTTAGCGAGTGATCCAAGCTAACATGCGCAGGTTTGATGCCATTCACAAGGCTAGGGATTGGGTCGCCTCGCTCAAGATCAAGCAGCGATTCCTCAAGACCAACGGTGAAATCTCGAATCCTCTTCCTCCACGATATCCCATCGACGATATCCTCTCCTTGGTAAACCCCGACATTCGAAAGGCGTTTGACATGAAGGAGGTTGTGTTGAGACTTGTCGATGATTCGCGGCTGGCTGTCTTTAAGCCCAAGTATGGAGTCAATATTTTGACGACGTGGGCACACATCATGGGTAAGCCGACAAGTGCTGCTGCAAGAATCATGGCTGATGAAATGTGTAGGTTTTCGGGTGGGAATTGTTGCCAACCAGATTTCTGTCATCAACCCCGATGAAGCTCTCAAAGCTGCTCAGTTCATCCGACTTTGCAACCAAGAGTAAGTCATCCCATTACATCCCCTCCCTGAAACCGCTGACACTTCCCTAGGGGTACACCCATCATCTTCCTTCACAACGTCACAGGCTTCATGGTAGGCACCAAAGCCGAGCACTCAGGCATCATCAAGGCTGGAGCGCAGCTCGTCTCCGCAGTTTCGTGCTCCCAGGTTCCTCACATCTCCATCATCATGGGTGCCTCCTACGGTGCTGGCAACTACGCCATGTGTGGTCGAGCGTACAAGCCCAGGTTCATCTTTACTTGGCCGACGGGCAAATGTAGCGTCATGGGACCTGATCAACTTGCCGGTGTCATGGAGCAGATCCAGTCCAAGAAGGCTCGGCCTGAGGGAGAAAAGGAGTCGACGGAAAAGGTTCAAGAGAAGACGGCGCAGTTTAAGCGACAGGTTCAGAGAGATGCTGAGAGCTACTCCACAAGCAGCATGCTTATTGATGACGGTATCATCGATCCTAGAGATACGAGGGAGGTATTGGGTATGTGTTTGGAGATTGTTTCAGGAAACGACAAGTCTGCTGGTCAAGGGTTCAGAGCTCTTGCGAGAATATAGTCGGCATGGTGCTGATCGTGTAAGCTACTGAGTTAGGATAGAAGTTGGGTATGGCGTGAATATAGATAGCATATTATTATAACCAAAGATCGCAACCTGTGCCTTTCATACAAATCCAAACCATTCTATCCCATAGTATACAAATCGCATCAAGTACAAATCTTACACCCTCCTTTTGCTAGTTATTACTTCAAACTCCTTATCTGAACTCTTCTCCAACTCCTTCTTGACCCACGAAGCAATACTCGAAGCAGCATCGTGAGGACTCTCAAGATGCAACTGGAAGAACCCCTGAAGCAGAGAAGGCGTAAACGTATCTTCTGGTATCGCGCTGGCGAATTGTTTTGCCAGCGCTCGTATCTCTTGCATGTCTAAATGTGTCGTGCAACCCAAGTCGGGAGAAAACATGCGGATAAACATTTCTTCTGCCGACTTTTTGCTTATGTTTCCGAGGAGCACCTTCATATCGACGCGGCCGGGTCTTATTAGTGCGCTGTCGAGCTGGTCTGGTCGATTTGTTGTCATTATAACGATGCGGCCTTCTTGTGATCCTACTCCGTCTAAGACGTTCAAGAGGCCGGATAGAGTGCAGTTTGGTGTGTGGTTGCCGTCCTGGTTGTGCTTTTCGTTGCTTGAGCGGTCTACCCATACGGCGTCAATGTCTTCGAGTAGAACGACACAACGTGGTGGAATCTCTTGAAACATTTGTTCTAGGTCGGCATCTGTGGCGACGCTTGGGATCTTGACTTCGTACAAGTCAAGACCAAACTCGCCAGCAATGGCCACAGACAGTGACGACTTTCCAGTTCCGGGAGGTCCGTAGAAAAGGTACCCTCTTCTGTAGGGCATGCTGCGGCTCTGATACCGCTTCTGAGTCTTGGGATCGAGGTAATTCCTGATATCGACGAGGAGATCCTGCTTCATCTCGTTGTCAAAGTGAACCGTGTCGAGGTGTCGAATCGGTTTTCGGGCTTTCGGCTTCCAAGCAAGACCATAGCGATCTCGAGCGTAAATAATGACAAAGAATTGTGTTTGTCTGTCGGAATATTCGCGACAGGTTTCGATAAATGTCTTGATGGGTTCTGCTGACCAACCGAAGCTGCTCACTGTAATTTCCTCACCTCCAATACCGTCGTAGCTAGGATCGGATAAAGAGGCAGAAAAATCATCAATTCTGCGGGTAATCAGAAAAAGACCCCTTCCGTACCAAATCCATCTCGTGTTCCAATGAGGACAATACTGAACAGAATGTCGTGTCTTTTTCAGCGCAGCAGCCCTGTCACCATTCGAGCGTCCGACATCGGTGCGACCAGTAAAAGATCGATAATGCCTCCCCCTATGATCCATGATCCATTTAACGACGCTCCGATTAAGAGGATCACCACCGGGAATTGTGACAGAGGCGAGGAAGAAGCGGCGGATGTAACCGTAGGCCTCGCGCCAGATGCGCTGCAGGAAGCGCCAGGCCGTGGGTACGGTTCCTGCAATTGCGATAAGCGACCCGATCTGCGTAATGTCGAGCTCCGACCAGCGAGAGCAGACATCGCTCATGACGCCTACGCCGTGGGACCATGGGTCGAGTAGGTGCTGGCCTGGAGAGGGGCCGAGATGAAAAGACATTTTGGTCAATTGGTCTCTGGAGAGACTGATGGCCAAGGGATTGATTGCTCACTAGCAATTGAGGCCAGCTACCATTGACATGCACCCTGATGCAGCAACAGGAGAACAAAAGCCACCGGAACAAGTGGAAATGGAAGAAACCAACCAATTACATGAGCGAAAGAATGACAAGAAGGCCAACCATTAGAACGGAGATTGATAAGGACAATTAACAATCGACGTGTCAAGCTCGAAAAGGGAGAGATCTGGGGAAAAAGAGTTTTTTCACTTTCAGAACTGCGCCACAGAAGAAGCCACATTGTTAAAGTTTTGTATGATGGGTTTGTGAGGAACGCTAACATGGGATCTCGGCTGTGATGTCAGACGGAAATGAGGGTGGAGACGGACTTTCTTTTGCGTTACCCGGGAGCTTGATTTCTCATCTTCCAGGGAATAGGGGCAGGACTTATTTGTGCTGATTACAAATGAGCGTAGGGGGAGGGCGCAAATTTGTCGTAATTTGTTACAACTTTGACGTTCACGCATAGACATTGTTGAGGACGAAATTCAGCAGAGTATGATTGTAATGGACAAATTGTTGCAAAGGTGACCAGACCCCGTTTAACAGCAGCCAGATATTCGGTCAATGCATTTTCTCATGTCGTTGAATAACTTCCGCTTCCATACCTCTCGAATATTGACACAGATTCTCTCTTGATACTGTCAACAAACATACATACATTCGAAACCTACCCGGAACTTCCACTTCCAATCCAATTCCTCACCCCTGTCACGCCGGGATCGGTTAATGCTCCCCAACGACTATCTTTCAGATGAAAAAATTGATTAGAGTCCTGTCTGGGTATATCGATTACAGGTCTCAAACACCCGTAGCTGCATTTTTGGCAGATGCGTTTCTTCCTGAGCTCAAACAGTCTGCTTTGCATGAAGCGCCTTCCACTGCTTCCCAGCACCGACATCCTCATCTTCGTGCCCCTTCATCTCCTTTACCCACTCAAAGTCCCCTCGTTTGACATACGTAAGAACAAGATCCTAATTCCATCATGTTAGCGTCACAACTCTATAGTCTCAGTTGTTGAACATACCCTTCCCAGAGTGAGGTTCAACGCCCCCTCAAAGTAAATCGGCTTGTACTCTTCCATGCGCGTTCTGTTCCTGATGAGATTGGTCATGTTGCTCGTCACAACTTCGGATTGCATCAAAGCTGCACGGCCTTGTTTGGCTCCTCCAGACTGGGCCACGTCGCCAATTGCGAAAATGTTTCCCTTGGATGATGGGAGGTGGTCGACTTGGAGAGTTGGCTTGACGAGTATTTCGCCAGTCGAGGCGACGCTCTTGGGTGAAAATGCAGCCAAGAGATCAGATCGAGGTCGTAGTCCAGTGCAGGGAATCTTTGGTTCGAAATTAGTGTAATCCGGTGTGACAGTTGGGTAATTATATGAACGTACGATCAAATCCCATATTCTCTTTTCGCCATTTGAAAGTGCAATCTGTGTCTCCCCTACAGCTTGACCAGACTGCGCAGGCAAAGCCGGTCGTTCTTTCAGCAACACCTCAATGTTCTTTTTGCGAAGAGTAGAAAGGACAAGCTCGTGCAGCTTTGCCCCGAATCTTGGCAGAAGTTGATCTCTCGAATGTATGAGCGTTAACTGCTTGTCAGGGTACTTCTCTCTGATCTCTGTTACCAGCTCGACACCCACTGCACCCCCGCCAACAACCGCGATGCGCTCCGCCTTGTTGATTCGTTGTTGAAATCCCTGTAGTTCCGTGATGCATCCTTCTCGATCACGCGACTTGAGACGCGCGGGTGGTGGCTGAGCGGCTCCGGTGGCGATAACCAGATAATCGTAGCTCAACCTATTACCACTGGCCATTTCAATGTCTGTATCTGTGACCTCGAGAGCCTCGTCACAAACACGCTGGAAGATGCCTTCCGGTGCATCATCAGCGATGTTATCGTAAGGAATAAACGCCTTTGACTCTCGTCCTGAAAAGACGGAGTTTCTGGGAAACGCAAAGGCATAGTTAAAGTGAGACTGCTTCTCCAGAAGAACAACTCGATACCCAGAAGGAAGGGTGTTGGCGAGTCGTTGTACAAGATAAGATCCCGCAAAGGAACCCCCGACGACTACCACATTGCGTGGGTTAGGTGAAGCTCGATAGGTGTGTCTGTGGATGGCTGATTGTACTCGCTGAATGACGAATCTGAAGGTGAATGTCGTGATAATCTTGACAAAGCTGAGGTAGAGACTCAGCTCCTGGAGTTTCATCTTGACCAAGTGGATAAACGACACATACTCACATCAAGATCAACACTTCCAACGTTCCATGCTGTCTTTATAAACTCTACGCTAATTAGCGCGGTTCATAATGAAACTTCGGGCTTCAAGGATCCAATATGCCGTCGTCGGTGAATTCAACTGATCCATAACGGAGATAATCGGTGGACGGTTGGCCAAAGCACATCCTCGCCCCAGACCGCACCAATAATCACCCTTTCAGTTCCTGTTTCTTTTCGTCGGACTCGGTCCTAAAAACCGAGTTTTGTCAGCCGGGCAGGCGGTATGAAAAAAACACCGCCAGTACTGGCACCAAAATTGTATGGGGAGAGTGGCGGTGTTTTTTTCATACCGCCTGCCGGGTCAGCATGTTCGGCCGGTCCCCTCGGGCCCGTCATCTCCGGGCTGTGGGGCACTCTCGGAGATAGTCACGTAGCATGCCATCCTGGAGTCTCTCACATTTTGGGAGAAATGACATTCTACGACGGGCGGATAGCTCTCTCTATCGGAAGGAAACACCTCACTAGAGGACAAACAATCTGTCTCGGATTTTCAGGGGCGACGACATAACCTTGGACATGCCCGCTATCCAGTATCGTGGTTATTCTTACTGTGTGTACTGATGACAAGAAATGATCCTCTGGCTCAGTTCCCATCAAGGGCCGGGCTGCAACTATAACAAAGAACAGATTATAAAATGAGAAGAAACTATCAGCCACAAAAGCAAAAGACGCGGTTGTTAATACATGACGGCATCAAAACCTAATACCGTAAAAGACCTCAACCTAATTTTTGACTTGCTATTGCGGCAACTATAGAAGAATGACTACAGACCAAACTTCATAATATTCCAAATCAACAAGAATAAATTTGGCAATTTTCGGGACCCTTTATCCCAGTAGAGCCGACAGCACCACATTTCAAACACAAAAGGAGGTTTCTTTAGAATAGGGGCGCAAAAGAAAGGGGACTGCTCAATTTGGGAAAATGGAGACGCCTAAAGAGACCTCTCTCCCACCGTTCCGCTTGAATGATAGTCCTTCCTCCTTTCCTCGTTTGTTATGTCCATCGATTCTTCTCTTCACCACCATATATTATTCCATGTTAATCCACTCCGTCGATCAAAACGACAGACTCATCCCCTTTCCGTCACAGGTGAGGCTCATTGCTCCAGTGTTCATCTTGGATCAGTGATTCGAGAGCCTGCTCCTGGAAGTTAAAAGTCTCAAGGGAGTTGCTATCTGGAAAGCTGAAAATAGAGTCATACTCCGAGCCGCCCATAGCCTGCGAAAACCCTCCCCAGGTGCCAAGTGTATAGCTATCCAACTCTGCCTTTTGAGAGGACGAGAGCGGTTGATTCTGGAGACTTGATGTCTCAGTAGCAAGTTGGGTAAAGTCTGAGCCAGCGGAAGTGAACTCGGGCACCGTCAGGGCAGTGGAATGATTGCCCAAATCCGCACTGGTGGTGCTGATGTGCCCGCCAAACTCGGAAAACAAGCGTCCTTCAGTCGTCATCTCCTGAAGAATATTCCCTGAGTTGTTCTCGGGGAAATGAGAATAAAAGCCATTTTCCTGGGGAGCCACAGCTGTTAATGACACTTCTGGAGATCGACTGAACGTCGAGCTCCTGCTCCTTGGTGTTGGATACAGAGTTTGCGGGTCAAACTTCAACTCAGTTCCGGCCACACCTGGGAGTTGCAGCAGGTTGCTTTCTCGCCGAGTTGGCTTTGCAACCAGCACTTGTTCCTCCTTCATCCATCCATCCAATTCTTCCTCTGGACCTTTAACATTGATTTGCGGCTTCAGGTTGGAGTCCTTTGACCCCGGCACCTGCGAGAGCATCTCTTTCACTGCGGCCTTGACCGCATCTTGGATATGTTGTTCCAGCTGTGTTTCTCCCGAGGTCCGAGTTGATCCCATCAAGGCAAGTCCTCCATTTAGGTTTTTGCCAGCTTGACTTATTGAGCTTTGCCGGCTTGCCATCACATTCGGCGAGATGTGCTCCGCCAGACCTGATTGCGGCGCTGTCAACCTTCTGGTAACAATTTTAGGTAGGTCCTGCATCAACATCTGTTGATAAATATCTGGGATTTCCGGCACCTCTGGTTCGTAGTCTAGAGCAAAATTAGTCTTGAATTTAATTTGGGAAAGACAAGGTTCCTACATGGGCTTGGAATGTTTTTCTCGTCTGGAAAGATGATCCTGTATATCGCACGCCACTTCTCTTCTTCGTCCAAAGATTTCTGATACATCTTTCTGCTCCTTAACTGCTTCTCCTGTTCTTTGTTGATGCCATAGGATCCCGATGGTGGTTTCTTCCGACATGAATTCCGAATATGCTCGTCAAACGCAGGCCCAGTTTCAAACTGTTCAAAGCACTTCTCGCATTGGGTGCTTGTCAACATATGTCGGCGAAAGATGTGTTCCCTGTAAATAAAACATTAGCATTCGGTGGTGCTATAGAACTTAGCTTATACTGACTTGACTCTGTGGACGCTATCCCAGCCAGGGCCGACGCATGTTCGTGAACTCATGAATGCCTGCCGATCGTACTTGTAGAAAGGACAAGCGAATTTCCTCTTTTCCTCTTCTTCATCCTTTCTTTTCTTCCCGTTCTTTGTCTTGCCGTTTGCTTCGCCGAGCTCGTCAGAGTCGCCCTCTTCTTTCTCTCCTGATTCTTGTTTTCTTTTCTTGTAGCCCTTGACTGGCCCGTTCGTGCCTTCGTCGTAGTGAGAACTTTGCTGATCGTGGTGTCTCTGCCTTTTTGGTGGCTTTTGTGAAGCTTCACCGTCCGCTGGAGCTCTTGAACTGCTGTCTTCTGTCCTCTTGATAAAACCTGCGTTGTCTTCCGGGTCGCTGTTACTGCTGCCAAGTTTTCTGTTAGTGGTAATGAAACCCTTCTCTTTCGTTAAAAAAGCCCAAGGCTTCTGTTCCAACCGCACATACCCTTTGAACTTGTGTAAATAGTTTCTGATCGTTTTCTCGTGTCCGTTCAGCCCGACCACTTGCAAGATATAATTTGCATCCTCAAGAATAGGAGACGGTCCGTTGATACATGTATCCTTTCTGTTCTGTCTGACAAAGGAACTACATTGCGAGCAGCTAGGGCCTGGTTGACCAGACGTCTTCAGCGTTTGAGATGAACTGTCAAGGGTCAAGACCACATTTCTTGTCTTTTCTTGTTGAAAGTACGGGGCAAAAACCTCGATGCACATAGAGTCGTCAGAGGTGACCCCCCTGTGGCTGCTTGTTTTTGGGTATTTATCCGATCGAGCACGAACTAGAGCATCCGTCGAGTACTTGCTTTCTGCGACCTGTAGCCCATAGAACCAGCGAGAAGCCCGTTGAGAGAAGCTGTCAAACCAAGACGAAGACGAAGACGAAGAAGGCAAAGGGTTGAAAAAGCTGCGTATGGTCCGCAGAAGAGGGTTCTTGGGGAAAAGACATTGAAGAGAGCCAGACGCCCAGATAGGTGTAAGTGGGAGCCAAGGGTTTGTCTGCCGCTGTATACTCTGCAGAGGCCTCAGAGAGTCCTGGTCTATGCAAAAGTCGTCTAGGCAGTAGTGTGTAGCGCGCATAGCTATCGTCAGGGACTTTTCCACGAGGAAAGGATCTGCGCTGGGTGTCGCCACCAGCTTTCCCCTGCCTTTACAAGGCCAAGAATTGCTGGGAGAGTCGAAGGCATGTTCAAATATTTTGAATACCCGAATAACGCTGCGTAAACATTGCCTGAGGTCGTGCCTGAGGTCATCCCAGTGCGGGGACTCCCGACTAGGCTGCACACTGAGAGTACGAGAAATCATCGATGAAGGGGCTTCGACCGGTTGTCTCGCGCATGGAGTGATGATGGGATTATCTGGAGTGGTTTTAAGCGATAGATTGACGTAGAAAAAGGCTCCGGAAGCCGTTTGAGTCAGGACCTACGCGTCGACGTGATGATGCAAAGTTGAAGTTGGATGGCTGGGGGTGTCCAAGCCTCCTTTGTGCCCTCTGAGAACCACAGTTGTGCGAGGCAGCAAGGCCCAATAAAAGGTGGTCACAGCCTGATTTGGTTTGGTGGGGCGGGCCGCATTTCACTGTGGCCAAGTATTCTCTGTTAACACTCTACCTCTTCTCCCAAGCAGCCTTATCTATGCTGCCTGTGTTATTTTTTGCCTCCTCTAGCAATGTCCTTGGACTGCATGCGTACCTAAGATCTGCTGCATCTCTAGCTTACGTCTTACCCCTGTCATTCAGTCAACTGGTCCATGCTTGACTGACACCATCATGGTGCAAAGGACCAATGCCCAAGGACCCCAAATGACTGATAAAAGAAAGCATCAACTAAATGCATATTAGAACTTCCTGACATCCTTCTCGAAGAGTCTAGAACGAGTCACAAATGGTGACGCACAGAAGGCCTCATGTCAAGCCCCATGACGCCTGCACGAATTCAACAGCAACACAGCAAATAAGCGTCAAGCACATCAACAGCACCATCAACAAGATAATATCCAGGACGGAAATTGAGGTCCTGGAGACTAACCGAGGTAGGCGGCCTTCTTCGGTCAAAGGCATGGCTACGTGGCATTGCCGTATTGCAACCAAGTGCGAGGCGACCTACAGGCGATTGGAGAATAGTAAACACCATCTCTCAAAACATTCGACTTATCATGCACGATTCTACCAGTAGTGTTATGGGAGTCATGGCATAACAAGCCTCAAACCCACCGTCTACCTCTCAGGTATGCTTCTCCTGCACCCTTCAAGATGCGCAGAATAACACCCATTGCAGATACACCTGTGCTGACAAGAATACACAGTTGCGGAGCTTACTGAGCAGTTACCGAGGGGACCTGAAGGTCCCGATAGAGGCATCTTCTCGTTTATCACTGTCATCCCGATATCCCGTACAGGGTATGGATGGTTCCACGGCTTCGGCAAATATAAGAATCCGGGGGGATCTTACGTGGGCCAAGAATGACAAAGGCTGGCTGTGCCTCTGGTTTGGGCATAGAGATGTGACAGATGCTTACGCATGTGGAATCTCGACGAGAAGCCATGGCTGCAGTTGTGAATATTCTGCAATACCCATATCAAGAGCAAGCAGAAACCGCAATGCTTCTTGCTCGGTAAGCCCGGATTTAAATCCTGCTTACCCGCTTATTAAAGTTCTGGACGCTTCTCTTGAGCCTGTCATCCTCACTACCGTTTGGGATCGTCTGCGCGGATGCCCGGGACGACATGGGAATGGGTAAATAGCATATCCAGGCTCCCTTTCTCGATTTGTTTTCCATTTGTCCTACAATCACAGGTGACATTCCATTTCGGTGATGCTCGAGTAATGGGATCGGTTGAGTCCGCATTGATGGCCCTCTATCTGAAACAGGGGACCGGTGGTGCCTGGGCATAAGCAATGTGAATCTATTCATGCCTTACCAGTAGAGGCATAGCGGGCGGGTGCCTTGCCGGCTCATCAAACGGGTGTGAGATGAGTCCAAACGGGTCATCTTCATCACCGTGAAGAACGGAGGCAGAACACCGTCGACTGTTCGCCAATCGCCAAGACTAAGCACGAGCAGATTTTACTTATGAGGTGCTTAGTGGTATTTCTCTATTTATACCTCGATCCCCTAGAGTTTGTAAGCTTGGTGAGATGGCAAGCCAGGAATAGTCTGTCTGATGAGGTGCCGCCGGAATAAACTTCACGTGTGAAATTCGAGTTGATATGAGAAAAACGACCAGGACACCACACAAGATGTACCTCTTAACATTTCATAACATTCATTTTTCTTACCATTTCCACCATTGGTCCTGCGAGACCCAAACACCACTTCCAGGGCAACCCTTAGATGGCCAGAGTCAAGCATCCCGATGACGCAGCCCGCTTTGAGGTCTGTCGACCACCAATCGGTCTGTTCCACTAGGCCGTTTTCCGTCAAGGATCGTTAGGCAGCTATGCAAAAGTCCTGCACCAAAGTCCAAGGCAGACCACGCCATTCTTCAGCGCGCTGTCGCGGAACACACAGAGCCATGGCGGTCCAGTATGGACCAGGGCTTCCCGGATCGGCGGAAGGACGCGCTAGTTGCATCTGACAGCTCATTGAAGACAGCCCTGTTTCATGGATGGATCAAGGATGTTCCCTAGATCAAGCCGTGCCATGAAACATTGACTAAATCTTCACTCACTCGCCCCTTGTGGACCTGTTTCTCGCCCAAGAAATCCCCAACTTCACGGATGGGATTTTAGACCGTTAAAAGGTGTGAATCGCTGAAGCACAAGAAATGCAGCGAAACTGAACTAGCATTGCTCACCATGCAGACGCCTACGGCCACGCTGCGCCTTGTGCACGACTAGCTCACCGCAATTTCATGGCGGTCAGGTAGCGAAATTTTCGCCAAGTTTAGCGTATTCGGCGTTCTTGTCTTACAGACTTACACCGTCATGCCTCATTGCGCCAGAATACGCAGACGAGAGGTTGCTATCGCAACCTGGCCCTCGGGTGATCAGGCCTGCTCCAAAGCCAGCCAGGGGGAGACAGCCCTGTTTGACCGTAGCCAGTTACCTGGACCAAGACGGCTCTTTATAGCTACCGCAATGTCCGGTAGAGAAGCGATATGCCTCCCAATTGGGCCAAAAAGACCTGATCAGCTCGGCTCTCTCCAAGCCACAGCGCCTACAACACCTCGATACGCACCCGCTACCGGTACTGTATGTTTGCTGAAGCTGCTTTTATTTTGACTATTATTAGACTGTACGATCGCATCAGAGTGAGGCTGGACGACGGTTGAGTGAAGAATCCAACATCGCAGCCAAGAGTGTCGATCACCATGTTGGCAGCCGCATGAACGCACTCGAAACTCTAAGCCACAATCTACGCGTGTCCGTTTCAGATCGAAGGATCTCATCCAAGCTCATGTACATACATTCGCCTTCGAAATAAAAGAGTGTTCTAGATTCCTCCATGTGCGCCCTGAAACCTTCAGTCGTACAGCATGACGAATACCCAAGGGCGTCATCAGAAGTGTTCAGAGCCAAGCAAAGAAGCGAGGCTGAGTACTCATACAGCCTTGAGTGACGCGTAAAATATTCATGTTTGCATTGTTCTTTGAGTTTTGCCGTGCCCCTGATCTGCTTCGTCGTTGACTTTGAGATAAGGCAAGCGATGATTCGCCACCCGAGGAAACTTCAGCAAGCCACACAAGAAATTTGCCAAGCCCTCCATGAGTCGTGCCTCAGCGAATCACCTGATGAGGGCTCGAAATGTCTTAAAAAAAAAACATGGTTATCGACCACAGCCAGCCCGGTTCGGTATTATTCGTGTCACCGAGGCTGGGACACCCTTGCAACCACTAGTATCGATAGCTTCACCGCGGCAGTTCAACTCTCGCCCTGTTAAAGATTTGTTGGCTGCTGATCGCCAAATCCTCCCGCTAAGCGCTAAGCGATCAACATGTTTTAAAACATGGATAAAGCCTTATCCACGCCTCACTCTAAACGATGCTGTGCTTCCAACAAGTATCGAAGGATCCGAATGAGTCAGACTACTAACCGTAAACTAGCCCTATTGACTCAAACTGGCTGTTGACTCAATCAAAGTTAGGCTGCAATAGCATCAGATGACAGGGCATTCCGTGGGGGCCTCACTATGCCCGGTTTGCAACAAAGAGGCCAGCGGAGCCCAGGCCATTGGGAGAAGCAGCATGGCCTCGTGACAGGCCTTTTGGTGTCCAAGCTGTAAGGCCGTCCAGAGGGTTTCTTGATTGGCTTGGCGTTCCCATGTAATTTAGGGGACATTGGCGACTTGTGTCCTCGTGTTAAATCGGAGCATGATTGGTCCGCAACCCCGGCAATATCACCCTTCCTTTGTTGTTCAGTCGACTAATAGATCTCTTCAATGATTTGAATGGAACTCTATAGCTTTGTGTTCAATGTCTTGATACTACAAACAGCTTATTCACTAGTGTTACTTCATTCCAGCGTAATCTACAAACACAGCACCAAGACTTACGCGAGCCGCAAGTGCTCTTGACGTCTGAAATCGCCAAATTAACCAATACAGCATAAAACATACGAGCTGTGTGTATAGTCTGTTAACAAGAGCTTTTTCTTTTTATAACGGAGGCCTTTAACTACTGGCGGTGTCTCTGAAGACTAGGAATAGTCTACTGGTACCTGTCGAGTGCAAGACTAACTATATAGGTAAGGACGTCAACATGGGGAATTACAGGCAAGTTTCATAGTTAGAAAACTAAACCCTCGAAATTTCCGGGTGTCTTTCTGTCATTGTGCAACTCATAGTTGTGGAAAGTTACAGTTTAGTTACGGTTGCAACTAGAGAAACGTTTGACAAAGGCTTTCACGACGACATCACCACTTCAGCAATGACAAACCCCGCCGAATCAGGATCTCATGATGTCTATCGAATCAATCTTCTGTGGCTTATGGAAGTGGCGTGTTCACGACTGAAGTGACGACGTACGACTCGTCAGTCACAGGCTTGGCTCGGCGCACCGAGACCTCCGAGGTAATGTGGCCTGTTCGAGGCAGCCACTTAGCACACACCAAGAGAGAGCACAACCAACTCCTTGATGCCCGAAGCCGAGGTATACGTCAACGGGTTACCTGGCAGTGGCAATTGTAGCATCACGGGGTTGCCGATATCGGTTACACTCGGAGCCGAGAACTTCGCCTCAGTGGCAATAGTGGACAACGACGTCTGTCTCAACTGGATGAAAGCACAAATATTGGAACAAGTATCTCCTTAACAATTTCCACATGCACATGCAAGTCGGCCGCCAAGGCAGCGACGCAACACAGCCCAGGAGGAGAAACGGGGCGACCGTGTCCATCTGAGATCTCAAAGGCCTCCAACGAGGGCCCTTACCAAGAGTTGTTCAGCGCTTAGTCAAACCCGGCATCCAACTTCAAATCTCTATGAAAATAAACCCGGTATGTAATCTAGCTGAAGAGTTGATAGTGGTTGGGATATGTGCGAATTGACAGCATGCAACGATGACCAAGACTACGAGCGAAGCTTTTTACAGCCGATGCAAGGAAAGGTGGCATCTTGCACTGAGGTTCACCTTTCCAGCATTGAGTTTCTTTAGCTATAAAAGCTTAACTTTATCTTAGGTAGTTACGTTGTTTTGTAGAATTAGGTTTTGATCCTATCGTGTGTTTATTAGTGTGTGTTCTTTGAGCTTATGTATGGCCTAGACATCATTGAAAAAGAACAACTACTACAAAGTGGAATATGCCCTCGATATTCGGTCTCAGGTTGAGGAATCCAAAATGTCCAAGTTTCCGATAGATTAGCAACATCAAGTCTCTAATCCCACAACCCCCTCGGCAAAGTTATCCAGAAAAGACATATCCAAGTTACCAAACTCCCAGTCTATGATGGACTCTTGCTCAAGCACAGGGAGCTCCTCAGTACTCTGTGCCTTGTCTTCATTTTCGTTTACAGGTAAAGGAGAAGGTTGAACAAGTGATAGATCTCGCCAAACATCCGTCGTCGTAGTAGCTGGTCGGCTGTCTCTCGCAGCCGTTTGGGTGAGAGTTGTCTGTGGCCCCTTTTCGGAACTTTGGGGCTCTATTCTGATGACGCAGAAATGAGGGATATAGATATCCATTATGGTGTCGTCGTCGCTCAGCTTGACTCTGCACCCGAGGTCTTCTTCCTTCTTGGGTTCAGTAACCAGAGTGACATTGTACCTGCCTCCAGATGCTGCATCTTCCTCGATCGCGAGGAGGTGTCGAAGCAGAGTCACCACCCTTTTTGCGATGGGGTCATCATTCTGGTGCACCACCTCTTGCATGTACCCAAGGATCTGTTCCAGCACGCCACGGTCACTCAGTCTCTGGTGTGCCAGGAAGTGAAAACCTGCATTCTCAGAGTCTCGGTTGCGCTGGTCAGTGATGTGTGCCAAACATAGGGCCGCGCTAGAGGTGAAGACCAACAGGTCTACACCTCGACAGTAGTAGCTTGCAGATCTGAACTCCCGGAAAGGAGCGAACCTGCACAGAATCTCACGACTTGCCGTGACGGCCGTCATCCTATTATACTCGTATCCAGGCTCAACACCCGATCGCAGTAAAAACGGTAAATGCACTTGTAGCAAAAGGTGATAGTACATGAAGTGATCGTTAAAACGAAGCGTCTCGCGGATCCTCTCCATGTGGCCGGCAGCAGTAGGTATGGTTGGCGCTACCCAGTATTGGGCGGGCATCGTTGTAGAAGCTTCTTGTAGAATCTTTCCAATTTCTTCAACACTCTTTTTGTCACACATGTCTGAAAAGTTTCGTCGTAGAATACGTCCGCATGCAACGGTGCAGAGACGATGCATCCGCTCCCATGGGATGCAGGAATCGAGGGCCTCGGCCTCAGCGTAAGAGTCGTCAAATGAGCTCTGAGGGAGACCAAGCATCAAACAAAGATATCGGTCGAATTGGATGAGGAGAGACCACATATCATCAGGCTTAACGCTAGCACCGTCGAGGGAAGACGGCTCAACTCCTCGGTTCAAGCCCATCATCTGAGCAATTGCGACTGCTCGACGCGCAGCAAGCCATGAGCGACGAAGATTTCCCGAGTAGTTTTCGAAAAGGGCCTCGAGAAGAATGCATTCGAGGCCTTCCAGCGAAGTGACAAGCTCGTCATTGCAAGTCACCAAGTTATGGGCGGTTTTGACGAGCCGCGACATGAGTCCGTAGTATTTGGTACTGGGATTGTCAAGGTGCTGTGTAGAAGATGAGGGCATGCCCTGAAGAAATGTCGCCAGTATCAATAGTTTCCGGGCGACCAAGGTTGGGTGCGATCCTGATGGGGGCAGCTGTAGCAATGTCTTTGATGATGGCGGCGAGCCGCTTGTTTGAGATAGATGTGTGCACGTAACCGCACAAATAATAGATGAAGTTGCTATTGGAAGCTTGAGAATGGCATCCAGGTCCTGTGGGTTCGGCCAGGCTTCCAGGAGGCCTCGGCGTAAATTATCATGATGTGATACTGTTGATGAATCCTGGTCGCTATCAACAGTGGTGTGGAGAGAGTTTGTCGTCGACGTAGATCCTGGGTGCGAAGTAACCTCTTCTTGGGCATCTCTCTGAATAATCTCAGCATGCTGGAACTTGGTGAGCAAATCATGTTTCAACGTACCGATAAGTCGTGACATGCTTGCTGACGAACAAGATGGACCGACCGAATTTCTGGTGACTGTGACCGACTTGACCTATCTCTGTAATTCCGCCGTCGTGGTTCTGATATCGCCGGCGAGACCAAATCGTCTCGACGGGCAGCCTTGAGAAGCTGCCCAACCAAAGCCTCAACCTGGCCCAGCCTATCGACGAGTCCCTTCTTGCTCCCAGGAGGAGGCGGCTCATCGGTCGACTCTTGGCTAACACATTCAGTCCCACGGCGATTGCAGCCTTCACAGACGTCCTTGGTGGCAGCCGAAAAGGTGCACCGGGCCTTTCGTCGCTTGCACTCCCAGCAGCTCTGCGTGCCCTTGCGGAGCTTCCGGCGCTTCGGGGCGGGTACCGAATCGTCCAATGAGGGCTCTCGGACGATAGATGCCGTGTTTTCCATGGTTTGGAGTCGAGACTGAGCGTTGTCGGAAGCCGGGGACGGAGGTTGGGGATTGAAGGAGGTGGCTCGTTCAACCGCCGCTTTGACGGAGATCTGAGCCGGCATTAGTAATCGCCAACTCCGGGGTAGCGGCGGCGGAAGTAATCGCAGCCATTAAGCCTGATTTGTGCTACTATCATTATGCAAATAGTAGAACATTTGATGGACTGATTTTATGCTGTAGGGTGTCCGTTCAATCGGCGGAAAGTGTATTGTTGGAATGCTGGAAAGATGAGGCTGCGCGACACGTATAAATAGCTTTCCCTTCGCCCTACCACCTATTCAAGACATCATCAATCAATCCAACAACTTCATTTTTATACATTCCCAAGACTTTCATACTCAAATACAAAATGGTCAAGATCGCTATCGCCGGTGGAGCTGGCAGTAAGTTCCTCACTCATTCCTCTTCACTATATTCTTATTGACCCCTCAGATGTCGGCCTGGAGATCATCGACGCTCTGGTTGCCAGAAACAAGCACGAGATCATTATTCTCTCACGAAAGGTTCATATTCAAACCTCATCATCTTTGATGTGATCTTGCTAATCTTTTCAGGATGCTCCCGCTACTCAACTCGCCTCGGGAGTGACATGGGCCAAGACAAGCTACGAAGATGTCGACCAGCTGGCCGGAGTCCTGCAGGGCGTTCACACCGTGCTCTCCTTCATCGCCAACTCGCAGGACCCCAACGCTACGGCGCAAAAGAAGTTGATCGATGCCTCGGTCAAGGCTGGTGTGAAGCGATTTGCCCCCAGCGAGTGGGCTACGTAAGTCGGCCAAACCTTGTGCTATTGCACGTCTCACACTCGCAGGTCCGGACTCAAGCACGCCTTTTGGTATGCCTTTAAGGAGGAGACGCGCAGGTATCTCGCAGAGCTGAACAAGGACAAGAAGGTGAGGAAAAAACGCCTTCTTTTAGAAACTCGACTAATCGTGCCCCAGGTCCTCGAATACTGTCTCTTTCAGCCGGGCATCTTCACAAACTACATGACATTCCCCTACAACTCATCCAAGCATGTAGATCTATTTGAAGTCCCAATCAACTTCAACCAGCGCCGAGCTATCGTCGTTGAAGGCGGTGAAGACGATCTCATCACCGTCACCACTGCTCAGGATTTGGCCAAGGTCGTGGCTTTGGCTGTTGAGTACGAAGGAGAGTGGCCTCTTGTCGGTGGCATTCAAGGCGCAAACATCACCGTGAGCGAGCTCATCAAGCTCGGAGAGAAGATTCGAGGTAAGTAAGCCGATTTTCGCTTAAGCACAAAATGCTAAGATCAATGTCAAGGTGCGCCATTCAAGGTGGAGAAGCTCAAAGAGGAAGATCTCAAGGCCGGTGTCATCAAGTCATCGTGGATGCCCATCGTTACCCATCCTGATGTCCCTGTCGAGTCCCGCGAGGCCTTGGCCGGAAGCCTCCTCGCTGGTATCCTGCTCGGTGGCTTTCATGCTGGAAACTTTTTGGTCTCTGATGAGTGGAACAAACTCCTCCCGGACTACAAGTTCACTCAGCCTGAGGAGTTCTTGACTGAGGCTTGGAAGGCGATTGAGGCTGGCGCCAAGACTGTTTTCACTGATTATTAGAGGTGCAGCAGCCGCTAGGTCGGCTCCATAGACATCTTTGGATTCCGCATATAACTTGACAAGAATTTATACATGATCTACCAGTCTGATCCACCCCCTCCACCACCACTATCACATCCACCGCTATCACCGCCGCTATACCCTCCACCTCCTCCGCCACCTCCTCCACTACTACCAGGTCTGTAGTTATAGCTTGTAGAACTATAAGTATTGGAGTCATTATGTTCAGCAACGCGAGCAGCCCTGACTCTAGCGGCTTCACGATCGTAGTGCTGCCACGGCCTCGTGAACCCAATTTCGTAATTCCGCGGTGGTGGCGTCGATTTTCGTTCTATCCGCACAGGCTTATGCTCCTTTTCCGGAACCTTGTGCTCCAGTGGCCAGTTTGGAGGATCTTCTGCTGGCATTTGCTGCACCAATGTGCCCATGGCGTTGAGTAGGTGTTGATTTTGCGTGTTCAGTGCTCCGGTCTTGGGGCTCGTGGTGGTGGTGGTCTGAGCAGGCTTGCGTTCCTCAGAGAGCTTCTTCCTCTCATCGGAGTTCCAGTCGTCTGCTGGGGGCTGTTCGTCCTTCGGTGCGGGTTGGTTTGCAACCTGGACCCATCGTGCTTGATACGGCTTTGGTGCCTTGGTTGATGCGGCTGCCTTGCTTGGCTGAGGTGCTGCGGCGGACTTTTCTTGGGTATTATTTTCTGCTGGCTGGCTCTGAAGCTGGACGGGTCTCGGGGCCTCAGAGGCGGCACCTTGTTGTTCCTGCTTCTTCGCACCCCGACGGCGAGGGAAACAGAGACACATGTTGGCCGTGTTTGATAGGTTTCGGCCTAGGACGGCTTCTTTTGTGTGTGAATGTTGGCGGCTATTGAGTGATCGTTCTTTGACAAGTTGAACAAATTGACAGGTTTGCGCATCTCATCAGCAAAATTACGGTCTGACATCAAGTACATATCTCTCCACGATCAAGAAATGGCGTGTTTATAATCACCAACGCCCCGCTGCACAGCAAATGCCAAGAAACCCCATGATTGAGCTTCGCCTCTCGCTTGCTTTTCCCCAATCGATAGAAATGACGCAGTCTCGTGCTCAATTTCGGTTCCCAAAATGAGCGAGACTGCCTGGAGTGGAGCAGCGAGGCAGAAATGGTGGCCCCTGTACTGCTGTTTCAAGTTTAAGAGACTCCTTCAGCTCTATGGCGATCCTTCCTTCACATGTGGGTCTTCCGATGTAGCCGAGGTGATGGAGGGAAATACTCCGTTGGTTCTATCCGTATCTCGGCCGAGAAAGTGCATTCATATTTGAAGAGAAGAACGCCAAGCATGGTAACAGATGCTTTACTAATAGGTAAAAATGGCTGAGCATGCTGAGGTGTTAAAGGTGCATCTACATGTGCATCAAGTCAGCTGATGCACAACATGGCTGTAGAGATGTCACTAAACGAAGTACATCTCTTATCAAGGCAAACATCTCCAAAGCAATAGAGACATGGCTGGCAACATCTGTTTCGTTTTCTGGTTGTTGCACAATTAACGAGTCACGATTGTTCCAGGCCATCTGTAGCAAAAAGAAGTGTATTGTCGAAATTCTCAAGTTGGTATCCTCCCCCAAACACCTCTATAGCTCAAATTCAGTCTAAATCCCATTCCAATTCCAACCAAATCATACAATCGTTCTCGTGTCGTGTAATCTTCTGTATTTAACAGCCGCCGCCGCCGCCTCCATCACCACCACCACCGCCTCCTCCTCCACCTCCATCTCCTCCGGAGCAACCACCCCCGTCACCTCCCGAGTATCCTCCGTCGTAGCCCCCGATATAGGGTGCAGTGTAGTGGTGGTGGTAGTAGCCGCTGCTGGAGCCGCTGCTGCGGTACTTCTTCTTGTGGGCCATGGCTGGCTTTGCAGGGTAGTCGTAGCCTGTGGCGACCTTCTTCTTGCGGAAGAATGGGAGACACATTGTTGTTGTTTTGCCTTGTAGGCTGTTGATGTTCTTGTGTGATGTGTCTTGTGTGTTGTTTGCCCTTTGGGCTGTGGTGGCGTTTGTGTTCTGTGTGTCGCTCAAGTGGAAGAGTAAAAGGTGTTTGATGAGGAAAGAACTTGTGCGAAGTGCTCAGATGGGATCAAAGGCTGTTCTTATAGCTTTTGATCTAGGACTTTGGCAGATTCAAATTGAATGCATGAGAGAAAACCCAAGTCCCAACCTGGAGACCTCGTGGTCTATATAAGCTTCCAAGGGCGGAATGACGGCATCTGATCAGCCTCGCATCTGCAACTCTGCCTCGCCCTACGAGACAAGTTCGGCCCCCATTCACGTCATATCAGAGGCGATGCATCAGCCCCAGGCACCCGAATTTCGTGTCTTATCATTCTAGAATCCTTCTAGCGTCGGCGCATGTCTCCTCCTTCCAGTGGTTGGTCTGATACGGGGTGCACAGCCTCAGTAAAGATCATCAGACGCGTAGATCCACTGCGGAAACTCAGCCTTGGTTCGCGTGATTGATACTGGATTGGGGTTCGGGCCGCTCAGAGAAAGCCTTCGGTAGAAGGAAAAAAGAACGCATATGAGCTGGGCGTTTTGTTCGGACTTATGCATGTCGCTTTACGAGCTTTGGACGTGTCGAAGCCATGAATTCATGCTTCAAGTGACAAACGTGAAATGACGAAACACGTGCTGCAAGGGTGAAGATCTTGGCCACACATTTTGCCTAATTAGGCATCACCCGGCGCCATATTTGCACACTATCACATCCCCACCAAGCCACCACTCACATCTGTTACTGCACCATCCGTCGCCTCTCCCGTCATCCGTGTCACCAAAGTAAGCACCCACGTCAATCTCCCCGATCATCCCCCAAAGCAGAAACCGATTCGACCCCCCAGCCTCAACACTGCCGCTCACGATTCACTACAAAGAAAACTATCGCTGCGTATAACCCCAGCGAGGAACGGACACGAAGATCGGGAGCAAATGCGTTCATGATGAGCAAACCGTGCTGGGAATGCCTCAAGCGACGTCTTGTCTGCGATCTCGGTCGTCCAGGATGCCAGAAGTGTCAGAGTCGGGATACAGAATGTCCAGGATATGATAAGAAGCCGCTCAAGTGGCTTCATCCTGGACAGACTAGATCCAAGGGACGTCGCGCTAAGAACGAGTCCAACATTATCCAGCTTGCTCTCAAGGACACGACGGAAGCGACCACGCTCTTTGAAGCGATCGAGTACTGTATGTATGCCCGTTCGATGCACCAGATTCCCCCGCTCATGTGCCTACTCATCAGACAATGTCCACATTTGTCCCGATCTGGTAGCCAACGGCTCCGGTGCCACGACAAAGTCCCCCTTCATCATTCCCCTTGCAAACGCACCTTATGCCCCTGCCACCATCAGGCATTGCCTTGTCTCATCAGCCTTAGCACATCGCATCTTGCAGTCGGAGCAAGGGTTCGAGGAAGACCGTGCCATTCTCGCAAGCAGGCTGCAGACGTATCGTGGTGCGGCAATTCGTCACTTGGCTTGCGGGGTCAAGCTTGGTTCAGAGGTGGGATGGAATAACACCAGCGGTCGCGAGGGTCGAGACGCCACTCTGGCTTCTATGCTGGTGTTTCTCTTTTCCGAGGTATGTTTCATGACTGTTTTGAAATGCTATTCTCATTCCGTAGCTCCAGCAAAGTTTCTCTCCCAATTGGCGGCAACACTCTGATGCCGCACACACCCTCATCGAGCTGTTCGGTGGTACGGCACAGCTTATCCAAGAATGGCCTTGGTTCAATCATCTGTTCCGATATTTTATCCTGTAGGTACTCAATAATTCCTTCAACTATTGCAATGCCAACCCCATTCAGGATAGATATCATGGGCACCGTCACAGCGCCAGCCCCAGAAGTAGAGCGTACAAATCGTCAACTCGAGTACATCGGCCTACTACCTTCCATGTATGGCGTCGGCCTTTGGACCTCTCTACCATGTCCCCCAGAGCTCTTGGCCGACATAATTCTCGTGAATCACATGCGAGCCACAGCGACAGATGACCCTCTTTTCGCACAGCATCAGCACTCCTCCGCCATAGACCTTCTCAAACGTATCATGGCTTTTTCAGTGGACGACTGGGCTGCCAGCATTAATCCTTATCCACAACCGAAAAGCTCTGACAAGACCGTTATCCAACGCCAAACCGAGTTGCTCGGTTGGCAACGCGTTGCCTACATATACCAGTCTGCGGTCGCTCTCTACTGCATATCGGCCCTGCTAACTCCCGACTGCAACACAAACAATCCACAAACTACTTCTGATATTGACGTTCCATCACTGCAATCATCATGCCGCAAGGCACTTCTGCAAGACCTCAGAGACGTTGCTTTGGATCCAAAAAGCGAACTCCGAAAGTATCTCATGTGGCCGACCGTGATTGCTGGTGTTGAGCTGGATGCTGATAACGAGACATCTAAGGCTTTTATCCTAGAGGAGCTAGCATGGGCTAGTAAAATGTTTGGTACGGCATCGCTTCTGGTCGCACAGGATCTATTAAAGAGGATCTGGGGCTCTGGCAAGACTGGAACAAGGAATTGGGACGATCTCTTTGACAGGCCTTATGCGTTTGTGATGTGATCGAGGTCGAGGTTTTCAGAAAGCAATGTTGCAAAGATACCCTAAAGAATGAATAAGACCAAGCCGCAAGCCCTTGGGCCCTGGACGAAACTATCGAATAGAACTAACTTGCTCTTGGCCACCGGATACCAACTCTCCGCCATTACAGATTTCGCCTTGTAACTCTACTCGTGATTGTTAATGCTTAATGATTAGGCCAGGATATGCCCTCTAGCCGAATAATGGGCCGTAGGGGATGAGTAAAACGATCCTCTCGCCAAATTTACTAATCAAGAAGTCCTCGGTGCGGATAACGTAGGCTATCACCCCGGACTCGGGACATGTGGGGTTCCCCGCGCGGACGGTCCGGGCTCCGTGAGGCGTAACTCGGCATGGGGTTCAGGGGGCTGAGAAAGCCAAACTGACCGGCAAGATGATAGGACTTATGCATAGTCAGCTGGATTCAGAGTTGGTCTTTGGCTAGAATAACTGTTTGGCCGGCAGGCTCGCTTTTGGCTCTGCTGGTGGGTAATGACTGGTAACTCTTTACCTGGCCGCAAACTACACTACCCTCGCACTACAGTTTTAACAGTGAACGGTCTAAGCAAAGTAACCGTTTCTTCCCCTCTCCTCGTAGGGAATTAGGCGGAAATTACCCCGGAAGACTCGGTGGTAAGCCTGGCGTCATCTTAATTGACGGCCCGGAGAGTGGTGGATCACTCGGTCCGACGGCCGGGACGAGTCCGAATATCAACACTGACCCTGGGTCTTGCCGAGAATTTGGTCAATTGATAGCGTATTAAACTTGTTGCGACTCCTTTGAAGATGCATTGGCATCGGTTTACTTGTCAATCTTTCCCATCACCGCCATGGCGTCCACCGATATCCAGCCCCAAACAGCCACCGACTCCGTCAGCGAGAGCAACAGAAACCTTTCGCTCGTTTTCGGGCCCGACAAGCCCGAGCTTCTAATCAGATCCCTGGGGTCGTTGATTGATGAACAAGCCGAGACATTTGGCGCCCGGTGCGCTGTGTCAGTACCATGGCAGTCGACTCGACTCTCGTATCAAGATCTCGCGGATCGCAGCAAAGTGATGGCTAAAGCTATGCTTACGATGGGCTTACGACATGGAGATCGTGTTGGAATCATGGCTGGCAACTGTTATCAGTACATTGAGGTTTTCCTCGGTGGTGCGCGCATCGGGTGTCCAGTTGTTGTCATCAACAATACCTTTGCCCCTGATGAGCTGGAAGCGGCTATACATCGCGTCAGTGAGTATTTCCGCCAACCCGAGTAACTATGCAGACGTTGACTTTTGCAGACTGCAAGCTCGTTTTCGTTGCTTCCACGATCGGCCATCGGACTCTCGAGGACCATGTCAATCGACTGCTTCACCTCCACAAGCCAGAGTCGCTATTCGCACGATTGGTCATCATAGGGGACCTGATAGGAGATCCTAAGAACAAGATCAAGCTACAATCTTACGAGGATTTTATCAGTAGCTCTGAGTCGAGAGTGGCTGAAGACGATCTCCGGGAGGCCGAGACGCAGGTTTTGCCGTCTGATGTGCTGAACTTGCAATTCACATCCGGTAAGAGAGCATATGTAGTCTAGGTATAGGAGCTCGAAGCTAACAACATAAATCAGGAACTACGGGCATGCCGAAAGCAGCCTCCTTGACACACATGTAAGGACGGAAAGCTGCTGATCCTCTCTTATTACTTTGGCTGACATTTCTGGACTAGAAACCTAATCAACAACGCAAGATTTAACGGAAACTCGATGCGACTAACAAAAGACGATGTCGTCTGCTGTCCTCCGCCACTATTTCACTGCTTCGGCCTGGTCATGGGATTCCTGGCCGCTTTCTCCTACGGCAGCACCATCGTGTTCCCATCTGACACGTTTAACGCCCAAATGGTCATAGACGCAGTCGTCAGCGAAAAGGCCACTGCACTTCTTGGAGTGCCTACCATGTTCATCGCTGAACTTGATGTTCTTGAGAAGAGCCCTGTCAAGATCAACACAATACGGACTGGCTTGGCCGCGGGGTCTCCAGTTCCCAAGGTTCTCATGGAGAAGCTTCGAAAACGGATGAACATCCAAGGCATGTTGATTGCTTATGGAATGACTGAGACGAGTCCTGTCACTTTCATTACCTCTCTGGACGACTCAGAGGAGAAGATGCACAACTCTATTGGTCGAGTCTTTCCACATACCGGTGCTAAAGTTATTGACATTGATGGAAATATTGTCCCGATTGGAGTGCGTGGTGAAATCTGCACTAGTGGTTTTGCTCTGCAAAGGGGCTACTGGGAGGATGAGGTAAAGACGGCGGAGGTGATGAAGAGCGACGAGAATGGGATTCGCTGGATGCATACTGGAGACGAGGGATACATCGATGAGGAGGGATACGGACACATCACTGGTCGCATCAAGGATATCATCATCCGCGGTATGTATCGCCGAAATCAACATGAATCCGGAACTGACAGTTTGCAGGCGGTGAGAATATTTCACCAAACGACATCGAAAACCGTCTTCTCTCACACCCCCACATTGCCGAATCCTGCGTCGTCGGTCTTGAAGATTACAAGTACGGCGAAGTGGTCTCGTGCTTTCTGAAAGCCTCGTGCCATCCCGAAAAGAGACCATCAGACGACCACGTTCGCGCTTGGGTTAGGGAGCATCTAGGCCGCGTGAAATCCCCGGAGCACATCTTCTGGATGGGAGATAAGGAAGTCGGGCATGATCTCCCCAAGACAGGAAGTGGAAAGTATCAGAAGCATCTGATCCGCGATATCGGGAATGCGATTTTGAAGAAGAAGAGGATTGGCGTGACGGCAAGGCTGTGATGGAGATGAGCTTGTATATGTATTAGATGCTAAGATCAGTGGTATTTATAGACTCTTTGTCACTTGTATCCGTAAACAATTAAGTCGTATAAAAAATGCGTGAAAGTGTCGAGCGTATGAGATCAAGTTTCAGAAGCCGAGCAGCCCGGTCCAGGGATATCTTCGATCTTCTAGCTCAGTTAACCCGTCAAGGGCTGGGCTTCAGCTATGATAAAGAACACATTGCCCACATATCATAGCAGCATTATATCCCAATTAACATAGTAACCGTTTTTAAAACTTCTGCTACCCAGAGTAAAAGTAGGGATATCTTCAATCTGTTGCAATCGCCATTTGAATTAACTCTTGACCCTAAGCATACTCCCTCCTCAGTACCTAGCCGCGTAGTTGAGTCTCAATCCCCTGTTCGAAATGCTTCTGGCGGTTGTGCAACTTTCCCTAACCCCGGTTCGCCCTTGACTTCCTAGCGAAAACGTTGGACAAGTCTCCAATCGGAATCTGGACCGGGAAGTCCAAGATGGCAAACATCATAGCGACGAGGATGTACCAACCAGCGAAGCAGGTCACGAATAGGCATGCACCCGCAGCCTATAGAGACTTGTTAGTAAATAAAGAGATGAATACTGGGGTTGAATTACCTCGCATAGACGCAGCGCAAGCTTTGTGTTACCTGGATAGTCCTCGGCCCAAACCCAAAAGGCTCCAGTCAAGAGGCATAGGGCTGGCACCAGTGTCGCAAAGATGATAACAAAGACAACGTTGGTTCTCAGAGAGCAGACGAGATAGACTAAAGCCAGAATAACCATGCCCAAGAGCCAGAAGCCTGCGCGTCCTGTCAGTATCGCGTCTTGCTCATAGACATGGATAGTGCAGAACTTACCTAGGCTGGCGTTGAACCCACGGGTGGCCAAACCTTCTGCGGACGACGTGGCATCGGCAGGTGCGTAGAAAGAGAATGCGCCAAAAGAAGGGTTTAGAACACCCCCAAATGAAAGCCAGAAACAACCAAGGCTGCAGAAGACGATGGATGGGAAGCTGTTGCCGAGAACCCACTCAAGAATGCCGCTAAGCACCATGAGAAAGCCACCCATGAAGAAGTAGACAGGGCTAGCAATGATTAGAACACCAAGCTGGATATGAGGGGGGTGAGCTTACATAGCAGCTGCACCGAAGCTACCAGAGCCTCTCCAGCCCATGAGACTGCATGACAAGGGCATCAGAGCAACGAGGAATCCAATGAGTCCCCTGGGATAGGCGTTAGCTGGGACCAGGTGTATGAAAGGGCAGACTGACATTGGGGTGGGGTTTCCAAAAGTGTTTCTGAGATTTCCTTTGACGGCGTTGGGGGGAGAGAGGTAGAGCTTCTCGAATAGTTCAGAGCTCATCGTGATGTTTGCAGCGGAGCGAACACTCTCAATGGCGTTCAAATGACCCCCTTCGAGGTCATTGCCATTCTCGAACTTTTCGGTAGTCATTGTAGGTAAAAGATTGATGTAAAATGAAATGATTGATTAAGGTGCTGCTCTGGGATTGTGCGCGTCTTCTTGGGCCGACCATCACATTTTTATAGACCCCTAACATTGGCTTGATCGTCTCAGCTGAATGCAATCTTGAACGAACTGCCGTGTCTCCAATAACCTCGATTCCGATCTCTTGAACGGGAGTTGTAAACATGCCGCTCCCGTTGACAGTTGAGCCAATCATTTCACAAGCCGACCTCAAGACTGGTCGGAACCCGGGTTTTTGTCACCCGGATTATGGTGAAGCTAGAGCAGCTATCTCAAAGATCGACAAGATAGTCTCAAAGTTCATTGCTGACATGGCAGCATGGACAACTGCCGGGTAATTAACAACCGATCAGAACCTCAGAAGAACCGAAAACCTGGGGAAGAAGTGTGAGTGCTCGGGAAACGGCCAATGGTCACGGTCCATGACTTCCCCGGAGCTAAGAACCCAGCTTCTCCTAGCGTCGGAACGTCGTGTCTTTGCTCGGGAAGCCGCCAATCCAGTCGTTTCTCGGCTTTGTCGGACCGCTCATTGCCTGGTCGGGAAATATTTGGAGAGGGGGAATGGATAGTTGGGGAAGTACCTAGGGTAGCTTGGCAATTGGTTTGAGGGGATTTGTTGAAATTGTTACCGCGTACGGTTCGCTTCTGGGTGTGATGTCGATAGTAGATCTCGTGCTGTGCTGTGCGTTGGGATGAATTGTTTGATATGCGTGTACTATCTTATCACCGATAGTTGGGCCTTGGCATTGGGAGGAGAGGTCAAGTTGTCAAACCTGTCAAACCTGTCAAAATACCCTGGATTACCCAGTTAGGAGCGCCTCTTTCACATGGGCCGATAGGTAGCACTAGGCGCTTCTGCCTCGGTCACCGCGTGGAGATGTCCTCAGCCGCGGGCTTCTAAAACATACCTCATCACTGTCGATCTTGTAGAATAAAGTGTAAACTGACATGATACCCCGCGTGCATGGATTATGCCGTGACCTGTGCCAGGACATGCCTCGAGGATCACCAACAACTTTCGCGGTGATATACTAACTGTAAGGTAACCCTGACTTTCAGAGCGGCTCCGAGAACGGTTTCAGCTCCTGACTCAAGCCAAGTTCCCTTTTGGTATCTCGACAAAATCATCATTACACCCCCAGATATCCTAGAATCATAGTTGCGCGATTTGTCCCTGGATATCTCCGCAAGAAATACAACCTGTTGGATCCGGAACCGTAGCCAACAGCGTCGTCAGTCACAGCTGAAAACCAGGCGGCAGTGAAGATCATGCAACGTGGTAATGGCGCCATATCTGTCCTACGAGTGGCTGGAATGTGCCGACGCAAATTGTTTGATATGTAGCCGCAATCTATCGGATGTGGTACAAATGCCCATGTCTCAGTGGTCCGCTACCCGACACACACGCACTGCAATATGTGAATGCACGCAATCTCATTCATGTGTGGTGAACCCCTTCTTTATCTCGGTCCACTGCGGCTCCGTCGTGAATTATGGTCTATGCTTGCCAATACAAGGTATCTGACTCAATTTATAAGGGGTTTGGCTGTGCTTCAGCGGGGTCGTGATCCTTGCGCTTGGCGGTTGAATCCCATGGGGCAATTGGGGTAACCAGATCATCTCATTATTGTGGACTCGCAAGGAGATTCCCTAGACGAGAAAATCAACTCATGCCAGAATGAAGAGTAGAATTCCCGAGGCCAGCCTGACTTGCCTCCCTCGGGATCGCCACCCGGCCTCCCCGCTCCTCGTCGGAGTTTGTTTCAGGGCGCCAAGCCAATGAGGCCTGATCCTAGTTTACTAACCCCTCTCAGTGGAGGAGCAGCCATTTCGTTTGCCTTTTTGGCACGCACTCGGGTTAGAAAGCCTATCTAGCCCGGCCTCGGACCGCTCCCTGCACTCCGCATTGGCCATGATTCGCTCGGCGCAGGTGGCGTTGAGACATCAAGTGCGGGGGGACTAGGCGGGAGACGATGGCTGTGATGGTTGATATAAAGAGGGCTGCGAGGGAGTGAGGAGTTGATCTGCAAACTCAACTTTCCCATCTTCTCTACACATCCTGCATTTCACAATGACTACCAACGGGACCAAGAAGCCTTCCCTGTCCTTTACGGACAACTTTGTCCAGTACATTGACGGACAGGTCACCCCGACTTCCAAGACTCGCCATGGCATCAACCCCGCTACGCTCGAGGCCAAGCCCGAGGTTCCCGTCGCTACTCAAGAGAACCTCGACAAGGCTGTAGAGGCTGCCAAGCGTGCCTTCAAGAAGTGGTCCAAGGTTCCCGCAGAGGAGCGACGAAAGGCTGTTCTTGCCTGGGCGGATGCCATTGACGCTGTCAAGGATGAGTTTAGAGATCTTCTCACTTCAGAGCAAGGAAAGCCTGTAAGACACGTACTCTCTTCGAGGGTTTCACAACGCTAAACATGGCCAGATTCCCCAAGCCCAAGGCGAAGCTGATGCCGCCGTTGCCTGGATCCGAGGAATGGCTGGCATCGAACTCCCCGAGGACGTCATTGAGGATAGTGAAGCTCGCACAATCGTGACCCGATACACCCCTCTCGGTGTCGTTGCCGCCATAATACCCTGGAACTTCCCCCTCATGCTTGCCACAGCCAAGATTGCCCCCGCTCTGCTGACCGGTAATGTCATCATTGTGAAACCCTCGTAAGTTGCACAATATTTCGTGTCACTATGCTACGTGTTGCTAACCAAGGCAAAGTCCCTTCACACCTTACTGTGGTCTCAAGCTTGTTGAGCTTGCACAGCAGTTCTTCCCTCCTGGTGTGGTGCAATCGCTTAGTGGCGATGACAACCTTGGTCCTTGGATCACTAGCCACCCTGGTATTGACAAGATTTCCTTCACTGGATCTACTCATACTGGAAAGTTGGTCCTTCAGAGTGCGAGCAAGACTCTGAAGCGAGTGACTCTTGAGCTGTAAGTCCACCTTCTAATGATCGAGTAAGCTCAGCTAATCGGTTTAGTGGCGGCAACGACCCTGCTGTCGTGTTCCCGGATGTCGATGTGGACAAGGTTGCTGAGAAGGTAACATTGCACTCTTCTGAAAAGTGAACCCAATACTGACAAAATGATAGGTTGCTTTCTTTGCCTTCCTCAACTCGGGCCAGATCTGCCTCAACCTCAAGCGCATCTACGTGCATGAGTCCATCTACAGTGAGTTCCGAGACGCCATGGTCAAGCACGTCAAGGCCTACGCTCTCGGCGATGGTTCCAAGCAAGGCATCAGCCACGGTCCCCTGCAAAACTCGATGCAGTACAACCGCGTCAAGACCTTCTTCGACGATATTGAGAAGCAGGGTTGGAAGGTTGCCACTGGTGGCAAGATGAACCCTGAGCCTAATGGTGGATACTTTGTTACTCCTACTATTATTGATAACCCTCCTGAGAAGTCGAGGATCGTTGTTGAGGAGCCTTTTGGTAAGTTACATATCTGCTGGCCTATCTCCCTGAGGGCTTCACTAACCTATTAACTCAGGCCCCATTCTCCCCCTCATGTCCTGGAAGACGGAAGAAGAAGTCATCGAGCGCGCCAACGACACACTCCTCGGCCTCGGCGCCTCAGTATGGTCCAACGACATCAAGAAGGCCTCACGCGTCGCCCGGGAACTCGACGCCGGCACAGTCTGGGTCAACAACCACTTTGACATTACACCCATGGCTCCCTTTGGTGGACACAAGGAGAGTGGTATTGGCACTGAGTGGGGTGCCAACGGTCTCAAGGGCTTCTGCAATGTGCAGACTCTGTTTGTTAACAAGAGCATTGTGAGCTAGATAGATTCCTAAAAGCGACTCAATATCAAGAACAGTTTACGATTTAATAGTAGTCCCATGTGAACGGTTATATGTGTACGCTTGAGTTCGGATGTAGTGCGTAATGTTGATACCTATGTCACTATACTCCTACGTACCTCCACGTATGGTCGAATATTGTTTGTTAGTAGGTAATAATTGCTTGCCAATTCAACCTCAACATCTTTCAAGATAGATTTTAGCTCTTTGTCGCCAACCCAGGTGACCAGTTCCCGCTACAATCACTCTCTCCTTGCCTTATCACCTCCGCCATCTCTGATGTTTGCCTACTTCTCCCAGGCTTCGTAACGGAGAACGAAAGAATAACAAATGACTGATCTGCGATAAGCTTAGGCATTGATGCATGGAAACCCAACGAATGTGCAAACATTGGCCGAGTCTAATTCGCCGCCCTTTTTTGATCAGAGATGGTTATTGGGCACGCCAAGCCTCCTCGAGGGATTATGGCAGCGGATGTGGACTTGGAGCCCGTACGGTATAATCCTTGGCTTTCCACCGGGGATATTCTCATTTTCTGCTGCTCCATCACTTCTGCCCTACCTCCAAGCCAGGCCCTTCCAGAATTACAACTCACGACGAAATCGAGACACAACTGCTATGTCGGGCTTCAAGAGTTCTAGTTCTTGGGGCTTTAGCCTCTCGGGTTTGGGGACCGCTCTTGTGATGATTGGCCGCCTGGCTCTCGTCGACGTGGCGAACGTCATTGGGGCGTTCGGCAAGTTGGCCACAGCCATATCTCAAGCCCTGTTGGATTGGGCAAGACTCGGCTACTCGGACCCCAAGTTCTCTACTGAGATCATCAGAACCGACAGAGCGCAGGAAGGCCTCGACCCCAACACATACTATGTAGCCTTATGCGGCTCGTCTGGCAGCGGCAAATCATCCCTCCTCAATGCCCTGAGGGGGTTACGCAACAACCATCCAGACGCAGCGAGTGTAGGAACTACGGAGACGACACTTGAGAAACGAGAGTATCCAGGTGCTGCCTGCTTCGACCATCTCTCCCTCGTCGACTTTCCTGGGGCCGGAACTCAACGTGTGCCTGCCAAGGGCTACTTCAAGGGCAACAACCTCCACTGCTACGACTGCATCCTCATCATTTGTGGCGAGAGATTTGGTGAGGTAAGTAGCTTATGAGGTTACTCCCCCGGAGGCACACCTGACAGTTGGTTGCTCCTTAGATCGAGATCGCCCTCGTGCAAGCATGCATCGTCCAACAGAAGCGGTTCGCCATTGTTCGGTCGCGATCCGACGAGGCCATTCCTCGAGTCGAAGACGACAAAGATGTATCATTCAACGAAGCCAAGAAGATTTACATGGAGAACGAGGTCGCGGCTATTGCAGAGGAACTTAGGCGAACATCGCTACCCGGAGAAAACATAGCTGAGCTACTTGGGTTCTTCGTTCTCGTCAACAAGAACACACTCAGAGTTTTGACTATGGCGCCGCCTTACGATTGGCCAAAGCCAGCAAATGAAAAAGAAATCCACGAGCGCAGACTCCTTCAGTTTCTGGGTAAGGTCGGTGTAACGGATGAGCACTTGGCTTGAGTCGCTGAAGAAGATTGAGTGATGGCATGGTTGCGTTGGAACTCTTCAACATGTGATAGTCAACGATTGCAGAATATGGCAAGGACGGTCGTTTTGGAACGCGTTCTCACTAAGGACATTCGTTTCAGTCTGAGCCAGGAGTAGGAAGTGAATGTATAGGACGAAACACTGGCTCGCAGACTATGCGTCTGGCCCATCTTCCTTGGGGTTTGGTAGACCCATCGCTCCGCTATCTCTGCTCCTCTAAGCACGTCAATCTTAACCCTTGTCTCTTCACCAACCCGCAACCCAGCCACAATGATACACCCAGCACAGGCAAATTGGGGCTACATGAGCCCTCTTTCGGCCCCTCTCAAGTATGTCTTACGCCCTGTAGGCCTGGCAATTGATCTCAGCGGCAAATGCGGCATCGATGTTCAGCCTAACAGTCAGCCAGCCTCTTGGCACCGCCACGGCGGGTAGGCGTACTCAGTGATGGTGAAAGCAGGCTTATAACGATATTTCATTCCGCGTTTCGCGCTATTGAGAAATGATCATTGAATAAAAGGGTTAAGATCGCTATACCAATGCTTTACCGCATCCAAATCGACAGCCTGATTTGAATTGTCCCTCTTCAATATACGTGTCCAAGCAAATACGTGGTAGTTTATCCTTCTCGGACAATTCTTTTCGATCCTGCGACTAGCATGAGCAACCAAAATCAAGATCCCGGTCCTACGGTGGCTTCACCTCCAGCAGCTGAACCCTACGACTCCCTGCCAATTCCACCCGACTCCCAGTTTATCCGTGTTCTCGACATTCCAGCAAAGAGCTCGGCCGCCAATGACAGCCTGACTGGCTCCCTTAGGATTGTTGATCTCAAGGACTCACCCAAGTTTACCGCTCTCTCATACGTCTGGGGCAAGGCCTCAGGCAAATCAATCAACTCCAATGGATACGAAGTCAAGATCACAGATTCTTGTTTCGAAGCCTTGTCTTCTCTGCGAAAAACCCTGGGTGGTCTAACTGTCTGGGTCGACGCTATCTGCATCAACCAGACAGACAAGGACGAGAAGTCTGCCCAACTGCCGCTAATGGAACTGATTTACACCTGGGCGGAAGCCGTCTATATCTGGTTGGAGCCTGGTAACGAAAACATGACGGAAGCCCTGGAATACATGAGATTGGTATCCCAACATCACTTATTTTCTGTTGGTGTTCCATGGAGGAGTGAGAAAAGGACAATGGCGACCTTTGAAGAGAAAATTCGGTTTTACGCGAGCGCTCTCACAATGTCATCTTTCAAAGAATACATCAATGAAGACAGCTGGTGTATGTGCACTTGTGCTATGCTCATGTATCAAGATGCTAATAGCTTATACGTAGTCCCAATTAAACGCCCTGTCCCTAAGCAGCCTAGATATGAATGCACTGCCTTCTTGGAACTCATGGATCAAGACTGGTTGAAAAGGTCTTGGACCTTCCAAGAATTCGTCTTGGCTTCTAATCCTACTCTGGTTTTCGGACAAGTTCACGTTCCCTGGACACATTGGTATCAGGCACTTACCTGGACCCGTGACGTGCAACGTCCATACAGAGAGAGCACGTCTTGGAGAGCCCTCGAGAAATGGATGTCGCTCTCGAGTGTCTGGCAAACTCTTCCCCGGCCTTGTTCCTGGAACGGGAACTGGTTTCGCATGGTTCCAGACAGGGCAGGGGGCTTCAAGATCGGTTGTTCTGTCCAAGGGTATTTCCACACACTGGGGACGGGCAACCTGAAGCTCCTTGCATCATTGTCTAGCTTTATACTTCATACGTTAATTGTCCGGTATCTCCCTGACCTCATGAGAGTGTCAGGGTGTGCCGTGGCTAAGTCGGGGCCTAAGGCATTTCATGCAGTATTGAAGGCCTGTACTTCAGGAATATGTTTTCTATGTAGCTTATTTGTTTTTGTCTGGTTTTCTATCACCTACTATGGCAAGACATTTCGATCCTCGGAGGACAGAGGCTGTCGCCGCCAGCTAGGGGACCTTGAGCAGCGGAAATCACGGGATCACCTTGTCGGGCTTCTGCGAGCTATTAGAGAGCGTGAGTGTAGCTTGACAGAAGATCGGGTATTTGCTGTTGGAGCTATCTTGCCGCGGCTGGGTATCAAGCCACCTACGTCCAACTACAGAAAGTCAACAGCAGCAATCTACCAAGACTCTTTTGCGAGCTTGGTAGAACGGGATCCGTCTTTCATTAGCTTGCTGATTGACACTGGCTCGTCTCTTCCCGGGGCGCCCAGCTGGGTTCCAGACTGGAGTACGGTAGTTGATAGAAGTTGGCTATCGTCTTCCTACATGTACGATTCCATCCTGGATCCAACATGGTCTGGCAAGCAGTTGGCGGTGTCGGTTTCCGGTGGCAACCTTTTGGTACAGGCAGCCTTCTTTGGAGCTGCGATACACTGCACAGGCCCATTCCACACGGTTCAGTTTGACTCTGTGGGAGATATCAAACCTGAGATGCAGAGACGCCTTCTACACAACACCCAAGCATTGTGCCAATGGGTTATGAGGATCAGAAAAGACAAACTCGTGGATACTGAGTATGACTCTATCCCAAGGGGTATTCTCAGCACGCTCAAAGGATGCCACCTCGGACATGGCGATATTAATCGAGATTTACGCCAGGTTTTCAATAAGGTGTACGCGATCATGAGACGCCATTGCGCTCAGCTGGAGCAAGAGTTGGAAGAGGCAACCGGGATTATGCCGGCTACGCGAGCAACTCTCGACGACTTGGCTGCCGAGAAGCCATGTCTGTATTTTGTTATCAAGATGTGCAATGAACTAGCAGGCATACGAGGTTTGTTTCTGGACAATACTGGACTTATGGGCTCAGGGTCTGGCAATATGCTCGATGGAGATATGATTGCTCTCGTCAAAGGGGTTGCCGCGCCCATCATTCTTCGGCGGCAAGGGGACGGTGTTCAGGGAAATACATACACCGTTGTTGGGCCAAGCTTTATCGAAGGCTTGATGAACTTGACTGTGAGTCGCCTGAAAGAAATGGGCTTGGATTGGGAACGGGTTGACTTGGTTTGAAGCTGTACTCAAAATGGGGAATGGTTTTGGTGTGTGTGCTCGATATCTGTCTCAAGCGGCAGGGCATCTAAAAACTCGTAAAGAAAATCCTCTTCTCATATCAGTGGACCATCATCGGCCTATGCGCCTTGGTTGTAGCCCCATTTTGGGTAGCTTACCTCTGCCTGCAGTTAATCTGTGATTGCATCTGACAAAGGGGAAAGTGAATACGAACATCACCGAGTTCCCCCATTGGCGTTTGTGTGAACTATCGACGTGTGTCACAAGACTTTTTTCTAGAGAGAACTATTGATAGATGTATGGAGGCGGTTTGATCATATTGTTGCTTCCTTGCGGTAAACAAACAGGCACTTGCTTTGGGCGCTGTTCATCGTTGGCGGTTCAGGAGGCCGGTGGGCCGCCATTGTTGATGCCTGGCACTGCTCGCCAGATGCAGACGGGAACTGTTTTCTTTCTTCGACCTTAGCCTCACTCACCCGCCGAGACCTAGCATCTTCGAAATCCTCCCCACCTTTTCGGTTCACAGATTGCCTTCCATCATCTGTCACCAACCGCAAAGATGGATGCCAAAGACGTATCGGAGAGCGCCGTGTTCATCTCGTTCATGAACCAGATCCAAGATGCTGCGGCAAAGGCGATCGAGAGAAAGGGCGAGCTGCCAACAGATCACCTTTCTCAGAAGCAGGTCATCGCCAACTACACCAGGCAGGTCCTCGATTCTACGGCCCGTTTCAAGAGAGACAATGCAAAGACCTTGATCACCACTACCCAGATTCCCCGTGCCTATCCTCCTTGCGTCGTCTCTGCTCAGGATCTCGATCCAATCAAGATCACAGAGATGAGACTTGAGACTCACCATCGCGGGAAGAAGATCACCATGCGTGTGCTCACCCAGCCTGATCGGCTTCTAGGTATCGTCGCCATCGCAGAGGATGAGCATGGAACGGCGGTGCTGCTCCAGCTCTACCAGCAGCCCGGTGAAGACCTAGTCCCCCAGACCGAGATCCTTTCTCCTGGCAAGATCTGCATCATCAAGGAGCCTTACTTCAAGCAGACTACACGAGGTCCCTACTCTGTCAGAGTTGATCACCTTGGCGACATCATCTGGCTGAACTATGGGGATGAACGCATTCCCTCGCGCTGGCAGAAGTCTGCTGCCGCTTTGAACACTGACAGTACGGAAGTTCGCACACAGGGCAACCATGCTGTGCAGAATGAGAACTGGGCAGTGGCACAGCGACTGTATGAACCCCAGAGCCGCTCTCTGCTCAGAACATTAAACTGACCTTGTATCAGGTACACGACTGCCATCCGAGTGGCAAAGACACCTGAGGAAGAGCAAATTGCCTCCCTGAACCGCTCCCTGGCAAACCTCAAGCTCGGCCGATCCGAGAAGGCGCTGTCGGATGCCATCCAGGGTCACGATCCCGCTGCCCCAACTGACAAGTCTCTATTCCGCCTTGCTCGAGCTCTGTACGAGCTCAGAGACTTTGCTCAGTGCAAGGTCAAACTCGAACTGCTCACAGAGTCGTACCCAGACAACAAAGCCGTCGGCCTAGAGATGAAGCGTGTCAAGGCCAGACTCAACGAACAGCAAAAGGGCGAGTACAACTTCAGCCAGATGTACAAGCAGGCTAAAATGAACCCTCCCCTCATCGACTGTGCCGACTTCACCTCTCTCGTCGAAGTACGCACATCTCCCGGCCGCGGCCAAGGACTCTTCACCACCAAGGCCGTCTCTGCTGGAGACATGCTTCTCTGTGAAAAGGCATTCGCGTACAGCCATGTCCACGAAAAGGATGATTCAACTAATCTTTTGATAAACTTGGACACACAGCGAATGACTATCGGTGGCCAGGCGACCCTCTTGTCGCAGATTATGCAGAAGCTGTACCACAACCCAGAGATGTCTCGTGCGGTCCTTGATCTCCACCATGGGAACTACCAGCCTGTCACGGTCTCGGAGTGCGATGGAGCTCCTGTCGTTGACGCGTAAGTTGCGCCCAATATCAATGAGTAACCATTAACGACATGTCAGCTTCCTGGTCGAGAGAATCATTGCCCTCAACTCCTTCGCCACTCCCCGAACCAGCCGCGATTCGTTCGAAATGTCGATTGCCGGTATCAGCGGAGAAACAACCTTTGGAACATGTGGAATCTGGCTTCTCGCCTCCAAGCTCAACCATTCCTGCGTCGACAACTGCCGCCGCTCTTTCATCGGAGACATGCAGATCATCCGAGCCACCAAGGATCTCCCCGCCAATACCGAGCTTCACTTCGTCTATCGCTCCCCCGAGCCGATGGAATCATACCAAGATGTTCAGAAGGGTCTTTCCAACTGGGGATTCATGTGCAGTTGCGAGCTTTGCCTTGAGAGAAAGGCCACGTGCGATACAGTCCTTCAGAAGCGTCGGGAGATCGACCAGGACTTGAAGCGTCTCCTTAGCAACCGCCGATTTTCCCAAGTCACCAAGGCTCGCCAGTTGCTCAGCAAGCTCGAGCAGACCTACGTCGGAAAGGAACCTGACGCGCCTAAGCTAGAGCTCTCGCAGCACCGCATCGGCCTAGGTTGTCATCTCGTGGAGATGAAGCAGCCAAAGTTGGCCATCGAAATGATTGTCAAGGGTCTCGAAGCGCTGGGGTGTGTCATCATTGCGTGCCCTCCCGGCAAGGAGTTCACTCGGCCTAAGCTTGAGGTGAAGAAATGGGGCATCACGACTTGCCATCTGCCATGGGCTTTCCTTCAGCTCTACCAGGCATATGAGAGCATTGCTCCTGAGCTGTGCCAGGTTGCTCGTGGGTACCTTGAGATGTCCTATTGCATTGCCGTCGGAGAGAAGGAAACATGCCGGGAGACGGTCCCAGGCTTGTTCTGAAGGGAGACGCGCCTTCGTGGCTGACTGACACGGAGCTTGGGAAGGCTTAGGGGTTGCAGTCGCAAGAAGCCAGGAATGACGCCAGGGGTTAGAGGATGTTCGGCGTGAACCTGCTGCACCAAGGCTTCGAATCGATCCGTATCAACACGTCTGACGATGAAGCGAGAAACAAAGGTTTTTGGTGAGTGGATGGTTGCGCGTAAGGCACTCTGCGCAGTGGGTTTCACTTGGGTTGTCAGGGAGTCGCATGGGGACTGTTATCAGTGGACTGGTCATTTTGGAAGGAGGATGGACGTAATAGTTGATGATCAAGGTGACGTGTAAGAACTACCAGTACTCTAGAGTACTCTCAGGCCGGGCGCCTCTTGCTACTATCAACCCTCTGGGTCCCTTTACATCTGCTCCCCTCTACCCCGTGACTGAGTCCAGCTAAGGGGGTTCGTCCCAAGCACATCTAGAGCCTAACCTCAACTACCTGCCCTCCAGAAACAGTGTCCGAACCCCGGCCAGCCGTGCCGACGTAGACACTCCGACCATCCTTGCTCAAGGCCGAGCTAGTTGGGCTCGCGAGCACGCCTTCCAGAATCGTGACACGCTCCCCATCTGGAGTAATCTTGACAAGCGAGTTTGTCCAGAACGCGACGTAAGCATTGCCGTGCTTGTCAATGACAAAGTCGTCCGGGGCGGCGGCTGAGCCTGCGGGAAGTTGGGCAATGATTTCGCCATCTCCAATCTTGTTGCCAAACTGGTCAATCTTGACACGCCCAAAGAGCCGACGGGCTGTGTTGGTGAAGTAGAGATGGTTCTTGAAGATCTTGATACCGTTGACGCCCAGCGGGTACGAAGGGTCAGGTACGGGTGCGAGTAGATCATCTTGGAAAACATCTTCGGCAGTGCGCTTCTTCGTGTCGATGCGCACAATCCTTCCTCTTGTAGAGTCTGCGCCGAGAACGATGTGCTGATGACGAGGAAGGGTGGTGATGCCATTCACGGGGCCAACGTTTGTCCCTTCGATGATGACGTCAACTGAAGCAGCGTCGCCAGCAGATTTCCCACTCTTTTCGAAACTGACGAGCGCAATCTTCATGGACCCATTGTGGAACTGAGCCGTTTCCGTGTCGAGGTTGCTTCCGGCCACGGCATAGATGTCTTTGCCGACGGGGGTAATTCCAGTGAGTGCGTTGACTCCTTCGATACTGGCGACAACGTGGGCTTGGGGATTCTTTTGGTAAGGGTCCAGCGAGTAGATTTGGCCTTGGCTGATGGTGTTGAGAATGAGGTTTCCGTTAGGTCTCACGGCGAGGTTTTCGACAAACACGCCCGGAATCTCAACCAGTTGTCGGACGCGAGGCTGGGAGCTTGCGTTAGGGACGATTGGGGACGCTGAGATGCCAGTGAGAAGGCTAGCGAAAGTGACTGAAAGTGTAGGACGCATGGTGACTGGTTACTCGGGCCTTTGACGAGATCGAGATGTCCGAATGCTGTTGTGATAATGCCTTGAGGACATCATCCAAGAATGCTTAACTTATATTCCAGAATTCTGCCCTCAGCTTCCTCCACGCATTGCGTCCACGGACAATGCTGACAATTCTTCAACCTAGCCCAGGGTCTATCTCCTTGCTTAACTCCGCCTCCATCTGCGTCGCATGGTCAAATCCTTCGATGTTAACAAAGGGTTAAGCTTGGAAGCTCGGACACAAGTTCACCCCACATCAAATGCCTTTGGTTGCGGAGTTTGTCGCTTAAGCGCGAGAACTGGGTATGGCGCAAACTCCACGGAGTTGGCACATTAGTCAGGGGCATTCCGATATGTCAGCTTACTTCTTTGTGCTGATCTGCACGAACCAGATATCTTCTCACTCTTACGGGGGGTTTTTTTTTTGTTTGCTGCATCTCTTATTCAAAGATTGGCGGGATTGGCGGGATTGGCAAACGGGTTTATGCTTCGCATCGGCCCGTTTGCGGTTTGTCCTACTTCAAAAAACAAGTTTGCATTCACACGAGGAAGCCTGCGCTCCCGATCCCTGTCAACGCAGTATTCAACATGAAAGCCTGCTAAGTCAATGTGTTCTTTTTATAATTGGAACCCCAGCTCTTGATGGGTTAACTGAGCCAGAAGATCGTGCCTGCTAAGTCTATTGCAGTAGAGACAGTTGAGGCAATTCGGAAAATGAGGCAATACCGTGGGTACTTGTTGGCTGTATACACTCAGGCTGTAGGTTTGCTCCCTGTAATTAGCAGCCGTCTCTGGCAGTGCGGATACCTTCACATAAAGGCACGATGGCTGGCTACTCCAAGACAGCTGAACCGAAGAATGCCTACTGTAATAAGCAGTCAACTGTGCTGTGTGAAACGGCAAGGCGTCATCTATAGCGGTAAGCCTTATCCATTTGTTACTGTATTACTGAGGCTTGGGTATGAGGTTTAGTTGTGTTACAGCTGCGTTCTTTCCATTGAGTTGCCCCGAAGCCCCTACCCCTTGGTCTTGTGTAGCCTTTTTGGGAAGCTGTGTGAAACAGTCGCTACAGGCCAGCCTCAACCTGCCATGAAGCTACACCCTTAACAGGTTGATTTCTCCCTTCCCCGCCTCCAGTCTCTGTTCTTCACCAATTTGTCATTTGTCGCCTGCTTTCCTCCAAATCACCACTAGCGATATGGACCAGTGTCAAACAGCTGATGAGCACCGGCTTACAAGGCCAACAGGGGGCGAATCACACACGGTACCAGATCACAGCGGGCTGGTGCAAGAGAGCTGTGCCAGTAGTGGGGAAACACTCCCCGGAGCACCGTCCCAACAATCCGCCGAACTCGAGTCATTCATCTTGCCGCCCAAGTCAACAGCTAATCTGTCGTCCATGACTTGTGTCTCTCCAAGCCCTCCGCAGGCTCTCATACCAGGAACACCCAGGTTTCTCTTCAGAGTTTGGGCGCTGGAAGCGGCATCTCTATTGCTGAGCTTCTCATGCTTTATTGGCAAGTTCAAAGCCACAGCATCCTTGGCCCTGTCGCTAACTCGTTTGGTTCCTTGACACAGTTATCATCATCGTACTCGCCCATTTCGACCAGAAAGGCTTGCCCGACTGGCCCCTCAGCATTACTCTGAACTCGTTCCTCGCCTTCTTCACGACTCTGATCAAGGCAGCCTTCATGCTTCCCGTTTCTACCGCTATCAGCCAGATGAAATGGAGTTGGTTCCTTCAAGACCGACCGATATATGACTTCCATATCCTCGACCAGGCCAGCAGAGGGTTACACGGTTCTCTCATGTTGTTGTGGCGGGCTCGCTTCAAAAGCTTCATCTCGCTTGGGGCCGTTATCATCATTACGAGTACATTGACGTCTCCAATCACGCAGCTGGCCATCAATTACCCCATGAGAGATCGAGAAGTTCCCAGGGGTGCCTATACCAGGGCCATCCGGAAGATTGAGACACCGTCTGATTTTTTGCATTCCGCGACGAGTAAGGCCATTCATTTGGCAACAGTCTTGGACAATTCCTTACTCAACAACCCAATGCCCCCCCTCAAAGCCTTCTGTTCGACTGGTAATTGTACATTCGACAAGTATCACACACTGGGCGTCTGTGTAAAGCTGGCCAATATATCCTCGCATTTGAAGATCGAGAGCTTCAAGGGTCTAGAATCACAGGATCTACTTCCACTAGACCGCGAGTTTCTGACGGAAATGATGCTACCTCGTGGGATCAGGGTATGGAAGGCATCCCTTTCCGAGCAATTGTACCTCCTGCACTGGGACCCATTCCCCTTCATTACCGACATATTGAACGGAAGTGACACTTTTGGATTCCGTCATGAGATGATTTGCTACGGACTAGAATTGCTTCTTTTGTTCTGATTTTCACTACCCCAGTCTACAACGATACAGTCTCAACGGTGGCCGATATTCAATTGGCTAACGGATCCGTGAAAGTGAGTGACACATTCTGGCACGAGGCTTGGGAGGTCCTGTTCTATCTTTGCGTCCAGTCCTATCGTACCAAAGTCCAGATGGGTGTGGACGAGACTCGCATGGTAAGCTCGATAGCCATGCCAATGGAGCCAAAAGACAACGCCTTTTTGGATACCAAGTGTCCACCGATATTGTATGCCCCACAAGATGTACGCGAGAAAAACTCAGAGCGACGGAACGAGACATTATTCCTACGTGGCCCAGCGGAGAACTCGTCGCGTCCGGGCTCACACCCGGAAGCCTTTAGTGCGAATTATTTATCCCTGGAACGAACGGCAGAGGCACTAAGAGACGGCCTCACGAGTCGGGCGATGGGCAGGTACTACGGTTTGGGCTTTGCTAGTCCCTCCATCAGGGCCTCGAAGCCGACAGAGTTTCTTCGAAGTCTCTATACTGCTGTACTCTTTCACCCACAAAAATTACTCAACCATACCGCTCGTTACAACAGTCTCGACAACCTTTACCTGAATGTGGCGACTGCTTTATCTTCAGTGTGAGTCAAGTCAACCCTCTTCTTCGTTAACATTGTCGATCTGGACCATACACTCACACTTGGCTGCTGCCTCTGAATGTTAGTATACGACGAGCCGACCTCAATTATACAGAACACGGCTTCAACGTTACGGGAAAGGCCTGGACATCGGAGGCATACGTACAAATCCAATGGGGATGGCTTTCATTTCTCGCGTTTGAGCTTGTTCTTGCGGCTAGCCTCTTGGCCATGACTATCGCCACTCAGAAGGGCAACCAAAAAGCAGACCGAGAAAATTACGACATGGTTTGCGACCTGAAGGATTCTTCCCTAGCGGCTTTGGTTGCACTTGACAGCGACTGTCGAAGCGTGATGGGAGATGGACTTGTTCCAGTAAAGGAGTTGGAAAAGACGGCAAAGGAGGTACACATGAGGCTAAGTGGAAACAAACTCGTTACTGTGGCTGCTACCGATGACATTCAGGGAAATTGACGGCATCGTGGTTGGTATATAGGTCGATGTATTTTTGTGAGCACCGGTTAACCGCTCTTTTCTAAGGCGATGGCCTGAGAGATGAAATCCTTGACGGTCTGGCGAAATGTGCGATATTCGTATCCGAGTTCTCTACCTGCGGTTTCTCCGTCCAGACTCTTGCTCTCGTCGATAACCTGTTCTTCCAGCTTGATGACCTCCTTCAACTGCGGAAACTCTTCCACCATCAGCTGAGCTGCTAGTCCATATGAGAACTTTTCAGGCGCAGTCGGCGTGAACCGCTTTCCTCCAGCATCCTTCACCAGGAGAGCCTGAACATGGGCAGTGGCAAGATCGCGAACGTCAATCCAGAACGGAACCCTCGACACAGGCAGAAGAGAGACTCCTTTCGCCACAGACCAAAGCACCGCATTAGACTCATTGAGTTTGTCGATACCAGAGATTGGGTGTACAACAGGCCCAAAAGTCATTGGAGGACAAAGAGTAACAATATCAAAGTGTGGCTTGCGCTCCTCGACAAACTTCCAGGCTTCAAGCTCCGCAAACTTCTTGGAGGCTCGGTAGGCAACCACTGCGTCACTTGTGGGGGCAACAGATTCTTCATAAGTGAGGGGATTCCAGTCTTTGCTTGTGTACGCATAATTGCCTTTTCGTGCGATGTCGACGACAGATGCGAATGAGGAGGTGATGACCAAGCGGGAGATTGCACGGTTTGTAGTGCAGGCCTCTAGGATTGCTCGAACGCCGTTGATTGCGGGAATTATGAGTTCTTTCTCATTGTCGGTCGTGTCGTAAGTAAAAGGCTACATGTCAATCAGCTGCGTTCACCTGGCAAAGGTTCATTAGACAACGAACGCTGGCAACATGGATCACACCATCAACGCCTTGGACGGCCTCTTCCAGTCCGCCTGGATTCTCAAAATCCTGGATCTGAACAAACTCGAGATTTGCAGCATGCTGAGGGCGGGCCTTCTTCATTACGTTCCCCTTCTCTATCGACCTCGTAGCCCCGCGGACTTTAATGCCGCGTTCCAATAAGGTATCGACGACATGGGCGCCGATGAAGCCAGTGGCCCCCGTGACGAGGACGAACTTACTACCGCATATTGTGAGCTAAGGTGGAATAAGGATTTTGCTTGGGACTTACTGTGGCTCCAGAGACATGATATATGATGTCTATGCAGAATCAATCGAGCGTTGCATCAGTTCGAAGCTCTGTAAGCGGTTTTAAGGTATCCGCAACCCCCACACATTGGGGGTGGACCTCACCTCGGAGACTTCTCCAAGCCGATCTTTCAATCACCAACCACTCAAAGACGTGAATATCGCAGTATAATACATCTTATTATTGTAAATAGAACATTTTTTTCAATCTCATCACCGTGTGGGCTGGCTCCTAGCCTCTGTTGAGGAAGCCACGTAGCCAAGCAGCAAGGCAGCCATAGCTTTCCTTAAGTTCATAGCACAACGTACTTCGAACGAGGTGAACAAGATGATCTCTTCAGCCCTAGGTTCTTCATCCAACTTCTCTGTAAGCATGAGGATGACATTCTTACTCAGATGGCCCGGAAACGGCTATTAAAGCTTGAACTAAGACCGGAATGACATAATGATGATCAGCGACCAACATGACGCTCCCAGTCAAAATCCCACAATCCCAATCTCATACCATGCCCACTGATCTCATCTTACACTTCTTTGTGAATTACTATGGGCTATCTACTGTTAAGCGGAGGCACAGTTCTCATCCACGGCGAGAACGACAAAGTCACCGCCAGAAAGACAGATATTCTCATCGAAGGTGATCACATCTCCAAAATCGAGCCGGAAATCGAGCTTCCGAGTGACGCCGATATCATCGACTGCACTGACAAACTCATATCGCCTGGCTTCATCGACACGCATCACCATGTCTGGCAGGCACCTCTTAAAGGGCTCTTTGCCGATTGCACTTTTTCGCAATACTTAGGAATCAGTGGGTGCAATGTTGAAAGCGACTCAACCCATACTAAATCGTTCAGGAACTATTGCCAGCAAGTACTTTACCGCCGAGGATGGCTTCTGGGGGAACTTGGCTGGGTGCATGGAGGCTATTGATGCAGGGACGACGACAGTGCTCGATCATGCACATCTCAACTGGAGCCGAGATCACAGTAAGTCGTTGAACCTAATCATCGAGGCCCCCCTAAGCGTTTTCTAGGCAAGCATGCCATTGCTGGGACCATCTCTTCGGGAATCCGATCCATCTTCGCATACACTCCAACGGTTCGTCTTGACCAGCATGAACCACAACTCAAGTTCGATGACAAACCCGTAGCCGACTGGGTCATGGACACGTTTGAAGAGTTGGCAAAGTCTAGTCCTTTAAGCGAGAAAACCTCTCGAGTCAAACTGGGGTTCGGCTTCGACTACTACTTCCTCCCGAAGGACACAGTTATAGGACTGTTCAAAAAGGCACGGTCACTCGGGGCAAGCGTCATCACATCGCACTGCAACATCTTCAAGGGCGACATGTCTATCGGTGTGCCAGCTCTGCTCAAAAAGTATGGTCTTCTCGACGACAAGGTCGTGTTTGCACATGGCGGAAGTATCCGGCCGCAAGATGCAGAGTTTCTTCATGAAGCAAACGCCTACGTATCGGTTACACCAAGCACAGAACAATCCATGGCCGTTGGTCCTTCAGTTTGCTTCCGCGATGATCTACCTGGCATGGACAAGCTTTGTTCTCTCGGCATTGACTGTCATTGCGCAACCAGCTCTAGCATAGTCAACGAGATGCGCATGGGTTTGCAGTTTGCTCGTGGCCTTGACAGCAAGAAGCACCTCATGAAAGGCCAGCTTCCTGATGACGTGTTCCACAAGGTCGAAGAAGTGTACAACATGGGCACAATCCAAGGCGCACGAGCCCTAGGCATGGAAAAAGACATTGGCAGCATCGCCCCCGGCAAAAAAGCCGACCTAACCGTCATCAACGCCATGAGTCCCGCCATGTTTGGAGCGGCCCAACAAGATCCTATTGGCGCAATCGTATTTCACTCCGGCATCGGAGATATTGACACTGTCATTATAGACGGACGAGTACGTAAGCTTGATGGAAAGTTGCGTTGTGTGAAACAGTTTGAGTGGAAGGATGGAGGTTTCGTCAAGGGCAGTAAAGAGTTGGCCTGGCCTGAGGTCGCTCAAAGGACTCTGAAGATTCAGAAGCGGTTGGTGAAGAAGATTTTGGAGTATGATACTCGAAAGGTGGGCGATCAGGTGGCCAAGATGATCAATGTTAAATAGAACCGGACAGGGAATCTCCCACTTCCGCTTTCGATTCACGAGTGCCCAGTTAGCCATCATTTGTCCGCCCAGAGAACATGAATACTACGACCATACGCCCTGGGCATATCAATCAGAGTCCCAGGGTCATTCACACTCAGCCTCTCGCTGTGGGATATCCTCGCATACGTCATTATCATCCAACTCGGCCGCCAATTCGTCTATAAGCCTTCAGATAACCATCGCAATACAAAACAATATAAAAAACACGCAAATTATGCCTCCGGATACTTCTCCCCCCATCGTCTACAATATTCTGCGCCGTCTTCACCTGATATCGGATCTACGATAAAAACGTCAGTTGCTGCAACTCATGGCACCCATAAATTGAAGCTCAACTTACACACGCGGTATGTGGCAGGCTGTCCTTTGCTTTTTATCCGCAAAACTCGAACGCGTCTGTTGTTTTCATCGCAGCGTGTCGAAACCTCGTATCGAACCCCATCACCATCATAGGCGACGTCCGGGGAATCTCCCCATAAAACAATCCGCATCCTCTCCGTAAAGTCGTCAAACATCCGCGAAAGAAATAGTAGAAGTCGGTTTGTGAAGCTGGGAACTGGTCGCTGCCCGATTTGATCGTGTGTATCCGATTGAGGCGTCTCTCGTAGCTCGCCGAAAACAACTTGGTCGTGCGAATCTTCCACTCTCTCCACTCTGAGGACCTTGGTGGCTTTAGGGGTCCAGTCGTTGGAATACGGCAGGGCGTAGACCACTGGCAGCAAAACAGCCAGCACAGTAAAGAACTTCATCTTGAAATTTGTTAGAGGCACGTAGAACGAAGCAAATATGACGAGCACCCAAGAATCCGGCATTCCCGGAGCATTTATACACGCAAAGTCACTCGCAGCAATGCCTCATCCCTCAGACTCCGCCCGGCACAGTCATGCGACAAAGGATTCAAGCTTTTAGCAAGCATTGGATAACCCGTATAGATTGGTCGATCTCCATCTTACAGGGGGTAAAGACCAGATGGGGGGGCTGAGTCGCACCAGGGTGACATCTTTTGACAAGCGCACCGACGGCACGCGCATCAAACAGAGAGGAACACTGATTCGGCGATAACTGGATTAGGAAAAGGCCGGATCTGTTGGTTGCTGTATTTAAAGTCACGTACGACCCTTCGTTTTTTATCGCCAAGTAATGAATTGCAGCAGAGTTGGGCTCGGATGCAGTGGGCGTCGACATGGATGTTGACTCCAAGCCCTGTTTCATGGCTGACAAAAGGGCCTCTGATGCTGAAAATAGCCAATCAAGGCTAGCAGAGGAACCTGGTACGCGCGAACAAATGAGATTGACAGATGGATTGCAGGGGTATGAGCCGTCACCAACGCTGTCTGCGGTCTCAGCCTTTAGATCAAAGATCAAAGATCGAACTGATACAGAGTTAATAAATGCGAGAGCTGTTCTTGATATTGTTCGGCTTCCAAGCCATGGAGGACCAACAGCTTTCTTCATCTCGCTCTCGGTCAACTCCACGAAGCCATCCAACAACACCAAAACAACCCTGCTCAAGATCCGGTCTAGACCGTCTTGGCATACTCGTCACCGTAAGAGCCAAGCCCCTTCCTTCCTTGGCACCGTTTTCCCTTTTCTCTTTTGCACATTTGTACCGTAATTCCCACAGCCACGGTCATCGCGCCCTGTCCAGCTGGTATTGTCCAACAGCTTTCTCGAGTCGGGCACAAGCCAGTTGTTCCAGACGCAGGCGCATGCATGTTTTATTCCCGGGGTAAGTCACTGTCCGCGTTTGACTGGTTGTTCAAGATGCGGGGGACTTGAACCATTGGCAGTGGCGCACCGTTTGGTTCCGGAGTCAACCGATTAGAACAACCTCACATCATTGCATGTTCAAGACCGCCAAACCATTCTGCACGACAACATCCGTGTTATCACCAAGCCCACCTTCCGACATCTCGCTCGTCAGGGTAGTGTCGTAGGTCTCTCGGTATGATCAGCTATGCACCCTGTCGACGTACTCACGTAGCCTATTTCGTAACTGGACTGTTGCATGTGCACAGGTCAAACTTCGATCATAGCTATTTATTTGCCAATCATTGAACACGCTCGGGAATGCCACATCTGTATATCTGTGGGGAAGAACTCAGCCATGTAAATTGATCAACGCTGCTCTGGTATACATGCTCGGGAGGGCAACTAGCTAGATTGCCCATATTGTTCAACAGTTGGGACATCTACACGCTGAATTAGACGCTCAAGCTGTCTCTGACCTCTGGTGATGGTTGTAGTGAGCCTCATTCGGCCCTGACTCCGACTCCAACAGGTGCCCAACTATCTAACTTGTCGTTGGAGATGAAGGGGGAGTCTCTTGTTCGGCCTGGGTATCGGACTTTTCATCGGCGGTTCCATCATCTTGTTGAGTAGAACCATCGGTTTTCTCGTAGGCTAGGGGCTCTACAACTTCCACGGGCTGCGCAGTGGATGGTTCATCCACTTCATCACCAGACTCATCGCTGCCCAAGGGTTTTTCCCGGCCCCAAACCTCAGGCTGGCTAAGTACGTCGTAAAAGATCGGTAAACGTTTCAGGAAGACTTTCAACTCCCCATTTGCCTCTTCTACACCCAACCGTTCCCTTTGGACCAAGCGACGTATCATGGCGTTCTTGAACTCGGCCCCAGGATGCTGGACGAAACTCAGGGCGCGGCTAAAACGGGGCACACATGGGCCCGGAACTTTTCTGTGTGTGGGAAAGGCTTCCATGTACATCTTGGCCCATCGATCCACTCTTGAAATGTGGTTGTCGAAGGAGATCGAGAGCATGCGTTCGATAAGTTCTATGGGCACGTGTCGCGGTCTGGTACATGCAGGGGGGTGGGCGCAATTGCACAAGTGAAAATGTCTGAGGTGAGCTCTGCCAGTGAAAGTCAGCGAGAGCACAGCCCCGGACCGATGTGGCGGTAATTCAAACCTCAGTCTATCCATGTTGATGAAGCCATCTTGACAGACGTGGCCTTTGGTGGTGAGTCTACCGACACTGAAAGGGCAGGCAAGTCGATAGCTGGGCATCTTGGCGGCTATTTGGAGACGACAATAGGCAACCAGAGTAGATAAATTGATGGGAGGTAGTAGCTGATGATGACGAAAGTTGGATGTGTGATGCCGGCGAAGGATGTTGATGCAGAGTCCGAGTTATTCCCATCCTCGGCAGTTCGAGGGAGGGCCCAGAATCGGCTCCATCCGGGGGAGGAGCTTCGAGGAAAACCACAGCGCGGGGAAGGAGCCATATCCGAGCAGAGCCTCAAGTCGAGTGGATAAGGTGAGTTGGCAACCGCCAGTTGGCGTATGCAGCTCCATCCATGCGTGCAGCTCCCACCAGCCAAATGACACTGCCTTGGACAGTCCTAGTGGCGTCGGATCGTCAATCATGATCCCAGTCAGGACATGAGATTTGATAGCTGCGATGTTTTGACAGCTTCCCGTGTCGACCGATGCGACGCTGCTGTGCACCTGCCGGCACCTGCTCATAAGCCGGGCGGAATGTTGATGATGCACGCATGCACCGCGGCGTAAGATCCAATGATGGCCCGCCCTCGGATCCCGGGGAATCGTCCGAGCATGATATACCCTTGTCTGATTCCCCTCTCGAAGACTCGAATTATCCAATAGTGACCAGCATGCTGGCTTGGTCTGAGGTGGCTTTGAGTGAACTGTATTTAGATGTCTTAGTGTCTTTAGTCGACCGGCGAGAATATTGAGAGTGCATGAGATACATCCCCCGACCGTGTAGTCACCGTTAGGGTGCTCATAAAACTCGCTGGCCTCCATACCTTTGCTGGTGGCGATTAGCTTGCCTGCATTCTCATCGTTCATCCCGAATCCAAAGGAAATGGTTGCCTTGACACTTGTGCACACCGAGCTAGCGTTGCACTCGGCACACACAAAGAATAGGCAGAAGAACAAAGCCATGTAAGCAGCTTGCTTGGCTATCGGTTGAGGCGTCCCTCCAGAGCACTGACTAGAAATGCAGTGCAAAAAAGACTCGACCGAACATGGCCTCGGCTCCGACACAACTCTTGCTGCGTCGATTCCTGAAGGCTGGCGGTCCATCAACGGTTCATGGCCGCCTAGCCATGCGTGTCGAGCCCCCCTCTGTCCCCGACCGAATCGAAGAAATGAACGCCCAGATCAGGGCCCTCGAAGTCCAACTAGGACACAGGGGTCATGACCCAAAGGCTGCGGTCCAAGACATCGAGAGCCATGGCATGTACCGGGACTTGAGAAGAATTGCAGGGGGTGGTGACTAGGCATCGTTTGCGCTTGCAAACAATCTCATTCTCGTCTTTAGGGACATGGCGTCAGGGGCGGAGTCAAGGTGTTATGCGCGAGTACCGGCTATGCCAATTGGCAAAACGACATCGGGCGAAAGGCTCATTCGGATCAAGGGAATTAGAAGGGTGTACAGGGATTGTTTTTGGTATCGAATTGTTCAAGATTGGGAGGCGTTCTGGGCAACAGAATAAACATTGTTCAAACATTCTCGTTGCTGTCTGCTAAAACATGACTGAAGTTGACCGCTCGCCATATGGAGGCCATCATCTCTCTATCAACCTTTCTGTAATTCGCAAATGCGTTGAATTGAAAATTCCGTTACTCGCGAATGCGGTGAATGCACCTGCGATTGTAATTTCTATCACAACCTGATTTCCCCCTCAGTGAGTACTAAAGGTGCAGTGAAGGACGCCTTGTCGACCACAGCCTGGTTTCGGCAGATGGGTATATCCGTCGGCTTGCGACGCATGCCGAGACTGACAGGTGGCAGACGAATGCTGTGCTGCCTACGGAGTACGGTGTGCCTACCTGCAGCTTCAAGCCACTTGTGACACGAAACCTGACGTGTCGCCAGCGAGCCACGTAAGGTGATATCTTGGCTGCTTCGCCGCATCAAATTGACACAACTCTCAAGAGATTGGATGCCAGCTACGATACATCGCCCAGTTCACGCGCGTGGCTGGAGTGAGCCTGCATTGCGTTTTCACGGCCACGTCGAGCGTGTGTCAATAGTTCTTGGCGACGTGCATGAATCCCAGACATCGTGGGGGTTAATACACTTCGCAACCGCTGTCACGGTACACCTATCAACGCTTTTCTAATTTTAATCATGTGCTCGATCATTGGAAGAAATCGAAGTTTGTCCAGTGGCCCGAACTGCACACGAGGTGAGACCGCATAACTCCCTACCGACGGAAGGACAGCAACGAGCAACAGGTCAGGGGTGTTTACAGAGGCTAACATCGTTCTCAACATTTCTCCATCAAATATGTGCAGGCCAAGTAGACAAAAAGATAGCCGTGCTTACAGACGTGCAAGTAACAAACAGCCTGCAACAAAAAGAGACACAGCCAGCAAAAAATATGCGTGTTTTAATAGGAAAAGCCCGATGCGGGGGTCGAACCCGCAACCTTGAGATCGCGTACTCTCTTGCATTTAGATGCGCAAGATAAGAGTCTCACGCTCTACCGATTGAGCTAACCGGGCCCAATCTGTTTTTGCTCGACGGCCTCGAGATTGGTCTCAAGACCGCGTTGCTAGACGAGCCTCGACCGAGCAGTTTGGTGCACTCTAGACAGCTCCACGAACACCCAACAAAGATGTCAAGGCTATGATAAGTAAGCCATTATTTTCGCTTCAAAATCATTGATAAAAGAAACCTAACCCTCCGTATAGGCAATCTCTCAATACACCATTTCGCGGAACCACCCCCATGACCCTTCAAGGCGGCTTGCCAAGATTCCAGACACTTTTCAGATACCTCGAACGGCCAGCTACACTTAATGCTCAACACTAGCATGTCGTCCATCATTTCATAGTTGAAATAACCGACGTGAGAGCTGTTAGTGCTGTACAGGGCCAAGAATCTCAGCTTGGGCATGCAGTGCACAGCTTCGACTGCGATGCTGATCAAGTGGTTGTTTAGTCCAGGCAGCTCATCGATGATCATCTGCTCCGACCGTAGAACTAGATGTTGTAGGCCGTAGCATTCTTGGTCCATGGCTCTAAAGAATGCAAAAGCGTCAATACTATAATTGATAGAGAGGCGCGTGAGGTGTCGGCATTGGCAGGCCAGACTCGACCCAAGCTCCGCGAGATGCGGGCTAGGCCGTGGGTAACTTTTGAGGTGTTGCAGTTGGGTAATCCGAATTTCGTTCAAGGATGACGGCCAGGTCGATATAGCTTTTGAAAGATCCTCGTCAAATCCATGCTTCATCTTCCAGTGCGCATACCGTCTGACCTCCCAAATAAACACCGTGAGAGCTGGGAGACAGCCTATGATCTCGCCTATTGCTCTTGGCTGGAAGTGACGGACACTCCTCTGTGAGATGAGAAGGCTGGTGATGGCTTGCACTCTTGGTAGGTCACTCACGACCGCAAAGTCCAGGTCAAGTGAAAAGTGAAAGTCGGACTTGGCAGCGTCAAGGGTCTTTTCCCACAACCAAGGGGGAATAGTCGTGGGTAGGAAATCCCATCCATTGCCGACATATATAACCACAGGGTTGGTGCGTCTCTGGACCTTTGTCACAGTCCTCTGCCAGTAACTCATAGAGTCTGCAATAATCTCCAAAGCTATGCCCTCGCGGTGGACTTCATCTCTTCTCCACGTGACTAGTTGGCTGAATAGGGCACATAGAGTCTCCGTGAAGGCGACGTTGTTCTGTTTCTGTTGGCGTTCCAAACCCGGCAGGTGTCGATTCGCGCCGGCTCCATGTCTAGCCACCATAACCATCTGGCCTATATTGCGATCTCGTCTTGTGCGGCCGAAAATCTTTCTTTGAAGATGGCCATGCCGAGGGAGCTCTAGTGCGAGACCGATTTCTCGTAGGTATGCTCTTCTTTGTTGTACCCGAAACATGGCTTGGAAGGATTCTAGTTCGGATCTTGATACGGAGGGTTTTGAATGAGGCTTTTTCAAAGATTGGCTGCCATTCTGGAGCAACCGTCACATACCCAGTAAGAGTTTTCCCATTGTGAGATTCGACCTCGGCAAGACGAGTCAGAATGTCATGTCGGAGCTCGAAGGGGAGCTTATACCAGGACATGTTGCTGCTGTCAGGGCGTTTGTTCTTTGTTGGGGACGGGCAGATTGCGGGGAGGGTTGGAAAAATTTTCTCTCTACTTGATCACAGAGAAGTGTGTCATATTTATATGCGTTTGATCTATTATCTCAAATGGGCCGAAAACGCTTTAGGTTTATGTATTGCAGAAGAGGAGTCACCATGAACAAGGTTGACGCAACTAACCGCCATCATATGGCAGTGAATGTACCTTGCATATCAACTCTCCCTAGCCCAAGGCGCACTACCGTCTATTCATCCAAGCCAACTCATTCCTATCCGCCGTTGAAAAATCCGTACTATGAACCTTGTTCCCCTGCCCTTGGGACAACAGTCGGCCGGGGTGAAAAATAAGAAACGCGACCATGACACCAAGCATCAGCGACGCATCCATCACATACAGCATGGCCTCGTTCTCGCTGATGAAACCGTGGAAGCCCTGGACAAACTCTATGGCCCTGACAAGATTGCGTATCCAAATGGCGATGACGGAAATACCCAGCATCCAGACGTAAGGTTTCCAAATCCCAGCGAACAGGGTCTCCTGGCATGCCTTCCTGTAGAACCTGAAAACCAGGTAAAAGTATATCGCCAACACCAAGAGCTGGAATAAGAGACCTCCAAGGACGACTTTGTCTCCAATCTTCATGATCTTGGTGCTGCCTGTAACCTGTACCAACGAACCTCCAATTTGTGTGCAGAATGCGATGATATCGGTCAAGATGAACAGGGAAGTCGGACTACATTTTCGCTTCGGTTGGCCAAGGAGAACTTGTTTATATCTGCCGAGGGTGACGTAGAGCGTGGCGCAAATAAAGACGGGGGCGACGAGGATGAGCATGAGCTGAAGCATAAAGGGCTTGGGCGAGTTTGGTTTGCTGCCGGCCCAGGCTCTGCCATAGTAACCGAATGTTTCGCCTGACAAAACGTCAGAAATGGTCGAATCCTGTAGGTTTGAGCAAGACTTACAGATACCACCCAGCACCATTGGGATGAAGTAGTTTGTCTTGTAACGCCTAACGCCGGCGATATGAATTATCGTAACAAGGGCAAAGAGGGCCATGAAGATGAAACCAGCCGCCTTTGACGGGGTATAAGGGTAGTAAAGGACCTTGCCATCCTCAAATTGGACGAGACCCATCTTGCCGTTGTTTTTGAATGAGTAAGTCTTGGCTAGTGAAAGAGAGCAAGGAAAGTCTTACCAACAGGGCGTCGAGGAGACGCGGCGGGGTTTTATTCTGAAAGGGACAAATGTCATAGGTGCTATTTTGAATCGAACTGACCTCAAGACAGCCAATTGCCTGTTTTACGGATTCGATGCGTTTAATATTGTCGCAAGTGAAGCGCAGGGACCCTGACTTGCGTGTCAAGCGAACCGTGATTGGCAACAGTCCAAAGTACAAATACGAAAATTAAAATACGAAAGCGCAAATTATGCCACTGCTTCCTAGCGTTTAAGTACGAGCTGGTGGAACATGTGGCGTTAGCAATCGTTGCTTAGGTTGATAGTCTCACTTTGAACTTTGAGTTGTGCTTCCATCCTCATTGTCGGATTGGCCAGGTTTGTCAAGCAGAGGACAGGCGACATGTGAGCACATAGAGCAAAGCCTTTGTAAACTTGTTTTCAGCTATGCCATCTGTTATCTTTACCTAAATCTAACTCAAAATCTTCTTATACAGCTACTACGAGTGGACAGCAGTGTGTCAACATTTAGAAAGACATTTACTAATCATCTTCTTAACGGTTCAGTTACTCCCCTAAGTATTCATCTAATATGCGGTATTGGATCTCGGCACATGTGTCTAGCTGTTTCTACTTCCGAGGAGTTCTTTTCCCCGCCTTGCGCGATTACCCATCACATCCCGTTTCAACGCCGATCTCGGCAACTATCAAGACTCACCGAATTCAACAACATGACGCTTCGACTTCGAATTGCCACAGAGAGCGACCTCGACGCTGTCGCTGACGTTGCGACAGCATCATTCAACCCAAAGACAGATGCCATCTCGGCCCATCTCTTCCCTCCGCATCTGAAGCCCAAGGGCGAGGCATATGCCCATGCGGCAAGGCCGTGGAGACTTGCGCGAAAAACGGATAGATTTCAATCCGAACGAACTATCTTGATAGTCGCGGTTGATGAAGCACTATCTGGAAAAGTTGTAGGCTTTGCACTTTGGGAGAAGCCGGTGCGAGGCGAGGAGCATGAGAAGCCAGAGGCTGCACCCATCAAACCTCCTTGCGCAACACTAGATCATGCTGCCTTTGATGAAATGAAGAGAGTTCTCGGTCAAGATCACTCAAAGCGATTTGGAGAAAAAGGAGCTGACAATATGTGGCGTGGGTTTCCATGTTTCCCAACCTTTAGTTCTGGGTAACTAATTGACCAAATGTAGATCTCGAAATGCTTGGAGTTGACCCCAGCCAACAACGAAGAGGCATTGGTAGAATGCTTTTACAAGGGGCCTTTGAAGAAGCGGACAAATTTGGAGAAGATTGTTACCTGGTTGCTACACCCGCGGGACTTCCACTGTATCGAGGGGCTGGATTTGAGGAGGTTGGTGTGCTGAAGTTGTTCGGTGTTCCGCATGCATCAATGATCAGGAGGAGCCAGAAGATCAACCCTTTACAAAGTTAAGAGGGACTGACGTTATATCGGAGCTTAAAGGCAAACAAATATAAAGAACAGGGCATTTATGCGAGAGAGCAAGAGACAGAAGTACATTCCGAAACCCTGTGGTAACTAAACCCAAATCCCATGTTGTTTTCTAAACCCTTTCGTCGACAGTTGTCCTTAGTATCCCTCTTTGCGGTTGACCTTGTTGATCAGGTCTTCCCGCCCTTGACTCAACCTCTCAAGATTCAACCTGAAAATATCCAAAAGTCTGTAGTAATACGCCGCAGACGCAGCACTGATGTGAGGAGTAATCGTGATGTTCTTGGCGCTCCAGAGAGGGTGGCCATCAGGCAAAGGCTCGGGGTCCGTGACATCCAACGCAGCACCCCGAATAACACCCGTGTTGAGTGCCTCGATCAAGTCGTCTGTGTTGACGATGGGTCCACGTGCAATGTTGGTGACAAAGGTTCTCTTCTTGCTAAGGACTTGGAACTCGGGCTTAGCGATGAGGTTCTTTGTCTTTTCTGTGAGGGGGGTGGCGATGACGAGGATGTCAAGGTCAGAGCCTAGGAAGGCGTGGATATCTTCCTTTGAACCGCCAGAGAACCATTTGCTGGGGAACGCGCCCTCGGGGTCACCAAGTCCTTCAGGTGAGTACGAGTCGTCCCTGCGCGACTCGGGGGTTGGACGGGGGTGAAGGGTGTAAGCGTGGACGTCCAAGCCCAGGGCCTTGGCCACGCGGGCAGTTTGACGGCCAATACTGCCGTAGCCCAGGATTCCTCTGCAATACGATTAGTTATGTTCTTTGCAAAAGCAAGGAGTTGATCGTACATCCGCTTGCCGACAGTGTCTTCGGCATCTTCGGGGTTCTGGTGGAGTCTCTCCCACCTGGCCTCCTCCTGGAGTTTCCAGTAGTCCTTAACTGCAGATGAACATTAGTTCTCGATCACCTATGTTGAGACTGTAGCATGCTTACGGTGATGCTGGAATGTCAGGAAAGTACTGACAATCCACTCGGCGATCTGAGGTCTGCTAGGGATCAGTTTCCGTCAAGGCGCTACAATTGAGATTTTCATACCCATGGACTCCATTGGCAGTGGAAAATGGGATATTCGTCCCCGAGAACAGGGGCCTATCAACAATGTGGTTCGCGCCCGCACTGGTCAACTGAACATATTGAAGATGAGGCGCCTGCTCTCTGGTGGGAAGAATGGTGGCAGTCAGCAGCACAGTCGTATCCTTCCACTCCTCCTCCTTGAAATCCGGGTCAAGAGGAGCACCCCATGGCTGAAGACGCGTTATAATCTTGAGATCAGGAAACTGCTCCTGGATGCGATCGAGCTGCGATTGGGGCGCCGGCACAGTCGTAAAGATGACAGCCTTGTGACCCTTGAGGGTCTTGTTGGTGAGGGTCCTGATAAGCGTCATGGTCGCGGATCTGGATAGATGAAAGATCGAATCTAGATCAACCGGGTTCAATGCGGCCTTTGAGTGAGATCAAGTCGGCGGTGGGAGCCGAGTATAGGCGTTTTGGGGATGACAAATCCGTAGTCGTGATGGAGGCTTCAAGTGTCGTCAAGGTGGGGCAATCTGACGTCTTGGGGGATGTTGAACAGTGAGTGGATGAGTCAGATGGGGAAGATGTGTCTTGAGAATTGGTAGTGCAGATGTTGTCATTATAGCCCAGAGCGACTTATCAGAGAGACATGTTTGTCGATGGATTAGGTCGGAGGAGGGTTGGTTGGTCGGGACGGGCTTCAGAAATGGGCCCGCAGCCGGTGAGTTGTGGGAGAAGAGGGTGGCATACCGTGCTCGTAGACGATCGGGGCCAATTCTAAGGATTATCGTTGGCATTGGTATCTCAATTGCTTATCGTTCGTGACCATCTTATTGCCTATCATGAGCTATCAGTAACTGGGACGACAGTGAGTGGGGGAAAGTCAAAGCATGGCTGTGTTGCCAGACAGAAAGTTGAGCGCGATTGGATCGCTGATTTCACTGCATACTATTCCAGTTCAAAACAGACAACCTCTGAAACGAACCCTTGCCATCCTCCACAAGTCCATCATGACCTTATATCAAGAAGGCGACCCAAATGAAGGGGTCGGTACGGCATCTTGTCCAAACCAAATGAGGCTAGAGGTGTAGGGTAGCCAGGAACAAACAACAGCAATTCACCACGAATTAACATTGACATAAAGGACAAGAGGACGACTTCTTTAACCTTGGTCTGTGCAGATCTGTGTTATTGTCAATACTGTACGTTGGGCGCCCCAAGGTGTGACCTGGACAAACGTCGACCGACTGTACCTGATGAAACTCACGCCTTTTGAGCTCACTGATGAAACGGTAATACTTCTCCATCAATCTCGCCTCTGCGGAAGATAGTGAGAGATTAGTGAAGAAGAGGATGAACAAATAACGAGGAATAAAACAAATCTGATGTTCCTCAGGCATCCTAAGGCTTATGATGGCCTGAATTCGAGATCTCAGTACTAACATTTTATGTATCTTGTGCCGTTTTATGCAGCCAAACTCTAACAGTGAAGCATCACGACCGTTATCTTATCGCTCTGATGCATCTCAGCCTTATCGCTCTCCCGTGGCTGTGCAGCACCAGGCACCCACAAACAGCCTACGCTAGCAACTCTCCCAGGCCTTTTCCAGCGAGTGCCCGCCTAATGCAACCACCTGAACCGCTAAACGTCCCTGCTGGTGGTGGCTGAGCCCTCAGCTCCCATTTCCAACGGAGATGACCTCACGCTTTTGGGCGCTGCCAGACCACTCACACAGCCCGACGCCATAATATCTGAACGCCAAAGGACGCCTTGAGGTCAGCCACTGACAGTCACGATGGCTTCAAAACTGGCCTCTTTCCTCCCCTCAAGGAACGATTCACCCTTTTCCATTCATCAACCGTGACTTTGGATTATTCCGCCAGCACCGTATTTCTCGATCCCCGCATTCTATGACCTCCTTGTCATCCATGTCAACAACTCCTCCACACGAGTCGGATCTTCCAGTTCCGACGTATTCTGCCACCGACGATGGCGACCTCTTGAATAGAATCGAGCGCGCGACAGCCGTCGAATTTCCTATCCTTCACTCGCCCATCGCGAAAACTACGAATCTCCAGCGCCTGACTTCCGATTCGGACTGGACGAGTTACCACGAAGCGTATCGTCTCGAGAGGGATATCGTCGACTCCTTCTTCACCTCGATCGAAAACGGTCACGATGATCTTGTTGCCGAGTTTATATCGCGAGGATGGGTTTCTCCGGATACGACGAGTCGCGTTAAGGAGACTCCCCTCCTCGCTGCCGTACGCGCAGGCAAAACGCCCATGGTGAGCCGGCTTGTCGCACTTGGCGCAACAGTCAACGCCTTTGGCCGTCCTGATACCTCGAAAACCCTGAGCGACGACGAACGACCCGAGCGAACACCATTGATGCTTGCTGCTGAACGAGGTCACTTGGCATTAGTCAAGGTTCTCGTGAAGGACTATGGAGCCGACGATGGCTTGGTTGCGCCCGATGGAGCGATCGCTCTTCGTCTAGCTGCCATCAACGGCCATCGCGAAATTGTCGACTTTCTCCCCTCTCGTCGCGGTGGTGCATGGCTCCGTTGGAAGGCGGCGCATCACAAGCAGATGGAGCGGATTCGCCGCGCATGGAATCATATTGGTGGTTTCCTCAAGGTTCTCTTCTGGGATTGCCCGGTTCTTCTGTTTTGCGAAATACCCAAGGAACTCGCCAAGGGGATCTGGAAACGACGACATCGGATGGCTGCCGCTTGCAAGCGGATGGCAAAAGAGTTGCCCGCCCAGATCGTGAAGGGGGTTGTTGAACTGCCCGGCAACATCAAGCGCTGTGGCAAGGCTGTTTGGGAGGGTATCAAGGAGATCCCGCCCATTCTGAAAGCCATCGCCGTCGCTATTTGGAAGACGATCAAGGAGATCCCTGGCGCCGTCATGGTTTTCCTCAAATGGATTGGCCGAGGCTTCAAGCGAGTGGGGGAAGCCATCATCGATGTCTTTTCACGCCTCCTCTCCCTCCTACACACAGCCATCATGGCCGTCGTATCCTTTTTCAAGAACATCACACTCCAGGATATCTGGGATGGCTTCTGCTCCCTTGTCCGAGCTATCTTTGTCGACGCGCCCAAGGCCATTGGCGCGTTCATCAAGTCATTTGGCCAGATGACTTACGACATACTCAAGGCGCTGTTTGGTACCCTCGGTCAGTGTGTCTGGTATCTCGTCACTGGCATTCTGTGGTTGATCCAGTATGTTCCACATCGGATCTGGACCATCTTTGAGGCTTTGGGTACGTCCATCGTGCGGGGTTACCAGGAGATGATGTCGTATCTGAACCCGAAGCGGATGTGAGGGTCAGGTAGGTGGTGACAGGTCAGGGAGCAACGGCTGATGAGGGACACGACCGAGGAGTTGGAGTGGCTTGGTTGGGCATGATTGTTTGTTGGCGTTGGTGGACATGTTTTTCACAGTCGAGATACCCGAACATTCTCTTTGTTAGTGGAAGCAAAGCGTGTAACAATACAATAGCATTAATTCCTATCACTAACGCTATTTCGCGTCTCCATTGCATCTTTCTAAGGTCCACGCCAAGTATTTGACGGATAAACGGCGCCCCTTAGGGGCTTCAACGTTCAAGCCACCAACCCATCAACGCCTTAAATCCGTGATCGAAGCGCCAGAAGCCTCAATTAAGCATAAGGCCCGAAGCCCCGGCGACGCCACGGGGAATATTGAACACGAATGTGGCAGAGGGGATAACCTCGTTGGTTTTCCTCTTTCCCTTCAAGGTAGGAGGCTAGTTCAATATCGGCCAAGTCATCTTGCAGCATCTTGCCACAGGGCTCAGCTTCGCCCATTACACATCCTCCCAATGGTCGATCCTTCTCTGGCCATCGTGTGACACCTTTCACGAACCCTGCCATATTGACTCTAGATCTAAAAACTACACGATCCCGAAATCGATAGTCCCTCGCATTCGCCGCCAACTAAGCCCTTCCAGGCCCCAAGCGCCCCTGGCGATCCCAGGGGCACCCTTGTCAGGACCCCGTTTTCTCGCTATCAACCGAGTGCTCTGCTTTTTTCAGCTCCGGTGGGTTTTCAATAGTTTAGACGGTAGAGCCAACATGTCAGAAAAAAGTCCCAGTCTAGAACGAGATGCTCGGGAAAGTCGGGGAAGAGAGTAAAATGGCTGCATGGGAAAATAAAGGCGCTGGGTTCCCCCATCCGCTAGGAGGACGTTTGGGCTTGTGGCTTTTTCTCTCGATCGCTCGTTGAAGCTTGGGTATTGAACGTGTAAAGATGGCTAGCCGTCTTGTCCGCTCGCTTTTCCTGGCGGAGGCACTCAACGCTTTGAGTGCCTTTGCTGGTGTTTGTATTCCGCAGGGCCCCACTGCTTACTGTGAGTCCTTTGAAGCGCTTGAGCTGGATGTTGACTGACTTGTGGTAGGCCAGGTCTCTCAGTGGAAGAATGACCCTCTCATCGTCATCTTCAACGCCCACAAGGAGCATGCTGAGGATGTCTGTACCTCTGCTCTCCAACCCGTCACCACTGTTTCTGGCACAAACTCTGCCTCTGTAGAAACCGTTGTCGTGACCATCACTCATACAGACAATGAAGTCGTCACAGAGACGGAATATTACGGTGGAGGCACTGAGACTGTCAGCGCCGAGCTGTCTACCGTCTACGTGACGGCCTCTGACGAGGTTGTCACTGAAACTGTTCGCAACAGCGATAGCGTTGTTGTTAATGCCGAGACTGTTCAGCGCACTGTCGGTACGACTACTCTTGTTGCTCCTGCCTCGATCCGCACGATCGAGAAGACAGAGGTCGACCATGTCGGCTCCACGCGCATCAGGACCGTCACTATCGAGATAGCGACCGAAACCTCGGTTGATTACACAGCCACCGAGTATGTCACGACATCTACATCTGTCGACGTCGTCACAGAGACTTCCACCAGCGTCGAGACGATCCTCACGACAACCACCGACTATGTTACCACGGGCACCTACGTCAAGTTTGCCCCCGGCGCTACCGTCGTGGTTACAGAGGAGCGCACTTTTGTTATCCACTCCGTCCCATCAACGCGCACGCATACTCAGTACACCTCCACGGATGTCGTTACTGTGCCGACTTCCACTCTCACGATCGAGTCTACGGATACGACATCGACTACTGTGACTACAACGACATTTGAGGTTTCGACAAACACTGGAACCTCCTTCAAGACGGTGTTTACGTCGACTGAGACGGACGTGTCGACGAGCACAGCCTCCACCAACGACTGGACCACTGAGTATTGTAAGTCATCATCTCCTATTCTTCAATACACGCTAACATTTCCAAGTCTCTACCTACACCAACACTCGCACCGTCACCACCGTCGACTACACCGAGCAAGTCTTCCCCTGGTGGCAGCAGAAGCGTTCGCTTCCCACACCAGGCCTCGATGCCCGTGACGAGAGCAGCCCCGAGCAAGACTGGCTCAATGAGTTCGGCGAGACTCACTTCCGAAGCGCCTGCTCGTGCATCGTCACTTTCCCTCTTTCTACGCGCACTGTTTATGAGGATGCTTCTGGCAGCGCTGCTGTCGAGACAAGAACCGATTACACCACCGTCGTGGGCCAGTCTACTGCTGTTGGAACTGTCCACAGGGAGACTGTTACGGTGACCGTGGCTAACGTAGTCACCGTCACCCAGGGCAAGACCTCCACTCACACGGTGGTTGTAGATGGCACCACCAGCTTCAGTCAGCAGACGGTGACCGAGGACGTTCTCGCCACCGTTTACTCGACGCCCGTGGATGAGACTACCGTCACGTACTTCACCACCAACTCGTATGTGACCGATGTCACCGATGAGGTCTCTGTCACCGATCACATCACCCTCAAGGGTATCAAGACTGGATACACATGGGTAGAGATCACTCGAACTGAGCAGCTCTTGGACATTCAGACCAAGATTCACCCCGTCGGTCATACCATTGAGGTTGAAGCGACATCGACTTCTCTGTTCACTTCCACCGTTGAGACTACGGTTGATGTTACTTCCACAGCTCTCTCCACCGCTGATGAGACTGTCAATGCTGTTCTCACGCAGACAAAGCCTGTTCTTGTTACGGATATCAACAAGTTCACCTACACTGCCACCATCTTCACCGACGCCACGACCACCGTGTCTCTGGAGGCGACATCCACGATTGGCATCATCTCCACCACCAAGCTAACAACCGTCACCACCGTCAAGAATGGCCAGACATCCACCTACACTTCCACCATCGGCATCGAGTCCACCGTGACCGCCCGCGCCGCCGCCACTCAAACTTGCGCGATCCCCATCGCCGACGGCAACATGGACATTCCCTACAGGAACACCCCCTGGTATGAATCGGTCACCTCAGCTTATCGCTTCTACAAGCGTATGCTTGGCGGCGGCGACCCTCACGGCACCGTCCTCGAGACTGACAAGCTCTACAACAACCTTGAGATCAGGCTCTGGCAGGACGCCAAGACGTGCAAGGGCGTGCGCTTTAGCTGCACCTACGAGTACTACTTTGACAAGTACTACCAGGTCGAGCTTCGGGATTCTCAGGGCAACATCAACACGTATGTGCCCTACTTCCGCATGTGGTGGAACGACGACAAGATCGACGAGGACTGGCCCGGTCGGCCCTCAGACACAGGTCGCTGGTGGACGGGTAACATCCAGTTCACGGCCACGGGCAACACGGACACCATCTGGATCTACGCGGCGAGTCCCCAGTCCAAGAACACTGGGCAAAACTTTATGCGGTTTGACAACTTTGTCTGCAGGCCTATACAGTATAATGGTCATCGGGATTAGGGGTTTGTTATGATGAATGACTTTGTATATGGACATGAGACGATTGCAGACTCGGATTCATAAGTTTATAGCTGTTAGCCTGTATTTAGTTCTATCATATTCTTATGCCTTTATTCAAGATTCTATTCCCAACATGTTTCTGTTCAATTATCCTCAGGCGCGATTCAGTGCTCAGTTCGTGGTTGTGATCAGAGTCTGACGATATCTTCAATCACTTGTCAAATGATTAGACTAATATTATAACAGAACATCAAAACGATGGTCACTGCCTTTGTTGAATTACGATAAGTCTCCTCAACTCAAAAGAGACGTCATGTCGATGAGTGAGGTCTACCGCTATGCACCAAACATTCACACAAAGATGAAGAGAGACAGAGTTGAGACTCAAAATGGTCGTATTGGTTTTATTATACAAGACATCGAGGTCACATATATACAACAGAATATTCAACAACCACTTTTGACTTGCCCTTCCCCGTCAATTGGGGTAAAAGACAGAGTGGATTTGATCCTTGCGAGAAAATGTTGGAATCTTTTTACACAAACACGCTCTGCGTGAGAGTTGATTTCTCCGAATAGTACACTTAGTACTTGATCATGGGAGCGACGTTGCGGGGCTTGACGTCGCGGACGTGGCGGCGGACCTTCTTGCTGCGCTTGCTCTTGCAGCCCTTGCCATCAGAGCCGGAAGAGGGAGCAGCCTGGGTAGGCTGAGCGGCGGCGGCATCAGTGGTGGCAGAGACGAAGATGGGGGTGGGAGCAGCGTCAGAGGCAGAGGGAGCAGCGGTGGCAGCAGGGGCCTCGGTGTTGCCAGCGGCGGGAGCCTCAGTGTTACCGGCAGCGGGGGCAGCGGTAGTGGCAGCGGGAGCGGAAGAGGGCTGGGCAGAGCCGGCGCCGGAGTCAGCGGTGGGCTCAGCAGCGGAAGCACCACCGGTGAGGGGAGTGGCAGTGCTGGCAACGGCGGAGGTGCCCTGGGCGACAGCGGAGGCACCAGCAATCAGCTTGGGGCCGGGGATGGGGTAGGTGCTGAGCTGAGTGTAGATGTTGAAGAGGATACCGGCATCGTCGGCCTTGTACAGCTCAGTTCCGAGGGTACCCTCGGGCTGCTCAGTACCGGAACCAGTAACCTCGAGGTTGAAGCACTGGGGGTAGTTCTGAGCACCGTTCTCCTGACCACCGGAGTGGAGAGCGATGATCTCGTGACGGAGAACGTAGAAGCCGGGCTTGATGTTCTCGGGGACCTGGACCATCCAGCCGTTGTTGTTCTTGATCAGCTCGTCGGAGGCGTACTCGCCAGGGGAGGAAGAGCCGTCAATGAGACCCTTCTCGCTGATCTTGAAGAACTTCAGAGTCTCCTTCTCGACGGTCTCGCAACCGGCGGTACCGCAAGAAGCGAGGTAGTCAATGACAGGACCCTTATGAGATTCAGGCCAAGTGTCCCACGCCAAAAAGATGCTGTCACCAGCGGCGACCTTGGCATGGCCCTTGGCGTTCTTTGCATCCTTGTGGCAGATGATATCGGCGGTTCCGAAGGCATCGGGGGCGACAAAGCCGTTATCGGTGGCGGTGGTGGACCAGCCAACGACAACAGGGGGGCTGCTGCTGTAGGGAAGAGTGAACACGTCGTAACCGGCGTACTCAGCGCCGTTAATGACAATGCTGTTGACGTGGCCGTGGGCAGCGACGCCGAGGGCACCGGCGAGGGCCGTAAGAAGAGTCTTTTGCGTGAAGGAAGGCATTTTGAAAAAGTGGGTCTTTCGGAGGTAAGTGGGGCCGGAGAGCGGAGGTGCAAAAGATTGTTTTGGAAGGAGTGAGTGACGGTCCGACTGGCGGTTTACGTGTTTGAGTGAATGAATGAAACAACTTCAATCAATGAAGTGTATAATGAAGAGAAAGTGAGTGCAAGGAAAGCAAAAGCCTCGAAGGAAGGGCAAGAGAATGTTTGTTGACTGGGATGAGCCTGAAGAGAAAGAAGAGGGTGTGACAGTGGGAGGGTTGCAGACATCTTATATCTCGAGTTTATCGCCATGGACGAGAGCCTCATGGATGCTCATGGCGAATCTTGGCGGAAAAGATGGACTGCAAGGGTGTTCCGCTCGGAACGATATGCCGTCAAGGGGGTATGCGAGGGAGGGTTGCATCGTCGTGGCCAAGAGGTTTCAGCGTGCGTGGGTGCTGGCGTCCATCATTACCAATGGACTGAGATCCTGGTAGATCTTGGGGCCGATTGGATTTGGTCACGGTGCATTAGACTTGCTGGGATATTAATGGGGATGGTGTTGAGTCGGTGTTTGATCAGGGTAAATGAAGTGGACTGAGGAGAGAATGCTTCTAGAGCTTCACTGACGGACTCACTCTTGAGATCATCACGAATCATGAAATTGATCCCTCAAGTTCATGCTTACCCACTTGTCAGACTTGACCAAGAATCCCAAGAGCCTCGGCATCCCCATAAGCGACATATCCAGACCAGGTAGCCGGCGGCAAACTATCCAAGCGAGGTGAGTCCTCGCAGTGGTGAATCTGGTCAAGAGAGCCGCTGTACCTGAAACTGGGGCACAAAGGGGTCCAGAGGATGACGGCCTCGAGGTTCAACTTGGAATAGGACGGAGATGGAGGGGGGGGCCAGCCACTCACCAACTGTCAGTTCCTGCCTTAGCGCGCTCTCTTCCATGTGGTCCATGGTTACAGGGGTTGTCTTCCAGGGGCTAGAGCGGCGTCTGTGCCTAGACGGCGCCTATTTCTCCGCTGGACACTTTTGTTCCTTGGGTGCCACTGTGATTTCGTCGCCTGACGACGACCCTGTTTGAGGCCCCTGCTTTTGGGATGGCATCAATTTCCATGAGACGGTGAGAGTTGCCCCTGGAAAGGCCATGGAGAAAAGATGACTTGAGATGAACGCCTCTCGCATCATGAACATTTTCAAGATCCATTCAAGATCCATTCGAGACCCAAGAGTTCGGAATCAATAAATCGGTGGCAGTGGTACATATTCCCGTTTCAATCCTTCAACACAAATGTTTTCCCTTCGCGACATTGACAGATGATGTGAAACCCCAAGTGTCGAGAGCGGTGAGAAACAATGCACACATAAACAGACGACGGCTGAGGCCGACAAGGAGATCAAACCTGTAAACCCTTAAAAGTTTCGATATAGCGAAACCCCTCATGATAAACGAAATCTGTAAAACAGCGGCAGTTTAGATTCTTATAAAAAGTCTCGTGTTGCTGACGTCTTGCACTCGGGAGTTGACGGAAGGAAATGGTGTGATCTTCTGAGGCAATTCCCAACAATGAAAAATCACCTTAAAATCGCTTAGATTCTTTTCTGCGGGAAGAGTAGATTGGCTGCCCGTGCTAAGCGACTTTTTCGGCTTCTCAACGTCCATGCATTTTTGCCCCAGCATGAACTTCTTTTGCTAACGAATCGTACCTAATTTCCCAACCCCCCTTTTCCACACCTTGGCAACATCTTTCAGCCACCGCAAACAACTCTTTATTATCTACTCCGTACGCAAAACGCCAATTGACATACCGTCATCCTTCTTATTTCCGCCCATCTCACACAAAACAAAAGTGGCGACAATGCCCAAGACCGCGGCGCAATGTGAGACGCGGGCGGGGTCGTCGTCTCAAACTCGACAGGGGTCTTCCTCGCGCAAGGGGGAGGTCAACCCTGTCCGAGAAAAGAGAGATGCAGGAGGGGTCGCAGAGGAACAGGAAGAGGAGAAGGGGAGACTTGAGCCAAGCCCGGTGTTTACTGGGCATCAGATGTTCTATCTGTTCTTCTTGGATGGGATTGGGGCCATGATCCTTTCGGGCGGTGTCAATTTTGCCCTAGCGTATGGTGAGTTGTACTTTCAATGCGTTTGATGACATGCTAACTCCAATAGTCATGTACACGACGCAGGATACAACAAAGAATCCTATCCGACTCTTTCAACTACCAAACACCCTTGCAGGTGACGCAGCGGTAACAATCATCATCCAATGCATCCTCACCTGGTTCGTCGAGATGGGCCTCGTAAGCTACGACCTATCAAACCGATCAGTCCAACCCATCGGTTTCATCCCTGAACCATCAAGTCCCTGGCTAAGATGGCTCTTCTACCTCTCCCCTCTATCAAAGTCTAAAGACATACCTAAGGATAAACCCAAGTCTAAAATTGGCTCGGTGTTGAGTTCCATAGTTCAGCAAGCGCTTAGGGGCTTCATGCTTGCCGTCTTGGGCTTTCTCCTTCTCTGGGGTCCTAGTATCGGTTTGCTGACCGTTTTTGGTGTCCGCTCCGGCGGTGACTATCTTTATCAAGATCGGTGGGTGCCGCAAGCCTTCAAGGGAATTCTTGGGGGCGTGCTAGGCTTGCTTACGACACCTCCGATGGCAGCTTTTTGGCTGATGAAGGCTGGGTGGGAGGGTAATAAGGAACGCACCGAAGCGAGAGCTTCTAGACGGAGCCGATACACAAACACGGTATGATATCTTCCGTCTTGGAGATCACGGCGGTGAACAAGTGGCTTGCATCCTTGGCGTTGGTTGGTGGTCCTTTGATGGATGACAGCTATCACATCGGGGCGGCTTCATGATTCAAAGGGGGGTTCTTTTCGTTGCATAGAAGCGAGGCACACATGATTACGATCCACGCATTTTAATGGTCGTTGAAGAGGAGGTGTTTCCCATGACATTCAAGATCATGACCACAAAAGCATTTACATAGAAGGGCTTTAGGCCAGTAGATTTACGAGCTTATGATTATTTAATAATAGAAATACATTCTTCAGTACTATTCAGTATTCAGAATCCGTTCAAGGTTGATCAGTGAAACCAGTCAGCTTGTGTGTAGGCCATTGCGTCTGTAGGGTAAATCCAAGGAACTACGACAGATTTTCCAAGCACTTCTCGCCTCAAGATAAAGACTTCTAAATACATTAACTTCAAGCCCCCGAAGAGATCGTTCATGACTTCATTTATCCATCTCATCTCGAAAGCCAGAAGATTTGAGCGGTTGTGAAGACCGTTCTGCCGTGTCAAATAAAATTCTTTGAGGATCTTGGATACACCCTACTCAACTTTAGCGGGACTCCAAATGTTCATAATGGCTTTAATAAACGCCTCTACTATCTTGTAAAAATCTTAGACCTATTTCATCCTAAACTTGGTAGGTAGCTATCAGCCGCATCATCAGAGACTGGTCGCTGCCTTGAAGATGCCTCCAGGGCTGAGTACAGTTCACTACTGCCTACAATCCGTCGTCAGTGGCACGGACGGATACTAACCACAAGATTTGAAAGATAACGATAAGCCAGGAATTGTGGAACCGTTTTACTTCCCAAAACCCTGCAATCTGACTCGAAACCCCGTGTTTGTTTCACGCCAAGACATTCCGGATTGACTCATCTCGCCGCCTTGGCCCCCAATGCCAAACATCTTTTCAAAGAATGATCGCAAAATTTTCCAAGGGTTGCATACTTTTTCTCAATGAGCCAACTGCATACGACCGATGACTCATGATCAAAAGAAATCATTGGTAGATGCAATGCATGTTGTCACGAGTGGCTTGTTTTGTGTGACGCAGATGCGATCTTGGAATGCGAAGTAGCAAATCAGGCGCGGCTTCAGCCTAGCCGTGTGCAGCCGCAAAATAGCGTCGTTGGGGGCCTAAACAACATAACCTTACTCGTCTTTGTAGCCACTTATTCTTCTATATAAAAGACATCTCACTCATTGTTATCATTTATCCCTTCCAGTTGATACGTTCAACTTGAATTCATCCATCATGACAGATTGGTATCAGCATTATCTCGACAACGGCTACGCCGTCGTCCCCAACGTCATCCCCAAAGAAAAAGCCCTCGCCTACCAACGAGCCGCCTTTGACTGGCTCAAGTCCTTTGGCAACGATGCCCTCGACCTCTCCGACAGGTCAACCTGGACTGCTGACAATCTCCCAAACATTTCCAACTTCAACGCTTTCACTCACTATGGCGTTGTCCATGAGAAATTCATGTGGGATATCAGACTTGAACCAGGTATTATTGACGTCTTTGAGAAGATTTGGGGTACGCGTGAGTTGCTGGTTTCCTTTGATGCGTTGAATATCACGCTGCCGAGGAGACCTGGACATGTCCCACGACAGCCACAGGCTCACGTTGATCAATCTCCCTTCCGGCAGGGCCTTCAATGTGTTCAGGGCATTGCCTGCTTCTCCAAGTCTGGCCCTGAAGATGGCGGTCTTTCCGTTTACCCCGGGACTCACAAGGTAGTTGAGGATTTCTTTGCCAACTACACCTCCAAGGCGGATTGGAGGCGTAAGGACTTCTACACCTTTACCGAGGACCACATTGCTTGGTTTGAAGATCAAGGTTACAGACCTCACAAAGTCACTGCCGAACCAGGTGATCTCATAATCTGGGACTCGAGACTGATTCACTGGGGTGCTGAGCCTACCTCAGAGGGAAACACCATCAGGACTATTTCCTATGTCTCGTACACGCCTGCGTATCTCGCCAGCGCGGAGACGTTGGAGAAGAAGAAGGAGGCGTTTGACAAGTGGTTGGCAACTACGCATTGGCCCCATGATAATATCAACATCCGGGCGAGCAAGCCCAAGCTTCCGGATGGGACGCCGGACACGAGGAGGAGCGAGCCGCGGGAGAAGCCCGAGTTGACGGATCAACTGCTGAAGCTGGCGGGCGTGAAGCCATATGATAGCTCCGAGTGAAACACAAGGCGAGAGAACCTTTGAAATGGCAGAAAACGTGCCTTTGTGGCAGTAGTGGCATGATTCGTTAGTCTAGCAGACTCATCTATCAATCAAAAACCGAGTTCCGATCCTCCTAGAGATCATTCCCAGCCTTCTTCTCAGCAGCCCACTCCTCCAACCAAGCCTTTGTAAAATCAACAATCTCCTTCTGAGCCTTTGCAACAGCCGGAGGAGGCAAGTCAAAAGCCTCGCTCTTGGGGTCAAGTCCATTCTCATCCCAATGATGAACACCATGCTCAATGAGAATAAAAGGCTCGCTGATTGTCGATTCCCGCTCGGGAACTCCAATGCGGTGGGGAGTGGCGGCTCGCCAGGGGTCTGCTTCTCCATCGATGAAGGCGACGCGGGGGAAGCTAAAGTTGACACCACCGAGCTTATTGATGGAGTCGATGTTTGGTGGGGTTGTGATGTTGAAGGCTTCACGGCAGGGAATGGTGGTATATTCGAGGTCAATGAGGCGAGAGACGAGGGGCAGCTGGTCCTTGGGTGTGCCTGATCCTGTCTGGAAGTACCCCCATCTATCAAGGTTAATAACAATCTCAAACACGGGGCACCAAACTCACTGAGTGCATGTCTGGTAGGTCCAGCTCCGCATCATTCCCTGGTCTAGGCCCGTCTCGTTGATAGAGCCTCGGATCGAGTAGCACTCGTTGACAGTCTTGCCCTGGCATCCACCTTGAAGATCCGCGTTGACGGTTGATCTGATGTACCCGATGTAGTTGAGGAAGCGGATGGTGAGAGTTTTGGCCTCGGCTTGATACCCGCATCCCGAAACCCACTTCTGAACAGTAGGAATGAGATGCCTGGTGCTGGCATAGAGAAGACTGTCTGAAGAAACACTTCCACAGTAGATTCCAAAGTCAGGCGCATCCTCCTCGGGATCCCAGTTGTTGGACTGCAAACCACCAATACCACGACTGATGGCCATGGCAAAGTCATCATCTTTGAGCTCCTGGAGACCAAATGCAATCTTGAGCTTCTTCTTATCCTCCTTGTTCTTTCCGAGAAGGATCTTGTCGACAATTTGAGTCAGCTTCTGTGTCGTGCTGGCACAGTCGCCAGGCGCAAAGAGTCGGGCTGCCTCAAAGTACTCCCAGTAGTTGGTGATGGCTTCGGTGACGCCGGATGAGGAAATGCCGCCCCAGAAAATGTCGGGGTAAATCTTTCTCGCGAAAGCGGCGAAAGCGCCTGCGTAGGATCCTCCGTAGATGATATACGGTGTCGAAGCTGCCGTCAGGTTTCGCTCCTCGAGTCCAGGGAACTTGACATTCTCGGCAAAATACGCCGTGTCGGCGAGAGCCTGCTCCGTCGAAAGAAAGCGCAGATTCTTTGTCTTGAGATCAGGAACAGGGAAGCTGGTGCCGTAGTATCGATGCTCGAGAATAACTCCAATACCATTCGTCGCTTCGGCCAACATCTTGAGAATGCCATGGTCCAGAAAAGGCAGCCTATCCTCACCGCTTGTCTCACCGGACGCGAGGATGATGACGGGGCCGCCTTCCTTGTAGTACTGAGCGTCGAACCAGTATCTCAGAGGAAACTTTTCATCAGAGTGAGGCTCGTAGAGGGTGTCATTGTGGAAATGATCGACAGGCACTGAGATGTTGACGGCACGTGGTCCATCATCAGCACGCCTTGAAAGACGGTGAAGACCACGAGCTTCAGTGCTTGAACCGTGAATTTTCGCCTCAGCCGAAAAGACAAACAAACCAGCAGCAAGACTGCCCAAAAGCCACCGAAGAGCCATCTTTTCCAATGAATTGATTGCTAAAGATGCTTCAAGGTCTGTATTGTTCAAGCTGCATTTTTAGCGGGGGAAAGCTCTGGCTATGAATCACCTCCACCTGGTCCGCACCTTCCTGTTTCAGGCTGATAAGACATGGACATCACGCAATCAAAATCGTGCTACGACGCGACCTTGATGAGCGTTTTGAGCAACGATCGACTATTTCGAGGAACTTTTGACTATAATACCACTAAAAAGTTCTCCTGCAAATAGAAGGTGTTGGTTGGATCTGACTATTTTTTATGCTGTCGCTCGGAACTGCGGCATTGAGATGGGGCTACACTATGCAAAGGATCCAATTTGATGGGCAAATGAGGGTGCACGACTCTCATTCCAGCCTTGGGATTGTTATCCTGGATTGCAAGTCGTCAATTGGCTCAAATAGAAGGGCTAGGTGATTGTGGAGATGATGCATAGACATCTTGTTTCGATGGCAACGCTCATATCTTTAACTAGAAGTCTGTCCTCTTCAAAAGGCTCTCCTACTTCGAGAAGAGAGATGAATAGCTCGGTACGATTGGGCACGCATGCTCAAAGGCTTTGGACTTGAAATCTTGAGGTGTTCAAGTGCGCTATATTAATGGCGGAATCGACCATGATCTCGGGTGTAAGCTCGGCCAAGATAGGATCATGATCACCGACTCCGATGAGCCTCAAAATCTATAGGCTGCGGACTTACAACACAACTGTCGGAGGCCAGAATTGACAGCACCAAGGAGCGATTCCGCCCTTGAATGGAACTGACTGACTTTTGCTCGGTTGTTGAAATGTTGACTGCTACCCTCATTCATGTTAGCAACAAAGGCCACCAGCCACGATAGCAAAAAACAGTTTTCTACTCTAATAGCGCAATGAAATACTGTAGAAGTGAGCTACGCAGATCAGTACGAGGGTTTCAATGCAACGGCCACGTTAACAACAGCACAGCATAGTACCAAGGCTGCTACTCCTGATAGACACCTGATATCAAGCCACTTGGGAGACTAATCTATCCTCACTTCGTTTCCAAGTATGGCTTTCAAGGCAGGCTGCCCTTCCGGATACCTTGCGAAATCTGTAACAGCAACGCATCCAATAAGAGACCGTAATAAGACATCTGCCGGTGTTGGCCGAGCCTGATTTCTGCATCGCCCGCTCAGCCCCCAAGCCACCTTTCGTTCTGCCACTCACAGATGCCCACGCGTGATACTGCAGGTGAAGCTGAGGCTTGGGTTGCATGGCCATCAGGCTTTCCCGGTCTGCCTGACGCCCTCGCAACCTTTGCTTTTTAACCCATAACCCCCTTAGAACTGATTGTCTTCATCTCCCTCATCCATACACTCTCATATTCGACACTGACAAAGCTTTGGCGACTACTAGCGCGACACCGCCACGATGGCAGAGGTCCTTGGTGTAGTCTCCAGCATCATCGCAATCGTCGGGGTGGCGGGCAAGCTGGGCACGAGCACCTTCAAACTCAAGCGTCTCTGGGGTGAGGTGCAAGATGTGCCCACAAGCATCCAACAATGCATCGAGCAGCTAGAGATACTAGCTCCGGTTATCCAGGAAATGGAATCTGAATTCGAAAGAACGCGCGAAATGGTCCGAAACGACACCGCCGCCAAAAGAAGTCTGGAGTATTCACAGAAAGCCATGGAAACCCTTGAGGCGTTGATCAAAGACATGGAAGGACGAATCGAGTCAGCGCGCCGGGGCAAGAAGTTGCTCACTCAGCTCAAAGTCAGGTTGAAGAGGGATGTGTTGGACGAGCATCAACAGCGGCTGCAGTTTGCCCTACAACTAGTTTGTCTATCATAGCAAACCTATTTGATGTAAGTTTGCCCAACCTGGGTGACGGATACAACACTTGAGAGTGTGTCGACTGACACCCGATCAGCGCAGTGACGAGAGCTCAGCCGTCTATCATAATGGCGGAGTGGAAAAACCTGCAGGAACAAGAACGTGTGGCACAACCTTCACCAGTCGAATATCCAGACCAGGACAAAGACCCAGCATCAGATGCCACAGCTATTGCAGAAGGATCATCTAATAACGCAGTACTAGGCTACAGCAACTGGTGGCCTACAGTTAAGAGCATGCCCCGGCCAAAGCCAGGTCTCCTGGGGAGTTTCACGTATAGAGTGGAAAAAGAAGCGAGTGGAAAAAGCACTTATTTGACTCCCAGAAACGTCCGAGGTTTGTGACCCCCGGTCATTTCTGCCCGCAGCCGTTTTGACATGGATTTAGTCCACCAAGCTAGGCTGCAGTTACCTCGCTGGATACTACAAAAGACCTGGGACTTCCAATTCTATCGCTCGTACGATGGGTGGAAGTTCCAACTGAAGAACTGGAACATTCGTCCAGACGATAGCCCCGTTTTTGAGTTTGTGGTGGAAGGACGCACCGACTTGATACTTGAGCTTTTCAATACAAACGAAGCTTCATTATATGATGTCACTGAAGACGGCGAAACGTTGATTGAGGTATTTTCTCCTTTGAATTGTAACACATAAAACTGACAAATTCTAGCTGTCAATGATCTGCCGTCAATACGATGTCACGAAAAGTTTATACGCTCTGGGCCTCAAGGCCAATCATATTAGAGCAGGTGATCTATTTACGTTCGCGATGCTGTGGAATTACGATTTAAACGATGATGAGGTTAAAAGAAAACTTCTGGAGCTCTGCAGAGAAGGGGAAGAGTTCAGCAGCCTGGTCGATTGTCCCGACCCAGGCGTTGAACTATCTGGCACTGACATTACTGCATTACTGAACTTCAGATTTTCCTGCCCGGAGTTCGACATGTTTCCGCTTCAGCAAAGCACTCAAATAATCACTGATGAACTTCGTTGGGATTGGATTGACCCAAACACTGCTCTTGACATTCTAGCTGGAGGTTTCGCCAGACCAGACTTTCTTCGGAAAACAAACCTTGAATACTTCGCCTGGGCATATTTCCATGCGCTCTTGAATGAAGCTCAGCCGGATCTGTGGCGCCTACTGACCAGAGAACTATTCGCTGGCGCTGATCCAGAGGAGGTCGCTCTGCCTTCATGTTGGTCTTACGGTTGCTGGCCCTTGCTGTGTGGGACACTCGCCAAGATCAAATGGAGAAGCTTCCCCGCGGGGGCGTTCAATAAATGGCTATCAAAAGCCCTTTCAATGTGGATGGAGGACCTAGCAGAAGCAGGTTTGGACTTGCAAGAATATTTTCGAATCGAACTCTCGGCCTGTCGAGGTATGGCCATGCAATTACGACCAGGGATCCGGCTACTGGAGTGTGGTCCATCACTGGTGGTGCTAAAGTATGGAGATAATCCTCAGGACTGGATATTTGAATGGGATCCCTGCGTAGAGGGAGAATTTGGCGAGTTTTGGAATATGATCGAATTTCCACCAATGCCAGGGGCATGGGTGGATGAGGATTCTGACGGCGAAGATGATGACTTGAATGAAGATTGTCACATGGGAGGCTCGGAACGGTGTGTATTTGCATCAATACGATATTGGGCCGAGATGGAGGCATCTGGCGCCAAACCGGACTCATTTGATGTGAAAGGTATCCCGAAGTGTGGGACTTTTGACACTACATGGCTGTGGTCGTCAATAATTTCACAATCGAACTAATAGAAAAGTGGCTATATCTACAGAGTTACGAAAGAGGTCGGAATTTGGCGTCCGGCCAGAACTATGACAGTCTCAAGTGTCAAAGGTTCATTAGATGATTAGAGTACACAAGACATCGGGCGCTATCAGTCGACATGCCCTGGTTTCAACCCTTCTAGCGTCTGCAAACGACGTCATCATCGCGTGTGACCACACACAACCCTCATAAAACCGAAAAAAACGTCACAGCCACCTTCAACCCCTGCTCCCACTCAAACGCCATCACTCCCAAATGTCTCGCTCACTATCCGCAGTGTCTTCCCTCGAGGTCAGGAACCTCAACTATGACCAGATACGCTTCTATCATCCTGGCTATCTGAAGCCCCTCAACCTGCTGTTTTGCTTGCCCCGCGTTGATTATAGTGCCGAGGATAACGCCTACGGTGTTCACTATCGGACGGCTCTTACGGCTTGTCAGATTGTTGCGAATAATGCTTTTGAGAAGGGGAAGCTTGCGAGGGATGATAAGGGGCAGGATATAGTGGCGGATGATGAAAAGGTTTTGCTTGACAGGGACTATTGGTTCTTTATCGAGGATGATGGTAATATGGACGTTCTTTCTGACGGATATGAGACTGACACAGCTCAGAACGATATGCTGTTGTGCCGTCTTTCAACGACTGGCAGTTCCCACACGATAAACTTCCGGACTGGTGGATCGCCCCAACTTCGTCACTTGGCCTCCACACCAAGCGATGCGCTGTGACAAACACCAGTTACGCATTCACATGGGCACATTTAATCCCCAAAGAAGAACAACAGTGGTTTAATAAGAATGGTATGGGGCTTTATGGTGGAGGGTCTCACAGTCTGGACGACCAACACAACATCCTACCTCTCAAGGCAGATCTCTATGTCTGCTTTGATCAGAGCGTCTTTGCCCTCGTTCCAAAGCAACACCGCGAACCAAATGGAGAATTCCGCACAGAATATGTCTTGCACGTTCTCGACGCCCGAGAATCAGAATTCGCAGCCCTCTACCAAGACCGCCCCATCAAATGCCTCGTCTCCGGAAGTCGAGAATACCTCTTTGCCCGCTTCGCCTGGACCGTAATCTCTCGCATCAAACCCTTCCTAACATCCGGCGTCGGACGGCGAGTAATCCGATTCAGGGTTAGAGCCTGCGACGGTGACACGGACGAGGAGAACCTGCGCGCCGAGATGCAGAATGTCTTTATGGATGCCAAGAAGCTCGAGGCTCTGTACGGTGGTGGAGGTAGGAAGAGGGCTGTTTCTCTGGAAGGTGCGTATGCTAATGATGAGTGGGAAGAGGAGCTTCCGGGGGAGATGGAGGGGTAGTATGTTGAGTTGACAAGCTGTGTATGAATAGACAACGTGCATCATTTGTTTTCTTGCATGCCTAGGGGTTTGCTACAGCATCGATTACGTCCTGTTCATCCTTCTCTTGTTTAACAAAGGTATGACTTATTTGCTTCTCATACTCCATCCCTAAAACCCCCTTCAAGTTGAAAGCTGATCCCTTTGCTGTTTGTTCAGATTCTTCTGCGATGCCATGTTAGTGCTTCTTTCATTTCATTAGACCCGCAAGACATCGCGCACTTTCTGTTTCGACAGTGTTGTTGTGGCTTTGGATTCTATGATACCAATTTTTTTCGTTGAAAAGGGTCTCTCCGTTATCGTGACCTGGGCACGCTGAGTGATGTTGTTACAACAACCTGATATCGTGAACCTTTCATCACCAACAAATGACCAACCAACTCCCCATCAGCCACATCAAAGACCCTTGTCTTCCAACTCGTCTTCTTGCCAATCAGACTCAATGCAGAAAAAACAACCTCTCGAATACCCGCCTCTAGTGCCAAAAGTGGCTTAAACGCGTAAGAGTGTCCCTGAGCTAGAAGCAAACTATCGACTCGGCCCCTGTCAAGCCGTTTCTTCGATACAAACGGCTGCCGCCGCCACTTTCAAGCCACGGCGTTTTTTCTTGTCTGCATCTCAACTCTAGTCACTCATTTTTAATGTTTGTTCATGATTATGCGTGTTAGCGATTTGGTGGTGACCTTGGGCCTTTGTTCTGTTGAAAGGGTTGCTGCTGCTGTTTGTAGGCCTGATCTACTACACGTGAGTTGCATCCTTCAAGAAATGACCCCAAGGCCGTTCTGTGCAGTCATTTCGTCTCATCCGAGTCGGCCTCTGCAACTGAGGCTTCTTCATCGACAGTCTCGACTGGGGCCTCCTCATCCACAGCCTTCATCTCAACTGACGTTTCGACGACCCTCTCCATCTCGGCAACCTCGGCTGTCGAAACAACTTCTACCACGGAAGCCGCCAATTCCACCACCTCTGCAGGCCTCTCTCCCATCCCAACCTTCATCGTCATCGCCCGCAGCCGGCACCCGTCTCTCCGCATCCCGCCGCGCACCCTTCATCACCTTTGATTACGAAGCCGGTGACGCCAGCGCCGAACTCTTCTCCATCGAGCCAGAGACTGGTCGCCTCAAGACGTCAAACCCTGACACATACGTATGCGCAACCTTTGGCGAAAACGGCCAACCTGCCGGAAAAGCATACCTCGTCAACTGCATCCAGCAAAACATTGATGTCGGCGGCGACTACATCGCTTATCTCAACTGTGACCTGAACCAAGGCAAGCTCACCTGCACTGCACCCTGGAAGAGCTGCAATAGGGATAATTTCGAGTGGATGTGCTACCTCGATGAGGCAGGTTCCATCATGACCAAGTTCTTCGTCACTCCGCACAGCACTTGGGGTTACGCTGTTGCTATGGCTCGTGATGTCCCCAATGGCTACAGCGAGGTTGGATGGAACGCCGTGGTCGTTTAGATGCTATATCTGTAGTACCCACAGGGTATGTAAATGTAGATGTATTTACTTCAGGCCCACGGCTTTAATTATACAATACTTTTCGAATACAACGACCCTCGCCCTGTACTCCTGAGAGAGCTCTTGCTTCTTGGATAGGACTTGGAACTGGAGCGATACCGCGCCTTTGATGGCTTGATCGTGACACCTTGGCTCAAGCACGGCAGATCTGATGAGCAGCAGGTCATGGCAATACGAGGCTCGAACAGCCACTTGCAGCTCGACGTGCCGCCATAGACACCAGCACCTGACTTTTTGTCCAACATGCCAACTACCTATGCATATGCTGTTCGTGTGTCGCGACGGGAGTTTTACCTGTTTTATATGAAACATTGTCTGCATGACCAGGTTAGTTCGGGCTTTTAATATGGCCCGTCAACCCGATCCGATAAACGATCTACCCAATCTCTCCCCTAGACGTCAAATGCTCCACATACCGTGGTTGCATCTGCCGCTACCACATTGTGTAGCATCTGCAACTCAAAAAAGCACAGGCCAGGATATTGTGGTTCAAGATCGTCGCCTTTATCGGTCTCGGTCTCGCTTTCGGACTGTCACGGCACACGGCAACTGTCTACGTGTGTCTTTTAGTAGGACACGTATGCCCATCGCAGGGCTTAGCTTGCCGATTATCATTATTAGTTTCGAAACAGAGTAGCACGCTCCTAGTCCATGACTCGTATCGTTACAATCAACGGCAAGACCCCTTACATGCTATCAGCGATAGTGAGGCGCTAGACTTTCGGTAGCTCACGAACACGCGTATCAAACCCCTGCTGGCTTCCCGTCCTGTGCACATTTATGCATGGGAATCTCTCGTTCCGTTCCAAATATGTCGTGACGGATAAAATTGACCAATTAGACTCGTCTTATTATGCGGCAGTTGGTGACGCAGCAAGGCGACGAGTAGGGATCTCCCCGAGAGAGATTCTAGATGCCGATCAAGTATGAAAGGGGATCAGACGTCCGTGTCACTGTGTTTCAAGAAGTGATAAATAGGACGCCTCTGTCCGGATTGACTGAAGTCGACATAAGCAACCATCCTTCCTCCTCAATCCAGCACAGCACAGCACATTGCTCATCATGGGAAACATTCAGTCTTTCGTGGACCTTGCCGTCAACCGGTGGCCGACCCTTCTTGCCATCGTAGTTGTCTGCCTTACAGCTGCTTTCGGCCCAACCATCAACCGTACCATCCTACTACGGAGTCTGCCCGTCGTGGGAGATGGAAATGCAGAAAAGCGAAGAATGGCATACCTAGCAGGGGCCAGGAAGCTCTACTCTGACGGATACCAAAAGGTAATGATCTCGATGCCTCAGGGCCTAATCCTAAACTGACCCGAGAGTAGTTCAAAGATGGAGTTTTCACGATCACGACCAGCAGAAGTAGGTTGATGGACGCCCGGTAACCTTTTGCAGATCTCTGACATGCCCAGCGTCCCCGATTGTTGTCATCTCTCCCAAATTCCTTCCTGAACTACACAAGCTTCCTGACTCAGTCGTGAGCATGGATGCTGCCGTTGACGAGGTGAGTATGGCTTTGAATCTACATGCACGAACCTAGGCTGAACAGGTACGTATCTAGACAATGGAAACGAAGTATACCAAGATCGAAACATCAGTTCCCATCATTCCTCACACCATCAAGGGAGATTTGACCCCTTCACTCAGTGAGTATATCGATCACCTGTCTTCCACGCCACTCATTATCTGTAGACCGTTTGAATCCCACCATCGCTCAGGAGGTCCGAGAAGCCCTCCAACTCTCCATCCCATCCTGCGATGACTGGACAGAAGTGAACATCCACCACAGCCTCCTCCGCATCGTGGGCATGGTCTCAGGCCGCGTCTTTATCGGACCCGAGCTATGCAAGTCTGAAAAGTATCTCGACGCTGCCATCAACTACACCATGGAAGTCATGGGTGCACAGCGCGCCGTACAGCAGATGCGTCCTTGGCTACGACCGTTCCTTGCGTCGAGGCTGCCTGCTGTCAAGCGTCTAGACCAGAGAATCGCGGAGGCTGAGGAGTTTCTTAACCCTATCGTCAAGCAGAGGGCCGAGGCCATAGCCGATCCTTCCGCCGAAAAGCCGGATGACATGCTTGAGTGGCTCATGAATAGGAAGGACAAGTTTCCAGACAAGAACAGCCAGAACCTCGCCAAGGTACAGCTGGGCCTGACCTTTGCGGCTATTCATACGACGACACTGACTGCCACTAACGCGTTTGTCCCCCTGCCCTTATTTCCAGTCGCATACTAACTGTGGTAGATTCTATGACTTGGCGGCTATGCCTGATGTGCAAAAAGAACTTCGGGTTGAGATCCGTGAGGCACTCTCGCAGACCTCTGGTGTCTTTACAAGTCAAGCCCTGCAGAACATGAAGAAGATGGATAGCTTCCTCAAGGAGGTACTCCGTCTCCATCCTGCCACAATGGGTAAGTACCAGAATGCCTTTGTTCCATACCCCTTGTCTAACACTATCCAGCCTCTTTCCAACGCAAGGTTCTTAAGCCATTCACTCTATCCAACGGCCAAAAGATTCCAGAAGGCGTAACAATAGAGATCCCCGCTGTCGCCATCAGCGCAGACTCGAGCGTCTTCCCTAAAGCCGACAAGTTTGACCCTTGGAGGTTCTACAGGCTCCGACAGCAGGCTAAGGATGACGGGTCGGCCGAGAAGGCGGCGCTTCATCAGTTTGTCAGCGTGAACCAGAGCAGTCTCACTTTTGGCTTTGGCAGACACGCTTGCCCTGGCCGGTTCTTTGCCGCGAATGAGATCAAGATGATCCTGGCAAATACGATTTTGCAGTACGATATCAAGCTGGTTGATGCTACGGAGAGATATCCCAACATTGAGTTTGCACACATGGTGAGTTGACGGATCTATAAAAAAAGAAAGAGAGGTTGCTAACTCGTAGTCAAGTCGATTCCTGACCCGTCTCGCAAGTTATTGTTCAAGGCCATTGATGTTTGAGGTTGTGGAAGCCGAGGCGCACATGCCAGGGCAAGCAGAGAGAGAACAGACCTTCAGAGTAATTTATTTTCACAATTGCGATAACACATAGACCAATGATGAAACCAAAGCAAACTAAAACTTAGTCATTCTTCCAGAGAGCTCAGCTACTGCCGGGCGAAGAGAAGTTGATATGATTGCCGTGCCGAACGCCTGACCCCTTCTCCCCCGACCCGTCATTCCCAGTTATCTACTGCACCCCAATTCCTATTAACGAAACACAATTCAACTGTGTTAATTTCCAGCTATGTAGGGAACTAGGCCCCATAAGAAGATAACCCAGTCGTTATGAGTTAGTGCCGGCGTATAAGGGAGTCTGGCAAGTCGGCAGGCATCGAATCCGCTACAATGGTTGCTAAACAACCATCATCTTCCGTAGTATAGTGGTCAGTATGCAAGCTTGTCATTCACAATGCGCTTGAGACCCGGGTTCAATTCCCGGCGGGAGAGATTGCCACGTGTAGAATACGCGAACTTCCTTTTTGCATTCCAAAGGGTTGAGTTCTCCTTTGTCGAGGGGGGTGTTGCGAGAGGTTCTGTCAAACATGACAGTTGTCACGTGATACTGACTCTGACTACACCAACCCATCACACCCCTTGACCTCTCGCTTTGTTCTACAAATCTCTGCTACAATGACAACCACAATAACATGCTCGTGTTCAAACTAAAAGATGATATAACTGACGAATGTCGTTGTGAATTCCTCACTAAGCAAATCAGAAGCAGCACGTGACTCCAAACAAGGGGTTCAATCCTTCTTGGTCGCTGGGTTAACCTCGGTTGGTTGTTGCTCAGTGTCAAGGTTGATAGGTACCTCTACTTGTGACCAAGGTAGAGAGCGTTCTCTTTTGCCTAGGGCGGAGTGGGATCCTTCACACTCAGTATCAGCCCTCAGCGCAGCAGCATCCCCCCGTTTCAACACCTACTGGAATATCAGTTCCTCTAGATTTCCATTGATCCAATCAGTCAGTCGTGTTGTGTTAGTGGTTGCATGCTCGGCAGCAGCTACGCCGTACCCATGCAGAATAAGCGCTCCACGTTCAACTCGCAGCGATTCTCCTTTAGGGAATCGCCGGAAGGATTGCTGCCTAAAAAAAGGAGCTTTGACCCGTGTTTCGAGTCGCGTTATTTAACTTGACTTTCTCACATCACGATCATCAATTAATCATCGCCAAGTACAGATCTCAATCATGGGTGGCCCTCGTCCCAAAAGCAGCGGTTTCCGCGATGATCCCGATGCATTGTCCATGCACACGACCGACGGTGAAGCCGCCTACACTGACGCCGTCGCTGCAGATGGCGATGACGATGCCGCTCCCCCTTATACCCCCATTGACAACAGCACCATAATGCCACCTACCACTGCTCCCCAAATCAGAAACCCAGATGCCGATGAAGAGGAAGAGCCGTATTGGACTGGCGTTACCGAGCCCGAGTCCCATTTCGCTTTCACCTCGTATCGCATTGGCAACAAGCGCACCCACATCGGGAACGAGGTGATCCACCTGCAGGACGAGCGCTCCGATGCCGATCCTCTGTTTCTCCAGAAATGGATCAACCTCATGGCTCAACTTCCTCCGTCGCCGTACATTCATATCGTCGGCACACACAAGGAGACGAAGCGTGACAAGGATGGGAAGAAGAGGCGTGAGGATGTGACCGATTTCCGCATCATGGTTAGCATGCGGAATTATCTGTGGCCCAACTTTAACCCCAATGGCCCGAACGAGATGAAACTCGTGACTGCGGAGGGTGGAGAGAAGACCTACCGGGGCACCGTCCTCAAGAAACGCGCGCCTGGGGCCAAGGGTGGTATTGAAGTTGGCCACGCAAAGCCTACTCTAAAGGAGTGGTGTCACCTCTACTGCGCCAAGGCGACGGCAACCAGAACGTAAGCGCAGCTTGTACCGCAACCTGTTCCTCTTGGCTAACATGTCGCAGATTCCGTCTTACTCGTACCGTCACCGGTATGGACAAGGAGCAGCTTCGCTCTCGTCTTACAGGCTTGATCAGGAGCACAAACTACAAGGGAAAACTCACTATCGAGTTCCCTGTTGCCGATCGAGCAGTCGACATCTACTCGACCAGCCGACTTAACACCTGGCGACTGACAGGTTGGATCTGCTGGATCTTTTACCTCACCTTTCTCTGGATCTTTGCTTGGCCTGTACTCTTCTTCACGACTAAGCGGTATCAAGTCGTTCGCGCCCAGTGGCCTTTCGCTCATGTTAACGAGCAGGGTCAGAAGAGGTACACCACTGTCAGCGAAGAACAGTGGACCAGTAGGTACGGCCCTGCTATCAAGCAGCTGTGCCTGGACCGGTACGATGGTTTGGCGGGTGACACCTACCTGAATGAGGTGCTGGACAGGGCAGAAGTGCAGCAGAACAACCAACCTCAGGTTGATACTCGGGCTGCCCTAGGTGTTGCCGCAGCTGCTTTCCAGGGCGGTCGCTTCAATGCTGCCCGGGGTGCGAGCAGCTTGATGCGCTTTGTCGGTGGACAAAACGACCAGGTCGGATGGGGTTTCGACACTTGAGGGCCATGAAAGGCCCATCATGTGAATCCATATTGTTGTCGGCATTGAGACTCTGGCTTCTTGATGAAGGACAGCCCGTATTTGAACAGAGGAGTTTGGCTCTGGAAAGCGAAGGGGATGTTAGTTTGCTCAACTGTTGTCTCTGATTTATATAGCAGTACTAATCATGAAGCTCTTGAACCACATATCAATCACGAGGTGAAAAGGGTTACCTAAAGTACTTGAAGACTTATACCTGAATATGGCTAAAAGATATGTGGAGAATAATATGAGGTGTAGGTGCAAGTGGTAATGTGTTTCTCATACGTGCTGGAGTCTCCCTAGTCAAGTGCACTAGAGCTTCGGAAGATGACCATAAAGAATCCCGAAAGTCCCCTTGCGCAACCTTCGGTTATCCAAGCCTATTCCTTGGGTGTGGAGACACCACTCATCTTTTCGTTATATACCTCTCGGAGGACATGCTCCTTCTTGGCATTATCATCCCCACCGCTGCGATCTCCGAACACAGTGTCCATCTCCTCAAGGGTCTTGCCTCGTGTCTCGGGCACGCAGAACCACACAAAGACAAAGGATAGAAGACCGAAAACGGCGAAGAACACGTAGGCTCCGAAGCCGGTGGCTTGGACGAGTGGAGGGGTGATGAGGCCGATGATGAAGTTGTTGATCCAGTCTTTAAAGAGTTAGTTTCTCTGTATGTGTATGGGTGTTAGGGAAAGGGGACTTACTTGAGCAGGTAGAGATGGCGACACCCTTGGCACGAAGGCTAGAGGGGAAAACCTCGGCAGGGACAGCCCAAGGAGTAGGAGCCCAAGAACCGCCAAAGACGAGCATGTAAAATAGCAAAAAGGCAACGCTGGTCCATCCTTCGGCGCGGTGAGTAGGCCAACTATCAGAAAAGAGTCCAACGGTAACTGCGATGATGACCAGAGGAATGACAGTCAAGACACTACCGATAAGCAGAATTGTCTTTCGGCCGAAGCGGTCCAAAGTCCACAAGCTAGTGAAAACACCGACGAGTTGGATAATATTCAACACACCAGACATGATGAGCTGCATGTTGAGATCCAAGCCCATGGTTCCAAAGAGCGTGGGTGAGTAGTAGATCAAGGCGTTGATTCCGATGAATTGCTGGAAGAACATGAGCCCGGCACCTACGAGGGTGCGTCGCCAGCAGCCGGCCTTGAAGCAGTCGGCCCAGCTGACAATCTCCAGCTTGATGGTACTCGACACAGTCTTGTTCTCGGGAGATGTAAGGAGAGGATGCCTCCCGGCAAGAACGCCGGTTTGGAAACGAGCCTCGGCGATAATCTCGATCCACTCCCTCTTAACACGGCGATCACTCTCTGGAAGTCTTCGAAGCTTGACGAGGTTCTCCAATGCTTCCTCTTCACGACCCTTAGAGGCGAGCCAGCGTGGAGAAAAGGGGAGGAAGATAGCACCGAAGCCGAGGATTATGCCTGGGAAGATTTGGATAAGGAAGGGAAGTTGCCAGGACCAGTGGCTGCTCATGTCTTTTGTCGAGTATGTGATCCAGAAGGCGATGACGATGCCGAGGACGACAAAGAGAGATTCGAAGACGAGGAGGGAGCCGCGGATTTCGGGGGGAGAGATTTCGCCGATGTAAAGGGGAACGACCATGGAGAGCCTGTAGAGCTTGCAGTTAGTAAGGGCTTTGACATGGGTTGGCGAAGTAGAAGGAGACTTGATGAGGCACTTTTTTCCGCTTGGGTTGAGAGATTTTGGTGGCAATGGCTTCAGCTTGTTATATTGAGTCTATTAGTGGTTTAACTAAGTAACTAACTGCTGTAAATGAAGAACGTCATGAGAAGATGCAAGAGCACTGCAGACTGATCTCGAACTGGGTAAACGAGCGTATGGAGAGAGCCAACGTGTAGAGAAAGTGAATGCATGTGCCACTTTAGAGATGTTAACCACAGGGACGGACACTGCGAGATACAATCAAGGCTCTGTAGATGGTGAAGGCGGGTTATACATGGCTCCTCCTGCTCGCCGCTGACAGGAATTCGCACCTAGGTTAAATCTCGTCTTCTTGGTCTGGCCAGAAAAGACGACGCCAAGTGCGAAGACGTCGGGAGTTTTTTCCATGCAAGTCAGGATGTGAACAGGGAAATTTGTTCCGCTCATGACTAACCCTAACCTCGTCCGCTCGTTTCTCGTCCTGGAACGCAAGGCTCGCCGGCATTGGGCGCCCCTTATGGCCGTACGCTTTCATCGGCCTACTATTGCTTCTCTGTGAGGGCCTCGCGTGAAAGAAGAGCGCGACTACTATTCTGGGCAGCCTTTGCCCCCGCCCCATCGCGAGATCTAATCCAAGGGGTCATCCCACCGGAGAGGCTTAGCTCTTACACAGAGTCGGGACGAAGGCGCTTTTATTGACTTGGCCCTAGAAGCTGCCCTTTAGCCTTTGGGCCTGCTTGTGGGTGGGCAGCCCAGGCCGCAAACAAGCCCAGCAGCGCCGCTACCATTGTACGCAGGTTGGTTGATGGGTCATGGATGACAATTGTGTAAAGTCTGGTATGGAACTCCTGTTTGAGAGTGTGTTGAAACACCTGTTGCCTTGATCTTTGGCTACGCGGGCTGAGGATGAAAGGGCGCAAAGACGCACAACACCAAGGGGGATATCGGTTTTTTTTTTCAGTAGTCTTACACCGTTACTCTTAATTATACATTATGCATTATAAAAACTATCATAAGAATATGCGACTCTCTGATAACCCTATACATACTACTTACTGTTCTTCGCACATCTTCATACCTAACCTTAGACAAAGATTCATTAGTTAAAGCCTTTGTAGTCTCATCCTTTTCTTGATCCGCGTACCGGTGAGCAATGACGCAACTTGAATCGTTAGTCGCCGTGGTCGCTTCGAGACGCGGGGAAGAAGCCCGCCTAGACCATCTCCAACTTTTGATGAGGAAAAAGATGCCGAAGGTGGTGTGGATCTAGTGCGGAGCATGGACGGAGCAAGGATCTCGGGTCGAATTTCCATCTTGGTCAACGTCAAGGACCGGGATGGCTTTAGACTGGATGGTCCGTGTTTGAAGTGTCTGGGGGTTCATCGTCATGGATCTAGACTTGCTTTTGCATCTGCATCTTGCATTTACTTCTCCACAATCTGAGAGAATGCCGATGTCAGAACGGGAGTTGAGATGGTGTTGGTTGCTTGGAACAGGCTCGACGGGGTAAATGGCTCCGAGATGGTGATCAAAGGCGACATCTCCACCCCGTGGGGGAGCCCGAGATGTGTTGTCTTTGCAAAACTTTCTAGAATGGAATGAAATCCCGATATTCGAGGATCAGTCTTGTGTATATATGGCGCTGGCCATTGCTCAGTCTAGTCTTGAATCAACAACCATCCAAGTCGAAGACAGCTCAGCCAAGATGTATGCCGTTGTCGTTTCCGTTTCTTTCCTCTCCTTTCTTGTCTACTACTTTGTTCTTAGCCCAGTATGGCTGTACCTCCGAGACCCTAAGGGCTTTCGTAAGTACCCTGCCATGAATTCTCTGGCTGGTATCACCGACCTGGGCTTTATGTATGAAGCATCAAAAGGCTTTCGGACGAAGCGACTTACAGAGCTGCACAAGAAGTATCCTGTGGTCCGCATTGGGCCTAACTCTCTGTCTTTCTCCGGAGTCCAAGCCATCAAGGCGAGTCCAGTACCTATAAAACCACTCCAGTTACTAACAAGTATCAGGAAATCTACGGCCATGGAACACCCTGCACAAAAGATCACTTCTACGTCGTAACCGGAGGGTCCCACACCCACCTGGCCGATGTCGTCAACAAAGCCGACCACGCTCGCAAGCGAAGAGTTCTCTCATCGGCCTACGCCATCAAGAACCTCGAAGACTGGGAATACAAGGTGGCCGACAAGACTGAGCGCTTCATCAAGGCTTGCGACGCCGCCTGCACGCTTCCTTCCAAGGGCTCTGCAGACCCCCACCCGGACGAGCTTACCTTTGACTATCGAAAGTGGACCAACTTCTTTACGGTCGAGGCCATTGCGGATATTGGTCTTTCGGAGAAGCTTGGCTTTTTGGATAATGGGTCTGCTGATTGCACGGCGGAGAAGAGAGATGGCACGTTGTATACTGCCAACTTTGTCGAGAGCCTTCACAACACCGCCATTGCACAGTCCCGTCTTGTTTGGGGCTATTCCTGGTATAAGACTAACGAGTACCTCGCACGTCTTCTATCCAAGGACTTTCGACGCATGCTCCGTCTCGGCGATCAGTTTGACGACATCGTATACCATCGTGCGACGAAGCGGCTGGCTCGGTACCGTGCTGGAGAGAAGCTTGATGACTTTTTTCAAGCTTTGATGGAGGATAAGAACGGGCGTCAAAACAACCAGGAATGGGGCGAGATTGTGGCCGAGGTATCTATCATGATGAACGCTGGCTCTGACACCACGGCTATCGCCATGAACAACGCCATGTACCACCTCCTCAAGCACCCAGACGTTCTCAAGAAGCTGCAAGAAGAGGTCGACTCTGCCCTTGACGAGGAAGAAGAGGTCGCGCCTTTTGCTAAAGTAAAGCACCTCCCATACCTCCGCGCTGTCATCGACGAAACACTTCGAATCACACCGTCCGTCACATTCAACCTCCCCCGACGTACACCCCAAGGCGGCTGTGCCATCGGCGACGAATTCATCCCCGGGGAAACATCAGTCAGCATCTCGGCCTGGACAGCCCACCGTGACGAAGAAGTATTCCCCGAGCCTGAAGAGTTTAGACCTGAACGATGGCTCGGCGAGGGTGCTCAGGAACTTCAACGTGGGTTCATTGCGTTTAGCACGGGCGCGCGAGGATGTATTGGAAGGAATATTTCGTATCTTGAGCAGACCGTTTTGCTTGCTTCTGTTGTTCATAGATATGGTATGGCGTTGCCTAGTAAGGACTGGACGCCGGAACTTGATGAGGGGACGAATTTGTTGACTAAGGAGATGCCGGTCAAGGTCTGGAGGCGAAGGGTTTAGAGAATTCTTACCAAAAGCATTACATGGAAGAGGAGAGCTATTTGCTTAAAGCGTTGAGTCTAGAAATTGATGGTACTACTTAAATCTACTTTTTCGCAAGAACAGACAACTTGGTCTGCAACAATGATAATGGCTGTACACGTATACCTCGCCTAATCGGATCGAGATGCTATTCCGAACCGGGGGACCTGCTACGGGATTGAACGATGCGATAAGGTAAATGAAGACATTAATTGGATAACCCCGTTACTATGTTGTGTATAGATCATCCAAAAGTCCTCCTTAGTTTCTCCATAATGTACAAATCCTCAGGCATCTCTCATCCTAAGCCTCAGCCAAATGCCTTTGCGCAGCCAACGTGCTCCAGCCATGCAAAGACTCAGCCCTCTTCAAAAACTTCATCAACTCGTCCTTCTCCCACCTCTCCTCAAACCTATCCCCCGCAAGTGCAATCCCTAAACTCGCAAGCACAAAATGCGGCGCACACTCTGGATTCCCCTCAGCAAGTCCAATACATGTCTTCACCTCCTCCTTAATATCCCTATCCTGCTGCTTGAGGAAGCGTGCCCGGGATGGACCGACGCGGGGCGTGTGTGGGTCGAAGGAGAGGAGGAGGATACGGAGGAGATGGTAGTTGAGGAGACCTGTTGCTGCGGCGTCGGAGAGGATCCAGATGTCGGGGGCTATTCGTCTGTCGGTGTTTTCGTCGAGGAAGAGGGCGTTGAAGCTGGGTGGCTTCTTGGCGTACCATTCTTCTGCGTATTTTAGTAGGTCGCTGTGTTTTTCCATCGCTTGATCCGGGCTCATGGGTTCGTCCCCAAAGCAGAACTTTAAGGTATCGACAAGATGTAATAGTATTCGGTTTGTCCAGGTGCCGTCGTCCGTCGGGCTATCGAGACAGCGGTCAATCTCAGGGAGGTAGAATGCCGGAAGAACAGGCCTCTGGCAGGCAAAGGCCATGTAAACTTCTTGACGGAACGCGACAATAAGAGCTGCACGTCGTAGACTGGTGAGCCTATCGGGTTCCCTGAGCACTCCTGGAGACCACAAGATGGAGCTGTGCTCTGATGCTGAAGCGCTGGCAAAGAGATGACCACCAAGCAAGTGCGATTGCGAGTCAGCTCCGGATAATGGCCCTGCAAGAAAAACATTAGTGTCTCCCCCAAGGTGTCCGGGACAGACTCACCATCAATCTCCTCCAACGTCCTCAACAACACAACAGCTGCAAACAGATCCTGATTCTTCAAAGCATCCGCAATCCCAAGCGTCGAAATGAGAGCATTCAAACACCTCTGATAGTACCTATTTGATATATAAGAGTCAAAATCCGTCGTCCTGCTCAGACACCTCGCGCTCAACGCCAAAGCGGCGTCTAGAAGAGGCGGACAGAACGCTGCTCTCCACGGGACGACCAGCGCAAAGTGCCGTTCAGGATCACAGAGGTCGAAGCGACGGGCGATTTTCTCAATAAAGTAGCGCATTAGTTTGGCTTCAATGGGGTCTTTGAGGGGCCACACTGAGATGTCCCGATAAACGGGTATTTCTGTGAAGGTGGGATGATTTGCTTCTGTGCAGTGTGCCCCGACTTCTGTGGGCAGTGGGCTGAAGCTATCGATGAGAGAAAGCGGTAATGCATCACCTAATGGGTGAACGACTGAGCCTGATGCTGGGCTGTCGTGTTGCCGTGAAGAAGGTCGTTCCAACAGCCTGGTGTTCGATAGATCTGTCGGCCAACTTGTTTCTGAGGTAGAGTCGTGGTAGCTTGAGAGATATGGCCCAGCATCAAGCGTTAGAGAATCGAGCTGCTGGTCCGGCGTGCTGTGATGGCCAAACTCACGAGACGGAGTGATTTGCTCAGAGTCATCCTGCGAACTCTTGCCTCCTTCATCGGCAGCGTCTTCTGTCTGGTATATGGACTGCAGGTTCTTTCCTTCATCCACAAACTCGAGGTCGCCGTCCAGTGAGCACCAGGTTTGATCCTTAGAGAACTTGTACTCATTGGATGCGGCATTAGCTGCGGTCGAGAGACTGGAAGGTGTTAGTGGAATAGCCCGTAAGGGTCATGAGTAGATGTGCTACCGAATCTTGGGCGGCTGGTGTTTGAAGCGAATCCATTCACTGAGGCACTCGACTCCATTCCTGGCGCAGCGATTGCATGGTCTGGTGTTATCGCCTAGAGTATGTGAGCGCGCTTCGATCAATGAATGGTGAAGAACTTACATTTAACATGTCTATAAATGCAGGATCGCGAGATTGACAATCAGCAGATGGCTAACAGCAAGCGTAGTCTGTGTAGCCTCCATACCTTAAGCGGCAATTCTAGGACTTGTCAGCAGAACCCTAAGACACGGAGAAGATGGCGTTACCATGCAGCTCTTCTGTGACCGTCTCGCCTTGGAAACCTTTCGCGAACCCGAGGACGACATTATACAGGAGAAGGAGGGGAAGAAAAAGAGCGAAGCATGGATAAAACCCCTTGTCGACGAGAGAGTCGAGACATTGGACCCATTTTAACTTTGTCTGGGGCAAGAGAAATGATGATGCGGGGTATGTTAGCGTACGGAGAAGCATCCGAGTCAGTTGATGCTTGTTGGAGAAGATGGGGGGTTTGGGAGCTTGGCGATATGGGTCTGGACTGGGGGTGTTGGAGCCTTTGGGGGGAAGTCTTTGCATTGTCTAGATGATTATAGGGTGCCTTGGAACACGTTCATAGTTCTGCCCGAGATAGCTTCACAGGTGGCACCGTGATGACCTCGGTCTTATCCATGCTTCCCCCTCTGTAGCTGTAGGTAAAGGTCCACCCACTGCCAGCAGCGCCGTGCTCGCCATGCTTGTCTACCACCACAATTCCACTCGAAATATCTGGATACTTGCGCAGCATTCGTAGAACCACATCCTCAGCAGCTTCTGTCGGTGACATGCCTCGTCGCAGGTTCTCGACAGCCTGGTAGCAAGGTAGGAATCGCATCATGACGTCTCCATCGCCTGTGGCGCCGCATCCTCCGACATCGCCATCGACGTAGGAACCACTACCGACGATAGGTCCGTCGCCGACGCGGCCGGGGATCTTATGAGACGCGCCATTGGTCGTTGTTCCAGCTGCCATTGAGCCTTCCGTGTGGATAGCAATTAGAGAGAGCGTGTCGTGTGAGACTTGCTTTGAGCGTGGACTTGGGTCTCCCAATTGAGGTTCATACGGACCACAAGAGGCTGATGGGTTTGGGCTCACGTTGACTCGATAATTCGGCTGGCAATTGTCCTCCTTCCAAGTCCGACACTTCTCCGCTGATCCAGCAGTCGTGAGATTCTCAGCCTTGAAGCCATTCTGAAGGGCAAACTCGGTCGCTTGATCACCCGCAAGCATAGAATGCGTCGTGTGCTGAAGAACATGTCTCGCAACGGAAATAGCATCGCGAACCCTACGAAGAGCAGCGACAGCTCCCGAGTTTATCGTGGTGCCGTCCATGATCATTGCGTCGAGGGTTGTTTCGCAGGCTTCGTCGGGTGAACCTCCATACCCTACACTTCCGTCACACTGATTGCGCTCGCATGTCAAGCAGCCGATCTCGACGGCGTCGAGGGATGATGCGCTGTCGCGCTGGAGAGCGAGGAAGGCGGCATTTGTTGCGGCTGTAAAGTCACCCCCCCAGGTATTGATGACGAAAGGAAGGCCTGGTGATGCCGCGAGGGTAGATGCGATGAGGCAGAAGAAGGCTATTGATGCTGAACGAGGGACCATGATGAATGGTCTCGGTTGCTCGGCCTCTCAGTCTGACATGTGCGCCCAAAGATAGACACTCTAGCTTATCAATGTCCCTACGCAAGGATCGAGATGTACGGATATGATGCCGTAACAAATGTCAGATTGATGCAAAGACAGGGATGCTCCAACGCGTGACTGCGGCGCGCGAAATGCGTCGTTCGTATTTAAACCCCTCAAGGCCACGTCTTACCTTTTCAAAACAACAACAATCTTTATCACACCATCGAGAAGACAAAGGTTCCTGAGGTGGAAAGCACTTGTCGTATATATATTCAGAGTAAATCTCGTACAAATTCGTAGAAAGAGACATCGCACGTGCCCATTACATGCTATAAAATGGCCGCTGCTGCAATTGACGCGTCTGCCTTTGACGCCATCGCGAAGTGTCTGACTGTCGCTCTTGATGTTTATCGCGTCGTTCGAGATATTCATCATGGAGAGAAGGCCTCAACTGCTGTCGCTGACTTTGCTGGGCTGTCGGATGCGCTGTCAAAGTCGGCCCAGCACATCAAGGGCGTTGTCCAAGAGACCGGCCGCGACGGGCACGGCCAGCCTCTTTTTTTGATCAGGTTCGCTTGTGTCAAGATATCCGAGGACCTCGTCGTCCATATTGATCGCGTGTTGAAGTCATCCGCCGTCAAAGACGGGCTTATTGACAGCGCCAACTTTTGTGACTTGTGGTCGCTCGACGATCTTCATGCCCTTGGCCTGCGACTTGACGAAGTCGTTCACCGCTTCAAGGAGATGAGAGAGGATTCCGAGTGAGTGCAGTCATCACTCAGAAGTGTCGGACTAACATTCAATTCAGCCTCGATGATGGCGAAGGCGCGTTGCAACACCCTTCGCTGGGTGACTTGACTGCCAGCGACGTCGATCCTGACGAGACCGACAGTCTCGCCCAACAGCTCTTGTCGGCGCCTGCTTCTCCCACCTCAGCTCCACGTCTTGCCCCCACCGGAATCATCAACGACTTCATCCTCGAGAGCCTTGCGTACTCGAGCATGCGCGACCGTGAGGATGAAGTGACTGAAGCCCATTCACGTACTCTTGAATGGATCTTTGACGATTCTCCCCTCACCCAACCTCTCCGGAATGCGTTTCGCGATTCTTTTACGACATGGCTCAAGACGAACGAGCTGGGTCCCATTTATTGGATCACCGGGAAGCCTGGCTCTGGCAAGTCGACACTCATGAGGTTCCTCTCCCAGGATCGTACGGCTATGGAGTACCTGCGCCTCTGGGGAGCTGACAAGCCCGTCAACACGGCAGGCTTCTTTTTCTGGACGAGTGGTTCTCGACAGCAACGATCGCAAACAGGCTTGCTTCGGTCTCTCCTCCATCAGCTGCTTTCTTCGACCCCAGAGCTTATTGCCAAGACATTCCCTGATCTTTGGGCAAGGGTGAGGCAGATGACGACAAAGGAGCGGATCAGCCTCGAGTTAGAATGGACCATTGTCGACCTGAGAGCTGCCCTCGACACATTCCTCAACGCCGCGCTGAAGGACGCCAACATTTGTCTGTTTATCGACGGTCTAGACGAATTCGACGGCGATCATCACGAAATTATCGACTTTTTCAAAAGTCTGACGACGAGAGACAAGACGACGGGAGCTAATGGCAATTCCCTCAAGATGTGCCTGTCCTCCCGTCCTTGGGCCGTGTTCAATGAAGCCTTTGGCAGCTCCGTGCCGAACACCAAGCTGCAGGATCTTAGCCACGAGGACATGTGTCGTTACGTCAAGGACGCGTTCAGATCCAACACACCACTTCGAAGACTGATGAGGACGAATGAGGAGGCGAGCGGACAATTGATCTTGTCGACTGTCCAGAGAGCGGATGGCGTGTTCCTCTGGGTGAGGCTTGCGGCCGAGAGGATGTTATCGGCATTCGGACGACGCGAGAAGTTTGAGACGTTGCAAGAGGCACTGCAAAGCCTTCCGTCGGATCTGGATGCGCTCTTTGAGAAGCTGCTGTTCCAGGATCAATCCGAGACCGAGGTCCTTGACACAGCAGCGCTCTTCCAGCTCATCCACGCCAGAGAAATCGTCGCCGACTTTATCAAGGATGAGTCATCGACCTCCCTCACCATTTGGGAGCTGGCATTTGCCTTACACAAAGATGATGACGTTGCTGCGTTGGAGCGAGAGGTTTGTGAGGCGACAGACGAAGAGCTTCAGACACGGTGTGCGATGACGGCCCGACACATCAAGAATCGCTTCTCTGGGCTGCTGAACATCCATCAAAGGCGAATCGGAAACCAAAGGGTGCATCGCGCCGACGTCGCAAAGCTCGTCACGAGCTGTCGAGTCATCTATATCCACCGAACTGTCCGAGACTGGCTGATGGAGGCGAATGGAGCGGGCGAACGCCTCAAGGCACTTCAGTCGCAGGACTTTGATGCTCATCTTCGACTCTTGCGATCATATGTCCTTCGACTTAAGTTTCCTCTTGATGAGATTGAACATCATCGTCGCTTGGACGAGTGGTACCCTGACATCGCGCTCGCCATGAGCCACGCTCGGTACATTCTCAATGACCCGGACAATCTTCAGCGGCCGCTTCTCAATGAAATGAACAAGACCATCTCATGGCTGTGGTTAGAGAAACCTTCGGACCCCTACGACCATTGGGCGAAGAGTACATTTGGCGCGTACGAGATCCGAATGAAGGCTCCTTCGATTCGGCGTCCATTTCTCTGTCTCGCCACCAAGTTTGGACTTACGGAATATGTCTCGCAAGAGGTTCAACATGCTCAAACCTCGAACGGCGACGATGAGGAAAATGACGATGGCTCGACACCGTTGCTGTCGTACGCGACCGAGTTCCTCTGCTCCCGCAACAAGACCATCTTTCCGCTGTCGTCCCCCAAGCTAGTCCACTTTCTCATCACGAACCAGTCAGCCATCAACCCTGGCCCTGATCACAAATACAAGCATTTCGTCACTGGTCAGTCTGTAACCCCCTGGTTGGCGGTTCTCCGCCACCTCCGCGATGCCAAACGGAGAGGCTGGATCGAACACTACGACATTGATCCAGAGGGCACTCAAAGATGGGCTGAGATTGTGACCATGTTCATCGAGCATGCAGATGTCCATGCAGTGGTCAAGAGAGATGCATGGGATCCAGAGATTACGGCTCTTGGGGTGATGAAGTTGTTGGAGGATACGTACGGGGCGGCGGACATGCACAAATTGAGGGTGCTCATGGAGTCACGGATTGAGCAGGTAAAATAAGTTAAAGGGACTGTACTAGAATAAAAGGCGATGTATTGTGTGTCTTTAGAAGCCTTGCCCGTGGTAGAGCCAGAGACAATGGGGCGTTTGGGACAGAGATGCACATGCGTTCTCCGCCAGTGACAACCCCGAGCCTTATGTCTTATTACAATATTGTCTTGAAGAAATGCTGGATATACTTACTAGAGAGTTTAATCCATAAGATTACTGACATATTTGGATCCATCACAGATGGTAGTGGCATGCTGGCCTGGTTTAGGTTGCTCCGATGGCGGCCGGCCAACAGGGTCGCTCCTTCATTGCCAACGACCATACCAAGCACGTGGAAAATCCGCATAAAATGAGTCTGTGATGGCATCGCTCTTGTCCTCGTTCATATTAAGTCCCCCGGATTGCGCCTGTCTGTTTTCTTTCTTTCTTTTTTTTAAACATTGTCCGGACCCGTCTCCGACCCGGCAAGCTTGCCACTGCTCCCATCGCATTACAGGGACGAATAAGTCAGAACGCGTTCAGACCGCGACCAACAACCATTCTTTGTGAATCTTTAGCTTGATATTATCAAATCCATATATAAAAGCGGCCATAAAAGAGCAAATTAAGATCAAGGTTTAGAAAGGTTTCTATATTACTTTATGAAGTCTTGGACTAAGACACCCAGAGATTCATGAGGAGAATATTAATGCTATGTTCTAAATTGCACCCCAAGACCTGTCGTTCTGTACGTCGTCTAACACGTCTGATGGTGCGGTATCTTCTTGTCTTGCTACCTACCTATGTATTCTCGTCTGGTAAAGTATATCTTCCGGAGTGAAAGGCTCGCAATTCATCTCTATCCCCGAGGAGGATGAGAGACCTTCGCAGGAGGAGCAGAAAACGTCATGCCGTTTCATGCAGCCAAACTTGAACAGTGAACCATCACTGCTGTTATCTTATCGGCCTGATGCATCTCAGCCTTATTGCCTGGAACTTCTTCAAACAGACGCTGGGGTCGGCGGGAGTCGCTCCTTCCCAACCAAACTCGTTGTTGCCAAACCCCCTCTAACCAGCACGTGAGAACACGTGAGAAGGGGGCACAAGTCGATCTCGTGAGGGAACCAGACTTCTCTTCTCCCCAAAACAGATCATACAAACTCGCATCTGAAAGAATGTCCTGATTCTTCGCCGACCCGGCAAGCGCCGCCGATCCCATTCCGGCGGAGGGACGGGAATGCCCTCACTATTCCCCCCACCGCCGCCGCAACGTCACGTCCTCCGCCGGCTCCTCTTCGCCAGCGCCATCCTCGTCGCCGCCGGCTCCTCCAACTCCTCCACCACTTCCGGTGATGACCCAGATCCGGGTCGCACCAGAGCTCTCCAGTAAGATCAGAAGCCTTTTTTTCTTGTCTCGGAGATTCTAAATGAAGCAAAGAGTCCTAATTTTCGCTTAGTGACGGAGATGGACTGGTCCATCTCTAATGACGAGATGAAGAACGGCCGATGTCTTGTTAAAGACATGGGGTGTCGAGGTTGCGCGAACCTCCACTTCATCCAGCGGGTCAAGGCCCACTGCAAGACCGCGGCCCATCTTGTAAGTATGAGACCCCTATCATATCCTGACTACCGGGTTTGGAAAGTCATCCAAGTACTAACCATGTTGTTCATTTAGCGATGGGAGGACGAAAAAGCCCAAGAGGCCGAAGAGAACTCTTTCCCCCGCCCCTCTCCCCCCGTCACCAGACCTTCGGCCCACCGTGGTCACGGTATTTTCGGCTTCCCCCCGGAAGAGCTCCCATCCTCCTCGGAGATGGGGATGGATCTTGATCCTCCCACTCCCGAGAATGTCCCTCCCGCTGAGTCGGACAAGGATAGGGTCATCCCTGACTCTGAGGAGGATGAGAATGATGAGTTGGCAAGAGAAGGAGAAGGGTCTACCGTTCACATTGTGCGGCGTGATGTATCTACCAACACAAGAGACAATCCTACAGTCATTTAGGGAATGCCATTAAGGAACTCCTCATTGCTTCTGTACTCTCCTCAGCAAAGGCTTCGTGAAATACATCAAAGGCTCTTCTAAGAACTTGACCTAACCTTAGATGATGTTACTCTAATCTGTTGTTCAACTACCAGTTATGTGGTAACAATAGTTGACCAACCACTTAAATCAGGTTGTGATGCAAAGTTACTCTAATCTTTCTTGCCGTGGGTGTGACGGAATGAGGAGACCGAACATGGCCATAATTTGTCGCGTGTAGTATCACCGATAATTGCCCAGTGAAAACGAAACACCACTCTGCCAATCCCGCGACAACATCATCTCGCTGACACGATCCACAGCAGCTCATTCCAGCTTTAGCCAATCACCCGGCCAAGCTGCTCGAATCATTAACTTCTTTCGTCCTAGCTCGTAATCACTGAGCCGTGAGAGCCGCTCGAATCGCTAACTCCTTTCGTCAATCACTGGCTCCCTCCCTAACTGCGACTTGGTATATAAAAAATGTTGATTTCGCCATCCATCTTGAGATGTCAAAATTCTTTAGTTTCAACGAGGATGTCATTCAATAATATGCCTCCGGATTCTAGGGATGGATACACCTGCCCTGGTGCACCTCCCCCATACTCAAATGACCTTGCACCGATGTTAGAACCAGCAGGCTCACGAGAAAGTCAACCTCCTGCATTCCCAGTTCCGACACTCTACCAAAATCCATCGACCCTTTCTCTACAAAAACCCATCGCCATACCAGCAACTAGCTCAAAGCTTGGTTCGCCTTTCTTACGAGCCTTCCCGCCGGTACTTGAGAGATACGGTTTACCTCGAGAAACGTTTCTCAGATTCCTCGATGACCTCAACCGCGCGACAGTGGCCAGTCCACCTGTCAAGGTCCTGGGATTGGCTGGCAGTATCGTTTCCATGGTACCCTTGCAAACCACGCAAATCATCGGCAACTCGGTTAGTGTGGCTGCGGATCTGGCAACGTTTGCCGTGAGCAAGTCTCGGAGCGAGCTGTGCATCTCCAAAGCCAACCAGGAGCTGTTCGCACCCAGAGGTCTCCGAGTCGAAATCGCGAAATTGGACGCAGTAGCTCGCTGTGCTCAGATGCCAATTCTTGACAGTGACGGCAAGATCGACAAGAATGCCTCGATCTTGAGTCCTTTGGAAGATGCTCTGGAGCAAACCTCCATGACTGCACAGCAGCGCAGGCTTCAAGCACTTGAACCTTGGATCGAGCCGTTGGATCTCACCCCGTTGCCTGTGCATGTACCCGACAACTTTATGGGCAAAATGCATGCTTCCACAAGTGAACGCCAACGAAAGAGAGAGGAAGAGAAAATGGCAAAGCACCGAGTCAAAGCGCATGAAGACCGGTCTAAGGATTTGCAAAAAGCGGAAGAAGACTATGAAAAGGACATGAGAAAACTTGAGAGAAAGACTATCAAGGCACAGAAGAAGCATACAAAGGACGAACAGAAGCTTGAAAAGAAGCTGGGGAAGCTGGAGCAACGAAAGGAGAAATACGAGGAGGACTATCAGAAGGACATAGCTAAAGCTGATAAGGATTGGCGAAAGGATGACAAGGAAGAAAAGAGCGTGAGAAAGGTGTTGTGGATTCTTATTAGATCTCTAGATAATATCCCTACTTAGATAATACCCTTATCGCTCGTCTGCGAAGCTTGGAGCTCCAACTTGAGTAGCATCTAGAATAACACCCTGAGCAACCAGTCGCTCTTCCAACTCAGGATATGGCAAATCTTGGAAGGCCAAGCCCTTGGACAATGCAATATCACAGGCGTTGGCGCAGGCCTGGCCAATGGCGTAAAACTGATGCTCCAACCTGACGGCCCCTAAAACACAAGTCAACAAATCGTGTCAAAGTTGTGGCACGGAGAAACTTGCCATATCCTACGTGAGATGAACTCGGGCATGTCACGGTGATAAAGTTAGAAGCGTTAGTCCGCTTGGGCACCAGAGCGCGATACGCAACTCCAAATGGCCGCCACTTGTGTCCATCCTTGAAGATGAAGCCCTCGTTGTGTACTTTTCCGTCGCGCAGGATTCTTCGTACGCTGTGTGTATCTGTCGGCCAGTATGCAACGGCCACAGGGTCATCTACCTGTGGCTCACCCACGTCACGCGAGGCAGTCGCTTCGGTGATGACATAGTCGGATACCATGCGCCGGCCGTCGCGGACGTAGAGCTCGTAGGGGAAGTGATCGTTGTCGGAGAACTCGTCGCGGCAGTAGCCAAAGCGTGACCATTCTTTGCGATAGATTTCCTTTCGAGGTTTACGGTTAGTCAAGTCTAGCGGCGCAAACGAAGCGGCAAACTCACGGGAACACCGGGGTCAGTTGATATGAACCATAGCAGTCCCTTGGTAAACCTAGCTGTGTCCTTGAGAATGACTTCCCTACCATCTCGAGACGCAACAGGCCATTCGTCATTCATCCCAAGCAAATCAGTAGACAAGGCACCCTCAGAACCTATCAGATCAGTCTTTCCGCCGGGTAACCGCTTGTTTGGCACGTAAAACTCTCCTCCTGCTGCGAAATAGCGTCTATGAAGTTCATAGTGAGCGGGATCATAGCCTTCTGGCTCTGAAAAAGGCACGCGGTTTTCGGGGTCATCAGTCAACGGTAGTCGATACGAGTATGACTGCAGGTGCAAGTCACCATCGCCTGGCCTTCCGAAGGGCTCGTCTGAGATGCCGTACAGTAGGCCGCTTGAGGGGTCTCCGGATTTGACGTAGGGGTCTAGGTCAACGTCGATCTGGCGGTATAGAGTCTCACCGCGAACGCCCGCAAGAGACTCGTTGTAGGTTTTTGATGATTCGCGGCCTCGGGTCCAGGTGATGCCAGCTGCCGCGAGAAGATCGCCCTCGTATGAAGCCTCGGCAAAGACTTTGCCCGGGATCGTATCGCCGTTTTCTAGATGGATGGCAAGGATCCCCTTCTCGTCACGATCAACCGCGTTTTTTTCTTTCAACGGGGACTTTTAAATGAAAGAAATCAGTAGCTGAAAGATTTTCTCAAATGCGTGAATGCCAACCTTGATGATGGAGATGTTGGAATACTCAGCCAGCCAGTCAGAGATGATCTTCTCGGCGACTCGGGCCTCAAATCGCCAAACATCAGGGTCTTTTATCTTCTTCTCGACGACCTCCTTAAGTCTTTCAAGGCGACCATAATGTCGGCTGATTCTCTCATGCAGTTCCAGACTCAGACCGCCAAGGGTGGTGCTGTTCTGGAACTCGGCCTGGTTATCGATATCCGTAGCACCAAGCCCATTGATCTGAATGCCACCTATCATTGACCCCTGTTATTAGGGCTTCGTTAGGTCCTTTAGGGATATTCTTACCGATATGCTCATTAGGCGAGACAAGCGCTACAGACCGTCCCAGCCTGGCGGCTTGAATGGCTGTGGCAACTCCGCCAGACGTGCCGCCATAAACAACAACCTCAAAAGCTTGAGTCATCTTTGGGTAGCTAGCCTTAGCAGTTCACGACTGGTATCTATTCACCCTTTTGTGCGTTATTTCTCACGTCACCAACGCGACAGCTCGCGAGTCATTATTCCTCTGGGAAAATGGCTAACCTTGAGGTCCGACGTCGGGCTTCAAATCAAGATGCCGAGTCTTGGCCGGGAAGGAACCACGGCAATAAGACCGGCTGCAGACCGCACTTATTGACCAATTGAAAGTATTTTCTGCTGGACACCACGCCGTGATCGACATCGTCTATACTTCATAAGTTCTAAGCGACTCAACCATCGGGTTCGCTCCCGACGAGGATCATCATCCTTAGACTGAGTCTCCACGACCCCAGACTTCTGGGGTCCGGGGAAGTGAGGGGGTCGGTTGGAAAATGGTTCATCCTCAGCTTGATGGTCCGATGACGGCCACATACTTAACAAGGTCGGGATGAGACTTTTGGGTTGGCGGTACCCGAGGAACAGTTCTCAAACTTCACAAGCCCTCATCGCAGTTGACAAAATGGGTCGAGGCGTGTTTGCGGGCAAGGCCGCTTTCGCTCAGGCGACTCCCAGTCTGATGATCTTTTGCACCATCTATGCCCTTGGAAGCATCTTTTTCGGATAGTGAGTGGTTTTCGGTCCCGATCTCTTTCACCGAGTAGCTCACGGCCACGGACAGTGATGGAGCGTCGTTCGGTGGCGTCCAGGCCATGGACCCTTTCTTGAAGACGTTTGGCAAGTGGAACAAAGAGAAAGAGGCCTACTATCTGCCGAGCGATTTGCAATCTCTGATGAACAGTTTACCTCTGATTGGAAAGTTCCTTGGAACCGTCATCGTTGGCCCCATAATCGAAAGGTTTGGTCACCGCTACACCATGGCCTTTACCTGCTGTATACAGGTTATCGGCCCCATTAGTGAGTCTCAAGCCCCGTGGCTCTCCATGTGAGGATTGGCTGACAGCCATACAAGTCCAAGTCACGAGCAAGAATCCAGCACAGTTCATTGTGGGCAGATTCATGGTCTACACCGCCGTCGGCCTTGTTGAAAATGTGCGTTTGACCCCCACATCGCCCTCAACAGCAATGTGTGCTGACCGTCCTCAGGTTGTTCCGACATACCAGTCTGAAATCGCCCCCGGAGCCCTCCGCGGCCTTCGTGGGTTCGATACAGCTCTGTCTCACGACAGGTTCGTTGATCGCAGGCATCGTGAACGAGTCCATGTCCAGAAAGACAGATAACTCTGGCTGGCAGATTGCTACAGCTCTGCAGGCCCTCCCTGCTGTTATTATTCTCTGCCTGCTCTTCTTCACCCCCAACTCACCTCGTTGGCTCATCTTTAATGACCGCTATGAAGAGGCACTCAAGGTGCTGAGGTCTGTCCGTCGGAAGTAGGATGTCGACAATGGTCTTCCCGAGTTGGAGCTTGCGTCAATGAGGGAGGAGGGCCAGGCTGGCAGAAGAAAAAAGGGGCCGTGGAAGGATCTTATAAACCGTGAGAACCGTAGGAGGACCGGGTTCGTTGATCACATGGGTACAAGCGACATTGTGAAAGAAGCTAACTTGCTGCTAGAATTGCCTGCGCCATTATGACCTTCCAACAGCTCACCGGCGTGACGTTTAGCTCTTCCTACGGGCCAACCTTCTACCGCTCTGTCGGTCTTTCAGATATGGCTTTTGTCTATGCGGTAAGTCTCAAATCGATGCTTTTACACATTTAGTACCTGACGAAATGGCAAGGTGGTCAACAACGCCACATCCGTCGTGACAGCAATGATGGCAATGGTCTTCCTCGACATGTTTGGACGTCGAACTCTCGTTATCCACGGGGGCTGGTCCCAGGGAGCCTTCCTCATTGCGATTGCTGCTTTGGGCCGCATCAAGAACCCAAATGTTCACGAGAGCAATGGAATCGTGGCTGGTATGCAATTGTATACATGTATCCTGCATATGACTCTCGGCCCTGGTGCCTACATTACGGCTGCAGAAGTCGGTACCCAGGCTCTTCGTGAAAAGACGATGGCTGTTTCTGTGAGTCTTCACCTGTAACCTTTGCATCCAGTGCCCAGGAAATGTGTTACTGACCATTTGTAGACGGCGTTGAATGTTGTGGTTGGCTTCGTTGTCGTCTTCTGTACGCCCTACCTCCTGCGCGAGATTGGATCCGGTCTAGCCTACATCTGGGGTGGCTTCGCCATCATGTCTACTATTTGGGCTTGGTTTTGCATGCCAGAACTCAAGGCATGTTGCTTTTTGCTCTTTTTGCAACCTTCGCTAACCATGACCAGGGCCGAAATTTGGAAGAGATCGATCAACTATTTGAGGCCAACATCCCCGCTTGGAAGTTTAATAAGTATCAGACCGGAGGTCTCACTCATGAGCTAGCCGTGCTAGAGAATGGGGAGACCCCTGGAAAGATGCTGGATGAGGAGGCTGATATCGATCGCGTGGAGAATGCCTGATTATGGCATCTGTGAGATCAAAACCCCTTAGTCAACGGTCATCAAACTCTTATGATAAGATCGTTGCTAAATCATTAACACAGTTAGCTAAGCATTTATAAACAATGTGATTATTCTCCCCAATGCTGCATCTCAACATCGTCCGGGTACATCTCCTCGACGATCTGCCAAATGCGTCGACGATTCGTCAAGCCTGGCGGCACAATTAAACCACAATCATCGTAACTCCACGGCCGGGCCTCCCCCTCTCCCCAGCGGCGTTCCCAGGTAGTTTCGGCTGGACACATGATCTGGCGCGTCAATTTCTCCCAGTCCAGGTCGAAGCTTGACGCTTTGTCGATGAGGTCTCTGTCGAGGTCCCAGAGGAACGGGATCCCGAAGAACGCTTCTTTCCAATAGTGCTGCGGCATGACATATGTGCATCTAGAAGGTAGCTCCTGCTGAAAGACAAGAAACATGATGTGTTGTTTGATGTTTTGTGGTAGCTTCTCAAAATATCTCAACTGGCGGCTGGGACTCGTTGGTTTATAGGGTTGTAGGTTTGAGAGTAGAGAAGCTGTCAGGTTTGGAATATGTAATGAATCCGAGTTCCACTGTGTTTGCCTCAGTGAGTAATTGAACTAGTAGAATCTCCTATTAGGACTTACCCATTGCTCGGCTGAAAGACGTGGCGTTCTCTCGTAGATGCATTGTCGCGGGATATAGTAGTTGTCCAGCTCTAAAAACACTGAATCCCCAGGTATTTGACACGGAACAGCTGGTAAGAACGGCACCTTGGCATTGTACTCCCAGCTTGACTTTTGGATTCTCCGCTCAAGAGTCATCCAGAGGTCGCCGAGAGAACGGATACCGGCTTTACCGGGCCTTGGGGTTCGCATGACTTTGTTGGCAATGTCCTCACAGGCTGAATGTATCCCGAGATATGTGCGCTTCTTGTAACGTTCATGGACGGAACAAATCTGGTCCCATGTTAGATGGACCGGTTCTTGCAGAGTGACGCGTTCATCGCTGGGCTCTAGATGCATTTCCTTGGAGCCAAAAGATGTTCTTGCAAAGCAGCGTGTGACGTCCTTATCCGAAAGGATCAGTGTTCTTGGACCCTTATCGAAACGCCACCAAGTAGGCCCTGAAAGTGCGACGGCTTGCTGTTTTTATCTATCTGGCTCCCAATGATGAGGGCCTACACCATGTCGAAAGGTTTGTGGGTACAGCCGAATACCACATATTACACAAGGCGGATCACCAATGCTGGCCATGGCTTCTTGGATTATGACCTTGGTGAAGATGAAAATGAACGAATAATATTATTTAGGCTAGCCAATAGCGATAATTGACTTTGGTTGTTGAGTTGGGATGAATGGATGAGTTGAATATCGAATTGCGTTGCGAAAAGGGGTCAGAAGGGGCACCATTTTAAGAGACTCCGTTGTTGCTTCGGAGACGAAATTACCAATCCGAACCAATCAGATCATTTGAATGCCCTGATTTAAGATTTTGGCTCGCATATCAATCCCCCGGCGATTGCCAAAACGTAGCCGTGTATGTTTGTGATACGGCCGTGGATGTTTGGCAATCTCAGTGCGGGCCCACACCATGGTCTACCCACACTGATGTGTCTACCCAATGGATCAGGATGCTCTCGCTTGCTGCATTCCCTTGATTTTTTGCTTTTTATTTGTGTTGAGACGGTAGTATCCTGCCAGATTCGACAACTGAAAAGTTTCGGTTGAAGAGGACTTGCGCACCCGGTTCGTCATTGCATCGCCTTTAAGCTTAGCTCGGGTTCTTCAAGAAAAAGGTCATCAAGCCCCACGAGCAATTTGATCTGCTCGGGCTGGTCGAGATGAACCATCAATGTGGAAGAAAAAGCGTATTTCGAAACCTGAAGATCTAATTATAGGCGAAGGGTTTACAAAGGGCCTGGTAGACTGGAGGTTGCTATCCTCTCTTGATCTCTGGAGGAGATTTGGGCTGGGCTGCTAGCCAGTACCTCTCGGTTTCATTCTTATCCGAGATTTCTCGCATCCGCTCTTCGAGCTCACTGGATGTACAACGCTCCCACGTTTGGTGTGACTGACTCGCAACAGAGGAATGAGGCCTGGCGAACACTTTGGCTAACCTGTGGTCGGGTGGCGGCTTTACTACCAGAAGACGAGTTCTGATAAGCTCCAGCAGGTTTCCGAGGGCGGTTGTCTCGACTTCACACGCCGGGTCCGCAGCCATATGGTCCATCCATTTAAGCACAATGGGGTCAACTGTGACTACCCGCGTGCCGTCCTGGCTCTCTTGTGTTTCTTGATAGAAGTCTCTTGCCGAGAACACGAACGCCGACTGTTTCACCCCGCTGAACCTATGCAAACCATCCATGCCATAAATGAGCCAGATTAGGAACTCAAGCATTATGCATCCCATTGACCAGATGTCAGAGGCACGCGGCTGGGGTTCTTTGAAGTATAATCCAGAGTTGTTCAATTCTGGTGCTTCGTAGGACCAACCCCATTTGGTCTCGTACGCGAAATGACCTCTCTCGCTTTCGATCTCTGACCACAACTCTCCGGCGCCAATCTTCAGGGTTCCAAGCTCATTGCCATTGTGGTTGCTGAACACATATATGTGTTCTGGTTTCAAGTCACTGTGGGGCAAACAAGGCAACTTTGGATCAGAATGAACCCTGTTAATGGCGCTAGCGAGTCCAGCCATTTGTCGAAACGCTGACTTGACTAATCCTGAGGTCAACTTTGGTCGATGGAAAGTGAGCCATAAGTTTCTCAAATTTCCGCCGCTGGCCCATTCAAACATGAAGTACCCGTCTTGCCGCCCCCTTCGAAAGGCGGCGAGAAAACGAACAAGGTGTTCGTGGTTGAGCGAGTTTATGTGAGATAGAGTTTCGACGTCGTCATCCCAGGATGACTCCATGCCCGAGGCGTCGTATGCTTTTTTCACGTCAACGTAGTACGGACGACGAGTATCCTATGTCAAGGGTGGTCAGCAATTGATCAAGCGGTAGTTTTGATGCTTGAAACTCACTATTGTCTCTTGATTGATGTGTTTTTCATGAATCCTGTACCGGATATTCCATGCCGGTTGACTGAGGTCGGTGTCTCTCTCTGTGAATGGGAGGATGGTGTCTGGCTCGAAATCGTAACTGAGCCCAGTGCTTGAAAAGACTGGAGCCAGAAACCTGTGCTGGATGATACAAAAGTACTCAACCGTAGAAATTGGCCATAACTCGTCATAACCAAAGATGCTACGATCCGACACATCTTCAATCTTCGTGTCGCCAATGGCTCCAGTCGAGAAATTCTCCACCCACCACGATCCTTGTAGGGGCAGGTTACTGTCAGTCATGCCTTTGTTGCGGAAAACCTCCATTCTCTTCCGTATCAACTGGTAGAGGGTGGGGTCTGTGAGCAATATAACAATGCCAAACAATTTCTTCGCAGAAATCAAGATGAATTCAGCCAAACTTTCCACTTCCGCCTTGTGCTGAGCTTTCGAGGACAACAGCTCCCTGACCACGGATTCTTTGGTGATGAGGCTGTCAAGGCTCCCATTTGGCAAGAAATACACTTCCGCCTCATCAAAGACACTCTTAACAAGTTTCGTACGAATCTGCTTGTACAGGCTGGCTCTCCCGAGTTGCTCAGTGGAGTTAGTTGCCAGTTTTTCTTCTTCGCGCATTCTTCTCAAAATTTCCAAAACAGGATCAAGTTCAGGGGGTTCTTGCTCTGAACTGGCGAATTTCCACTCCAAAGCAGCGTCAAGATCAGAAGGAACATCAGATATATGCCGTTCGTTGATCGTTGCCTCAGAGGCTACAGCGTCCACAAGGCGGCTGGGGTCATCATCGAATGTGAGGCTGCCCTCGAGATCCTCGACGAGTTGAGCAACTGCCTGATTTTTTCTGGCAGAATCACCTCCAGAATCCTCATTGCTTGGAAGCTGAGCTCCAGAGCTGGACTTTTGTTCATCGTTGGCAGGATCAGTGCTCAAGGACGGCAGAGAGAATAAGGCAATGGCTTTGAGGTGATCACCGATGTGTCGGCAAAGAAGAAGCGCCTTGTCCTTGTTGTTCATCAGAGGCACAATGTTGCTTGGTGTTGATTCGCACAAAGGGCAGACATGGGGCTCTCTGCAGCCAACACCCCAATTGCGTCGAACCAAGGCGTTGACATGAGCATCGCTCAAAGATGTATGATCACGATTGAGGTGCTTCTGCAACTCGCATTCGCTCTTGAACTCTAGCCTGTCGTGCTCCTTGTCGCAGAACCATGTTGCCATGTGTACCCTCTGTGGCCAGTCTCTGCCGTGGAACTTGTCCATATGTTGTAGCCACTGTGTTGAATTCGAGAAGAACTGTGCCGGATGCCGACATTTCTCTGATATGCATACGTAAGGCTGGATATCTTCATGCAAGTGTTGCCTAGAGAGAGATCATTGTCAGAAGATAAGGGTTGAAATAGGGGCTGGAGCTCACCTCCATGCTCCCTTGGTCAACTTCGAAGCTGAAAGTAACACCGAGCAATATGGGCAAACGCCATATCGTTCCTTCTCACCCAGAGCCGGAGGCTCGGGATACATGTATGAAAAACTCGTCTCCTCAACGGAGACAGAGCCTTCAGTGATACCAGAGAGAGCCCCAATCTTTCGATTGCGCTGTTTGAATTTGTTTCGGTCGAACTGAGAGAGGTTTGTGCTTGACGGAGTTGGGTTGGCAAAGATGCGGGCTGCTGGATGCGGCGATCCGATCCGTAGGGTAGTCTCTTTAAGAGGTTCCATCCCCCGTCTAGTCTCTGTTGTTAGTAGAGGAGCAGGTGTCGGCTCAGACGGCACAGGGGTGAGATCAGCGCCAGAGTAGCTGATCTTCTCCTCATGCTTCATTTTGTATAGCATATGATTGCGCCGAACAAAGACGGAGTCACCTAGTTGGTCGGTAAAGGACCGCCTGGCATCCTTGAACCAATTCCTGGCGAGAAGCTTGGAATATTCTGCAAAATAGTCGTCAGGTCGGTGGAAGTGTGATGGCAAGCTCGCGTTCCGCACTGTCGACTTTCGAATCATTGCCGTGAGCTCGATGAGCATGTCAATAGACCCGCCGACGGTTTCCCATGCGTTTCCCTTGTAGCTCCTCCACTTCTGCTTGATCAGAAACTCCTCGGGGTCGATATCATCATTGTCTCTTGACACGAAGGCCGGGGCTGTTTCAGCATCACCATGCTCATCCGGAGAGGACAGTGCTAGTAGTCAGACAGTCAGTGCCACACTTCCAACAGGGCCCAGCCGGTCGGTACCTTGTCCCATTTTTTGTTCAATCAACTCAAGCAAGCCTATGAGGGTTGCTTTGAGATCGAGGTGGTCCTTGAGGCGGTCATCGAGGGACATGCCCTTGCGAGCATCGACTCCGGAGTGCTTCGCCCACAGCTGTAGCATCTGCTCTACGGTTTGGGCTTTTGCGACGAATTCGGGATTCTGTTGGGCCAGGCAGTCGTCAATACGCCTGAAGCATGATTCTTTGGCATGGTGAATGCTCAAGTGTTGGGGTTCTAGTTGAGGATCGGCAGCTCGGATTTGTGAATTCATGATAGCCCACAACTACAGTAATGTTTGTGTTTAAGCTTTGATAAACAAAGATTGTCTTTCTGTATTCCTTCCGAAGTAGACGCGTTGAAAAATGCCTCAATGCAAGCCAGGTCAGCTGGGCGAAAACAGCCAATCGAAGAAAAGTGCAACATTGGCAAGATGTTGGCGCCAGAAACACTGTGTATCACACAGAGTACCAATGTATCTTTACAGTGTGAAAATCTCAACTGCCACGGCTCCGGCTGCGGTTGATGAGGAAAACATGGGCTGACCAACGATCTCCTCAATTTTCAGCTTTCCCAGCCACCTTCGACATACTGAGCTTCTAGAACCGATCAGAGGAGCACAGCGTGTTGACCACGTAGCTCATCATAACTAAGCAACTTTCCGCGTCATCTTGCGTCTTCCATGACTTCAGACTTTCGACATGCCTCGCGAGCCCGGTTCACCCAACCAGGACGATTTTCACGCTGCGTTGACGATAAGCCTGCAAGAGTCTCTAAAGACTGCTAAGGAAGTCATTCCAGTATTCATCTCTGGTTTAAACAGAACCCCGCTTCTCCGCAGCTGGTTGAGTCTGTTGCAACTCAAACTCAACGAACTACCCAGCCCGTACGACTTGTTGGCACTCAACACTCAAGCTCTAGCCAAACTATCCACTCGCCTAAAGGAGCTGTTGTGTCAGCTAGATGGTTTAACATATCAAGACTCGTCGGAAAATCTCAAACCATTGTTGGCAGTGACAAGCAGGCCTGACATCAATCTCGATCGGGCGGCGCAGGACGAATCTCAAATTCTGGAAACTTGCGAGTTACTTCAGCTAGCTATTGACAGGGCGTGGCCTAGATCAGCAGCCGGAGTTGGAGATCTAATCATGGATCAAAATGCTGCCATGGATCAAGTCGAGGATGTTTTGCGCGAAGCAAAAAATGCCAACCAAGTCTGCAGTCGCCTGGAAAAACTTTATGAGCTTCTTTCAAAGAAACTACGCGGCTGCAAGTCCTCGGAACACGTTGCCAAGTTTCATCTGTCCGGACTTGATGACGGTATCATCGGGTTCTTATTCTCTAGATGCGGTGGAACGCAGGGCTGGCATCCGATGCCATGCAAAATCCATCAGTCCGTACTCCCCTTTAATTTGGAATCCAACGTCAACTGACTTTTTATCTGCTTAGTGGCAAAACGAATCACCACGTCCACAACAATGGGCCTAGTGGTAGACCTACCATGATCCCCTTCCGCGGATGCAAAGACTTTCGTCATGCGGAGACGTTGAACAAGACCTTGAATAAGTCTCTTACGTTGAGCCTCAGCAAAGGCCAGGAAATCTTGACAGGATCTGTCCCGAAGAGTCAACTTGCCCGAGAATACGGAACTGTCCCCGAGAAATTTCTGACCCTCAAAGAGGTCCTCGGTGACAACAAGCCAGACCAGACTGCGAGGGCGACCACAAAGGCAGGATGGTGGTACACCAGTCTCATGGCCAGATTATCTCAAACGCCCGAGCAGGAGTTAAACGATGGAGAGCTCGACTACAAATCTTCCTTCACGAAAAATGTGGCCACCGTGCAATATCTTCTCTCCGAGTCTGTGCTCCATCTCTACAACAGTCCCTGGCTTCTAGATATTTGGCAACCCGACCACATTGAGTTCCCCAAGGATGGTACCCTACTAAATTTCAGAAGGCCATACTACCCCTCTTCTTTACAAGTTGATTCGTCACAGGAGTCGATACCGGAAAAAGTCGACGTTCCAGACCCTTATGACCACGCAGAAATGTTCATGGCCAAATTTGGACTGTTGATACTTCAACTCCAACTCCAACAAGCCTTTCCCTTGGAGATGGAGGACCAAAGCGACGATATATGGCCGTTGATTGCCCTGGGACGCTATTACGACGATTTCAAAGAGTCCATAGAGCCCATCAAGGAAGTTGTGGATGCTTGTCTGGATTTCCGACGACACCTTTTTGAAGAGCTAGATGCCCAGGACGAAAGCGACGCATTCAGGTTTCGCATGGTTTTCTACAAACTTATCTTGATGCCTTTGAGAGTAATCCTTCAGCTGAACTTCCCCGACGTTGCCAAAGACATCGTTTGCAACACGATACCTCAGGAAGAGGATCAGGAAACTCTAAACACACAACCACGAGAAGGGGCGACAGCGATCGAACTCAATGGCGTCTCTTCGAGAGCGGCATTCGATCCACAGGTTCTAGGAGAGACTATGCTGAAAAGGTGAGGACGCTGCTGCTTGTGAATAACAGAGCTAATAATGTTACCTGATAGACCTAGTCCAGCCTCGTCAACGGAATGGTTCAGCAACCTTGACGTCTTGAACGAGTATCTGACTGCCCAGACTTGCGAAGGTAGTGAAAATTACGACATGAGCCGTGTGAGGGTTGCGGTTATTGACTCTGGGTTACGGGAAGAACGTCAGGGAGACGCATACATCACCTACCAAAACTTCATCGAGACGTGGAACGACGCCCACAAAGATAACCCACAACACGGCACAAACTCTGTAGACCTCGTACGTAAGGTCTATGGCCGCGCGGATATTTATGTTGCAAAAGTCTTCCAGGGAGACGAAGCAGATGGAAACACATCAAAGTATATGGCTGAGGTGAGGAATTACCGACATCATCGCCCTCTTGCGGCCGCCTTCTCTTTCCCATTCACATTTCGGACTACGCTGACCGTAACAGGCAATCCAGTGGGCCATCAACAAAAAGGTCGACATCATCAGTATCTCAGCAGGGTTCAAGGAGGAATGCCACGAGGAACTAGAGGCCCAGATCAAGATGGCCACCGCCGGAGGTGAAGCACCTGAGATCCTCGTCTTTGCTGCCGCTTCCAACTGGCAAAACATTAACGGCGTTGCCTACCCGGCCAGCATGACGGATCGGGTGATTGGCATTTTCTGCTGCAATGGTGGGCTGAAAAGCTCCAGGCAGTGGAACCCCAACCCTCGAAATCACGCGGCAAATTTTGCTATGCTCGGAGAAGACGTGGCCTTGGACTCAAGTGCGAGACTGCTCGGGGGGACGTCTGTGTCTACGGCCCTAGCAGCTGGGCTAGCGGCAAAGTTGCTCGACTTTTCTCGTCAGCCAGATATTCAGACATGGATGTCCAAGGCCAATCGAGAGAAGATGAAGACAAAGGCAGGGATGAGTGCCATTTTGAAAGAAATGTCACGAAACAACGTGAACGAGGGATACGAATGTATAGCTCCATGGGAGATTCTCCCTGCTGATGCGGCTTCTGGCATTGCAAGTCGGGAGAAGGTCAGGGAAGCCGTGTGTACGATTATCAAGAAGGCCATGAAGAAAGTGTAAGACATGGTGGGGGGAGTATCTATATCTTTAGGAATGTGACAAAGAAGGAATTAGAAGGCCCTTTAGAATCCCATGCAGGATTAGTTGAGCACAAATGCCAGTTCCAGTTCCTCATCTTCGACCACGAATCCAATCTCCTCCATACCCTCTCTAGCCACCACGTCAGCAACGTCTACTTCGTCATCGCCTGGCCCAAATGTTGCACCCTCCGACTCTGTTATCATCGACCAGTCCCTCTGGAGTATCACCTGACCAAAGGATTTAGATAACTTCGCTAGCCTAATTGCCCAGACAAAGTCCGTAACAGAAGAGCCCGATGAAGCCTGCTTGCTGTCATTCGTGAGATTGCCCTCCGCGCTGACGCCAGCAACATCTGGAATCGACCTTCAACGTGGATTAGTGGGGCGAATCCTGAAGACGAGGGAGTACCTACAACCCTGATTTGGTATTGCCTTCTTTGTGAGTCTCCTCCTTGTTGCTCGTATTTGCTCCACGGGCGATCATGATCCCCGTGATCATGAACAACTTCCATGTTCCCAATGTCTTTTCAGACTTGACGTGGTCCGCCACTGAACCCCCCGCAAGATACTCGTTGACATACGACTTGACTGGGTTTACGATGTAGCAGTCCAAGCTCTCAAACTCAGAATAGTTCTCAACTGATTTCCGAAAGGCCCCACTGGCAGTTGCTTGAATGTCTACACCAGCAGCAGTGACAGCAGGGGCCCTTGCGGATACTGATGCATCAGCTTGCGTGGACTGGGAGTCATCCCACTTGAACTTGATAGTCTGAGAGTGCCAGACCTTCATCTCGCCGGGGAACGGTTTGATGTCACCTCTATTGATGACCTGGTCGAGATGATTCAGATCGGGTATGAATTGGCCAAGGAGGATGGGCCCCGTCTCCGTACTGGTCCCGAGTGTCTTTTCATCCGGTGCAGGGTTGTGTGTATGCCTCAGCTTGAACCAGACCTTGTCCATGACTCGTTCTCTTGAGCGATAAATCTGCAGCTGGACAGGTTGAAGGCGATGCCGAGAAGGCGATGTAAGATCTGGATAAGAACCGAATCTGCGGGGCAGTCAGGTATCAGGCTGTGCCAGCCACATTCTGGGCCAACCAGCTCACTTGCGCGGCAGTTGATGCAGGCCGCAGCATTGCGGCCTGAGGTTCAGTCAGCCTTATTCTAGATGCCAGGCTTGTCAGACACGGAACTTGGGCTCCCCTGCGATGTTATTATGTTACAAGTTGGGAAGGACGTCCCTTATAGTTATTTTTAAATTAATGCGAATAAAACAACTTGAAAACGATAAAAACTAAAGCTTCATAAAGGAAAGGCTTCTTCGGGGGTTGAGTGCTACCTTCGCGTCGGTCAAGTTGTGGAGATCGGAGATGATGACCACGGCAGAACAGGAATTTCCTTGCAATCTGAGTAATGGTAATCCGATATTTCCCTCCTCCGCTCCTGGCACTCTACTCATTTGTAAACTTGTTCGAATATGCCGTTTCATGTTTGAATTGAATTCTGAATGCGACCATTAGTATGTCTCTGTTACCCCAGGCACGATACAAGGGTGAACTTACTTGTGTTGGCCTAATTTACTTAAACGTCTTTGCCGAATGTCGACGGAGTACGAACACTTGTGACCGATTCTTTCGCATAATTCACAACATGGACGATGCCCGTTGCACTTCCAAGCTGGTCAGTGGGGATAACTAACCGGGAAACTAACCTTACGGGGATATTTAAGAGTCTACACCCATTGCAGATTCGCGGCGACTTGCTCGTCTTGGTCTTCTTGGTATAAGGCTTCAGACGCTCATCAAGAGGGTCAATTGGCGGAAGATGCACATAGATAGTCGAAGGCATTACTAGGAGATTCCCAGGGGCGAAGCGTGAGAAGAAGATGATGATGTCAGGACGTTGGTGTTGACGGACAAGGTGTGCGGAGAAACATATCGTCAGAGGCTTGTCACGTTATGAGCGATAGCCCAACTTCATGTGCGGCATACTGTAAAATCTACCTCGATGATATCAAAGAGATTATAGCATTGGTAGATACAATTAATAATAACGCACGTCGATTCTTCCTACTGTCTTGGGTATTTTAACAATGATCCTAGAATAAGAGAAAAAATATCTAAAGCTATGAACAATTCTTCACAACCTCCTCCTAAGCTCACTTGTAAGTTTGCTAAGACTTAGCCAATCATTTGTCGCGTACCTAAAATCTATGACAAGTGAGACATAGGTACGTCAAGAAATTCATGATAGATGGGCTCGTAAGGATGGACACGAAAGTAATTAAAGGACTGGCAAGGCTGAAAATGGCAACTCATAAATAAAGTTTTTAATGGAAAACCCGTCAATATCGTCCCCTGGTAGGCTCGGAACAGCCCCACAAGTGATCGGCATTAGATCGGAGGATGCATAAGCCGCCCACTTGCCGGAGCCACGCGTCTCCCCTTTTCTCTCTCATCCACCCAAGTCCAACTCAGCTTTGATGTTGTCATCTCAAATTTGATATCTATCGCATCATATCCATTCGCTCGGGTTAGCCCCACGCTAGAGCTAGATGCCTACCCGTCCGCATGTGAGGACCGGTTGCCGGACCTGCAAGTGCGTTTACTTGTCCCACCAAGAGTGCTTTGTGTTAACATCGGTAGAGCTCGAAAAGTCAAGTGCGATGAGGGAAAACCGTCGTGTCGACGATGCACCTCTACTGGACGTGTATGCGACGGCTATGAGTCCATATCAACTCTGACATGGTACCGGCCTAATCAGCTCTCTGCGCGGGACCAAAGAGAAGGCCGAGCCTTTCAGTTCTTCACAAAGATGGCTGGTCCCGTCATGTCCGGTTCCACAGACTCATATTTCTGGACGCATCTAGTTATGCAGTTCAGTCACTTCGAACCCACAGTACGCCATGCTGTCTTGGCCATTAGTTCGCTCTACGAAGAGTTTGCTCGGGGCTCGAGGATTACTCGTCAAATATGCGGTAGCACGTTTGCCATTGGGCACTATAACGCTGCTATTCAACAGATCAAGTCATCGGGTGATGAGTTGTTGATGTTGTTGCTCTGCATACTCTTTGTCTGCATCGAGTATCTCCAGGGAGATATCTACGCTGCTCTCGAGCATTGTCGGCACGGCATCGTGATTCTCAACAACTCGAATTGCCCTGGATGGGCACATCAATATCTTGTGCCCATATTTCGCCGGCTGAGTATAATACCATTCTTTCTGGGTGGCGTCAAGTCTATGCGTCTCCCAAGCCTTATCGGATTTGATCCAGCCATTCCAGCAGAGTTCAGCGGTATTGCTGAAGCACAGTCGTTTATCGATAACCTCATGCTCCGATCCATGGAGTGTGTCCTCGACGGACTGGACGACAACAAATCTTCCCTTGTCACACTACTGGAACAGTGGGAGGCGAAAGCCAAGAGCCTGGTGCTGATAATACCAGCCTCCTCTATTACGGACAGATATGCTTTGTACGGCATGCGTCTCAAGCATAAAGTCACAAGCATATACGTCGAGAAACCACGCGATGCCACAGAAATGTGGTATGATCAACATTTAGACACCTTCCGAGATGTCGTGGACATGGCGAAGACGGCGTCAGAGACTTGGGAAACTGCAATGCAACAACAAATTCCTGACTCGAGCTTCTCTTTTGAGATAGGTTTCTTGCCTCTCATGTTCTTTGTCGTCATCAAGTGTCGGAGTCTTGCAACTCGCGTCGAGGCCTTGGCGTGTTTAGCCCAGCTTGGCCCAGCAAAAGAAGGGCTATTCGACGTTGGGACTCTGTATAGAGTTGCTAGGCGTCTCATCGAACTCGAACATGGCATCTCATTAGATGATGGCACCATCGGCAGCAAGTCAGTAAACGCCTCGCTGCCACCAGAAAAAGCACGATTCTTTGCCATCCCAGTCAAGCACGAGTTGGAAGTCATCTCCGGTCAGGATGGCAGCATTCACTACAAGCGGCAGATTCATTTCCTGCAAAGAGATCACCAGGGCCAGGTGGTTTCAAGAGAAGAGTACATATCAGATGAGAAACCCAGGGGATGCAAAATATACATCCCTCCAATGCGAAGCGCACAACGTATGTAGGATAATAAGATATAGGATGATCTAGAGTTCGACTCAGGGGATGCAATTCACCCAATGACGTCTTCCAAATAAAACTAATAACTTATTCGGCCCTGCTTTGTCTCAAGTTGACTCGCACCTTGTGGCCAGTTCGTTTTGGGCTCCACCTCCGGTAGTTGCCCCCAAACTTTATAACGAGGCCGATCCGAACGTCGTCCAAGCGTGTGGGTCTGTCCCGAGGGCAGACGTAATCCTCGGGCTATGTCAATACATCCTATATAGGCCGTGACATATTTAAAGGGCATGAATTACGACGATGAATACAGATTTTTGATCCAAGGGCATTTGTTCTCTCTCAAGTCACGTTTCTTCAACTGCCATTTCAACTTGATCAACTCGATCACTCTTCTCATGCGGTCTACCTATCTCGCCGGCGCTGCACTCTTTGCAGCAGCCGTTCACGGTGCTTCTTTGAGCGACATATGCTCCAAGACCTATGCCAAGTCGGCTCTTCCCGCCGATGGCTTCATCTCCGGCATCACGATCGACCCAGACTCTGTTCAAACGACTCTGGTCTCAAACGCCAGCTTTCAGTCGGAATGGTATCCTACTGCTACCGCCGACTATTGCAACCTCACTTTCGCCTATTCGCACGATGGCATTGACAGTGATGTCGTTCACGTGTCGTATCTACTGCCCGCTCCTAGCAAGCTCCAGAACCGCTATGTCTCTACTGGCGGAGGCGGCCTTGCTATCAACTCTGGGAGCCAGTATGCTGCTTCCGGACTTATAGTCGGAGCTGTTTCCGGAATCACCGACGGCGGCTTTGGATCATTCAACACCCAGTGGGATGAGGTCTTCCTCTTGGCCAATGGCACCATCAACTGGCAGTCTGTCTACATGTTTGGTTACCAGGCTCATCACGAGCTTGCCCTACTCGGCAAGGAGCTGGCAAGGAACCTTTACAATGTGTCCAAAAGCTCCAAGGTCTACTCTTACTATCAGGGTTGTTCTGAAGGAGGCCGTGAGGGATGGAGTCAGGTGCAGCGTTTTGCCGACCAGTTCGACGGTGCTGCCATTGGTGCTCCGGCCTTCCGCTATGGTCAACAGCAGGTCAATCATTTGTTCGGCAATGTGGTTGAACAGACCTTGGATTACTTCCCTCCTTCGTGCGAGTTGGACAAGATTCTCAACTTGACCATCACTGCTTGTGACGGTCTGGACGGAAGAGAGGATGGCGTTGTCTCGCGCTCTGATCTGTGCAAGCTCAACTTCAATCTGAACTCCACGATCGGTACGGCCTACTCCTGCGAGGCATCCGGTTCAACGGGCGGACCAATGCTGCGGGCCCGACAGTTCTCCCAGCCATCAACCCCAGCTCAGAACGGGACCATCACAGCAGAGGGTGTTGCCGTGATTCAACAGTTCCTCGACGGCCTTCACGATTCTGAAGGTCGCCGTGTCTACCTTAACTACCAGCCTGGATCAGGGTTCACGGACGCCGCCACTTCCTACGACGAAGAGGCGGAGACCTGGGGCTTGAGTATCAGCGGACTCGGTGGCGAATGGGTCGCTCGCTACCTCCAGCTGCAAGACACCAGCACTCTCGAGAGCCTCGACAACGTCACCTACGACACGCTTAAGGAGTGGATGATCTACGGTATGAACAAGTATGCAGACTCTCTGCAAACCACTCATCCCGATCTGAGTGACTTCCACTCCGCAGGCGGAAAGGTGATCCATGTTCACGGAGAATCCGACGACTCCATCCCCGCGGGGTCATCTGTGCACTACTACGACTCTGTCCGCAGCGTTATGTTCCCTGAGAAGAACTACAACGAGAGCGTTGCCGCCGTCGACGAATTTTACAGACTCTTCCTTGTCCCTGGTGGAGCTCACTGTGGCAGCAACTCGAACCAGCCCAATGGTGGTTGGCCACAGACGACTCTTCAGACGGTTATCGAATGGGTTGAGAAGGATGTGGCTCCTGAAACTCTGGATGGAAGCGGTGGTGATATCGATACCATCTGCCGTTGGCCTCTTCGTCCGCTGTGGTCTGGTGACTCTCTTGATTGTGTTTATGATCAGGAGTCTCTTGATAGCTGGACCTATGATTTTGATGCTTATAAGATGCCTCTTTACTAAGGGTCATTGAACTTGACTTCTAAGACACTACATAGATTTTGTCAATACATTCTTTACCTTATTCATTATTAAGAACTCGTCCACCGTAGTGTCAAAGTGATCAGATGTATTTCGCATCATCCGGCCTCTTGTATACAAGCAGGCTGAGAGCATGGGAATATTTGCAAATATTCGTGTCAGGGGATACATCATACATAGAATGGGATCAGGTTGCTGATATGACGTAAAACATCATCTTGGAGCAAGATGATTCCGGATACTCCGTAACACCGCAAGCAGCCACTGAGGCCATAGACTATTGCATATGCTCTCTTTCAGATAAGGCAACTTTATCGGTAGGAATTGCCATCTTTATAAAAGACTAGCAATTACCCACGGGTCAACTGACAATCCTGTCTTACCCAACTCAACTCCCTTCCCCGCAAACAAGCCACCCCGCAGTCAGTTCTCATTAGCTTGGAAGCGGCTGTAGTAATTTTCCGGCGGAACTTTACTCAATCTGTATTGAGGCCCTCTATCAAGCCGGGATTTATTTCCCCTTTGCGGGAGTGGCGTATCGGAAGGGTCTTCCGAGCCCACCTCGACGTGGAGATGGGAGATGGTGATCCTGTGGCACGCTGCGTATTATAAATGAAGGAGAGAGCAGAAGATAACAGGGTCCTCATCTCTGTCCTTGAAAGATCCTAGTTCACCAATTAGTCCAAAAATGGCCGACGTTGCTACTATTCAGCCCACCCAGCACGCCTTCAAGGATAGCTACCTTGTCAACGATGGCCTTCTCAAGCCGGACATGATTGGGTCATTGAGGCCCTCTTACCCCTCCGACCCCATCGATGTTCTTCAGGCCCGCTATGAAAAAGACGGGTACCTCTTTATGAAGGGTATTCTCCCCCGGTCTGATGTTCTCAACTGCCGTGAAGCCTATTTCAAGTTCCTTAGTCCGTCCGGCGTCTTACAGCCTGATTCCAAGCCTGTGGACGGTATCTACAACGCTGGAAACAAGGGCATCGACTTTCCCAGCATTGGTGCTGGACCTTGCTTAGAAGGGCAGACAGGTCCAGGCTCGTTCGCCAATCTCGCCGAAAAGGCACACACCGAGCCTTGGTACCTCGAGTTTTCCAACCATCCCGCTCTGCGAGAGTTCGTCGCCAAGCTCAGGGGCTGGGGAGAAGATACCTTTCTACTAAAGAGGTCTCTTCTGAGAAACAACACACCTCACAACGACGCCATTGGTGTGCATTACGATCAGAGCTTTCTCCGATATGGTGAGCCTACTTCGGTGACTGCCTGGATTCCAATTGGAGATATTGGCCTGCAGGGTGGTGGTCTAATCTACCTCGAAGACAGTGAGTTGATCTGTTAAATTTGTGTGAGGGGTGCTAAAAGTACTGTAGGTGATCCTCTTGGTCAGCAGCTCGAAGATGAGTTCAACAGGAAAGCCAAAGAATGTGGCATGTCAGAAAAGGAACGAAACGACGCCTTCAACGCAAACATGATGACTACTGGGTGGCTTGGTTACGGACCCATCCAGTTCAGCAAAGACAATGGTAATGGGAGATGGCTCCTAACAGAGTACGAAGCCGGCGATGTTGTGTTTCACAAGCCTCACATGGTATGTCATCTACCTCTACGCTTTTCAACATATTAACACCCTTAGATCCATGCATCAACGATCAACAAAGACCCAGAGAACAGAATCCGTCTTGGCACAGACCTCCGGTTTGTCGACTCATCCAAGCCTCACGACACGGTACGTTGTGCAACCAGAACGGTGGCCTTATTTACTAACACTTATAGCGATGGTCGGCTCCGTATCGATTCGATGACGGCCTGTAGGGGGGTCGCAAGGTGACGGGCGTAAGGTATGGAGTTAGCCAACAGACTGAATGACGCGATATAGGTAAGATTAGGTGTTTCCTGCATAGCCTAATCAAACAGATCGGGCAATTAATGGCTTGTGTTTTCAAGATTGCTAAAAGTATTTGCTCAGCCACGTTTCACCTTGCCTCCCATTTCCATCTCTTGTCTATTGCTGTTAGGGATCAGCTTCGTACTCGTGCGAGCTTCGGGTACCACCTCGTATTCTGAACTTGAGAGCATCACCTATGATTCGACTTTAAAAATTGCCAGCATTCCTGATTATTTCCCGGTGATCTAGAGCCAACGGCAACTATACGGTCTTGATCAGTGCGGCTGGAAGCTGCCTAGAATTTACAGCATCATGCCTGTCAGCGTCTGTGCTGGTACTCCACAAAAGTGATCCTTGACGCGGTTCTCGTCTAGTCTATTAGTGGGAGGTTCTTGTTAAAGGATGCCTCAGGAGCATCTCTAGGAGCGTGAATTTCTTCACATGAACTCATGACATACCTGTGAGCCCCATTTTCACATCTTCGATCCAAATTTGCCTCGCTTTGCTAGTGAAAAGTCTTGACCGCTCGTGAGAAACAAATTAATTACATTTTTCCCTGTTCGGGCATTTCAGATTTAGGAAACAAGCGTGTTTCAAAGAAGCACGGTGATCCTTCGTGTGGGCTGAGTGGGCTCGACAATCAAAGATCCCTGGAGAGATCCCATGCCGACATCCGAGCGTGGGCACTATAAAGGGAGCTTGATGTCTTTGAAGATTGTATTCAGTGCACACATCTTGAATCATATCGACAAACTACCCATCATGAAGTTTACATCTGTCCTCTATCTCGCCCTCCCAGCTCTGTCGCTAGCTCGCGTCCGTCCGCCCTCCCTATCTCGCAGTTCATAACTAACCCTCATCAGCCCTCAGGTGCCTGCGCAAGATCTACTCCAACCCCCGAAGTCGACCTCTCCATCTGCAAGGACGTAGCCGGTTCCTACGCTCGGTACTGCGACCGATGCGAGCATCTCTGTGCCGACAAAAGAACCAGCCTGCAGGTCTACGAGATGTGTATCAACTCCATCTTCTTTCAGGCCAACAGCTGGGATAGCCAGTGCTGGCAGCACGGCGGCTTCGACTGCGGGCCTAGGTCTATTGACAAGGTCTGCGGTCCTGCGAAGTAGAGTTGGCGAGGAGGCGTGTATTGCATTCTTCATGTACAATTGTTTCCTTCTGGATCACTATTATCAACTTTAAATGGATCGCCTTGTTGGTCCCATTCGCGGTTTGGTTGTCCAAAACCGATCTGCCGTCAATTTACTTGAAACCCATTGAGCGGTGTTTTTCTCAACCTCATGCAACATTCTCTACGATCGTCAATGAAGAATTAGCTACTCTATTACTGTCTATCGAATTGAAATGATCTCTTCTTTCGCGACAACTCCAGCTGGCCATTCATCCCGACCCCCCATCAACCTATGCACATAACAACTCTCCAGAAACTCATACCCATCTCCCTTAGGTCGAAGTACAACAGGGTAAGGAAACCCATGCAGCATCACAACGACATCACAAACCTCCATCGTACACGGTCCAAGACCAATCAGTCCGCAGCTGGTTGCGAAAAAGGCCCGGTGATGCAAGGCGAGGCGCATTATCATTGCAAATCTAACAAATGCCTGCTCGCCGGGGGATCGGTCTTTAAATGTCGACGTTGGTATAACTCCGTCCTCTGGTAGAGTTGGGAGGACAAGGCCGGGCTCGTCGAGGTAGCTTTCAAGAAGGATGAAATCGTCAGTCTCATTCCCTCTGTACTGTCGCATGGGATATTGGCGACCCATCATCAGCATCGACGATATCACTGTCGGCTCTTCATCCATGGAGTACATCTGGTTAGGCCTGAGGGTATCTCGACGAAAAAGAGATCGGAGGTTCTTGAAAAAGGCCGCCAGCGCCGATGCGTCCTTGACCACATCTTTGCTAGGTGCATCAAACCGGTAACATATATCGTCGATGATATCCCCTCGACACTTGAGCACAGAAACATCATGAGGGTCGATTAATTCGAGCTCTGTACTAGCATCGAACTCGCCGCTAGGGTCCACCCTGTTGGCACCCATGTCTATATCCTCATGCCGAAGATGCCACCTCGGAACCCAAGACGGGATCTGCGAAGTGTCTGCATTCTCGTTCAACCTTGGCAAGACGAATCTGAGCACATCGAGTGTCTGTGTTTCGATGATGGCGTATTTCGTCGCCGAGGCGAGGATGTCACGGAGGGGCCGCCTATAATCTACCTTGAGCAGAGCTTGGAAGGAGTCATTCGTTTGCACGTTCCTCTTGACCAAGCCAAGGACCGAGAACACAGCATCCTTCGGGTCGGTGGAAGACTTTGTCCGCAGAAAAGCGAGCAAGGCGACTAGAGTTCTCGAATCCACGGGAAGCTCTTCATTTGTTTCTGAGGAGAAATAGCTCCAGAGTAAGTGGAGGTCTCGGATCATCAAGATTTCCTCTGGAGTGTGAGACCATGCGCGGTGACGGTACAAACTGTGGCCTGCTTCAAATATGGTAGATAGAAGCCTTATTTCTGTCCCGCAGTAGACTATTGACTCTGGAGCCAGTACTGCTTCTTGAAAGACCTATGATCGTCAGTCTGGATCGTTTACACTTCTGGGTTAACACTCACCCATTTCCTCTGAAACCATGGCCGCCGCAAAAGGGTAAACAAGTCATCCTGTGTATCCTTGAGTTTGAAGCTGGGCTCCCCCCTCTCTCCTCTAAGTCTCTGTTCGAACGACGCGTTGAAAACTGAACGGGTGAAGCTCCTGGATGACAGCATGGACAACATTTCAACCATGGGGTCCTTGGACTCTCGGTCAGCCTCCCTCGCGGCATGGCACACTTTGTCCACAGTATCAAAAGCCGTCTTAGCCGTGTTATCAGTGTCGGCACCCAGCCAGACTAGACATCGCGTGCATTGAGAGTAGACGGCGCCCATGAGGGATACCTGCTCTCCACGCTCGACGATATCCTGCTGGTTGATGCAGAGGGCATCTATCCATATTCGTCTGGGCGCATCGGAAAGCCGAAAACGATGGATTACTTCTGATGCGCTGGCGGGGATCTTGACCGCGATTCCGTCGAGGTCGCATGGCTTGCAAGGAGTTGGATCGCCCCAGCAGTAGGAGATTGCTTCATAGCTTGGAGGATCTTTGGGCTTGGATCCCTGGTCGAGTGAGAGGCGGGCAACCTCAAGATGACATTTCAATGGGTCTTGAGGCTGACCGGGCTGGACTATCAGGATCCTGATATCTCCGGCTGCGCTTTGGATGCGCTGATAAGGGCTTGCCATGCTAAATGATTGCTGGCTAGGGTCAGCCAGTTAGGGGAGTTGCTATCAAGAGAAGACTTTGTTTAAACGGAAGAGGAGAAAGTGGAGGAATGCATTTGACTCTATCGCAAGAGAAACGGGAGTTGATATAGACATCTCGCCATACAAATGGACTTTCAGCCGTTGCCGGAGATCCCGGGTAGCCAATACCAACCATGGAAAATATCTAACAGCGTCTTGTGGCTGTCAAGGACCAATAATTGATGATGGGTTGAAAATGGACCAGGGTGGGAAGTCAGGCTGGACAAAGAATCAAGGGTGAATCTTATCCGACTCCACGAAGTGGAAGAGCAGTCATCAAATTCTTAAGAGTATTTGAGATCTTTATGACAATTTTGTCCTTCACTTTATAAAGACCTTATATAACTACCTATCATAACTCTAGAGAGGAGTTTGAAGTACTTTGCTCCCAAGTGCGCCAGCCTGACAGGCTTCAATCTCAGCAAGTTGTCTACCTACCCTAGGGGCACTCAGCCACCACACTGCGCGAGGCTTTACCAGTTGTGAGATTGCAAGTCCAAGAAATGGCCATCTTTCGGGATACCGACAAAGTCATACCGAGCTGCATACAACCGTTCCAATCATTCGCCGGCCAATTTAGCCGCCGCATGCAACCCCTCCCCAAACTGCAGGCCTCAATTGAGGATCATCATGACCACCTGGGTTTAAAAGAGCCTCACGGTCAATCGGACCGAGAGGAATATCTTGCTTCCTTAGAGGACACATTCATTACTCTACCAAATCATCGCCAAAATGACCGACACCCAAGTTCATCCAAAATCCCCACCCGATTGGAACAACATCGAAGTCATCCATCGCAACACCCTCCCACCTCGAAGCAACTTTTATCTCTACAACACTGAGTCCGATGCTTTGACACGCGATATCACCAAAGCAAAGGCTCTCTGCCTGTCTGGAACTTGGAAGTTTAACCTCTCCAAGTCTCCCTTTGAAGGGCCAGACAAGTTCCACGACCGCGACTTTGATGCCTCTGGGTTCAGCGACATCCAAGTCCCCGGGATGTGGCAGCTTCAAGGCTTTGGGAAGGGGCCGCACTACACCAATGTCGATTACCCGTTTCCAGTAGATCCACCCAACGTGCCCTTCGCGGACAATGAGTGTGGACGGTACATCACTACCCTCAAGGTCGACGATAGCTTCAAAGATCATCAGCTGCGTCTACGTTTCGAGGGCGTGGACTCCTCATTCTCCCTATGGATCAACGGCACATACGTCGGCTATTCTCAAGGGTCTAGGAACCCCAGCGAGTTTGATGTCACAGAGCTGCTCGACTTCGAAGGGGAAAACATGATCGCGGTGGAAGTCTACCAGTGGTGCGATGGGAGCTACATCGAAGACCAGGATCAGTGGTGGCTCAGTGGCATCTTCAGAGACGTCTACCTGCATGCCTTACCTAAGACTCATCTCATTGACTTCCAAGTCGCCACTGAACTTGATGACAAGTTTGAAGATGCTACCCTAAGAGTTGACATCGAGCTGAGTGGCTCCTCGTCTGTCGAGCTCAAGCTGCTTGATCAGGAAGGCGGAGAAATTCTGGAAGACACCAAGAACATTTCGGGCAAGGACAACTTTGAGCTGTCTGTCAAAACACCAAAGAAGTGGACCGCAGAAACGCCGTACCTTTACACACTCGTCCTCAACATAGGCGAAAAGAGCAGCGTCGCCCATCGTATTGGCTTCCGTACCGCTGGGCTAATTGACGGGGTCTTCTGCGTCAACGGCAAACCCATTAAGATCCGAGGCGCAAATCGACATGAACATCATCCGGACCATGGACGAGCTGTACCGTACGAGTTCATGAAGCAAGACTTGTTGATCATGAAGCAGCACAACCTCAACGCCATCAGAACCTGTCATCAGCCCAGCGACCCACGACTCTACGACCTGGCTGACGAGCTGGGCTTCTGGATTCTCGACGAAGCAGATCTAGAATGCCACGGCTTCTCGTCAACAGGTGGCGATCCAGCGTCCTTCATTTCGGACAACCCAGCTTGGGAAGACCAGTACGTGGATCGGGCTAGACAGATGGTTGCCCGTGATAAGAACCATGCCTGCGTCTTCATGTGGTCTCTCGGGAACGAAGCCTTTTACGGGCGGAACCACAAGGCTATGTATAAGTGTATCAAGGAGATGGATTCTACGCGATTGGTGCACTACGAGCAGGATTACGAGGCTGAGACGGTTGATCTCTATAGCCGCATGTATTCCAGCGTTGATGAGATTGTTGACAAGTTTGCAAAAGCGGAGAAGTGGACGAAGCCTCTCGTTCTGTGCGAGTACATCCACGCAATGGGAAATGGACCCGGAAACATCAAGGAGTATATCGAGGCGTTTTATCAGTATCCGAGACTGATGGGAGGATGGGTGTGGGAGTGGGCGAACCACGTAAGAACGCACCCTCAACGGTACACTACGACATTGCTAACCAGCGCAGGGGTTGCGCACCAAGACCAAGGACGGGGAAGAGTATATGGCATACGGGGGCGACTTTGGCGACGAACCGAACGATTACAACTTCATCATGGATGGCGTCCTTTTCTCAAATCACACGCCCACGCCTGGCTTGACTGAGTATGCCAAGGCTGTTGAGCCTGTTCAAACACTTTCGCTCGAAGGCAACAAGGTGACAATCGTCAATCGCTACGACTTTATCGGGCTGGAGCATCTCAAAGCTACCTGGAAGATTGTCGTCGACGGCAAAACTGTACCTGGAAAAGAGATCCAGATACCTGGCGGTATGCCGTCAACTTGCCCTCCCATCAAACACGGTCTAACAGTTGACAGGCATCAAACCTCACACACAGGCAACCTTAACTCTAGACAGTTATGATGAGTCTCTTCTAAGTGACATCACAGGTGAAGCCTATCTTCATCTAAGCTTCGTCATAAAGGAGGGTACAAACTGGGCATCAGCTGGCCACCAGGTCGCCTTTGGCCAACTTCAGATCTCCAAACCCGAGTCAATCGCTGCACTACGATCCTTGGGCTCCGGACCACCAACTGTGGAACAAGTATCCCCATCTCTACTCGTCGTTCGATCATCGACCGGAGATTCAACTTGGGACATCAATCTCGCCGCTGGGGCCCTCACGAGCTGGAAGCGTTCTGGCGTTGAACTCCTCACGACTCCCATCACGATGGACTTTTACCGTGCCCTTACCGACAACGATCGCGGTGGCCACGGCAAAGAATGGCAAGAACGTCGCCTACACCAAACGTCCCACCACGTGCGACAAGTGAAATGGCACACTGACTCAAACACCGTCCAAGTTCAAGTCACTGGCCGCATCGCGCCGCCCGTTCTCGCCTGGGCCGTCGATGTCGTTACCACGTACGACTTTCATGGAGACGCTCTTCGCATTCAAGTGCACGGTAAACCGCACGGATTGCGACTGCCCGAGACGTTTGCGCGGATCGGCGTCACGGTTGGGGTGGACGGTGTTTCTGATGTAAAGTGGTGGGGACGGGGACCGGGTGAGTCGTATGCGGATAAGAAATTCTCGCAGGGCTTTGGGAATTGGAGTGCGAGTGTAGATGATCTGTGGGTGGACTACGAGTTTCCTCAAGATGGAGGTAATCGGACGGATGTACGCTGGGTTGAGTTCAGCGGGAGTCAAGGGCGTGTCTTGAGGGCGAGGTTTGGGGACATTGAAGGCGCAAGTTTCTCGGCGATGCCTCATACGACGAGAGACGTGGATGAGAGCACTCACCCATATGAGTTGCGGAAGAAGAAGAGGGAGGACACGATTGTGAGGCTGGATTGGAAGCATCATGGGCTGGGAACTGCGTCCTGTGGGCCTGCCACTCTGCCAGAGTATCAGCTGCGGACTGACAAGGAGTTTGACTTTGAGATACTCCTGGACTAAAAGTCTTGGCAGGTCCTAAGTGCGATATGAATGGGATGATGTGAAGGAGAGATGGGATTAGAGATGTAGCCTCATGACCACAGAACATCTATCTACCAGAACCCTCGCACATTTACACCCTCTTCACCTGGAGAGGCTCACGTATACGCCCAAGCCGCATAATTGTCCCCTGCCATCTGAATCTGCACCCCGTCGACCTTCAAACACCCCTTCCCTTTGAACTCTCCCGTTGTCGCTTTGAGTACCGCCTCGTCTGCCATCGGCATGTTGAGAGAAGTTGGACATGCCCACATGCCCCGGTTTCCATCCTCGGGTAGCCAGACCAGAACTTTGATGGGCATCTTACACTCCGAAATGATCTGCGAGGCTTGGAAGCCGCCGACTTTGGAGCCTGGAGGTCGGAGGGCCGAGTGGGCGGAAGGGTACGAGATTGTGCCGTCGGGAGCAACGAAGATGAACTGGCCACCAGGCACTGCAGCCTATCAATTTGTCAGTTTGTGGATGGTGCAGTAAAGGCTTGAACTCACAGCGAGGGCTGTCATTCTCTCGTCAACCTGTGTCGAAGTGCCATCGGGACATTCGGTGGTGTTGTCGAGGCCACAAAAGGTTCCTGGCGCCGAGGCGCCGATTATAAAAGCCTTGTCGCGTGCGTTGATGACTCGAGCGTGGATCTCTTCGATTGACGGGGCGTAGACTGACATGGTGTAGTAGGCGTTTACTACTACCAGCGCAGTGAGTAGGACGCCTGGGATGACGGGCTTCATTGTGGTGGAGGTTTGTAGCTGTCGGCGTTTGGGATTTCGGGTTGGCGATTGAAAATGTCGGAGATAAGAAGATGTTGAAGTGATGAAGCCAAGTTAATTCGCGTCGCTGATAAAAGACAGTGGTGACGCTGGGTTGGACAGACGGGGAAGACCGGTTAGGAAGTCGCGTCCCTTTTCTACTTGCCTCCATCTGCACGTAGCATCTTCGTTACCCCCGCCTTAACGGCATTCAAGATACTTGGCTCGGAGGAAGACAACCTCTGATAGAGGAGGTGACCGCGTGTTGAAAGGGACATGTCCAGCCCTCGTCCATACGACAACGTCTCCATCCCTTAGGTAGGGACTCATCCAGACTTGCGGGTGTACCTCTGGTGCATATATCAGCAAAGGAGGGATCTCTTAACGAGGACAGCCGCACTGGCGGACTTCCCAATCCTCCTTCAACCGTCAAATTTGAAGAATGATAGCTTCGTGGAGGCCAAAACTTTGTAACTGCGATGACGAGGACCCTGAACACACCTTGAGCGCTTGTCCACCCCACGATTCGTCATTGGGAACCTCGTTCCCCCAGACTCAGATGCGAGAGGGCCGTACATCGAGAGCTGAGCTCAAACTACGCGGCTAGGTGACGCTGTTCTCGTTTCCAGCACCACGGGTGACGTCTAGGAACGTACGAGTAGAGACACAAAAACGTCGCCTCTGCCCTCTCCACATCATGGTCAACAAGTACGCCGTATCGCAGAGATTTGGTCCCCCATCTTCGCCTGAATGGGGACTTGGGAATAGCGCCTCGCTTAGCCATTGTGCGGGTATCGCCTAGACAAAGAATTGAAGCCTTTAACCAAGAAAATGTACTCGTATTATCATATCTATTGCTTCGATGCCTTCTTACCCTTTATCTTCCCGATGAAACCCGCCAACTTTGACTTGAGCGCCGGCCCAGTCGTCTCATTTGCCCCAACAAATCTCCTAATAAGAATATTATACAACCCTCCAAACGCCAGCGCAATAGCCGTCGACGTGAAGATAATCACGTTGTAGGGCATGCTGAAATCAGGGGTAGGTAGGTACAGTAGCAGACTCGTCGTGCGGATGTTCATCACCTTGGGTTCGAGAGTTGTGATGACGGCTGCTGCGACATCGAAGCCACGGTTGGCGTCGGGGGGGTATTCGGTGTAGCGGAGGATGGACTTTTCAAAGTCGTAGGTCAAGAAGACGGTGCAGTGTGGGGGAATGCGCATTAGGAGCTCGAGTTGAGTACCGCGAGCGCGATCCAGGGCTGGGCGATAGTAGATCTCCTTGATGATATCCGTAGAGTTCTCTGCGGGAGAGTCTGCGATGCGGGCGGAGAGGGTATGGAGATAAATACGCATGAACCAAGGGAGTGACTCCATGTAAACAAACTCTACATCAGTGTCGCTTGGGTTGCTAAGAATGGCCTGGACACCGCCGTGTTCCTGACCATGGCCGTTGAAACTACGCTCAGCATAGAGAAGAGGCGTTTCAGGCTTGTTCAGGAGCTTGTCCTTATCCTGGGACTCGGGCCCCACTAGCATAAGCTCAAATTCATCGTTGGGGTCAAGATGGTAGCATCGCGATGAGCCATCTGGGGCCTTTATCTCTCGCGCGCCTTGTGTGGCGTAGAGATCTCGTGTTTCGGGGATCTGAACGCAGATGGGAGGGATATCGGGATCGGTAAGGGGGCATGTTCCCTTCATCGGTCGGCCAAACACCTGGGAGATGCTCCAGTCCTGACCGTCGAGGCTGTCGGCGGGGAAGCATGTAAACTCGGCATGGTATGGCTTGGAGGTATCGCAGATGAGCTGGTCGCCGGGAGGAGGTCTCGGGATGGGGTTATCTAGGCTTGGTTAGACACGTAGGTCAAATTGGCGAAGAGAACGTACTCTGAGGCCTCTTGGATCGGTTAACATCAAGAACCATGTCGATGGTCTCCTCCATCTCCAACACACAATCGCCATCCGCCTTGCACTTGGGTCGCACATCGATAGCCATGCTCTGGAAAGACGCATCAAACAGCTTGTGACCATCCAGCAGACTAGCAACGCCAGCCTTGCCCTTGCAAGGGAGCAGCTTCAAGAAAGGTGTCAGGTTCTCCGTGCAGACAACTTCATGCGGCAGAACACCGTGAAGAAGTCTCGTATTGGCGAGCGACGAGTTGGAGTGGTCTCCATCGGGCTGGAACGACATGACCGGTCGGATCGTCCTCGTCGAATCGATAAAGTTGAGACTGGCGCAGAACAAACCCGACAGGGCATTCGTCAGCGTCAACCATTTCTCATCCGCCTCCTCATCCGTCTCAGCATCCAACCATGCCCACAGCTCGACACCAGTACCGCCCTCGCGCGTGCCATCCCAGGGTCTCGCACCCCAGCGCTGTGCATCCCACCGTCCTAGTGTGAATCGGAGGTGAAGCTCCCTGGTGCCCGCATACTGTAGGATCTGCCCCAGCGAGCGCGGGAAGAGTCGAAAGTTGTGCGCCTCAAAGTCTGCGATCGAGGTGTTGGCGCGGAAGTTGAAGCTTGCTAGAAGCTGGGATAGGGGCAGCGGGCGGAGTGTCAATTGCTCGTGGTAATCGGATGCGGCGGCGAGGCCGAGGCCATTGGTGACGGCGAGGAGGAGATACGCCAGAAAGTGGCGCATTTTGAAGGTTTAGATATCGTAATAGGGCTGAAGATTGTGAGATCCGACTGGATTTCACATCTCACCCTGCCCGTTTTTTAAAAGATCGACTTGGAGTTGGTCTTCGTATCTTGAAGCTCCAGCTGTCCCACATCTCCAAGTCGCGACGTGGACAATGACGGCTGATAAGGTAAGCGGTGAGGTTTGGCAGAAACATTCGGCGCGCGCTTCCTCCACATGCCGTCGCATCTTTGGATCTTCAAGGCCCCGCCATCATCACAGCTACCAATCTTTACCACCAGAGTCTTCACGATCCCTGCGCAATAGTACACCATGGCCGCCGAGCAGAGGAAGCTGCTGGAGCAGCTTATGGGCGCATCCTCGACGTCGCGCGCCGCCCAGCTGTCCATGAACGATCCCAAAGTCTGCCGCTCCTACATCGCAGGAACATGTCCACACGATCTCTTTACAAACACGAAGCAGGACATTGGGCCGTGCCCCAAGGTTCACAGCGAGGCGCTCAAGGCTGAATATGAAGGTCTATCGGATAGGGAGCGACAGAAGTACGGTTTCGAGTATGATTATATGCGCGACCTGCAGAAGTACATTGATGAGTGTAACCGACGCATCGATGCTGCGCAGAGGAGGTTGGAAAAGACACCAGATGAGATTCGCCAAACCAACGTTTTGGTACGCCCACTACCCCATTTTGTGTCAAAGGCATGCTAACAGTTCCCAGCTCAAGAGCATTTCAGACCTTACAGCCAGCATAAATAACGGCCTCCTCGAAGTCGAAATCCTCGGCTCCATGTCCGAAGTATCACGCGCCCAAGACGAACTCTTCCGCGTGCGCCAAGCATCCCAGTCCAAGCTCGATCGCGAAAAGGAGCTCAAGGCGCTCTCAGACACGTCTGGACCCTCGGGCCACCAGAAGCTCCAGGTCTGCGATGTGTGCGGCGCGTACCTGAGCAGGCTTGACAATGACCGCCGCCTCGCCGACCACTTTTACGGCAAGATGCATCTTGGTTATGCGCAGATGCGCAAGACTTATGATGCTTTTCCTAAGGAGATGAAGGGGAGGTCGAGGCCACAGATGGATGATGATGGGTCTGGCATGGGAGGACCTAGAGGACCCAGAGGGTCAGGAGGTTACAGAAGCGGTCGCGGAGGTAGGGGCTACCGCGGTGGATGGTAATCTGGCTCGAGGCTATCTTGTACATGTATATATCGGGTTGGCGTTTGGGCGCTCGCTGTGTGGACAAAATTGGACGGACCACATACTTTGAAATACCCTTCTAGACGAGGTAGAGCTTAACTTGGAGACAACATAATGATTCTTCAATCTGGCGTTGACTCGATACTTGAACTATCTATGCCGCTGCTACCCAGTGATATTTCCAACTCATGCTTTTCTGCTGTGAAGCTGCTTCGCATTCTTGCGGCCCATGATTACTCCAGCGATCCAAACTATACTTCCAATACTATCATGACTTGTTGTTGAGCTCGTCAAACTCTTCCATCTCATCACCCCACTTTCCTCCAGGGCTCAATGGTTCCAATGGTGGCGGTGGTGCTGCCGCTGCTGCTGCGAATGCAGGCTTATTACTTGCTGGTGCAGGGCCAGAAGTCTTCTTAGCTTCGCCTGGAAGAGCTGGGAAGTCCTCGGCAGCTGGAACGGATTGCTTCACAGGCGCGGGAGCCTTAGGCGCATGCCCATCTTCATGACCACCTCGTCCACCTCTTCCTCCCCTACCACCGCGACCACGACCTCGACCTCGTCCTCCTCGATGTCGATCGTCCAAGAATCGGTCCACATCGTGCTCTTCACCATCCTTCGACGCGTAGCGGCTGCCTCCTAGGCCAACGTTCCTAGATCCTCGAATTCCACCGTTTGCGCCTCTGAATCCCCGTCGAGCTTCCTCCTCCTCCAAGGCCTCCTTGCCTTCGTCCCAGCCTCCCTCCTTCATACCCATAGCCTTGAGCTTCCTTTCTCGGTTCTTAGCACGCTCATCCTCCATCTTGCGCCTGTCCTCCTCGCCTTGTCGTCGTCGCTCAGCCTCCACAGCGCGTCGCTTCCTAGCCTCCTCCATTCCACGAGCATAAGACGCTGCGTGGTCCTTCTCGTCCTGTTCGGCCTTTTCAAACTTGCGCGCCTTCTCCGCAGACACCAACTTCATCCTCTCCATCTTGGCAGCCAACTCCGCCTCCGTCAGCTTTTGCCGCGGGTTAGCACCCGACTGGAGTCGTGCGGTAGCATTGGCTGCTGTATTCTGCGGTCCCTTCTCCCTCGGAGCAGTAGGAGCATTTGGCGGCGCATTCGAAGTCGGTGGAGGAGCCTGTCGTGCGGGCTTGGGAGCTGGGGCTGGTGCGGGCTTGTCGGCGTATCGCGATGAGGCGAGACCGGCGGGCTTTGCGGGGGGCGCTGAGCTTGCGGGTGGCGGCGCTGGAGGCTGCTCTTGGACTGCGACGGGTTCTTGGATCGGCGCCACAGGCGTGGGCTCTGGCTTGGGTGCGGGAGCTTGTTCTGGGACAACGGGTTCGCTCTCGACGGGCTCGAAGTCATCGTAGAAGAGATCGTCGTCTGTGCGACCACCAAACTGATCATCCATGGCGAGAGTGTGGGATGTCGTGAAGAGGAGCAGGTAGAGTAAAGATATATAAGAGAAAGCTCAATTGTGAGAGCAACAGTATTCAAAGTCTCATTAACCAAAAAGGAACTAAGAGACCAAAGGTAGACAAGAAAAGGTTGAAGGTGATGAATGAGCTTGGATACACCGATACCCCGCCACCGTTATTGACGGGTTCGGTGGGGGAAAGGCTGCTGGAAGCTAGGGATTGGGAGCGGGTAATTATCGGAAAGAATTATCGGTGATTTGATGCCCGATCGGGCCGATCCTCGGTGAGCTCGGTGAGTTTGTAAACATCGTGTTGAGCTCAAGTCCAGCTTCATTTATCCATCGTCAGTCTCCAAGGCCTTTCTAGCATCTCTCCCACTTCTAGCAGCATCAAAACATCATCGCGCGTGACCAGTCAACCTCGCAAGAACGGCCACCTTCAACTGCTCCTCTGTCCTCGTCAACCTCGCCCGATACCGTCGACAAACAGCCTCCACGTTCCCTCTCTTGCTGTAATCATCCATGACACAGACAATCGCCCTTCCAGACTTGACTGCCAGCCCAAGTTCCAGCAGACTGATAGGTGCCACAGTTGCCCCATGCAAGAAAACGACGACAATGTCAGCCGCCTCCTGCATGTCCAGCTCCCACCAGATCTGCTCCTCCCAACGATTATCCGAGAAATCCTCCTTCCATGTAGAATCCCAGTCGCCGCGCTTGGGGTTGAAGATTGTGACCGCATGTTCACTCAAGGCCTGCGTGAGCGTCTCGCGCCAGTCAGGTTCGCCTGTAGCGCTTGTCGTGCCAGCGAGAAAGATAGATGTGTTTTTCTGGTCGTCTGCTGTGGGCCTCGTCGGGGCCATGAGTACTCGAGCCTGTGATGTCATTTTTGGGTATTTCTCCGTTTACGGTCGAGTGAATGTCTTTGTGATGAATGAGTGTAAAGTGTCAGAAGTGAGCATGAGCTGAGATCCCCGCGTTTGAGGCAGCCTGAAAGCCACAACGTGATTGGTCACTGAGTTAATAATGAATAGAGTCGAGTGCACTGCATTTTTCGTTGCCATTTTCTTGATACGGATATTCTATTCAAACGGATTTTTGCAACTTTTGTTGTATCCAAGTTGCGATATGCCCGTTCTTGGCGTCAAACAGGTTTCTACAATTGGAACAATGGGTGCATGTTCGATTGTGATTCACCTCCTCACCTCGACTTCATATCATTGTTATCTCACATTCACCTTAGCATGTATACCACAATGAATCATGCTGTCATATTCTCCTTAAACGGCAGCCTATGCAACAGACAATCACATCCAATACATTTCTCTAGCAACTCTATTGATCGCACATTGTCAAATCCATCTGTTCGAGAAAGGAGAATTCCTCAACACCAGCATCTCCTACGCCTATAAATGCCCCCTTCTGTTCCTACCTCATCATCCTTCTCAACTTTACACATCTTCTCTTGATCAACAAACTTCCAAGTGAACTTCCTCTTGAAGCTTACTCGAAGCCATCCTTCAACCATCCACACATCCCAACACGACCACCACTACAACATCACAACGCCCACGATGGAACGACGCGACAACATTATCGCACCATGGCAAGATAAGGCCATGCAGAATGGACGGACCCCTCTTCCAGAGGAGCCCGGCGCGCGGCCTTGGGTGACGCACCCAGATACACTTGTTGCGGCACCTGCCGCTTACTTCGGGCTGGCTCCCGACACTGTAAGCGCATACAACTCTCCTTCTTGTAACTCGTTCGCCCGGTGCTAACATCTCTCTCTCAGGGTTCTTCCAGTGGTGTTCGCTGGGATGTTTCCGACATCGCCAAGCTCCTAGCCCTTCAGCAGAAGGGTGAGAAGTGGGAGGAGATCGCCGTAAGTACTCTCGCCTCGTGAATATCATCGCAAAGACTTTGACCTGACGTCTCCTCTTTAGTCCAAGATGAACCGATCGATCACCGCAGTGGTTTCCGCCTGCGCTCTGTGGCTGGATCGGCTCAACCAGCACATCCCCAACAACGCGGACAAGAAGAGCGAGGAGACTTGGGTGGAAGCCCACCGCCGCTGGTCGGCGGTGCAGCAGTAAAGGGGGGATTGTTTTTGCCAGCAGTTTTTAGAAGGCAAAGCGGGACTGTTCAATTCCATGGCTATTGGATCATTCAAAAAAAGCAGATTTGCACAGGTTGTGCACTTGACATGACCCTCTTTTGAGAGTGATACAGCGTGACGTTATGTTTAATGGTGAGCTTACGAAGTTCGTCTTTGGCTGTCTAGTGGTCACTGGTAGCTTTCGACCAGAACAAGGGGCTCACACTGCGTCGCTTGGTAGGCTGAGTCGCTCTAGTCTTGCAGCCCCATGCCTACCTAAAGCGAGTCAAAGGATAGAACTGGGCGAAAGCCGGGCCGGTGGCCGACTGTCAGCGAATCTTAGCTCTCCTTTGGGTAGCCCGTCAACTTCACTCCCTGCGGTAGCCCTAGTCCCTTCAGTCTCCAACTGTTGTAGCTGTTCGCGAATCTTTCTGGTGCTTCGGTCATCTCGTTCAAGAAATTCGGAACGTTGCTCTCGACCAAGGCCACGCTTCGAGCTCTTTTACGGTCGTCGGGTTTTCAAGCATCCCAATTCAACCCGTTGACATGATCCGAGGATGCAGGGATGTCGCGTCGCGTCGAAGAGCGTCAAGGCGACTTCCGAGTATGGCAAGCAAAGCGCGCTGTTGTTGTCAAATGTGGCAATACGTAAACCGTCTCTGTTGCAGCATTTGCGAGATGGGACGTATCGGTGAAATGCTTCCTAGGCCACAATCATGGAGTCTTCAGTAACGATAATTCCAATCCAGACACGTTACAGCGAGGATGGTGGCCTGTCTTGCCTTGTTGCGTCTTTCATGTATGAGTGCCATAGTAGGCGCCTTGCTACCCGGTGGCTATAGGACCGGTGATCATGCTGAATCAAGTCGTTAACCCTCCCCCATAGAGTCTTTTGATCCTATCTGTTTACATTATTATTTTAACCTTACCCAGTCTACCTTCTAACTTAGTCTGCCATGAATCATATATTAGATCCAGTGTTGCCATCCAGGGCTATTACTCTCGCAAGTATGACTGACTTTCATTATCGTTAACCATGGCCTAGCTTATTTCTCTTTTGTACCGCCCCTCATTGACTTAGGACACTCGATCATGGGTATTGGGATGAACCACCCGTGATCGGGTTGTGTGGCTGGGCGTAGTAAACAGCCCCCCGTCGTTGCGGGTTAAGGTCAATAAGAAGGACATGGCTCACATCTATGCATGCTCGTTGAGATCTGTCACTCCTGGGTGAGAGGACAGCTGTAGGAAAGCGTTGAAAGATGGTGATGACATTTATAATCGAAAACCCGATGAAAAACTTGGTCTGTTAGTATTTGGCTGGAATGCTGCGTTGCTAAACGCCATCTGACTGAGCGCGGCCCACACCGCAACTATCACATCCCCTCAGCTGAACTCTGCGTCTCCAACTCCACGCTCCAACCTCACATTCATCAGCAATTCTATATCCCGAAAGACACAATGCTCATCCCACGTAGCGAAGCCCTGTCCGAGCATAAAACTCACAAACGAATCATCTTCTATCATCAAACTCAGTACAGAGACGACAGATACATCTCCATCCTCCCCGCTCTCAATCCCTCATCCGGCGTCACACACGTCATCGTCGCCGCGATTCATCTCAACGCGCCGGACAACATCACCCTCAACGATGACCTTTACAACTCATCCAAGTTCATCCCACTTTGGGATGAGGTCCGTCAGCTTCAGGCGGCCAGTATCAAGGTCCTCGGCATGCTCGGCGGCGCAGCCCAGGGATCCTACACCAAGCTTGATGGGTCACTTGAGGGTTTCCACAGATGGTATCAGCCACTTCGAGAGATGATCAAATGGGCAGGCTTCGATGGCTTGGATCTTGATATTGAAGAGGCCATGTCGCTTGGCGGAGTTGTTCGTCTGATTGACCATTTGAAGACGGACTTTGGTCAGTCTTTTCTCGTGACGCTTGCGCCTGTCGCGCCAGCGCTGCTTAATAGGCAGAATCTAGGTGGATTCAATATTGAGGAACTTGAGAAGGGATTGGGCTCGCGCATAGCATGGTATAACACTCAGTTTTACTGCGGCTGGGGCGACATGAGTAAGCCTCACGACTACGATGCTATTATCGCGCGAGGTTGGCCACAAGAAAAGGTCGTCATCGGTCTCGTGACGAACCCGGCTAACTGCTCGGGATACGTGAGCGATGCCAAATTGAAGTCATGTCTGAAAGAGTTGGTGAGTAGGTATCCAAGGATCGGGGGTGTGATGGGATGGGAATATTGGAACGCGGTAACGGAAGAGAGTCCGGACGTAGGGACGCCGGAGAAGTGGGCCAAGATGATCAATGACATCTTGAATCCCAAGTCCAAGGGAGAGTGAGATAGCCTACAGTATGGCGGTCATGTATCGGGAACGGCCATCGATGTATCGATGACGACAAGAAGGTTTCACCTGATTGGACCACATTGAAACTTAGAAGACCTCCGACCATGCTATATCTTTTCCTAGTCCCTTGAATAAAGCATCACTTCTCTTCTCTCAATGGTTTTTTTGGAATTGTCCACCGAGTGGTGAAATCCTGAAAAGATGGCCTCCGACGAATACCACATGAAGAATCACCAGCATTCCTTCAATTCAGACAATGACAAAGGATGGGAAACTCAACCTCCATATCAAAAGCCGGACGTAGCTACGAGAGAGCGCGCTTCCTTTGAACGCAAGGTTCATGGCTCCTGTCACTGCGGCAAAGTGCAATACTGGTTGAACAAAGACAAGCCGCTCGCGTCCAAGTATTGTCACTGCATCGACTGCAAAAAGATCCATGGTAGCTCATAATCCCCTTATCCTGCCATCTTGGCTGACTGATGCCAGGTGCTCCCTTCCAGTGGGCTGCCATCTTAAAGAAGACGGATTTGTCTTTTGAGAATGGTGTCCAAGGCTTACGATTCTACAAGACTGCAACAAAGAAATCCGAGCATGTTCTTCCATGCAAAGTTGGCTGCGATGAATGCGGGAGCTGGATCATGGACGAGGGGAGAAACATGGTACTCTTATTTCCGACTCTGCTGAACTTGGACACTCCCGAGTTGCGAGAGAACTTTGAGAATCAGTGAGGATAGATTCAACTCTTTGATAATCAAGCTGACTCTACTTAGATGCCACATCTTTTATCCGCAAAGAGTTGTGGATATTCCGGACGGAAAGCCCAAGTGGACCGGGTTGGACGAGAAGAGTGAACTGATTGATGAACCCTGATAGGTACAACAGATGCAACCACATGCAAATTTGAACACAAGAGGATGAGAACAAAGTTGGATTAGGTGAGAATTTAATATTACGCGATGGTGTTCAAATGGTTCCTATGTAAAGTGGGCTGTTGGTGGCTCTAGGGTGTCACCATCAACATCACGGGCCCTGGTTCGTGATGCTTATAAGGGGACATTAAAACGTCGTGACGAGGGCGGGTGGTTTAGTGGAATAATACTTCAATTGTCTTGTTATAACAATTACGGAAGTGGTCCAGGGTTCGAGTCCCTGTCTGCCCATGATTCGACAGTGAAATTCCACCTGTGTTGCTGTCTCTTTTTGTACTCACAACCTCGGGCATAGGCCACGAACTCTATGCAGAACCCTATTTTATCCTTACACTATATGCCCCTACCACATTCACGTAGAGCGATCGACTTCTCAGGTTTACAATGACTTCTGAATCGACTCGATCTCATGCCTGGCTTACTGGGATCTGTGGACATGCAAGGTGTAGGCAGTAGAGTAAGCTTACACACTCATGATTGGCCACGCCCAACTTGGGGTATACCAGTAAGAGCCTAGCCCATGTGACGCTTGCGGGATTATCGCATCTCTCGTGGGAATGTTATCTTTACAATAGACGGTCCTGGACAAATAAGACTCTTCTTCTCCGATGACGCAGTCAAACAACGACTTGTGCAGCACTTGCGCCGCTGTTGATTATCAAAAGCTAGTCTACGCACCTACGACGACACCTCGGCCATATCATCCATGGTTTAACACACCCCTCGGAAGCCTCAAAGACATCATCTCTCGATCAGAAAAGTGCCCAGTATGCGGTCTCATGGTCGATTCACTGAGAGAGCAGTACAGGAGAACGCCCAAAGAACACCTTGCATATACCTTTTATACAGGCAGGCCCTTCCCTGAGAATGAAAGGGAAGAGATAGACTCGGAGGTTGAAAAATATGGCATGCAGGTCACTGTGGATGGCGAGGACATCATGTGCTCTATTGAGCTTCAGTATTTCTGCGAAGTTCGAGAAGACTTTGAGCACATGAGAGTCCCCGAAAGGAAGGATCGCGTGTTTGTTCATCGGTTGCTGCTCGCGTTGGAGCCGAATCCTTATGGTACTCTCTCCTTCATGGCGACAGACTGGGTTCGACTGCAAGTCATCTGGTCAAAGGAAGACTCCAAGAATGGTCCTGACGAGTTTAATTTGAAGGGCCGACTCATCTCACGCCAAGGATCTGGCCGACAGGTTGGCGAGTACTTGGATATTTCCCTCGTTAAAGGCTGGCTTGATCAGTGCGAGAAGAAGCATGGAGATAAGTGTTGCAACCCGGCCTGGCTTGCTGGAAGCGATGACGGTTGGCTTGAGCCGTTCAGAGCCATCGACGTTGAAGAGCGGCGGGTTGTGAACCTGCCTGCTGAAAGCCGCTACATTGCTCTCAGTTACGTTTGGGGAGCTACCAGTCAGACGCCGGAAGAAAGGGCCCAAAGACGCCTCACATCTGATAACTTTTCTCGACTTACTCAAGCCAATGGTCTTGACGAGCTGTATCTCCCCAAAACGGTGGAAGACGCCATAGGGCTCACTTCCATGATGGGAGAGCGATATCTCTGGGTTGATGCGCTCTGCATCATTCAGGATGATATCAAGGACCTGAGCCATCAAACGGCACGGATGGATCTAGTATACTCGCGAGCTCTCTTCACAATCATTGCTGCTTGCGGAGACGATTCAGAATCCGGACTTTCCGGTCTTCCAGGTCGAGGACGCGACATTTTTAAACGTTCAGCCCGTCTAACTCCGGAAGGATTCCATCTTGCGACCACTGCTGGCTTGTACGTCAATGCTCCTCTCGAGAGATCCACTTGGATCACTCGTGGGTGGACGTTTCAGGAACGTATCTTGTCGAGGCGGATCATGGTGTTTACCCCTTACCAGGTCTTTTGGATCTGCGAAGATGCCATGTGGGATGAAGAGGTGATACTCGAAGGTCCAAAGCCTCAAGCACGAGTTCTATCTCTCGCTTTTGGGTGCAACGACGAGTGGGATGATGGAGATCCCAAGTTCTCCAGAGAGGCGCTGGCCACGTACACGTTACAGTTTAGTCTCCGCGATTTCACCTTCTCTGCTGATGTGCTGCCTGCCTTTTTGGGCGTTATACGTCGCTACGAGCACTTGAATAAGGAAAGGATACACTGGGGTATCCCAACAGGGCTTTTTGATCAAGCCATTACATGGAAGTCTGGGACGTCGAGTCGTCGAGAGGAGATGCATCGAGTCGTGTGTGGCGATGGAGAGGTTCGGGAGGTGAAGTACCCCAGCTGGTCATGGCTTGGCTGGAAGGGGCTCATCGGCCCAATTCTGCATAATCATGCGCTCTGGGGAAAGACGGCTAAGAGAGAAACGGGTGCGGAGTTGGTATTTTATAGGCTGCTGAGTGATGGCGAAGTTCGGCTTGTTGAGGGGCAGGGGCAGGTTGGTGATTCTGGTTTGAAGTGGAAGGGAGAGAGTGTGGTCAAGGGGCCCATTGCTACTGACGACTTGATCATCTCCAAGATGGAGAGTATTGGGATCTCCGAGGCAGAGAGACAGACCACGCCGGCTTATGACATCGGACGTCTTGTTTTCTGGACAAGCCATGCAGTTGCAAAAGCCAAACTTGGGGAAAATAAGCTCTTGCTACACGTACAGGATCATGTACTTGAGCTAAAGGCAGATTTCAGTCAGAGCTTTCAAGATGATTCCCGCTGTGAGGATGATGGGTCAAGTTTGAAATCAGCTGAGACGCAGACTGTGGATTTGATCTTTATATCTAGGTGGTATGAGATTGCCAAGGCTGAGGAGACAGGGAAGTTGAATGTGTTACTTATCGAGGAAAGCGTCCCTGGTTCTGGCATTTGGAGTCGGGTTGGGGTGGCTGTTATTGAGGAAACGGATTGGATCAGCTTACAGCCAGAGTGGGAAAGGGTGATCTTGGCATGAGGATTTGCGATAGAGTCACTTGGAGACTCGGTACTCGTGTTGTTGGGCATCACACCTCTCTGAAAGAGGACAGTAGCCACAATAACAAAGAATACAGTAGCGAATACATGGCAGCATTGAATCCCCATACATGAGACAATGTACCATAGACAAGGTACAGTAAGGTAGCTAACTGGATTGGTACCTAGATGGAATCTTAATCGCCAAATCTGAGCACTGCGTCACTGACACTGTGTCAGGGAGGCCGACCACTTTCACATACTGTCAACGCCAAATTCATTGTTGTGCGGGGTTCAGCGGCTAATCGTGCCATTTGATTTGCCCATCTGTCATCGCGTCTCTCGGCCTTCAGGGATGAAACAAGAGGACGAGGCTCAGAATTTACGCGATAACCGCAAACCTCAAGACTCAAACACTATGGATCCCAGAAGGGATCAATACGACGCCGAGATGGAGACTCCAACAAGTGCTGCCTCCGTCTTAACACCTCCATCAACCACCGTCGCGGCCGATGACCCCCGCTACATCCGCAGCTACCAGGTTCCCTGGCCTGGCAACACGTACATGATCATAGAAAAGGGCACCGACCGTGCAATCACCCTCACGAGCACCGGCCTCTACCTTCAAGACATTGAAAAAGACCCCAATGCCAACAATCACTGGCTATGCGTCGATAGCCACAACTACATTGGATTTTTCAACACAAAGACCACGGTGTACATGGGGCACGACGGCGCCAACGGCATGATTGCATCTGCTAGGGTTCAAAATGACTGGGAGTTGATGGTGCCGCGGCATCACCCTGATGGTGGCTATCAACTGTTGATGCCGTACTGGTCTAGTGAGATGATGATGGTTACGGCCGAGGAAGATGGGGGAAGTGTGCTGAGGACCAAGCATGGAACGACTTTGTGGCAATTTGTCCAAGTCTAGCTATTCTCTAACTCTCGCGCTTGAGACGGAGGCATTTAGGCAATAATCAAAGCTATGGAAACCCCGAGTTGGATCAATAGCATGTATACCACATGGCCGCAGGACTGCCTGCCCAGAAAATCAGGCTGTGAGGCGTGAGGCCTCCCTTAGGTTTCCAGGATCGACAATTTTTGGAATAAAGATAAGGAGCTTGAACTAGTGCACATGAAGTTCTGAACACTGTAGGTCCATCAAATGTGCCCGACTCTATTGTTTACGTGACTTGACCCTTAGCTCCTTTCTCTCTGCTGCCATATCGCCCGGGGTTTGATCACATAAAACTTGGAAATAAATGCTATCTAAGCGAAGGATTATACGAGCAAACGATAAAATCTCGCGCAATGGTTCCGCACGACACCTGGAATATGGATCTGAGCCTTTCCTTACTGAGTGGTTACCGTTTACTGCGCCTAATGCTGATATTCCTTGAGGCCATCGGTTGGCAATAAATGATACGCGTGCCAGCCTGATAACTCGCAGGTAAACGACCAAAATTATGGCCTTATTCGCCTCGTCGCACTTCTCGCGCCGAGTCTGGCGCCTATCTCTTGTCATTTGCCCATGTTTCGATGCGCTGCACGCCGTGTTGCACAACGGCGAGGCTGCTTCCTATCATCGATGACGTCTAAGAAAGAGGCCATCAACAACAATAACAAAACAAACACGTACCAATACTTGCCGTAGCGGGAACCCAATGTCACAAAACACAGTAGGTTAAGGCAGCGAGGCTTCGCGGCTGCCCAACAACCTTGCAGCCTAATGGTCCTTGGGCTCCGGCCTGGGCATCGATCAACAGAAAGTGAAAGGGGGACTCTGATGAGTGCTGAATATCGACCCCCCCCCCAGATGCCTAGCTTAGTGACTCTTTTGACGGTCTCTCTTGCAAGGTGCGAGACCATCGTAATCTGTCTGAGTTTATCCAAGAGACCCAGATATGGCTATCACATCGATGAGTACCAGCTCGCACTGGATTTTTCGAGGCTTGCACTGCGTGGATATTGCTTTGAGAACAGACTCTGTTCAAGAAGCATATTCTTATGTAGTTTGTAGTCTAGTCTATGTACATTAAGCTACCCGGATCTTGATCAAGACCCGTCTCGGCTCGAAAGGAACGCGACTAAGCTCGCTGGCTGAGATATCATACAACGGCGCCAGTCCTTCCCACCTTGAGCGCATGAACGTACCACTTGACTGCGATTCATTAACGTATGTTGTGCCCATGCTAAGTAAGCCCCTCTCCCTCCTCTCCTCGGCCGTGAGGGCTCTGCCAGTCGTAGTGAAGGGGAAGGTTTGGAACTCTTTCAGATGTGTCAGTTCAAGTAAGCTTATTATGGAGTGGCCCGGTCACCTCCAATGCTTGTCACGAGTTCGCGGACGCAAGCTGCACGAATCTTTCGAGCATGGGCGTTTGAATCAAGAACGTATGGAATACCGGCCTTTTGTCAGTCAGCTTAAGGGAATCGCAATAGAATCTTCAAAGCTCAACATACTTGACCATCGTCATCCGAAATGTTTCTATAGAATTCAATTGAGCCGCCAAACAAATGGCTCTCCAGCCAGCGTCCTGACTCACCCCAGCTGGGTCCGGCATAGTTCAAATACGACAGGGTTGGCGGTGTGTATGACTGTGTAGTATCCTGTCCTTGGGCTAGGTATCCGACAAAAAGGTGGGTAATCTCGTGGGCAGTGGCTATAGCAAACATAAATAGAAATGTCTTAAAGCGAGCGGCCATTTTCCTGCCGTGAGGGCTTGTATCGTTGGCCTCTCGGGCAGCTGACGCCATCTGGGAGACTCGCTAAGGGATGAATCAGTATTGGGGGCCATCAGCGTGAATACATTCGTAACTGGACCCTGAACTACATACTGAACGACTGTAATAGATCCCGCCAGCTCTCTTGGGGTTATACTGGGAAAAGCTGTGATCCTGACATTGGATGCGCCTCGCTTCAGCAATCACGTCAGGACCAAGGCTGTCCAAGATGACACGAGGGAAGTTGCCCCGAATGGCGTGGAGGAACTCGTTCACATATTCAGCCATTTGATCCTGGTCTCCATGGAATCGGAAGCCATTCCCGCCAAGGAGCCATGCTTGAACCAGCGCCGTTCCAAGGCTCGTCATGGTTTGACGGCCGGCAGCCTTTTCAAGAATGGAGATACCGACATGGATAGCAAACGCCAGCTGCTGAGAATAAGCAAGTGTTGGGAGGTGTCGGGGGTATTGGGCTTGCCAAGCTTACCGCGGTATACTCCTCCGTATTCTCCTGCAGGGGCTCACTTGGTGGGCCTGCAAGAGTGATACCGAAACGTTTAATCCCATTTACTGTGAAGTCCCGAGGCATAGGGTTACTCATGGTAGGAAAAGGAAAAGGAGAAAAGGGACATGCAACGAGACTTCACAGAAGGCAGACGTTTGGTTTGGAATCAAAGGAATTCTGGAAAGTTAAGTAGGCGTAGAAATTCCTCGAGCCCAACGCTGGCCTCAATAATCCGAATTACCGTTGAATTATGAGGTAGGTATGGAGTAGAGATATTGAGGGCCAACCACGAGCACCGCTTCACTTCGCTAAAAATACCATGCACTCAGGTTCAAGCCTGGTGACTTGGGTATGCCAGAGACACAATTCCGCAAGCTTGTGCAACGGATTAATGCCGTCGTCTAGTAATCATAGGGCTTCAGGACCCTTCCCATCACCATGCTTGTTTCAAAATACAAGGTACTGCACCGCAGCCGATGATGTGACTAGGACAAGCATATGTAAATAGCCTGTACAGTATCTTGGCACCCCGTAATAGGTCGGCACCTCGTTTTATTGCGTATATTCCCATACTCTTATTTGACTATCGATACTGCTAAAATACGTAGATCATGTACACGTGGGTGTTTCATCCATGGTTCAGTTGGGCCGCTATGTAATCAACAGACCTTGGGGGCCTCAATTGGTTGTCCAGTGATTTCCATTAGAGAAATCGATTTTGGAACACGTGGACCTGTAAGTATAGTACTTGCTGCCATGGAAACCTCTAGCAAGAACTATGACTCTGAAACTAGCCAGTTGTTCCCAATGTCATCCGGTCGTACACATCATCGAGGTCAGCAAAGTAAATGAAGGTATCGCCAGAAATAGAGTACCTGAAGTTTCAACCAATCAAAACGTGAAGCAGGTATCACCACAGTTTCGGGCTGGCCACCCGTGGAACCTGATTTCAGCCAGAAGGTTGGACATTTTAGGCCTAATTAGCGAATTCCTTGACCCACAGTGACCAGTCAATGTTTATAAAACAGTTGCCACATCCAGTGTAAAGAACCGAGCAGGACATTGAAAGTGACTAGATAAGTCTCCCTGAACTGTTACTTAGCTATTTGCAACTACGAAAGGCGCATTGCACAACAGCGCCTGACTCTTGACCCTCTGCTGTGTCTGTAAGTCCTTAAAAGGGCGAGCAGATGCGGAGGTTTTGACCGAGCCTCCTTTTCTCCTCATATTCCCGCAGATCCGAACTCCAGTGGGCTGATCCGCGTCATCTCTCAGCTCCTCTCATTTTTCTTTCATTATTATTGGTTCGCTGTCTGGAAGCCGCATTACGCTGTTTCGACCACCATTTTCTCGGCTCAATTGGCTAATATGGGTGTTTTGCACGACAGTTTTCTCTCTCTCTCTCCCTTTCCCTCTTTCTCCCTGTACCCCTTTGGCAGCTCTTGAAATGGCTTTTGGCGAATCAGTCGAGTACTTCAATGTTGAGTTTCTGGAAGGAGGTCATCGTCAAGGTTTCGAGCAAGCTCTGATGCGGGTGTTGAAGACAGGCCTAGCGGAACACACGTTTGCTGAAATTATTGATGGACTTCCCGTTAGACGCTCATATGTAGAATTTCACTGGCCACAGGATGGGCATCCGGCATATCAACATGATGAACTTTGCCCGGGCATGATCGAGAGAGCTCGGGAGCTTCAATCAAATTTTCCGGTTACGAGATTGCGCTTTAAATTACCTGCGAGTCTACCTCACACTTCCCACGTTGAATGAAGGCTAAACTCGCTCTTAGTTGCTTAATGCCTTTGCAGAGACGGCATTTGGCTCAATGCCCTTTCATCTTCGCCTCGTTGAGCTCCTCGCAGTGTCATGTCATCAAATTGCGGTTCACGTATATCAGCTTGACGGAGTAAGCCACAAACACTGTGAATACGAAAAATGGATAAATCAGCCACGGGATATGACGCGGTGGGACTCTTTTCGATATCCCACCGCCTTCTGCCACGCATTTTACACGGCCGTTGAACAGTACCCGAACGGGGTCGCTGATGTCGTAGCCTACTGGGCTGAGGCCAAGATATTTGGAGGGGTGGTACTATTCGATAGAGGAGAGTCGGAAACTGAGGTACTATGTGCTCGGCGGTTCCTTGAACATATATGCTGACACCACGATAGTGTAGGGAAGTGTACCTCCATGCAGGACGTCGAGGGGGTCCTTATACTCTATTCCCCCCCACAACAGAGCAGTTTGGGAGACTCATGGTATTTCTACTCGGCGGAAAGGATGAATCCGCTGCGATAGAGAACCCACTCCCCATCAGAGCCACCTCGGAGAACCGCTGGCGCTGGGATGCTTGGGATGCAACGACGCACTACCACATCTTTCGCGACAAGTACGAACGGCTCATCAGCCCGACCAAGCCGCCAACATCATATCGGTCGTCAGTAGATTGGCCTGAGATAGCCGATGATTTCTATCTGATTGATGCAATGCACGAGTACTACGAAGGAAAAGATGTGGATAAGGACGGGATTCGTGCCGCGTTGGAGCGTTTGAAACAGATAACTCCGTCTTCGCCAATTTGGGAGAATCGAGAAACAAGGCATGCTTGGACTAAAAATGTTTTGAAGTAGGCTGGGTATCGGCTTCTTACCTTCTTGTGACTCACAGGTCGGCATGAAGTGCCATTAGCCTTGTTTCTACAAGTGTCATCACAGTTTACTAAGCCCAAGTTATCCAACTTAGCTATATTCAATGTGTCGTTTCCAAACGCTATTCATGTTGACTATCTATCTTAGTTCAAGTCTTTTCTCTTAACCACCGGATATAACCTTAATCTTATGAATCTCCAACTCATCTGTGTGTCTGCCAGGATGGCCTACGCGCTTAGACTCAATGCTGACGGAAAACGATTTTCAATGGCATAATTGGCAATTGCAAGCGATCAAGTATAATTTCTGAAAGACCTCGGGAGCCACACTATTCCATCTCTCACATAGTATGTCAGTTCCTGTGGGAATTTGTTTTATCCGAGTTGCGATTTCATACCTTCCCAGCCAAGCTACTTACACAGCATCTACACCTTTCTACGTCCGTCACCTCCGCATTACCACCTTATTAGTCTCTAAATATCTACTAAAAAGAAATTTTCCTTCCTCAGTAAGTCACAGGCGAGAGTCCAATCCCATTATCTAAGTTACATAAGTGAAAGTAAGTGTTGAGGATTCATCCCCGTTCCCCCACCCCTTCGACCCAACAGTAGTCTAGAGCTTCTTGTTCCTCTTGGGCATTCGAACCAAATAGTATAGAACCAAGGCAGCAATGACGTTGAAAACAATGTAAGCCCAGCCAATGCCGAAATTGCGCCATCTCTCATCGTAGTGAGAGCTGATGCCTGCCAAGTAGCTGTTGGTCTCCTTCATCTTACAGTACTTGCAATCGCTTGTAGCTTCTGGATCCAACAAGTAACCTCCCATGGTTGACATGTACTTGGCCATATAGTCGCCACAAGTCTGGTTCGCAGGTGGGATGATGGTGGTATACTCGTTGGCTGCGCATGTAATGTCCACGTTGGCGATTCCGGTGGACAAGACGGCCGAGATCCAATAATTCAGAGGCGAGACTCTATAGAGGAAAATCCAGAAACCAGGCATCGAGGTAGGTGAGGCCAAGACGCCACAGAAGAAGAAGACAAGCATGAAGAGCAGGTTCGCAGCACTGCCTCCGCCTTCAGCCGAATCAGTAAAGGAAATGCACATGTTGGCAAATGTACAGGTGAACAAAAGAAATTGGAGGAAGAGAAGCCAAGACAAGGCACCTCTCTCTGGGCTTTGGCCGGCTACGTCGGCGTTCTTATACATTCCAACCGGAAAGTAAATGAACGCCCACATAAAGACGGAAGCCAGAATATTCCAGGGGATTTCGACAATGATCTGACTGAACATGAAGATCTTCCAAGAATACGTCTTTGAAGGACGTTCACGGACCTCATAGAGGTTTCGTTGCGTAACGAAATGCGGTAGCTGTTGCTGCACTAGTTGTCCCAGGATGCTGCAGAACTCAAAAAGAGCAAACATCTGGTTTTGAAGACCTTGGATTGTGAGAGGGGCGTTGAGGAACACGAGGCCAATGAACAAGCTGACGGAGATGCAGAGGATGAACTTTGAGTAGATGTAGGTCGGCGTGCGCCAGTATTGTTGGAAAACGCGGCGGATGACGATGAAGAATTGGTCCGAGAGAGGTGCAGCGAATTCGATATAAGAGGCAGGGTCGTGAGCGTCGTTGGATGATTGTTCAGCGCCGAGAGACCGCAGGCGAGCTAATTCGTCCTGAACGGCTTGATACTCTGGGCTGGAGCGCCAGATTTGGTGCCAGTCAGTGTCGGATTGACTTCCTGGGGCATCTCCAGTGACTTCGAGCATCCATTCAGCTGGGTTCTCTCCGGGGTGACAAGCCGGGGCGCCGTTTCGCTCAAAGTAGTCGGTGAGGATCTTGGAGTGGTCACCAATGTCGCCTAGAAATGTTAGTGTTTCTTCACAAATCGGCGGCTGGACAGAGGAGTGCCCAAGAAACAAGGCATCACTTACCAAAGTAAACAGTGCGGCCGTTCTTGGAAAGAAAGAGAAGACGATCAAATCGCTGAAACAGGATAGCAGAAGGTTGATGAATCGTGCAGAGGATGCTCTGACCGGCTTTTGATAGCTTCTCGAGCAGATCCAAGACAGCCCAGCTGGTCTGTGAGTCGAGACCTGATGTTGGCTCGTCGACGAAGAGAAGGAGAGGCGGCTTCGCGGCAAGTTCAACGCCAATGGTTAAACGCTTGCGTTGCTCGACGTTGAGACCTTCGCCCAAAACGCCGACAACCGCATCGGCATACTCTTCCATGTCGAGGAGGCGGATCACTTCGTCCACGTACGCTAGCTTCTCCTTCTTAGGCGTGCTGGCCGGTTGACGGAGGAGAGCAGAGAATTCCAAGGCCTGTACAGTTAGGTTAGAAATGACTTCGGAATCTCAGCGGTTGTGTCGACTTACCTCTCGAACGGTACTGGTCTCAAGATGCAAATCTTGCTGCTGAACATAGCCCGTCTTGCGCTGAAAGCTATGGTCACGCATCTTTCCGTCCACCAGCATCTCCCCGGTGATAACACCCGTACCAACTCGATCAGCCAAGCAATCCAACAACGAAGTTTTTCCCGCGCCTGAAACTCCCATCAAGGCCGTGAGCGTGCCGGGTTTGACCCAACCATCCACGTGATCCAAAATGCGACGAGGCTGCTTCTTGACCTTTATGTCGTAGCAGACGTTGTTCCAGTGGAAGACGCTGACCGAACCTTGGAAGGCTCCCTTGGTGTTGAGGGTGTTGTTGTCGGGCTTTCTCACGACAGTTAGAAAATTAGAAGTCGACTTTTCGATGTCGTTGCTGGCATTGACGGAGCTTGGCGGGATAAAGCCTTTGCGGAAAACGAGGACTTCGCCCTTGGACTTCTTGGCCGTGATATACTCGGTGGCGATAAAGTAGACGGCGTGATTGAAGATGATCATGGCAATCACAACACCGACGTTTCTCCACTTGTGGGCGTGATAGTAGCTGTATGCCGAGTTGATGTAGGCGTCTCCGTTGACATAGGCCTGGCCTGGGATGGCACCAATAGCGTTACATGCCACAGAGCTTGAGTGGGCATCGGCGTAGTCTGGGATGTAACTCGAACACTTGAAGTCTCGGTTATGGAACTCGTTGACCATAAGCGACTCGAAGCCGTAGGCCACAGGATTCAGGTAGTTGATCCATCGACACCAGTCGAGCATGTAATCGACGGGGATGACAAAGCCGGTAAAGACAATCAGGGCAATGAGTAGAACTGCAGAAGGAATCTCGGCTTCGTACACGGTGCGTGACATGGAGGCGCTGTTACTGTGTTAGTACTTGCTCGAATCCTGGACCTTGAAGTAAACTCACATTGATCTGAAGACGCCAGACATGGCCATGACGATGAGAAATACCACAAACAGGTAGAAAAAGAAAGGACCAGGCTCTCGACGGAGGTTGGTCATGAAGTAAAAGACCAGGTTGAAGACAATCGCGTTGAGGACCTTATATGGGAGATCGACGAGAACAGAAGCATATGCCTCAGCGGACGGATGATAAAATGCATACCGAGAATGCTTTTCCACAATGGGTCGCTGGTCATAGAGCGTCATGATCTCGAGGGCCGAAGCGAAAGCGTTGAAGAGAATAGACACAAAAAGGACGCAACCGCGAGTAAAGAATGAACCGGTGTCCATTTGCATGTTGTAAAACAAAGAAGAGACGATAAGGCCGAGGACCAGGTTTGCAATGAGCATTCCGACAGTCATCCAAGGATCCGCGATGAGTCTCTTGAATCCGCGCCAGAGACAGAGCTGGACTTGTTGAGAGTAGGTTAAGATGTATGGCGAGTTGAGACGTTGACCCTTGGATTGAGCTGACTTTTTGAGTTGTCTGTAAGTCTCGGCGTCGGGTCCGTTGAGAGGGTGCTGGGTCTTGTATTCTTCGATCTCTACTTGCAAAGCTTTGTACTCTTGGCTTGCCTTCCAAGCTGCTGCAAACTCATCGGGTGTTCGTGGTGGATTACATTCGGCGCGAGGAATGCGTTCCGTCGGCGATGTCATGGAAGTGAGAAAGTCGGGAGTGGTCTGACGAGCTGGGCATTCGAATCCGAGGTTGACGAAATATTCCTTGGCCTTGGATGCTGGGCCAAAGTAGATCTGCCTCCCTTCATATAGGACAGTCGCTTTGTCGAAAAGGTCGTAGGCGCTTTGCGGGGCTTGGTAAATCGAGACGGCGCAGGTTTGGCCAAAGAGCTCTGACTGGAGGCGCAGGGTCTTGCAGAACTCGATAGCATTGCCAGAGTCGAGACCGCGGGTTGAACTGTTGAGAAATAGTTAGCATAATTAGGTTTTGTTAAAAGACAAGCCCCGACGTACTTGTCCCAGCATTGGAAAGGCGCGTTCGAAAGAGTCGCCTCGGCGATGGTGACTCGCTTGCGTTCGCCTCCAGACACGCCTCTCTCAAAGTCGTTTCCAACCTTGGTGTTGATAGTGTGGCTGATGCCGTACATAGCCATAACTACATCTCTATAGTGTTCGCAGTATCTGCCAGGTTCCATGTTAGATCGCAGTTGCAGGTAGTGAAGACAAGGGAGTTCTCTTACTGGTTGCGAGTCACGCCCTCGGGTAGATCCCTTGGACAGCGAGCACGAGAAGCAAAAGTCAAAGTCTCGCCAACCGTCATCTGCGGAAAGTGCACATCGACCTCGGCAGTGTATATTGCATCACCTCGGTGCGCGGTGTGCATCTCGTCAGCTGGAATACCCTGGTAGTTGAAGTAGGCATTCTCTTTGTTGATGTAAATGCCATTGGTCTCGCCTGAAATGGTCTTGAGAAACGTCGAGCAACCTGAACCAGGCGGTCCTAAGACAACACACATCTCCCCAGGACGAATAAGACCGTCGAATTGTCGAAGAATGTCAATGCGGGTTTGGCCAGCTGTCTTGGAGAACAGGCGGCGCGTCATGGCCGGCAACGCCAACCAGACATTGCCCACATCCTTTTGAAAGTCAGTCGGTGTGCCATATCCAAAGGCATTGACGTTTTGGAAACACAGTCCAACACGACGAAAGCCTTGGCCTCGGTCGCCAGCTGCTTTGGCGACTGTCTTGGCCCAAGTTCGTGCGTTGAACTTGTCACCACGAGGGTTCAGGGGGGAGTCGGGGTCGGTGCTGGCAAAGATAGAGGATGAATCGCCGACAGAGATCGCGGACTGTTTCGTATACTGCCGAGCTAGTTCCTGAACGATGGAGTGTCTTTGATTCATGTTGATGCTTCCAGTGTCTGGGTCGCGATCCATTGATGTGCGTGCGAGCTTCTCGAGGTCATTGGGAGTGGTAGAGCCGGAAAGAGTTGAAGCAGTTCCCGGTAGAGGAAAGTTGCCAACATCTTTCAACGGCGGTTTGCCCAAAGGTTCCGGCATTGTACCTTTCCAGATCAACGGGCCAGTCCAAAGCTAAAGCAATGTCGGGAGTCGGCTGGTCTCACTGAGCAGTGGTGATCGCAATGGTTAACTGCCGACTGTTGTGGTACGGACTGAGGCACATAATGAGGAACAGAAGCATTTAATAGTCGTATTAAACAATTATTATACGCTATAGATTTACCCATTCGTGATGTAAAGGGAAGCGGAGATAGACGGTCCGGCTTTTCTTTAGACGCGTCTCGGCCGTAAAACCACGGGCTAAAGAATGTGGGCTGACGCGGGCAGATTAAGGCCGAGCCGCGCCATATGGGGTAATTTCAGCCTTACCGGGCATAAGCAGAGCCCCAATGGGCCAGGGGATTGCGGTAATTGCAATCATCTCACTCCTTCTTAATGCCGGAGCCGATTTGGTGACGAGTCGGTCACGCGTCGATTGAAGAGGGAGCTGTGAAAATGAAAAAGGGGTGAAGCTCAAAGTGACACTTAGCTTGCCTATCTCCTCGTCGTCTCTATCCTCGGTCGGGGGCTGGCTCCTTTGTCGAGGGAAGAGTCGCGACGCTCATGCAGATACATCTACAATGATCACTCGAAAACCCGGCGAAGGCGCTCAATGTGTACGAACCAAGAGAAAGTTTATCTTCTTGGTCCATCCTTATACCATGAGTGGTCACCCGCCCCAAGTGTGATCAGCGGAAGCCTCGTTGCACGCATTGTGTCCGTCAAGGCGTGCCTTGCGAGAGGCAGAACTTTAAGCCATGGAAGATGATGACTGGGAAAGAATTTGTCAAGTCCGGATACGAACGTAAGTCTCCAAAGGCGAACCTGCAAAGAATGTTGGCTCAAAGCTCCCAGTCATGACACAGCCCCTTCAACCAGGAGGGCAAAGACACGCTCGCCAGCAGAAACGGAATCTCTATCGTCATCAATTGATCAACTCATTCGATCAGCAACATAAGACACTTCCCATCATGTTTAGATACTTGCTAATACTATCGCAGTTCCCTTTTCTGGGTGGTACATCCTGACGGGTGGACGCTACCTGGGAAACAAAGGATGGTTCAAGCTGCCACGATCACTGAGCCTTGGACTCGCTTGGTTCAACTCGGTGTCCATCATCATGCAGTTCATTCTTCTTTGTCTACCACCCAGCAACCCGATCACGGCCGAGAACATGAACTGGGCGTCTGCTGTCGCTGGAGCTTTGATCATCTTTCTTCTTGGCAGTTACTGGGCCTATGGCAGGAGTGCCTACGAACCGAGTGATGACTTGATTATTTGCGATCAAGAAATCACGGGCGAGGATGTTCTGTAGTCCATATTGGCCGCCGAAGTTTTAGATAAAGAGTTGAAGGAGAAAGCCGCCTCTTAGAGGAAACTTTGCAAAAAGCTTGCCTTCTGTGAACGACAAGAAATTTCTCCTCGGATAATGGCAATGTAGTGGCCGAGATGATTTCTTTTCTCACAGTTCGGATTGTTTCCCTACGCACCTACGCAGTCAGGCCGAGAAGATCGACATTCTAGGCTGCCATGGCATGAACCCAACGAGGATTTAGTAGATGAAATAGCAGAGACTTTTATTGTAGCCAATTAATTATCTTTATTGAGTTATCACCGTGTGAGGCAGGGGGCGGAGATAAACGGCCTCGCTTATGTCTCTCGGCCGTGGAGGACCCGTAACCCGGCTGGCATGGGAGCCTAGCTATCCTTGTTGAGCAGTTCCTCAAATTTGCAATGCCCTCGCGGATTTCCATTTCCACGACACTTTGGGCATGAGCTCCCATGCGATATCATGAGATAATGCAGCGGAAACTTGAGCTCATTCGGTATCCTAGCGTCCAGATGAGCCTGCGCCGTCAATTTGGTCGCTTTGGCTGGTCTCCATCCCCAGAGTCCAGACAGCCGATATATATGAGTATCGACAGCAAACACGTCCCTTTTGAGACAGATGCTGAGGAGACAGTGTGCACATTTTGGTCCAATCCCCCAGAACTTGGTGACTTCATCAATGACTTCGTCGTCGTCAGTCTTGGTAAATAAATGCTGCAAGTCCCATTTTCCGTACTTGGCTTCGACGTCTTTAAGTAGGGTCATCAAGATCTTGGCCTTGCGGTTTTGCATGCCACCCGGTCGGAGGGCGTCCACGAGCTTATCGTTGCCGCCCTTGACGATGGATGAGTACGCGAACGGCGACCCATAGATCTCTTTCATGCTTTGCATTGCCCTCGTCGCGTTTGACCAGCTTGTAGCTTGGCTCAGGGCTGCGACCACCAGTGCGTCCATGGCGTAAGGATAGTCCTCACATGGTGCGTCTGGAGCCGTGAATACCTCACGGACGGCATCTCCGTGAAGGCCTTCAAGAATGTCGTGAGCCGTCTTGCACTCCCTTGGAGTGGGGCGAAGGAAATCAGGAAATGGCGAGGATTTTGTTGCGTCGGATGATTGCTCTTTAACTTCGACAGGAGTTTGCTCATTGCTTGGCAATGCACTATCTTCGGAACTCTCAGCTCTTGCCTTCGGCTTTGGTGGTTGTGGTGTGACTTTGCCTTGACGCCGTGCACTTTTGTTTTCGAGGTTTGGCGTTTTGCCGACACGACTTCTTGCCACCCTTTTCAAGGGGGCGCCGCCTGTGCGGGCCAGAGTGTTTGGAACAATTTTCATGGCAACTATGAGAGTAAGGGGGAGTAATGGGGAGTAATTGTGCGAGGCGGAGGGAGAAGATAGCAGGCAAGGGAGCAGTCGGGGCGACAAGCCTATATCGAGGTGCCGCCAAACATCAAGCGCGATTCACGGTCTTGGTGCAAATGTCCGAAGATCGAGTACGGATCGCCCCACCCGAACCTCTATCGGCCTCTCTAAAATCATCGTCACCACTTCGCATATTCTGTCAGCCTTAGAAATTGCTGGTAAAGTCGCTCAATTTGACTACAAGTCTGGTTATTTGCCAATCTGGCATCTACCCCGATCTTGACGCGGGAACAGTCCCGGGTAGGTCAAGCCCTACAGGGCCGGAGACCGGTGCGAGGGGACCCACACTGAGGCCGGGACGCGGAATTACACGGCCGGTTAAGCATTCTTGACCCAAAGCAACCCGTCGGCATATTGCCTAGGCCAGAACAATCTCCTTCCAGACAGGGCCCGGCGAGAACGATTCTTTAATCATTGATTGCCGTATGTACCCCCTCCCCCGCCGTTCTGAAAGACCTTCCTGCCGAGAAACCAGCATTGCGTTGTACCGTGGTTCAGATGGATCCGACCATCCTATGTATTTCGGCGAGAGAATTATGATTTCAAAAAGTTCCTGGGAAGAGAAGAAGTCCGTTTCTTCAAACCCATCGAGGGACATTTCCCCACAATCGACTCCGGACTCCCCCTCGAGCCGGCAAATCCCTGTAAAGACGTTGACATTCCGGAGCTTAAGGTACACAGCCAACGTCCAAAACTGCAAAACGGGATATGAAGGCATTGAGCTTGGGAGCTGTGGCATCTCTGTCGGTGCAGTGCATGTTGTTGGAAAGTCCAAGTCGACTGGAGACTGGAACCCAGCTCTGGGGCGATATCCAATGCGTGATTCGTCATCAGCTGGGATTGACTCGGGATCCCACATGAGGCTCGTAAAACCTGACTTGCTTCGCTTATACCAAACAATCCATGTCTCGATGAGCCATTCATTCACCTTGAAAGGCATGTTGATACCGATCCTCCCTCGCCATCCGCACCAAGAATAGCTGGGGAAGCCCTTGCGTCGACGCAGAATACAGCCGTGGCACCTAAAGATGACGAAGCAATCCAATGCACCTGTCGGCAGTCCTTGGAAGAAGTCCAAATTTGTCTTGTCCGAGATGCGGCGGATAATTCCTGCCATGGCGCGTAGGACGTCGTTTTGATCCGCCAGGACGCGAGCGGTATAATACATGAGCATGCTGGAGTAGTCATCCAGAGGATCGTCTAGGTGCACAGCCATGGTAAGCAGTGATGAGTTGTCGTACCATGGTTTTATCACGCGGGTCCGGTCGATGCAAGACTCTGAGAACTCGGCGCTCCTACAACGAAAGAAGACCTTGTTGTCGACAAAGTAGAGAGCCCGGCGGGACAGCACGTGTTCCTGAAACCTGGTAGTGTGTTAGCGACATTGATGCTGAATGCTTGGACCAGTTACATACGTCCAACCTCTTGAGTTGTATACTGAGTTCTTTAGCAGCTGGTCCAAACCAGTGTAAAGACCCAGTCGTACGCCGGGCTTTACCTCGACGGCAAGCTTCACAGAGGGCCGACTACCGATCTGAACGCCAGGAAGCCCAGCGTTGGCATCTGATCCGCAAGCAGCGACGACCGTCAGCCAGGAGCGCTCATAGATCTGATCCATGACGTTGATGCCCCGCTCAAGGTCGTCCTCATCATTCTGGAGTAGACAAAGGGTATCAACCCATAGATACTGCACTCCGAGTCTGATACAAAGCGTAATGGCGTCACATATTGTCTTTGGTAGTGTCGAAAAAACTTCCCCGATAGTCCCAGGGACCAACAATGGGGCCAAGTTTGACTTTGTCAGCCTAAAATTGGACACGGCTCCCCAAACGTAGCTGAGTGCAATATAGGGACGGTACTCTTGAACCTCGACCAGGCAGCCTCTTCTGACGTCGATGAGGCGGAGGACACGAAGCCCCGGGAAAGCCGTGGGGAATGTCTCCTCGCTCAGAGCGCAGTCGTTGCCGTGTGTGGTTGTGCATGCCGATATCCATCTCGAGACTCGAAAAAAGTCTAGCTCAGAGTTCACAGAGGGGAGGAGGTAGTCGAAGCCTTCATCTGAGCCGCTGCTATTGCCGTCGGCGGGAGCAGCGAAGCAAATATGCTGCTCCGGCCATTCTTCGATGGCAAAGGCGGCTCGATGTTCGAGGGCCTCATGGTAGCTCCAGACCAGGATGGCTTCCTCGCTTGGGAGGCCTTTCCGCGATGGATTTGTTCGATAGTCTTCGGTGCAGGCGTCCTTGACGAGACGACAGAGGGGGCAGGGGCTGGCGAAGACGCGGGACCAAGGTCCGAGGTTGAACTTTTCAACGTGTGTTTCTGTGAGAGCATCCTTATCAAGAGGGACTTTCGCGCAGTAGTCGCAGAGCTCGTTTGATTCAACCATGGTTGCTTGGAGTGAGTTGTGGGCAGAAATGATGACGTCTAAAATGCGCATAGAAACATCTGTGAGAGGCCAAGATGAATCAGGTGAGACAAGATGTGCGCGGTTACATCAGCCAATGAACGACGGGGATGAGGAGGAGCCAGATAGACATGGAGAACCTGACTACAGTTCCTGCTCTGCTTCGTTTGGAACCGAAATAGACGGATTTCATCAATCAAGCTGCACCTCTTGCTTCTAATCCGCATGGCCATCACTTCCAAGATCATCAGGATAAACAACCAGAAGCACTCAGCCATGTCCCCCGAGCCGCATCCATCACTTCTCCCATACATGGCCATTCGACTTCCGCAACCCTGTAGAGGATTCTCACTCTCTGTTCTAGGCTGAAGGCAACTGGGACAAGAGCTAAGTAATATTTTACTAGTAAAACGCTCTACAAGGCCGGCTAGACAACGGCTGCACTATGCGTTCACGACATAGAATTACTGAATTCTGGAGACAAGAGACAGGACGCTTTAACCCCTTTCAAGAAGGAAATTATTCCCAACTGTGTAAGTTGAAACTAGAACAATGAACTGCCTGTTTAACAACTCGCCTGCCAACACGTCACAATTGGGCGTTTAAGGCACAGCTAATAATCACCCTATTGGCCCATGTTCCTCGGACTCGCCCCGCATCCTACTACTATTACTGACAGGCTATAGCAAGGAATTGCATGTATAGTAGGCTGACTCAAGGCAGTCTCGGGCTGTTGCATTAATGCCGGCCTATGGGAGACTCGAATCCCTGTAAGCAGTGAGGCGCATTTCAGCTCGGTTCCCCAATGAGCAAAGACCAGCGCGCCCGACGTCGTATATCACAGGGCGCAGAATCCTTCTGTCAAAGCATCACCTGATAGTTGCCGGCATCTGAGTTATCCTTAAAAGCCCGATTCTCTCACAGTTGAGAAACTACAACTCAGACATGTCACATCCAAGTTGACGCCATCATGTTCCAAACCTTTCGGTACAACCACATCCCCGCCCTACTCGTCGCTGCCGCTCTCTGCTACCCCACCATCGCAGCCATCTTCATCAGCCCTAACGCCGTCCTCAAGGGCAATGGGTTTCCCCCACATATCGCTAGCTCCGAGGAGGCGTGGCTAGTCGATGCCGCCGGAAATGCGCGTATGCTATGCCTGGGCGGTCTCATGTTTTACTTTTATCGACGGGGCGATTATCGCGTCCTCGACACTTTTCTCGCTTCTGCGTCGACGATTGGGATTGTTGAGTGCTTTGCACTTTGGGATATTGGGAATAGGACTATTCTTGTGTTGCGGTTTATTGTCTTGTTTGTCGTTTCTGTCCTGGGGGCTGCTCAAGTTACCGAGCTTCCCTGAACATTGTCAGCTTGAAGCCATGCTCAGACATGCGACAAGCATTTCAGCTGCAGGCTGTCGCAGTCCGACGAGTTGGGCCTGTTTCATCGACTCTGGAACTGTGTCTGAGCATTGGTCTTACGGGAGGAAAAGTTTTCAGATCTCGATTTCCTCACAATGGCTTTCGTTTGTCCTTGCCACATTCTTTCAAAGTAACCCTTGCTTCCCGGTAGTCACCCCTTGGCTGAAGGGTCGATCATGTCTCAGCGCCACTCCCTTGCGTTAGAATACGAACGACTAAGACATTGGATGACAATTACAGATCCAATGAACCAGTCCCTACAAAGTAAGAATTCATCTCTTTGGTGCATAATTATTTATTTTTTGCCCTGTGAATACTAAGTTACTATTTAACCTTCATCATCACAGCTTGCATGATGATTGCAGCGCTGTCTTTCGATGATGGATGTGCGTTTGGATCAGAAGATACGAGCAAAATCCTGACCAAGGCCGAGACATTTTCCCTCTTGCGATGAGACATCGAAGCTGGTCCAACTCCCTCCATTCCAAACCATCGCCGCCGCCTCCCTCAAACACTTCCAGATCTAAATCGATACTCTAAAATTCCAGTCGCCCTGCCATTAGCGTGTTTCAATCAGCACTCTGATGTCAGGGGAATCCAGCCACACGGAGAAACGGCTCGTGTGACAATCAGGGTCAGCTGAAAGGCAATGATCTCCCTGCATCTCCAGCCACACGCAGGATGCTGACTCCTGAGAAACTGGTATGTAAAGGCTCCAGGCGGTTCTTTTAATGGTTATAGCATTGTCTGGAACCACAAAAGCTGTCCCTTGGCGAATTATCGTCAATACCCAGCCACACGGGTTGACATGTCTCGCCACTAGAGAACAATGCGAGTGTTCGCCATGGCCCACGTCGGGGACTATTGAGGTCCAGTACTGCGTGCCAGAGATAGTTCAAGGGCGTTGACGCCAAGTATATCAACCAAGCTGCACCTCTTGCTTTGATCGACACAATCATCACTCCAAACACATCAACACTAGCAAGCTACAACACAACAAGTACCGCCAACACTCGATTTTACTCCTCGACATAGAAACATCGCCACTATGAGGAGCTCATTGGCTTTCTTGGCTTTCGTGGCCTCTACTTTTGCTCTGCCTCAAGCCGTCACAGAAGATATCCGGCCCAAGAGTGGCCCGCCTAAGGGATGCAGCGAATCCTACGATGGCAGTTTCGAAGTTACGATCTACAAGAGTGGAAAGTCAAAGCGCGACGTTGAGGTTAGAAGCACACACCCCATTATTACCACCATTTACTAACCAGCTATAGCCACGAGAATGCAATGGAGAGGGTGTCCTGGTCATGAGCCTCAAGGATGGTGTCCTGAAGGATGCACAAGGCCGAACTGGATACATTTCCGACAGTTATCAGTTCCAGTTTGACAAGCCTCCTCAATCTGGCTCCATCTTCACCGCTGGCTTCTCTGTCTGCTCCAATGGAACTCTTGCACTTGGACCTTCAGCTGTCTTCTGGCAATGTCTGTCGGGCGATTTCTACAACCTCTATGACCGTCACTGGGCTGAGCAGTGCTCGCCTGTCGAGTTTGGCATCATGCCTTGTGGTAAGGGTTCCAAGGATGCACCCAAGAAGAGGGTTGTTGGAAGCAGCATCGTTGCTACGACTGTCGTGACGGTTGTGTCAGACGGAACGACAAAGGAGGTTCCTACGACTATTGCTGTTCCCATGTGCCAGATTGGAGATGGTCAGGTTCAAGTGCGCACGACACCTTGCGATGATATGAACTTGCCCATCATCACTGCTCCTCCAGTCAGCCAGGTCTCAGATGGCAAGCTTCAAATTCCTACAGACGCCCCAGCTGCTCCTCCAGCTGCCCCTGCCGCTCCCGCCGCCCCCGCTGGAGGTGAGCCGGCCGAGCCAGACAACAACGCTAAGGGTGGTGAGCCGTCTGGTGATGAGCCCGCAGCCGATTCGCCTTCTGATGAGCCTACTGGTGATGCCGATTCAGGCGAGCCCGCTGCGCCTGCTGCCCGACCCGCTGGTGTGTCCCCTGGCTATGAGGCGGGTGCTGGCCCAACAGCTACAGGTGGTGAGGCACCTGCCAACACTGGAGGTGCTGCCGGGGACAAGCCCGCTGGTGGCGCGGCCGCTGGAAGCACCAAAAAGGTATCACCTACTGGTGCCGACGATTCTGAGGTGCTGGTCACCGACTCTGCCCCCGCTCCCTCAGGAACCGACGACGCTGAGGACTCTGAAGACACTGAGGAAGCCAGCGCGACCGGTCAGGCTACACGAGCTGTCAAGCCTTTCCGTCCTCAAAGCACCGGCAGCGATAATGCCGAGGAGACCGCTAGCGGCTCGGATGCCGCTTCAGGCGACGACGCTTCTGATCAAGCGGCGTCGCCGGGGTCTGGTGCTGTGAAGGCGGTCCCTGCCGGTGTTGCACTAGTGATGTGTGCGATTGGAAGCCTGCTGATGTTGTAATGGGATGGAATTATATGATTACTTTGATGAAAACTGGATCGGGATAGCATGGATGTGGTGTTTGGTTTTGTATTTATATCGTCATCTTTTGATTAGTAGCAGTAATGCAGTGCATTCATCTTGGTTAAAATATCTGGTCAGTTCAATTGCTCTCGTAGCAATCCTCTATCAAGCCAGTCCCCATTCATAGCCTCACAGAGACTACGAGACGTCCAGTAAAGAGATATTGAGCAACGTTCCGAACCTGGAACCAAGCGTTTAAGCTTTTGATCCTGCAGCACCAATGATGTCACCTGACCACTCAGCTCTGGGGACGTGAATGATTCCTCATGTTCCCCGCCAACTGGAGCCGATCGCGCCCTATTGACAGGGGGTGGGTCACCTCTGACGTGCCGATAAAAGGAGTCATTCGCCGGGCATCTCGGAGCTAACAACGGAGCATCTCCAACTACGTCTCATAAATACTGTTGTTCTTCGAGCATCAAACTTGGGCGAGCAACTCTTCAGGATGCTGTCTCAACTCGCAGGTTGTCTACAGGACAGCCTCCAGAGTCATCCCCTAAATTATACCGCCATCGCGATCACTGTCTTACTCGGCCTTCCGACCCTTCTCCTCATTCTAACATGGACCGGAAATTCATCCTCAACTCGCAGAAAATTGCGAAATCTGCGCAGGCTAGGAATATCATCTAGCAACATGGTCGATCAAACCGACCCCAAGTTCGACGTCCCGGAAGGCACCTCAACCGACACACCCATTCGCATCAAAGCCATTTTTATCCATCCTGTCAAGTCTTGTGGACCGATCGAGTTGGATAGAGCCATCTTGACCAAAACTGGATTCATGTACGACAGATGTTTCGCGATTGCGACAGAAGTGGCTAGGGCAGACGCAGAAGGGGGTTCTGTTTGGCGGTTCATCAGTCAGCGAACCAAACCCCTCATGTCCCAGATTAAGCCAGAGCTGTGGGTTCCTCACGAAAAGAGCGACCCCCAAGATGCCCTGGTTCGCGCAGGAGGATGCTTAGTTTTACGGTTCCAAGACCCAGACCCCCCAAGTTGGATCAATCGGCTCGAAGGCTGGGTTGACTCAGGTCAAACCGCTCAACGAGAGGTGTCCTTCATTGTGCCACTCCAACCGACATCCGAATTGGTAGATGAGTACAAGATCAGAATGAAGCCCTTTACTATCCACGCACGCGATGCAAACGGCTTGGACATGGGCAGGATTCCGTCGGTGGCAGCAACACTTCCCAAGCTGAAGAGGTTCCTTAAAGTCTCGGATCAAAACCTCACCATCCTAAGGTGCACCCCGGATACACTTGTGCGCACCGACAAGAATCTCGCTCCGTTGGATTACATCGGAACACCGGCTGTCCATGGGTACACGGATCAACAACCCATCAACATCAACAGCTTGTCCTCGGTTCACGCCGTCTCGTCACTATTGCCAATAGAGAACCAACCTCTAAATGCCCTTCGATTCCGGGCCAACATTTGGATCACGGGAGCTCCAGCCTTTGAGGAAGAGAACTGGAAGCGTTACCGCATTCTCCCCAAAAGTGCTGGTTCTGATACACGAGCCAAGGTTGCACCGGCGCTGTCTGTTGTCTGTCGAACATCTCGCTGCACCATGCCAAACGTGGATCCTAATACGGGCAAATTCGACACCGATAAGCCTTCTCCGGATAGGGCCAGGGGTAGAGCGCAGCCGAGTACAACCTTGGTGAAGTACAGGACGGTCGAGGATGGGAATCCTAGGGCACTTGGTTACTTGGGCATGCATTGCGTACCAGAAGATCACAGCCTAAAAGAGGCACAATGTCAAGGTGCTGGATTGTACGTTCAGGTTGGCGATGAGATCGAAGTGCTGGAGAGAGGGACACATCTTTATGGGTCCACGGGCAATGATTACTAGACTCTTGTTGCCAAATTGTAAAACTATGGCTGTTGTGTCTGTGAACAATTTCCCTGTTGCCATGCACTATACCTTTCATTCATTCGGATCCCTATAGCTCAGCAAATGCTCGTTCCTAATCTGCCAGAGGGATACTGGATCAATGACACCAGCAGGCAAGTACAAGTGATGAATGGCATCTCCGTGTGAAAGGATCTCGTCAGAAACCACCTCGCTCTTGACTCGGAAAGGTTGTCTGCAGCTCTCGTAGTCGATCTTTCTCCAAGCGTCGACCACCTTTTTTCCCCATTTTCATCTCCCACGTCCCTCGCCAGGTGATGGAAGAATCCCCCCTGTTATAGGTGAATGCACAAGCTTCCCCCTTTGCGCCGTTCCATAAGATCATTTTCTGCAGCTTAGGCATGAGCACTGCGGCATTTGAAGCCTTAAGCAGTAGATCTGTCACTTCCTCCTCCTTTCGGGGTGTCATCGACCGCGATGTCAGAGCAAGGGAGCGAAGTTGTTTCCACTCCCACTCTGGCTGGCACGCGTCGAAAAACTGCTCGGCATCCACCATAAACGAGACGGATAGCTCTTCCAGCTGGATGCTTCTAGATGAAAACACAGACCTAAGAAAGGGGCTTGCAATACGCATATGATTTGCCATGGGATGGCCCCAGGCGGTAGCAGTCGACGAGCATAGTCATCATTAAAGTCTTCAAAGACCAACAACTTCTTGAGACTTTTGGGAAGATTTTGAGTAACATATTGTTCGCATCCTAGAGCCGACATTAGTTTCGTCTTTCGCCGTGTGTGATCCCGCTCACCTATGTCCCAAAACTCATGTTGAACATTGCCAACGTCCCATGTACACCATGGCTCCCAGACTAGAGTTTCTAGCCGAGGGAATGAACTAAACAGCCTGCTGGCCGCCTTTGGGGGGAACTGACACCGGAATTGTCGACGTATTGTGAACTTTGTGACGGCAGTTACTTTCGGGAGTCCTATGAGCGTTTCGGGACCTAATGAGTGCCTATGAATGACGTAGTTATCTATGAGGAATCTGTATATGGCCGCTGGCTCTGGGGGCTTGACTTGTCGACCATGTTCAAAGCCATGCTTAGGATCATGAATCTCCTCAGCTGGACCGTCTTCTCCCGGGCCACCCACAAAACAGTGCTGTTGCCAATGCTCACGATCACTCGGGGAATACGCATTGAGCTCGAGAGCCAAGTCTCAGCCTCTACCGCGCCTCCAGCTTTTCAAGAGGCTAAACAGGTTCATGACTGCATCTTCGATGATGAATTTGTTCTTTCTTTGCCAGCTGCTGCTTTCGGCCCAGCCACATAAATAACAGTTGTACGACTGGAGCTCGATATTGAGCCAGATGCTTTTGATCAGCTGTTTTCGCCATCTAGGTTTGGCCACCTTTGCGAACTGTTGTAGGTCATGCTGGCTTATCTTGAGATGACTAAAGTTTTTCGCCTCGAAGATGGTTTGCCATTCTTTGGATACGGCAGCGTAGCACCCTCGGGACTTGTGTTGATTGAGCAGGTCGAGGATCATGTGCTGTATTTCAGCAGGGAGAAAACCCCAGCGGGAGAAAAGCAGCCTCTTGGTTTGTTGTTGTTGGTCATACATGGCCAGCAAGGCCCGTATTAGTACGGGAATGCGCGCAGAAAGATGGGTTTCGATGGTGAAAAAGGCGGCTACGTGGGAAGTTTTTCTAGGACGAGGCGTGAAGACACGACAGTCTTTTATAGTACGAAATAAAGTAACGGGCAAGAAGAGGGCGACCGTGGCCTTTTTCTCCTTCAATTTCGGCTCAATCACCCATCTTGCTTTTTACACAAAACCCAGATTTGACCCTTTCTTGTGAACTTGGTGATACTTCGAAAAGAAGCCATGAGCTCGGATAGCAAAGAACACGGTTATTGATGATGCCGGCATTAAAGCCAATGCCGCAAAGAACTGTCAGCTGAAACAATATTATGTAGCCGCTGCTAAAAGGTCCCTGAGATTTCGCCCTTCATGCACGCTCATAACAGGAGACTTTAGGTATGACGGCAATGGGACTTATGCATCTCAAGCAGCACAAGAGGAAAGGGATTCGCGAGCAGTAATGCCAAGACGGTTCCGGGCAGAGACCATGTCCAATCACCAGGCCTATCTCGCCAACGTCATCAAGTCAACCAATCACAACCCTGGGCTATTGGCACTGTTGCCTGGCCTGAGACAATAGATAGCCGCTATAAAGTCCCCTTACGGCCCTGTCTCGCTGTCTCTGTTCTCTTGCAAGTGTCACCATCAGTATCCCCTCATCATAATGGACAGCCAGGCTGCATCACGGCGCCCACCGCGCACACATTGTCCCCTCCCAAACGAGGTTTTGCATCTCATATTTTCCGAATTTCTCATCACGTTAAATCCCGATCCCCGCCAAGGTCTCTTTGGCATCATCAGATGGACTCTCGGGCGATACAGAGATCTGAGCAATATCTGCAAAGCCTCGAAGCAGCTCAACGCAGTCGCCCAGCCTTTGCTGTACCGCTTCTTGCTCACCTTCCCTTATCATAAGGGAGTAGACAAGGCGCTCGGTTCGATGAGTAACCACCCTCATCTTGGCGAACTGGTCGAGATCTTTGATCTGCGCTACACCCTTGACACGCTCAGGTGGGACAGCAGGCATGGTGAGTGGTTCGAGCAGGCTCGTCCACATCTCAAGTTGCCACCTGAGCTGGCAGATCAGATTGAGTCAGTGCTGTCTGAGACGTTGAATCACTACACCATGGAAGCCCGTGACGCCTTGACAGCCTTTTGGCTTTCGCTGATGCCGAACTTGAGGAAGCTGAGCTTGGCCATGATGGATGAGACTGAGCTCACTTCTGCCTTGTTCAAGCATGCAGTTGAACCTACGGAAACGGCTTTGACGAGTACCCCACCATTTTCCTCGCTGCAGGAAGTCACCTTCTCCCAGGCCCCCTACAGGAACGAGCGGTCCATTCACATCACTGCTATCGAGGCGATGTTCAAGTTGCCCTCGTTGACAACCCTACGCACCACTGGCATCCCTTGGAACCGACCGGAAAATGACGAGCCCTTTCTATTGCCTGACATTGACTGTTCGCTTCTGCATCTTGAGTCGAAATCATCCACAATGAGACCCGAGCCTTTGAAGAGCATCCTGATGGCATGCAGGGGGCTGCGAACCTTAAGGCTTGACATCGGCATGGATACCTATCCTAATTTCTTCCCTGTCGACTATGATTTGGGTACGATCCTACGAGATCACGGGGAGAATCTTGAGAGGATCAGCCTCGCCTTCCACTTCAATGGTAGACGAAACCGACTGGGGGAATGGTTGACTGGCGAAGAATACCTAACTACAAAGATAGGCGACCTACGGCGTCTATCCAAGTTGAAGCACTTTCGCCTAAATCTGCCTGCTTCTGACGACGGCATGAACCGATGGGGCAGACCGCACGGTCCCCGTCCGCCACTGACGGATCTCACTGAGATGTTGCCACGTTCATTGGAAACTGTCGTGCTCCGCTGCGGTTTCTGCGACAAGGAAGCTCTAGTGGAGAATCTCTCCGGGTTGCTTGTTGCCAAGGACACGCAGCCTGAACTTCGGTGTGTCATAGTGTCCAACGAGGTCAAGTTGGAGACAGACTTGACGGAGCTTGGATGGAGCTGGAAGACGGCGGAAACCACCCATGAGGGGTGGAAGTGGAGAATAAAGGATGTGAGCCGGTACGGGCTTTTGGTCATGAAGAAGAGGGGAGAAAAGGTGAAATTTAACATGAAACAGATAGATGTGTTTTGAGAGGGACTTGGGGCTATTGCTGTGAATGGCGTCCCCGGTTGAAGGCATCGGGGATAATGAAAAAGAACGTAGGATATATTGATGTCACTTAATAAGACAACCGGGCTGTAGAATGAAGTGGTCAGTCGCAGTCATGGTTCAGCCGCCTTTAGAGGCCGTTTCGAGATGTATTTAGAGGTTGTTAATCAAAACTTGACTATGACATTCAGTCTGCAGGGTTTGCAATGTGATAGACTTCATATCCTGCACCCTCCTACCTTAGCAGTGTGATTCATTCCCCTTTTTGTAGTATAAATAACACCAATGCCAGGAATTTTCAATAATTCTGCATACTTATCTTCATTATCGACTATACCACACAGAACCCCAAAGCCGCTAGGCACGCCGAGCATACACCACCATGGATTCCAAGAAGACCCCGAACGTGTCCACACCAAAGCCGTCCACACCAAAGCCGTCCACACCAAAGCTGATCTTTACTCACAAGATCCCCACTAAACTGATACATAACCGGGATAATCTGAACCATGCTCTGGAGGAAATCTACGGCAAAGCGTATATCTGTGAGCCTTTGTGGAATGAAGTTGTGGTTACGGTGAATGTTGGCGCGCCGGTGTTTTTGAAAGAAAGGCTGCAGAAGAAAGGGGTAATTCTTCCTGATACTTGGGTAATTAGGAATCCTGAACACACGGGATAGTTTTATTTCCAGGTGGACAGGTCCCTGCGTTCTATCTAGCCAGATTTAGCAAATATCTCGACTAGGTATGATGGATGGGTTTGCATGCCATGCCATGCCTCCTAGATATTAATTAATTGCTATTTTGAGAGGTAGTTTTGCTAGCCGTTTGGTGGCCGCCGTTTGGTGGCCGCCGTTTCATGTTCATTCTGATCTTGGGTACCGTCAGCCTTCCAAGGTGTGAGAGCAACGACCTAAGGGCGGACAGGCTGAGGCATTCAACAAGATGCACTTTACGGTTGAGTGACACGCTTCAGGGGTGATTCTCCATCGAGGCGACATCGAGAAGCTCACTCACCAGATTTCGCGCCCAACAGAGATTTGTCGACTGCCCTTCCGCTCATCGGCGCCTAGGTTGCTCTGACTTGGCAACAACCAGGTCAGCTCCGAGGTCTTGGCACTCTTCAGCCCAAGATGCACGACAGGTTCCGCTCAACGACTGCGGGGAAAGAAAGGACAGCTGGCAAGTTCGATGAATCTGCGCCACAGAAAGGCCTCATTCAGGAAATACGGTTATGAGAATGTGGCTAGGGGTGGTGTGCCTCAATCAGGCTCTGCCTTGTTCGCCAATCGAAAGTGGGCAACCGGCAGCCTTATTCTGCAGCACACAAGACACTGCATGCCTCCAAGTCCAATGAGGGTCAGAGGCAGAAATAGGTGCTCGCTGATCGGGCGTTTGGGTCATGCACATAAGGCTCCCTATCCCCCACAACGCGCGAACGAGAAACCCGAGATTCAGATTCAACAACTTCTTTCCCAAAAGTAACGATCTTGGTTATGTTCCCCGTTTGTTCCAGGCTTGTCAATGAATCAGGTGGGATTCTCGCAGCCCACAAGCTTTGTTCTGTGTTCACTTCTGCTGATCACTATTTCAGAGACTGACCTGACTAGGTTGCGACAAAGGAACGAGTATGAAACGGCTCTGTATTGGTGCCATCAGCTCTTCTTTCCCGGTTGGAGAGCCACGGAGTCTTTGCAGATCAAGGATAAAGTACCATGTGATAGGGATTTGACGCCAGGCCCAGTGAATCCCACAACTTGAGGAACCGCAATCGTCAACCCGGGCAGCGAGCGGCGATCATCAGCCGGTCTAGTGTCTCAATGTAACCACCTCAGCATTGCTAGGTTATGAACATAGTACCTTTTTCGACTATGACAACCACTGTCACTACCAATGACTGGTAAGTAAAGCGCGTGGCAGAAGGCGAGCGTGATATATGATGAATCAGATAAGTTAATTCTCTGAACCAACAAAGCGTAGCCAGGGGTACGATTGAATAGCTTCCGTGATTGCAACATCCCTTTTCATGGGGGTGCCCCTTGCCCACAGGGGCAGCCAACAGATATCTCACATGACGCCAGGCGTAATTCACAACTATATAAGTACGGTTTCTCGGCACACAGAGAATCAACGCAGCATCATTCTATATCTACCCAACTCCCTCTCGATTAAACATCATCATTCTCCTGCCCCTAAGCATTGCACTATTCCTCCACCTTATCCATAAACCCAATCTTCTCGCCATCGCCGTCATGTCCCAGTCTCGCATGCGAACCGCAGAGGCCAAAGACGTGGATCAGGTTACCCAGGTCTTCATCAAGGCTATGCAGGACAACCAGTCCTGGCCATACCGTTTCCCCCATCGTGTCAAGTACGCTGAAGACCACTGGAACTACAACAGAGACCTCATTCGCCGCTTCATCTCTCTAGACTACAATGACTGGGTAATTGTTGTAGTCGAGCTCCAAGATGCTGCCAGGGCGTGGCAGATTGTCGCCTTTTCTGTGTGGGACATTTCCTACGTCAACAAGCGGGCTCATGGGCCTGGATATATACCCAACTCTCGTAAGTGAGCATTCACCAGAAACCTGTGAGCTTGGGAAGCTCACTCCGACTTAGCGCAGCAAGACACTCGCGAGGTTGGCTACAGCCGAAGGGACACCGACCCCAAGCACCTGGCGGCATTCCAGGCTGCCCTGAAGGAGAGCAACCAAAAGTACTTCAGCCAGTTTGGCCCGAACCAGATCAAGGTGCAGGTCTTGGGCACTCTACCCGAGTACCGCCGCCAGGGATTCGCGTCTCAGCTGTGCAGATGGGGGATGGAGAGGGCAGCTCGGGACAGTGTCGCCATGACTCTGAGCGCGAGTCCTCAGGGGTATCCGCTCTACGCTGGACTGGGATTCAGAAAGTTGGGTCAACAGGTTATCAATGCGCCTGGAGAGGAGGAGTCGCTGGTTGTGGACTGCATGGCTTTTGAACCTGAGCAGTAGGCGGGGAGTGCTCAGCTCTGATGAATGACTTTGATTTGATGTGCAACTAATTCTTACTCTATTAATTCACCACTCTTGCTTTGTTGTCATTCCCGTTTCGTACGCAGCTCATCGTCATGTGTCTTCTCATGCTTCTAACTCCTCATTCTGAATTCGCATCCATAGTGTCTCGTCGATGCCTTCTTGCCCATGTCCAGCTATGAGCTACCGGTTGGTCTGTTGCCATGGGTGTATGCAAGTCCACGTTGTCTTGATCACTTGACTCATCACTTGTACCGTATTTCCATTTTCAAGTCATAATATGTGCCCACCAATCATTACTTACTTAGTTCCAGCCCCTGTAGCGGCGTTGGGGGCCTCATTTATCACCGTGTTTCCCTTTTCGTCTCTGTTGAGCATCACCGTATTTCCTATCCGGAGTAGACACTGCCCCATGAGTTAACGTGTATTCGTTGTACTCAAAATACATGGTCAGATTTCTCAGGCAGTGCCACGCGAATCCTCATCGTGTTTCGCCTGAGAGTTAAAGTTAAGCTTACTTCAAGGTCACAGACCGAACCCTGCATGGAATGTCGTCGAGTCCTTGGCCAGGATGCCTTCACAGCGCCAGCCCTTCCTCCATGCCCTCGCTATATAATTCCTAACCCCGGCGCCCCGGGAAGTCTTTTCACCAGCTCTAAACCCTCAATATTTTTTTACCCTCTTCTTGAACATTTACATATTTTCCGTGCAAGATACTTATCCCGTATTGCTCTGCGATGGACGTTCAGGACATGGCGAAAGTCGAGCACAAACTCGCCTTGATCAAGAACCTCACAGAGAAGCTCGGAGGGGAGATGCCCTACAGATATGTTGACGTTATTACTCTGAATGGTACTTCACAATTTTCATGCTCTTGTTAGCGAGACCCTGACTTTCTGCCATAGGTTCATTCGCACTGCCGATGTATGCCTATCAAACTACAAAGGATAGCAGCTCTCTTGCTGTCGGTGGCAATCAACAAGATAACGGCTGCAAGACAGGATCTGCATCTATTCAGAGATAAATCTGGAACCGCCCTTGAGCAGGCCAATGGCTTCGCCATAATTCTGTGCGATTAGATGACAGGAAACAGGCCGTTGAGTGAAGGCGTTTGAACGGACTAGGAATCATTTGATCAGACTTTCGATAGCAGGAGACGTAAGAAGGAGGCAGACAAGGTATGGTTTTGGCAGTGGTATTATTTTTAAGGTGTCTTTCAGTCTATCTGTAATAGATGAGTGTTTTTCCTTAATCATAGCATTACACAATCAGGCCAGCTTGTGTTGAAAGGCATTGGGCATGATGGCTTGCCTGTGTAAACTGCATCTCTCTGACTGGATTGCCTTGATCTGTGCTCCGGAATGCTATGAGGTTAAGTTATTTCTCAATCAGGCCATCAACGATGCTCTATTTCATTGAAAACAAGGTCCTTTGCGACTTTGGCTAACATTCTCTCTCACCCTCCCATCAACAATGCGATATGACACAGCATTTCCAAAATCATTATGAGTATAAATTTAAGTACAATTACTACCATGAGTTCCCGAGCACTGGTAATCGTCTTTTACTAGCCAAGCGTTTCCCATGTCGCTTCATGCCGATGACCATATCTGCAAGGAGAAGTCGCCTAGGACAGTGAGTTCTCAGTGTCCCTCTGTAGAAATAATCTTTCGAACACCTGGCTCAAGCCATGAAACATGTTCCGAAATTCCTTCCTTCTCGAAAACCTCAGAAAGCTTGTGCCCATTCTCCGTGAAATGTCCCCAAGACTCATAGTGCATAGGAACGAGCACATCGGCCCCAATCTCTCGGAAAAGGCGACTGGCTTGCTTTCCACACATTGTAATCTGTTTCTTCGTGCCGTCAGGCATCGCGACAATCGCGGCGCCAATGTTGAAGATGGCAATGCTGATGTGGAACTTGTTTCGCATCTCAGTAAGTTCCTCAAAGTAGATGGTGTCTCCGGAAAAGTAGATTGCATTTGGGAGGCCATCCATTTCTCCGAAGGTGGGGGACGTGATGATAAAGCCGGTGCACTCCTGGCCTGGGACGTGTTGGCAGGGAACTCCAGTGATGCTGAACTGTTGGCCACCAACATGGAGGGGCAGAGTTTCCCAGGGAGAGATTCCCCTGACGTCGGGGCGTGGTGATAGTTTCTTTGCTCCATCCATAGTGGTGATGACTCTTCTGCCATCTAGCAGTTGTCGGCCCAGCTCATCCAAGTTATCGGGGTGATCTTCATGACTGAGCAGAACGGCATCAACAGCCGGCAAGTCATGGAGTGCCATGGCCGGAGTGTCACTGTTCTCAAGAATTACCACGCCACGGTCCCACTGCGTGCCGGCAGGAGAGAAGAAAGGGTCGGTGAGGAGGTTGACGCCATTGATTTGGAGGATGGCGGTGGCGGTCCCGATGTGTGTGATGTTGACATCCGCGTTGATCTTGGGTAAAGGCATTGTGGAGGAAGAGACGTGCAAATAATCTGGACTAGAAGTTTGGACTAAAGATTTATTTCATTGAAGTGAGGTCAAACAGGAATGAGGGCTGAGAAGTGGGCAGTTGGTTGAACAGCACTTGAACCAGCGAATATATAACCAGCGGACACCAATTCATTCTCGCCTGAGGTTCAATCTTTTGACAAATGCAAACATTATTAATCTTCCCAGTGGCTTCATAAATATCCATGCCTGCTTACTTGATGGTGGTCCGATGGCCACGATACCGTAGGTAGACAGATCTTGATTTGGGTGTGTAGAGGGATGACTTTTGTAAAGCTTGGCGAATATAGTTACCTAAATAAGCCTAGTGTATGGAATGGTCGGGACCATGACGAGATCTATCCGTCGGGGTCTTACACGCAGTCTCCCAAGCCGAGCAGGGCCGGCTTTCTTTGCCATCTGTGGCATATACCACCACACAAGTAGCTCACTAAACGGAGATGCCATGTGATATCGTTAACGACACAGATAGACAAGGTTGTTACAACATGGTGTATTGACATTACTCATCGTCAGCAAGCATTTGTATCAAAAAGTAATACCCCGTTTCCTTAATAAACCGTGACACACGACAAAACCAAAACACCATTTCCGGATCATTCCCACCAAACGCCTTCAACACTTCACAGGCAGTCTTTAGCGGAAGACTTATGGAAGCCGCTCCAAACAGTTTGAACTCTTCTTTGAGTAGAAACTCTATGCTCCGAAATGTCCACAACGCGAGCTGGTTGATCATCCTGACGTCCAATAGGTCATTCAGGACCTTCGTCTCTGTGGAGGTTGAGAGACATGGGAATTTTGACGTTAGTTTGATGATATTGTAGGCGCAGATCACCTGGAACGCCCACAGGTGGGTGAAAAAGTTTCCGGCGATGATGTCGGGAAACTGGATTGGCAGATCTTCTTGAACTGGGAAGATAGGGAGCCACCGGCGGGCTGTAGTTTCTTCTCTGACAGTTTCGTCTCTGCGAACAAGGTTTTGAAGAATTTCCAACAGTTCCTCGACTATCTTTTGGGCCCTTGCTACGGCTTGGTCGGCTGGGATATCCGACAAATGATCGATTCTGCCCAATATCTCAGCAAGAGGGAAGACCTCTGTGAATAGTGATTGAAGAGGTGATGGGATGTAGAACTCAAAGGGTATCGAGGTCCAGGCAGGGTCCGAGAGAAAGTGTTTTCGTCGGGTAAAGAGTGCTTGAAGAACCTGGGTCTGTGAGCAAAATGCACTTGACTTGGAGGAGCTTCCTTACAAGGACTGGTCTGAATCCCACAAAGAGATGGTGGGAGATACCCGAAGCGTAGAAGCAAGGCTTTTGAAGCTTCATGAGATCCTCTATACCCTTTGCATGGACAATGGCGCTGGTTGGGCTCGTGGGCATGATCATCTGCGTCTGTCAGCTCGGGCTTAATCGAAAATTCCACACAGTAGAAATACCTCGGACAAGAATAAACACATGATGCTGGCAGCCACAATATTTGGTGCTGATGTAGCCCAACCATCCAGCCCGCTGTTCAGGGATTCTAGAGCCGTGGTGTGAGCCGCCAAGGCATCAGACATAGGAGCTCGTCCCTGACTTCCTCTAGCAAGGATGGAAACTGCTAGTGTTTTGATAGCGGGGGAGAGACATAGATCTGCCTTTGATCCCCTTGCCAACTCAGGGAGCATCTCAACCCAGCCGCCACATATCCGATGAGAAAAGATGGAGGCTTGGGAGGGGACAAATTGAGGTGCTTGCCCAACTGGACTGAAATTTTGGACGACAAGTGAGATGATGTCGAGAAGTGGCCAACTTAAGGAGCGAGTAAGAGGAAACTCGGTTTCGGGTAATGTTACTTGTTTCGTAACAACTGGCTGTGCTTTCTGGCTGTCAACGCTGACGCGACGGCGTTGACGTTTGGCTTTCGTTGCCTTGGGTGGGTAGGAGTTGGACATGACTGGCGGACGGAAGATGAGATCATGGTCATATCCTGCACATTTCTTGGAAGAGAATAGGCATTGCGAACAACTCGGTCGTTTTCCATCACACTACAGGGGGCATTAGAGACCAAGCCTGCGAGACTCTGTTTGAGGGACTTACAGCTAACTTCCGAGCCCTGCACGTGTGGCAGGTGGTTATTTTTCGGATCTTCATGATGTTGATACTTTGGAACTTGGATTATTCATGCTGACACGCGTTGAGATGGGGAATCGTTAGATCTAGAGCTGGATTCAGTCCGTTCGACCGGCATGAAATGATGTTGTCAAGTGGCGACGACATACGAGGTCACCTTACGCTACGCCGTTTACGGTAATTAAAACCGCCAAGACATTAGCGTAATGGGGACTCGAGAAGGAATTGGCCAATCATGTAATTTCTCGCGGTTTCAACCTTCAAGCTCATTCTCTTTGCTTTCTAATGCTTTCAACGTTTACACAATCTCCTTGCCCTGGATAATGGATCCGAAGGCGTCGGCAATCTCAAGAAGGGCAGTCTTTGTAAGATCCTCTGCCTTGACTCCCGGAATATCCCTGTCACCGACGCCATCCTCGGCGATGAGAACATCCCAACCCCGCTCAGCACCCTGACGAGCAGTTGTCGACACACAAACGTGAGCCTTGGTTTTATTAGCATCTCTCAAACATGGCGTGGTTGTTGGCATTGTTTTCACTTACCATGAATCCGGTGAGCACAATCTTGCTGCGTCCAGTCGCCTTCAGAAGATCCTGCAGATCCGTGTCGGTGAAGGATCCAGGGTAGTTCTTTGTGACGACAGACTCTCCGTCAACAGGCGTCAACTCAGAAAGCTCCTTGGCAAGCTCGGTTCCGGGGGTGAAAACGGGAGCGCCCTCAGGAGTAGCATGGACGACGTGAATAACAGGAGCCTTGGCAGCACGGTACTTCTCCAGCAGAGAAGCAATGGCAACGCGGGCAGTGTCAATGTTGGACACGCGAAGCTTGCCTTGGGCGTACTCGTTCTGGGCGTCAATAATGACGAGGACACTGTCACTGGTGGACGCCGTGGAGGGCTGGACGCCGATGAGAGAGCGGAATGAGACGGCAGACATGTTGACCTTTGGTGACGTAGAGTTGACGGGATTGAATATGGATGGTATTGAGTAGGATAGACTTGTCAATCACTTTCATAGACTTGATAGAGCATCGTGGTATAAATAGCTTGGATCAGCTCTCCACAAGGGTCATCGTGTGACGGGAATACTAGACCCATTTTGGAAACATATTCCGCCAAGACTTTCTGCTACTGCATGAAACTGTGCTTGGTAATCGTGGAGGTTGATGACGCCTTCAAGTGGCAGTAAGATGGAAGGGATGAGTCGAGTTGCCGACCAACCTTGGATGTATTTGATAGTATGATTTGAGATTAATCCCGAGTGACGCGTATCTCGCAAGGTGGAAGGAATTAATTGTTAGGTAATCTCGCCGATGACCTCGAGCCAGGCATCAAACAGCAGAAGAACACCAGTCTCCTCATTCCGGGACAATCGACCTAGACGCATTCGTGGCTTGAGCCCTTTGTTAGATCACCACCTTTGTATTTCTGAACCTTTGGGTGAGGACAAAGATCCCTTTCAATTGAAACACCTTTGTCATTTGGCAGACTTTTGGCAGCCAATGTCTCGGGCACTGAATCCTTTTCAACCCAACCGACGAGCTTCGCCAGGATATCTCCAGGACATGGTCCAACGCCACCTCGACAATGATAGACGCCAGGAGCTTCAGAGTACCGGAAGTAGTCGGTGATGTTGGGATCGATGGCTGTGGCGATTTCGTAATACTGTCTAGTACCATTGATTGGCACGAGCTGGTCGGCAACTCCGTGCCGCGTGAGGATTTTGCCTCCGTTCTCTCTAACCCCACGGACATCCGGATCGGTAGTTCCTAGAGATGAGGCATACTGTTGAAGTGCCAAGTGAAATATCCTACCGTATTGTTCATGGGTGACATTGTTGAAGATAGGCCTTTGTAGATGAAGTACTGGATCCAGTCTTTGGCAATGGCATATGGAACTCCAGAGCATTCTCCAGAGCCTTGATAATCGCAGGTAGTGTTGGCGAGACCTGATAAAGGGGCGTCTTTGGCTAGACCATGCCAGAGAAGTGTTCCATTGATGGATCGTGCTCCAGTCCATGCAGCCAAAGCAACTTTTGCAGCGGCAGTAGAGATCTACGTGTCTTTGCCGCTCTCCTCGCAGAATATGGTAGTATTGATAATTGTGCGAGGGTCAAATCCGCAATCTTTAGAATTCGATATGATACCGTCAACAGCACCATCCAAATGATCACAAGCTTCGATTGCTGCCCGGGTTATCGCCGTGGTCTCACAAAGCTGAGGATATTCTCCTGACCAGTTCATGATTGGGTACAAGATCCAAGTGGCCAGCTCGGCGTAGTTGATACCGGGAGCGCCCGACAAAATTCCATCGTACAGCTCAGGCCAGCGTTGAGCCAGTGCCAGAGCTTGTCGTCCTCCAGTTGAGCAACCAGTGAAGTAAGAATACTCTGGAGGCTTTCCGTAGTATGCAGTCGTGGCCTGCTTGCCGATGATGGTGAAGTCGTACAGGGAGGTTGATCCAAAGTTGAACACATTGGGCCAGTTGATGTTTCCAGGGCTCTTAAGAACCCATTCCTCGGTAGCAGTCGTCTTGTGTCCTCCATCACTCGAAGCGACTGCATAGCCTTGTGTCATGCCTCCAACCATGGCTGGCTCACTTAGTCCGATGACAAAACCGCCTCCTCCAGTGCCTTGGAAACGACCGTTCCATCTTTCAGGCAACAAGACCTGGACGTTGACATGGTCATCATATCCAGGATGGATGTACCAGATACTGACATTACAAAAGTTTAGCCCTTGGACACTGAAGGCGTGAGATGAGGCATATCTGCCTTGGTCAATCTCATAGCTGTAGTTCTTTGTCCACGTTGCGTTGAGTGAGTAGATTTCAGCCCCAAACAAAGTTGGGATCGGGAAGAAAGAAGCAACACAAGTAACTTGAAGATCGGGAGACATGGTGGACGCATTTGAGGCCCATGACTACTTTGGATGAGATGTAGAGGTCTTTAAGCGGGTGGTAAGGACGGCTAAGAATACCCGCATCGCCGTAGATTGTCGGCTATGCCGGGAGACAATGCCGTCCCCAATATTGGGGAAGTTAAACAAAGATCTTCAACGCGCTTTCAATAAAACCACAATCGACTTAAAGGCAAACCTAGTCGGAGAGAAGATATAAGAGACGGAAAAGCAGCCCTGTCGGAAATTGTTTCTGTTGGCCGTTTTCGCCAAAACCCGACCCCGAGACGGTTTCAGTGTTGAGCATGACCAGGCGGAAATGATCTTGGGGCAAAGTATATCTATAAACTATAGTATTCGCATCTATATTCTCATACAAGTCTCCAGCCAACTCAAGTTTGGCTCTCATCCTTTCACTTATCCAGCTGTTTCTTACAAAGGTATCCCCCCTCCCTGCGGGCGTTACCAAATCCTTTAATGAGGATAGAATCTTAACTTCGCGATACTTACCACTCTAGTAAAGAGCAGCGTTTCATGAAGTATCATGAAATACGCTTCTCCTTGGTAGGTTAGATCCTTGCAAGTGACCTCACTGTAGTCTTATGACACCTCAGGATCTGAATGATCCCTGGCGCTGTGCTGCACAAGTTGGGTCTTGCCTTCAAAGTCTACCTCTCCATCAAATGATCACGAGGCTCCATTGGACATCACGGACGAAAAGCGGTTTGACACCGTCAGTCTATTGGAAAACGCTCAAGATCACCAAGTCATGCCTCAGCTGCTATTGATCTGTAAGTCAACCTGCGTCTGCCACATCACTCTCCTCAACCATCTTCTGCCCCCTCTGAAGCGTTTGTCCTAGTCGAGGCTATTGACTTGAGCGAGGACGGCATCATCAACCATCATCCTGCATCTGAGATACGCCCAGACACGCTGAAGGAGGGCCAGGTGACCCAGGACCTTTCTTCTGGAGATAATATGCCGCCGAGCCAGAACTGAAAAACTCTCGCGGTGAGCCTAGAAATCTGTAGTAGTTGACCTCCATGGCGTCTCGGCAAGAGTTCACCAAAAACAATAATGAAACGGCATAGCAATCGATAAGCGGCATTGAACCTAAGAGGATAGCAGAGAGGTCATGCGGCAGGAAATTATCGATCAAAGGTGCCGCAATGCTGCTGCCCAGGTCAGTTTATGTGTAGATGGCCAGTACCCGTTCGAGAGCCAACGTGATGCGCTTGAGTGTCGAAAGTCTCGACGTCTTGTCATTAACCAGTATGCAATGTTTCGTTAGTAGCGTATAGAAAACAAGAAACAGGTCCTTCAGGAAAGCTCATCTTGGCAAACCCCGTGCATACTCCATTGCCGAGCCTGATTTGATGGGCGGCCTTGCTGAGTGGCCGCCAAAAGGCAACCAACACAGCCTGCCTAAGCCTCATGCAGGTTCAGAGGGTCTAGCAAATAGAGTCAGGCAGTTAGTTGCCAGCTCCTGCAGGCTGGCATATGACAACAAAATGAGGCCACGGGCAAACTTCAAGGCAGAGCGCAGAAGTGAGGCTGGCTTTCTTACATCACCCCCGCTCATCGACACATTTTCTCCCACCTTCATCCTATTCACTCAACTACGTCTTTCTATCGCAATCAAATCATTTATCGTCAGAGGTTTCGTGGCTGGTACAGCTCTCCACGACGCCAAAATGGCCGAGGTGGTGGGCCTCGTCACCAGCGTCGCAGGCCTCGCGCCTTTAATCACCAATCTTGTCAACGGCACCAGACGATTGCGACGCATCCGCAGAGACTCCGCGACGATCCCAGAAGGGCTTGACTCTCTCATCAAAGAGCTGGACTTTCTGCAGCTGGTCATGCAGAATGTCAACGCCCTTCCCTACGCATCCGGAGCAGACTATTGCCAGGAAATTCTCACCGCCATCGCCGAAGGCATTGAAGAGTTGCTGGATAAATATCCCCTGAGATCTGTCTCAAGTGGCAAGAAGCCCAACTTGAAAGAAGTATGGGGTCTACGCCATTGGGAGGAGGACGTCAATTCCCTGCGAGAAAGCGTCGAGAAGGCAAGCCAGAAATTGGGCTTGTGCTTGCAGTTGTTCGTTGATCTATGATTGGTTATCAGTCCATTGCTAACAAAAATCTCAACAGGAATCTCATGCTAAACATGATTCAGACGAAGAATCTGGGAACATCTTCGGGCTCTGAAGCATCCAGTTCGTTTAGTTCAGTGACAGAGTCTGAGGCACTATCGTCTTCCTCACTTGTCAAGTACACACCTTCTCGGCGAGTTGTGCGACAGGATTGTGCAACCAAAGCGTGTTTCTGTTCATGCCATCGAAGTTCACGAATATCAAGACGATTCTGGGCTTTGGACTACACCAGCCTGCTTCCGCCCAGCAACAAATGCGACCAGCCATCGTGCACCGCTTCAGCCTACGGATTTCGCCTAAGGGTGGCACTCTCGCAACTGGGCATTCCTTGGTCAGTTACCATGGGCCTCCGTTTTTTGGCGGGAATTGGGAGCTTCAGCATCCAGCCAGCGCTTCAGGTGGAACGGGTCGTCAAGTACACGTCTCCAGGATTCGAGATAATTTGGAAGTTGACGCACAAGCTAATCACGGTCGACGACGCGTGCATCGCGTTTCGACTACTTGCACGAGAGGACCCAACTCTCGACTTTCATGTTGATCCATCTGGATCTTCGTACGTTGAGGTGAGATAGCTAAACTTGGTTCTTCCTTGGATGTTCTAACCAGTCGACAAGAATCTTCTAAAGGGAGCCTGGGGAATCACCGACCCGAGCGGCCAGCGAAGGTTACTCCGAGTACTAATATCCGAATTGGGAGTGACTCGGGGAATGCAGAATAAAGGGCAAGTGGAAGCACCTTGAAGGAAGCACATGGTTTTGATTGTGTTCTTGCAAACTGACTATTCAACCAGCTTCCTTATTAGCTGTGCAAAATGGTCCATGGTGAACGGAAATGCTGCCCTTCTAGAGGCTACAATTGAGTCCGGATTCGATCCCGCAACAATCGACTTGCCACGTTCTGATGAATTTCCTCATATATGGCTGCCCTGGGCATGGGAATGGGCCTGGGACATATTCCGTCTACAGTTTCTCACCCTCTTATTCAAGAACAACCCAGGTGAAGCGTGGAATCTAGGATGATGAAATGAAACTAAGGCTAAATGGCACAGGTTTCGCGGGGATGACGCCTCTTCACGACGCTATACTATTTGGAAAATCCGAGGACGTACAGCATTGGTCAACACGATCAAAGAAGAATGAGAGGAACTTTTGGGGCCAGACGCCTCTCCATCTAGCCGTTACAAGACCACAGCACCTGCAAGTAATCGTCGACGCCGAACATGACCTGGATTCTTTTGATCAAAAAGAAGCCACGCCCCTCATGTATGCGGCGGCTTACGACGAGATTGACGCAGCAAGGATACTTATTCGTGCTGGTGCTGATCCTTTTGTTCGGAAACACACTGGTGGCATCGGCTTTGCCTCGCTCTTGATCGAGCGTGCCCACTGGGATTTCATGATGGACATCTTCCGCTTTTTGGATGACGAGGCCATGCAAACCACGGCAGAGATGCTTGCCGAAGAGCTTGTTTTCCTCCATTTTGTTTGCTCCTTCGGTTTGGATATGGGCAATTACCTACCACAGTTGCTTTCCAGGTGCAAGTCTCTGGATTCCCCTCTCGAGTTACCACTAGCAGCCACTTACTGGCAAGTGGTCAAGGGCAGAACTCTCCTTCATTATGCTCGCTCAGCGAAAGAAGTGGATGCTTTGCTCGGTCTTGGTTTCACTATGATTAATCAGGTGGACCAGGAAGGCCAGCACGCCCTAATGAGCGTCATTACTAGGGCAAGCCTTCCTAGTCTAGCGCCTTTAGTCCAGCGACTGCTAGATGCTGGTGCTGATATCAACCTACAAGACAGGAGAGGCCAGACAGCTTGCCACGTCTTGATGCAACGCCTTTCGAACATTTGGGACCAGATCTTCTATGGAGGAATAGACTGTCTGCATACACTGGTGACTCGGGGGGCAGATTCTCTGATATCCGACAACTGCAGATGTTCTTGCTCAGTGTTAGGCTGTCTCCCAATAGCACCAGAACGAGAAAATGAGGTGTCTCGTTCCGAGGCAGAAACTCGTGTTATCTTACTAACAGAATGCATCATTCTCATCTTGGAAATATGCGGAACAGAAACGGCCAAGCAAACCCTCCTAGCTATCATCCGACAAATCGAGCACAAAAAGCTCGGCATGACGCATACTTGCTGCAGGAGAACACCCTGTTATGACGAGGATTCAGACCTGATGCCTGAAGATGACATTGACGACATCCTAGAAGAAGAGTCCGAGTTCATTAGGCTCCTCGACGAGAAGATGGAGCACGAGTCAAAAAGAGACATCAACTCCCTCCTACGAAGCGCCATTCTGGATATGACGCCTCCCATGTACGAAACTTTCCAACCATGCCCATTATCAAAGACATTTGGCCCTAGGGATATACAAGATCTTGTAAGTCTCCAGTCTCTCTTGTCTACATAATACTTATTTCTATCCAGAAAAGGTATCGCGTGGACCACAAAAACGATTGCTTCGTCAGGGAAGACGATCCTCGCTATGTGTCAAAATATACTCCGGACAGCATTGGTAGGTATGCCCTATGGCTTGAAAAGCGGCTTCGTAAGAGCAATATTTCGGAACAGACGGCGATAAATCCTTGGGGAGATGCCTATTTTCGAAGGATTTCCTGGTTGCAGTTCCTATGCAATGCCATGGAGATTTCTACCGAGAAATTGGCTGACCACTTCCAGGATGGAGCCACAATGTCCCACTATTGGTCTTATGAGAAAGAACAGATCCGTGAAGATGTCCAGCACTCCTTCCAATCATGGGAAGAATGGAGCACCAAAGGGCCAGCGATGGTGGTTGATTCGACTGATGGAGTCGCCGACTGGCCCTTGGGGGAGGAGGGTGACTAGGATGCGGAGGTTTCTTGTACGGTATGCCTTTCTATACGGATTTTCAAGAGAACAATTTCCATCTCGTCATCATCCAAAATACCGGCTGCGGGGTGAAGGTCATTGTCTCCACAGGTCATGTCATGCAAAGATAAACTCCTCATGATCGACTAGAGGCCCCTGTTGCTTTTACTCTTGTCTTGTCGATCCCTATCGAAAGAGGGGTCTGTTCCTTGCTCTACCCGATTGCCATTTTTGGGCAACGATAACGCCTCGGTGGTTAATGAGTCTCGTTTCACATCCTGATGGTTGCATTGAGGTCCCCTGGTCGAAATCATCCCGACCCAGGGCCTTTAGCTATCCTTATATGGCCTTTTTTTCCACGCTTAAGCATAATAAAATATCCCTATCGTCGAAAACCTAGTTGACCGTTGTTCCCCCACCCCCGCTTAACCTTGATAACCTTACAACAGAGTTACATACGACCCACCAATGGCGTACCCAGCTTCCTTTTCCAGTAATGGCGCCGAGATGCCAAGAAGGACTTGTTGACCTGGGCAATTTTCAGTACGACCACTAGTCACGCCGTTTGTTTCTATCAAGAAGGTCCTATTGTCAGAGGATGCCGGGGCATTTGCCGACGGTTGGCCGATGGTTAGAGACGGAGGTCAAAAGTAATACCGCCGACTTTGTTATGGTTCGGGCCGATATAAGAAGGGATGCTGGTCATCATTCACGTTCTTTAGCTCTTGACACTTTGGAATTGGTCCTTTGTTAGAGAAGTCGACATGTTTGGAAAGGCAATCACTCTGATCGGCCTTTCGGTCGTATCAGTCGCCAGTGCAACTCAATATGGCTACAATCATGTTCCTACACAAAAGAACACGGACCTCGTTGCCGCAAATTTCAAGGATGTCGACATAGACTTGTACTCTCCTGCTTTTCTTAACCCCGACAAGATCCAAGCTGGGTTCTCAGATGGCACACAAGGCGCAACTTCTCAAGATGACTTTGGTCAGTATTTGACGTACTTATCGAATCTCCGTTACTAACGATACGCAGAGGCCTTTGTAGAAGATATTGCTTCCAAGAATGATTACATGACCTACAATACAGCCAACTTCACCTCTGAGGAGCTCCGGCCATTCCCATACGTCAAGCTCTCAACCTCTGGAGGTCCCAAGGCCAAGAGCAAGGTCCGCGTCTGGATCCAAGGCGCCGTCCACGGCAATGAGCCCGCAGGCGATGAGTCCCTCCTCGCTCTTCTGGGCAAATTTGACGCCGAGCCCAAGTGGGCGTCCAAGATGCTCAAGGACCTTGAGATTGTCATCCTGCCCCGATACAATCCCGATGGTGTCTTTTACTTCCAGCGCGAGCTTCCTGCAAACTATGACCCCAACCGTGATCATATAAAGCTCGCTCGCCAGCAGACTCGCAACATCAAGAAGCTCTTTAGCGAGTTTGCGCCTCATGTCGTCGTTGATATGCACGAGTATGGCGCTTATGGAAAATTCGGTCGATACATGCAGGCCGCTGATGGACTCTTCTCTGCGGCCAAGAACCTCAACATCAACAAGGATATCCGAGAGCTGTCTGAGAAGCTATTTGCCAAGAACATTGGCAAGGCTATGGAAAAGGCTGGTCTGAGATGGGAGCCGTATGTCACTGGTTCAACGAGCTCTAATCCTGACTTTGTCCCTACGTAAGTTTACCTTAATGATTCTGTTGATTATTGTCTGATTCAAGTCGCAGATTTGCTGAGGCCGGCTCTGATGCCAAGATTGGCCGCAACGCCATGGGTCTTACTCAATCCATCACTTTCCTCATCGAGATGCGAGGTATTGGTATCGCAGAGCAACAATTTCAACGACGAACTGCTGCCGGTCTTACCATGGTTGGTGCCATTGTTGAGACCGCGGCCAACAACGCAGACAAGGTCCGAAAGACGATCGAGGGCGGTATCAAAAAGTTCATCAACTCCAAGGACCCCGTCGTGATTACCGACTCGTCCAAGGTCCAGGGCCGACTTTTCACAATGATTGATCACACCAACGGCTCTGTTGTCAAAGTTCCCGTAAAGTTTGCTTCCACTACGCCCACCACCGCCAACCTCACCCGCTCTCGGCCTGAGGCATATCTCATCCCTGTCGGTTGGGCCGATCTCGCCGAGCGCCTACGTGTCTCTGGACTCGAGGTTGAGACATTAAAGAGCGAGTGGAGTGGCACTGTCGAGGCTTTAACCATTACCTCTTCCAAGCTCAGTACCAGCTACTACGAGGGCGTTGTCCTTGCTACGGTTACCGCTGAGGCCAAGGAGCGTGAGCTGAAGTTGCCGGCTGGAAGCTTCCTTGTTAGCACGAGGCAGAAGAACGCTGGGTTGGCTATTAACGCCTTGGAGCCTGAGAACATCGACTCTTATGCCAGCTTCAACATTATCCCGATGGAGAAGGATGACGAGTATCCCATCTTCAGAGTCTTGTCATAAGGGGCTCGGGGTATGCATAACAAGCCATGAGAAGTCGAATACATGCACATAGATTCATGTACTATAGATGAACGAATATACACATCATACCAACCAACGAACACTCCTGAAGTACCACCTCTATGTCCTCTGGCTGGGGGTGAGTATGCAAGGAATATCACTATGATACATGAACCAAGAGTTATGGTATTTCCACTCGTGGTCAGGGCTTGTAAGTCTCACCTAAAAGCCTATGTCAGTTTGCTCCAGTAGGGATATGGGAGACACTTACATCGTAATTGGCGTACAGTGTAGCAAACAACTTGTACATCTCAATCTTGGCCATGTGTTTTCCCATACACACACGCGTACCATGACCAAACATCAGGTCGGTACACTCATGCATGCGACGGAAACGATGAGCATATTCATCCTCTGTCTCATCGTCTTTGCGTAGCCATCGCTCAGGTCGGAATGTGTCAACATCGTCGCCAAAAACACCAGTGTCACGGGTGACAACACACGGGTTGATACCGACCTTGGTGTTGGCAGGGATAAAGCGGCCATCTGGAAGCTCGAAGCCACCCTCAGGTACCTCTCGCTCAAGCATGAGACCAACAGCAGGGGCGATGCGCATAGACTCTCGCATGACTGCATCGAAGTATGTCAATTGGCTGATCTCCTTCCATTGGGGCACGGGAAGGGACAGGTTGGCAGACTCGATCTCGGCGATCAGCTTCTTGTACACGGCAGGGTCCTTGACAACGTGATAAGCCACCGAACGCATGGCACCAGCCGTCGAGTCACCTCCAGCAAGCACATTGAGCATCAGCCAGTTGATGACTTGGTTGTCGTCGACGAAGTCATGCGTATCCTTGAGGCCGTTGTACTTATCAATGAACAAGTCCACGGGCTTTCGCTTGGCTGCACCTGAAGCCACCTGCTGCTGGTACTCGGTGAGGATCTTGACGGTGTAGACGAAGCCGTTGACGAGAGGGCGGGGACCAATCCGCCAAACAGGGTTCTTGTCCAGCCACTCATCGAGCCATGGGATCTGACTGACGGGTGCAAAGTACTTGAGGCCCGCGGTGCTCTCAGCGATGATACCACCAACATCACCACCCTCCTCCATGAAACTGTAATGACGTCCAAAGCTGATATTGGCGGCAGCATCCCATGCATAGTAAGCGACCCAGTCATCCATCTTGCAAACATCCCCCGTGTTGGCAAAACGTCTGTCAAGATGTCCGACAAGTTCACCGAGGGTCTCATCCATGACAGGCTCGAGGTCAAGGATCTTGGTGAGGGTCCAGAAGCCTCCAATTGGCTTGGTATACTTGGCGTGGAAGTTCTTGTCTGCCGTGTTGAAGATGTTTTGGATGCGCTGCCCGTTGATGACGACGTCATTGGGGCGGTACATGTTGCTCTGCTACGGTCAACTTGTGTTTTACTACATTGTGCATTGACTACTCTGGGTTTGGATCCCAATAACAAGCACTGGACAAGGTGAGCAACATTGGACAAGGAACGCTTGCTTACCTTACGCCATGGGTTCTTAGTCGTGTAGATGACCCGGATCAAATCTGGGTCACTTATACTGATCGCATTGGGTCCAACACGCACAGCGGAGCCCCATTTCTTGTGCCATCCACGTGTGGTGCTGTCGACATGGCCCTGGGTGGTGAGACCAGCACGGTAAAAGTCTGTAAACTTGGCCAGGATGGGACCTGGAATGTGCTTGAGGGGTGAAAGCAAGAACTCGTAAAGGACTCGAGCAACAATGAGAGCCACGCCTCCATAGAGGACGTAGGTAAACGAGATGGTCAAGAGAGCCATGATCTACACGGGACACTCCCCAGAGCGAGCACTAACCAGGGATACCGTGAGAAAATGCAAGTCAAAAGGAAGGAAAGACAAAAGATAATATTGCGCACTGGAAAAGAGGAAAGAGAAGATTCCAGTGGAGAGGGGGTTTCAAAACAGCCAACTCTTGCATTTCGCCTCCACGTCTGAGATATGACAGACTGCAGCCAACAAGGGACTCTCAATTAGTATTGATACTCCGCCGCTGCAGCCGCTGCAAGCAGGGGATCCATGGCGGCATGGTTCATGATGCTAAGCAGCCTTTTCACTGCACAGTTATTTGTGATCTGCGAAGAGGGAGGAATCAACGCAGAGGAGTGCGCTAGGGAAGTGTTGGTTCCACATTGCGTCCAGGGGTTGTGATGTTGGTTTGGGAGGAGAGGGACGGGAAGCATGTGGGGAATCGGATGTTGAATGGAGAGCAGAATGTGTTTCTATGGAACTAAAGATGTGATTTTCTTTGTTCACACGGGCAGAATGCAACATCAACGGCAACGTTGGAGCCGTTTCTCTCCAAGATCGTGATCCGCTAAGATCGAGAGATTTGCTTTCGGGGAGCCGGAAGTGCGGGCCACGCAGACCCCAGCAAATATGTGACCCATCATAAGAACCTCGACATTACCGAGAACTGACTGAGAGGAAGGACCAGGAGTTCTTGAAAAGAGGCTGATTGAATGAAACCTCGCTTCTGCCGTTCCTGCAGAGCAATCAGAGAAAAGAGGATAAAGAATTGTCGATCTGAGGCTCGGCGGGATGGGGGAACAAAGGCCGTTGTCGAATGAAATCTCCGCAAGCTAACGAACGGGAGCGGTAGCGGCCGCAGCTAGAGGAAGTTATCCCCCACTGTTAACGGTTGGTCTCAAAGGGGGAAGCATTGCGTGTGGGAATGATCTGATGTGATTCAAGGAGATCTTCAAGACCCAGCATGATGCTCCATGCAGCTGAATGTCACCAAGGAGACCATGTTACAGGTAATTGGTAATTACCCAGGGCTGTGCTCCTGGGAGACACTGTGAGAAGCTTGGCGGGGAAAAGCAAAGTGCTGTTGGTTCAGGACACGCGGCACAGCTCCGGGACCGTGGTTCACATTTTTCTTTGGCATTGAGACATTCTGTCAGCAGGCAAACCCTCTGAAAGAGTCAATTGGCCTTTACTTGTTATCTCAAACAATGCTACAGTCCACCTCGCCAATCGACATCCTCAACCTCACTGCTACACCAAGCCATCTCCATTCTTCAGCTCGGCTACCCGTCGACGGCACAACCGGGTCCTCCCCCCCGGTCCTTGTTCTCTCACCTTTGGGTCTGCCCGCGTCCCTAGCTCGGCCCTAACGCCCCGAGATCCCTGCAAGTCTTGTTTCCTCGTTGCAGTCTCCTCCACAACATTCGCCTCATGCTTGAACATGGAGAAAATCCTTTGACTGGTCATGTTCTTGACAGTATGGAACACAGTATCGTCTGGAGTACAGATATCCATTGCCTCCATTCGTGAGGCTGCATATCCTGGAACCTCCTGGGTCGCATCCTTCTTTTCTTTTTCTTACAGGTTTTTTTCTTCTTTCTTTTTGAACCCAGCTGGACTCGGGCGGGATCTTCTCCGGTTTCGCCTCTTTGCCAATGAGCCTATTGTTTCTCTGCGGCATGGATTAGTGCCACTTTGTTCGTTTCGTCGGTAATGTGGCTGGGGAAACAAGACTATTCTTCTCGATGCTCGAATCACTGGAGCACTCAACTGTCATTGTCTCTCCTTATTTGCACACTCTTTTGTAATGCTTTCTTGGCTTTGGGAATATAAGGACAGACGAAAAACACGACCGAACGAGATCACCAGGAGGTGGGGGAAGACAGTTTGAACGATCAACCTGAGACACTGCATCTACAATGGTAGCAGCATCAGCCGAACCAACAATCTCACCGGAGGGCCTCGCCGATACTCGCGGGCCCATCATTCGCTCCGTCACATGGCTCTCAGTCATTGTTCCCATCATTCTCGTCTCTCTCAGAGCGTATACGCGGCTTTTTCTACGAAAGGTTTTCGGTCTGGATGACTGGGTCATTGTCTTTGCTCTGGTACGAAACACCGTCGACACAACCTCAGACTCTTTCAAGGCTGACCCCCGAGCCAACAGATCCTCCTCATCTGCTATGGGGCCATCATCGAAGCCGCTGTGCAAAAGGGCCTCGGCCATCACCTCCAATGGGTCATCACCAACATCCCTCAGAATGCCGTCTCCATCGCCCTCCTCGGTCAAGTCTCGCAGCCGTTCGTTGTCATGTCGTGTGCCATGGGCAAGACATCCTTCTCAATCAGTTTGATGCGTCTGGCAACACAACGCGCCATCCATCTTTTCCTCTGGTTTGTGGTTGTTTCCATGGTCATTCTGCACATTCTCATCTCCATTATTGTGTTTGTGCGATGCAAAGATCCGAGAACGACATGGAACCCGGCTATTGTGAGCGAGTGTTGGCATCCTGATACCTACCTCGGTGTCATGTATTTTATTGGAGGTAAGACACTGCAAAATGGTCCATATAACAGAACTAACTTGTCCAAGCATACTCTGCGGCCACCGATTTTGTCCTTGCACTGCTCCCTTGGGCCATGCTTTGGAACCTCAACATGAAGAAGAAGGAAAAGTTTGGCGTCGCCATTGCTATGAGCCTCGGTGTTTTGTACGTCCCCTGTCTTACCTCGCTGCCCTCTGTGCCCCGCTAACATGGTTTACAGCGCCGGATCCATTGCCATCATCAAGTGCACCAAGCTCAAGGCCAACGCAACAAGTACCGACCCAACCTACGACGTCGGCGAGCTCCTCCTGTGGGCTGGGGCTGAAAACGCCCTTATCATCACCGCCGCCTGCTTACCCTGCCTACGACCTATGCTACGAGCCATCTTCCCATCGACGGTCAAGTCAAGCGAGAACTCGCATCCTCTCAAGAACATCTCGAATAACATCATGTTCATCCCCAAGCACAAGGCCGGACAGTGGAGCGCCATCGTCGAGACCGAACCCCATCCGGACCACACTTCCGATAACCAGAGCGATAGAAGTATTCTCAAGGAACATCGAGGTGCTTTGGAGAGTCAGCACAGAGGCAGCTTGCATGGACATGGCGGTTCTGATGGCCATCACGGAGTTCATGTCAAAAAGACATTGGACGTAGACATTTCGTATGACAAGAACTAGATGTCACTTGTGGAAGGGTCAGGTCTCGGGATACCTGCAGAGGCTTCTGCATGTACAACGCGGGTTGAAGGGTGTGGGCGCATCGGGTTATACACAGGGCTCACTTGACTTCAAAGGGAACATGTTAGAAAAGGGTTGGAAATGGACCATATCCTACAAAAGAAACAAGCAATATCGTATCAATGCTTCAATATGCAAAAGCAACTGACTGACTTCTCCTCATTCTCGGCACTTGGACCGGTGATAGCCACGGGTGTCGGTTCTTGGCTTGCCGCGACTAAACCGAAAAGAGGAGGCCGATGGAGACGACGCTGCCGTGAAACCAACCTGACGGGTGTTATCATTTCTCGTGGCGGCGGTTATCTTGTCATTGGGCGTATCGTCTCCGCTGGACTTCCACATCGAGAGTTGCACCTGATAGCTGTTCTCATGTTTGACAGCGAGGACCGGGAGCCAGATAGCCGCCCGATGGCTTCGGGGAGGCGATATTAAGCATCATCGCTTCCCCTCTTAAGACCATGACTTCAATTGACTTCAATTCTCTTCATTCAACCTGCCCATCAACAAACAGGCACAATGTGGTCCACAAGCCGGCGGCGAGCCACCAACACCATCACAAGATGCACGCTCCAAACCATCAAGACCAAATACCCCCAGAGCCTACGAGCTTCCGTCTCCACCCTCCACGCCAAGATAAACAGCCCACCACCACGAATTGTCAAGAGCCAGGGTATCTGGCTCGAAACCCAAGAAGGCCATCGCATTCTGGACGGATCTTCAGGCGCATCTGTCGTGTCCATCGGCCATAATGATCCTCGCGTCAAGAAGGCCATCACTGCCCAGCTGGACAAAGTGGCATACTGCTACAACCCATTCTTCACTACCGAGGCTGCTGAGAATATCTCTCGGTTCCTGACAGACTCGACCAATGGCGCCATGTCCAAGGTCTTTATCGTCAGCTCAGGTGAGTATCATCTTAGTCTCCGTCGCTGAAGTAACAAGACTGAAGATGTTAAGGGACCGAGGCTGTCGAGGCGGCTCTCAAAATCGCACGCCAGTATTTCACGGAGCTACCCGCACCACAGCCCTCAAGAACAAAATTCATCGCACGGAAGCAATCCTACCATGGGAACACACTCGGTTCTCTGGCTGCCGGTGGCCACAAGTCTCGTCGCGGCATCTATGAACCCATACTGTCCACCAGCTTCTCCCACGTGTCCCCGTGTTACCCTTACCGAGAGATGAAGGAGGGAGAGACAGAGCAGCAATATGTCGCTCGACTCGCCAAGGAGTTGGACGATGAGTTTAAGCGTGTTGGTCCGGATACTGTTTGTGCCTTTATCGCTGAGACGGTGTCTGGAACAGTGAGTTATCACTTATCACTCAAGGTGCCTTGCTAATACGGACAGTCGCTGGGATGCATGCCAGCAGTTCCAGGTTACTTCAAGGCCATGAAAGAGGTCTGCGACCGACACGGCGCTCTTCTAATCCTCGACGAAGTCATGTCTGGTATGGGTCGTGTGGGCACACTCCACGCCTGGGAGCAAGAGAGCGTTGTTCCCGATCTCCAAACCATTGCCAAGGGTCTCGGTGCGGGTTACATGCCTATTGGTGCTTTACTCGTCGGCAACAAGGTTGCAGACGCTTTGGGGAAGGGCTCGGGCAGCTTCATGCACAGCCAAACTTATCAAGGCCACCCAGTCGCTTGTGCTGCTGCCTTTGCTGTTCAGTCCGTCGTGAAGGAGGATAATCTGCTTCAAAATTGCCAGGAAATGGGAGAACTGCTGGGCAAGAGTCTGAAAGAGAAGATTGGCGGACACAAGAATGTTGGGGATGTGCGAGGGCGTGGCCTTTACTGGGGTGTAAGTACGAATCGCCCCGTCCATGGGTATTTACTAACATCGTCCATAGTTGGAGTTTGTCCGTGACAAGAAGACGAAAGAGTCGTTCCCAGTGAAGGATGGAATTGCGATGAAGGTACACAAGGCTGGCCTGAGCCCTGAGCATGGAGTCTCTCTTATTCCGGCCACTGGAAACGTTGATGGTGTTCAGGGAGACATGGTTGTCATCTCACCTCCATTCACAATCACAAAGGAAGAGATCAAGTTGCTGGTCGGCAAGGTGGAAAAGGCTGTCACTTCTGTACTAGGGGTATAGGATTCGCATTAATTCTATCAAAATGACCTCAAGAAACGACCGTTTCCAATGCAATCTGACCCTTACTGTTCTGTGTACCAGTCAAATCTACATAATCAGAGCCTGCGTCGGTCCACCCAGCATGCTCGTCCATCGGATCGAAGATTGTGATGCCCAAATCTCCTTGACCTGATCTATAGCCCGGAGGATATTCCAGCAACCAGTCGTATTATGTAGCGATTCAAGTTTCTGCAGAAAAAAATCTCGATGGGCAACTGTTGAGCTCTCGGCTGCCATGATAAAGTACGGCCAAGCAAGAAGGTGTAAGCCGACAATGTCGATGTAAGCATCCACCTCCTCGATAGCACGTTTAAACCTTTCAATCATGGGAACCGTTTCTTCAGCTGGGGGGTTGAAGATTGCTCGCTGCACATATATGTCGCAGGCCCAGGTCGTCAGGTCCGCCAACTGCAAGATGAGCCCCTCCAGCTCAGGATGGAATTGTAGACACCAGGGTATGAAGCCCAGACAAGCTTGTTGCTGTGCTTGGATGAATTGTGCGCCGTTGGTTTCGTTGAAGAGGGATTCGCCAAAGAGGCAGACTCTATAAACGCATGAGCATCTGGTTTTCGTTTACCTGTGGACATGGAAACATACCTCAAGATCTGCATCTCGACGAATTTCCTCAGCTCCGAGGCCATGGCATCCAGACCCTGTCCGAGAGCATTGACCACGACACGGAGAGATCCATACACAAGTTTAAAGTTGGGACTTCCACTGATCATCTCGCGAATGTGCAGTAGAAGCAAGACAGTGAGGGCCGACTCGTCATCCTGAGGCGCACATCTTTTAGATCTAGTGATGAGATCTCGGACAAGACTGCTGTATGCCGTAGGATCCAGAGACACGGTTGTGCCGTTCTGCAAGGAGAGGTGCTGCTCGACAATAACAACAACCGCTTTCCGCACAAGAGGGTCGATCTCTGCTTGTGGGAGGACGAGATCTCGATATCCGTTGAAGCCTAGGTTAATGACCGCGATGAGATTGGCGATGTGATTTGAGACTATCCAATAGTCAGTATTCTGCATTCTATATGATGTCGGGAGACTCACAATATTGGAGGGAAAACCGGGTCTTGCCATCGATATGATCGAGGCCCCCGTCGATTTGGAACAGAGCCTCACTCTGGACAGCGACTTGCGTGATTCTACTCTCTTCTTGTGTTTCCTCGGCTACCGACTCATCCTCAACGAGTCTCTTCTCCTTCTCCTTACTATCGCAGCAAGAATCCAATGTCAGCGATTACGTTGAATGGGAATCAAAGAAGACTAACGTGGACCTGTTCTTATCTTTCGATGATGAGTCAACCACAGGTACTGTTTTGCCCACAAACCTCCCGCGAGCAGCGATGCCATCGTTGAAACGATACCGCAGTCCAAGGCCGCTGCAGGTTATTCCTTTAGATGCACACTTGCCGCATGTCGGCTCTTGGCGATCGCAGTCTATGCGTCGACGAGAGCATTGATAGCATCCTATAACCGTGTTATCCCCAGTTGCATTTAAAGTATCATGGAGTGTTACTTGCCTCTAACTTTTGGCCTCTTTTTTACCTTGTTTGAATCCTTGGATGAATTGGGTGTCATGTTGCGAATAGCTTCTTGGGGTTGAGCCCGGTTGACAAATTGCACCGGTCCGGCCGGACTAGGCTGTTCCGGTCTCGGAGTGACCAATTGAACGGGATGGAACAACTAGGGGGCGCCGGCGGTTGTCTACAGCAGTTTACAGAGTCCGCGACACGTTGGACAGTCTCTCAACCCATACTCAACGTGTATCTTCTTGTGATGCTAAGGGTGAGAACAACACGTACCGGATGAACAGCGCCCTTCGAGGTCATTCGGACGTGCAAATCCCTGATAAGAAAAGCGGGGTAGACTACTCCAAATGGAGTCATTTGACCCGATGATTGACTAGTGCACAGTATGAGCCGGCTCGGAATAGTTGGCCGACGACTTTCGGGGGCATCTCCGAAGGTTTATCTGTGGAGTTGGGCCGCTAACAATTTCGTGACGTTATAAGAAGAGATATCGCGTGCCTCTATCACATATATTCCTTTCTATCGGAAATGGGTTTCTTATTACCGATGAACAAGTGACTGGAGGTTGCTGAGGCTAGGATTGATTGTAAGGTTACTATCAGCACCAACCAATCCAAGCAAACGTTGTATGTAACTGCAACTCCAAACATATATCGTCATGATAAGACGGAGATTATTTGTAGTCTTATCAACCACCACAAAACACAGTAAGACATTAACAGATCTTATGCGGACCATCAAGGTTGCTGAAGTGGGGGAGCTTACGCAAATGTGTGCTGCTCACTCCTACCCTAGATATTTGCAAAAACACCAAGAAGTACGATGTGTATTTCTCACTATTACTATTTGAATCAGTATACTTGTTGTCGCAGATTTTCAACAAGTAGATATTTGAGAAAGAAAGCTCAAGATGCCCGATTTTTCCAAGTTGCCATGATCCAGGGGAGGGGGAGGGACATAGCCAACTCACGGCTTGACAACCACTAAGCATAGACTGGACATCTAGCTTACAGCACAAGTTTCCAAAGTCTATCCTAATAATTGCCTTGTTTGTTATGTGTATTGTAGTTACTCCGGTCACGATGCCCCTGTCTTACATGACTTGGGTAGATAAGGTAAGCCATGTTGTTCACGCAATCATGCAAAAAGAATGACTGTACAACTGAACAGAAAACTTGAAACTTCAATTTATATACTAAAATGATTGCCTTGACCATCTTGAATCTTGTGTCGCCGTAATACGCGTCTCGGTCCCATACATGTACACCCTACTTGGCCTCTTGTGATCACGGGTAAACCTGTCTTGGCTCCCAGTAGTAGTCATGTTAGACTCGGTGTCTCTTTCAGAGCTTCGCTGAAGCTGAACTGTACTGTCGCCCTTGTTTCCTGTGGAGAAGAGAGGCTTGATCCTCACTACCAGTGGCTTAAAAGTTGGGAGACATGCGCAGGTGATGGCAGATGTCAACTCTGCAAGTGACCACGAGGCTGCTGTGACGTTCCACCATGTCATGTCAGGTGAAGGTTTCAGCCACTGCATTCTCAGAATTGAAACGGCAATGGTGCTTTCGTCGGTTAGTGATAGTCATGCACTGAGCAGAGACACGACTTACAAAAGACCAAGTCCAAAGATACCCGACAGGAGAATCTTTTGGGACAGTGGCAGCTGAAGCTTCCAAATGACGGGAAGAGGTAGGATCAGAATTGCGAAATCGCTGACAATGTTGATGATGCCATTAATATACCACAGCGTAGTCTGGTGAGCTCGACACCAGCCGTCTACCCTGGGATCCCAGACGGCCTTGAGGGGGATGCATTGAGTGAAGGCCATGATGCTCTGGGAGAGGCCCCACAAGGCAACTATGATGATGGCCCCAAGGTAGACGTTTCTCATGTTGGACACTGACATGAGGCGATAGTAATGGAGCAGGAAGGTCATCTTGGCCCAGAATAGAGCCATCATGTAGAACAAGACGGAGACCCAGAAGGCCTGGTGAGGTCAGCCCTATCTGTCTTGGTGGTTGGGCGTGGAGATCTTACTCTTCCGTACAAGATCAAAGTCACGGGTGTTAATGTCCAGTCATGTCTGCCAAGTCCATAGTTGGTCACTATTCAGGTCAGCTATCGCATCAAGTGTGGAAGATCAAAGCAACTTACTTGCGATCATGGCACCTCCAGATCCAATGATACAAATCTGAATGTGTTAGGGTGAAGAAACAGCTGTAGTGAGTGTATGAGAGAACTTACCAGTGTGAGAACAGCAGCCAGGTCATCAAGCCCAAACCCCTTGATCATGGAGCGGCACAAGATCCGCAGCCCTACCATTGTTGTGCTGAGACATAGCAACACCACCACCACCGCTATCATCACCGGCCCCCGATTCTGGGCGCGAATCTCTGGATCGTGTGTGTAATGCATTGCGACGATTATGGATGAAGGAGGGTCCAAAACCCGGGGGCAAGCGACGCCATATCTATATCGACAGATCGAAGATGTGCAAAGTCAAAGCACAATCTGTGCAACTCAAAGTGAGCAGACACTGATGCAAGAGAGGAATGACTGGGTCTAGAGGGTTCTCAACTGGAATGTATTGAGCAGTGATCTTCCTGTCCATACCCCTTTCGCGAATGCAGGAACGGGATAGACTTTGGGGTTCAAGCCACGGCGTCGTCCAGATCAGAGACCTGGCCACCGGGGAACGATCAGATTGGCTAGTAGGATAGGAGATGGGCGTTCCTGGCTGGGTCCGGATCGAGCCGTGGTGGTGTGCCACACAGACTGGCGTAGTCTGGATGTCAGCGGGTACCGTTTCCTGAAGGAACGGGAATTTTATCTCCGGACAAGAATGATGATTGTAGTCAAAGTGTTGCGGATAGCGCCGTAGCCATGTCTCGACCGTCTTCTGTCATGAGACAGGGACAGCCATGATATAAATGCGACTCTTGGCGATGCATCCATCCCTCAACCCACAATGCCACCTCGGATAAAAACGTTCGGACCCCTTGACCATGTCGCACAGGGCGTCTGCATTAGCGCCACACGTCATTTTGACTTTTTCACGCAAAAAGTTCGTGTCTGTCAGGCACACACAAAATGAGTCAAACCTCAAGTGGACCACCATGCCCATATAATCTTCTTTCCGGACCACAGCTTCCAACCAAATAAGCAGTTTGGCGCAGTGGCAGCGCGGTAAGTCATTACAAAACTTCACAACACCAAACACATCAAGCTAATTCAAAAAAGCCGGGCTCATAACCCGGAGGTCGACGGATCGAAGCCGTCAACTGCTAGAGTTGATATTTTTTTGCATTTTTTGCAATTTCTGTTTTTCTTTTTGGTCTTGAGAGGGAATTGATTGCATTTTGGGGTGTTTTGCGCCGTGGGTTGGTGCGAAGTGCGCGGGTGAAGGTATCACGATGTTAAGAGGCCGACGCCGGAGATGAGTCACACAGGGAAGGCGCCAAATGGATCAGCACCTGCCATTTTTCTTAGTAATTATGCACATTGTGGGTTTTATGTTTTTTATTCCGTTTCTCGTCTATAGAGGTTGTTCTGCAGAACAAGAACTCGCCTCCTCACCTACTGATTGAGGACAAAGGAGTGGACAAGTCAGGCATCATGATCGGTCACTGTGAAGCACATCTAAAGAAACACTGTTCCAGATAAATCTCGAGGTGTACAGCCAATTCACGCAAAGTACAATTTGCAAGTCGGGCACAAGACTCAGCAGCAAGACTGCCTCACTTATGCCCCCTCAACTCGCGAATCAGGATCAGTATCGTCATACGAAGCCGACCCAAACGTGCTTGGTACAGAATTAGCCCCCTGTGGAGAGTTCGGTACAGTTCCTATCAGCATGTCCGCCTCGCGGGCACACTCCTCAATAGGTCTCTCATGCTTCCACGTCATATCTGACAAGCCCTCTCCCCAAGCATTATCCCAGATGCCCCTCCTTTGCCACTTGTACTTGAGAATATCGATCACCGGGGAAGTGAGGTGTGGAGTATGTTGGGATCTCTTCTCTTTGATCGCCGGTCCCAAGATCCGGTAATATTCCTTGAGTCCTTCTTCCGAGTCTTCTGAGGGGTCCTTTGGTGTGATTTTGAAATCGGGAGGAGTCGCCAGTGTCTCGAGAAACATCTTGCGGTCTACCATAATTTGGTAGATGAAGCGTTGGAACGGTCGCGAGGCGTCTCGTACACAGTCCTCTTGGTCATCCACCTCGGCTTCCTTGAGCTGCTCCGTCTCTGTAGACTGTGTCTCCTCTCGAGTGAGAGAAAAGGCATCGCCATCTCCCTCATACTCATACTTGGGCTCCACTGAATCAGGGTCCGCTGAACTGAAACTCGTTCCTCTAGATGCCCTGAACTATCCAGCGCTTCACGATTCTCTTACGGGCGAGCAAATCATTTCCATCCCTCCTCCCGATGATGTCGTCGAGCCAGATCTCTTCTTCCTTTACCTCGTCGTGGAACTGTTCCTCTGGACAAGAGCGGAGGCGGTTGGCCTCCAACTTCTGTACGGTTTCCTGGCGGTACTTCTCCAGATTATCCCGCTGCTCCCACGCACTAGGGGGCACGCAGCTACCGAAGGGGGATTCTGGGTGTTGCTCGAGTGCCACTGAGTCGTGGGTTCCGTCACTTCTGGAACTAGACATGATGAGTTGTGATAAGAGCGGTGAATCTTGCTAGGTGCTGTGGTGGTGATTGTGTCGTTGTTGACTGTTGAATAACCTAAATAAATCTGGGCGTACCAGGCGTTCTTATAGTAAAATCACTGACAGGTGGCTCTTCCGGGACGACTTCTGAGAACGGTCGTTCATTCACTCTGTTCCGTTTCACTTGATCTTTGTTCTTTGTCTCTGAAGTTGACGACATGGTGGTTAGTTGACCAAGCTATAAAAGGCAGCCCCTATCTTTCATGAACAACGTGAAAATTCCAAATCCGTCACGTCCATCTCAAAGTGATCTAGTGTTCTTCGTGCCGATTACATGAACGTGCATCACATTGAATTGGGTCAATGATCGCTCTCCATCACAGATTCCTCTACTGCTTATTCACTACTCTCCTCATTCACCTCATGACACAACACATATAAGATCCCCTCCTTTAGAATACCCCTGGTTCCCGCTCCTTTGAGCGTGACCACAAAATGACCAAAGGTGAATACTATCAACGTTCGTACAGGACCTACCTCTCTCCAACCCGTGTGAGCTATGTGGTCAAAAGGCCAACATGACTCAGTCTTTGCACTGATTTACACGCTCCTTCATTACGTTGAGGCACTCTGTACGCCCTTAGAAGACTCCAGTGATTCCTTCGTAAATCTCTAACACAAGACGTGATTTCCATCTGGTTTGACTACTTAAGGCCACACCTCACTTCAACCCTAACCAGCACATCTCTACCACGTCTCATCCGCCTTCACATTTGAGACTTCTTCGTTCTAAAGCCCCCTCAAGTGCTCTACCAAATCATCCCCCGTCGCGCTGACCACTGCCATGCCTCACAAACACAAAGCCCGGATTCCAATATCAATCAGACCCAGGGTCAAGCAGCCCAAGATCAACTATGAGATCATCCACCCGAGCATCGGATCCGGTGCATTTGGAAAGGTGTACAAGGCTCGAAACTTGGACAATGGTGCCATGATGGCTGTCAAAGTCGTCAGCATTATAGATGATGGGCGCGATATCAAGATGCTGAGGAACGAAGTCGAGATTCTTGCTCGATCCAATCATCGCCATATCATCGAACTCATCACGTCCGAGGGCTGGAGTGGCCATGACATCAAGATCTTCATGACCTTGAAGGAGGGCTCTCTGACATCGCTGGCACTAGCAACTTCCAACGCCAAGTTGCACGACATCGCTGAAACCGCCTTGCATCACATGCTCCAAGCCTTGGACTATCTCGCCTCCCAAAACATCTTACACCGAGATGTCAAGCCAGACAACATCCTCTACTCCATGGTCAGGGGTAAGCCTCACTTTGAGCTCGGAGACTTTGGCTTGGCCATCGAAGCACGTCACTACGAAGACCAAGCCGGCACCTTTTGTTACATGGCCCCCGATGTCCTCCTCCGTGGAGCCGCTCAGACAGCCAAATCCGACGTCTGGTCCCTCTACGCCACCATGCTCTGGGTTCTGGACGGGCGAGGTTTCCGTGAAAAGTGTCGCCGACTGAGAGACAATGGCGGGCCCCAACAGCTATTTAGCGACATTACGGATATGACTCAGCCTGTCCCTCAAGAGCTCAGTCACATCGAGGAGATGGCGGCATTCAATGCTTGTTGCAGGGCTTCAGCGGGAGAGATGCTAGACAAGCTCTTTCCCAGGCACGGGAACAGAAATCCGAATGTGAACCCTCCCCGCCAGGAAAGGGTTAGGCGCGAGAGAGGTGGTGGACGCCGAGAGATGGAGCGACCTAGGGAGAGAACTCCAGGGCCACGAGCGTTCAACGTCGACGATCTTGTACGAGCTTTTGACATCAACCTCGAGGAGCAACAACGCGGATTCGACTGAATCGAGAAGGCCATTGTCCGGATGGGCCGCGCGGCCGAACGCTTTGAAGACTCTGAAGAATGCAGATGCAGACGCTGCCGTGGGGGTAGACGGCATGGCGGGGGTAGGCGCTGGTGATATCCAGGGAAGTTTGACGCCGTTGGACGTTGAAGGCACCAATGTTGGTGGTTGGCCGGATCCCTATGGCCCAGTGTGTTGGGGTTGATGTTCATCTATTAAAGAGGATGTTCAGGCATATCGGTGAGAAGTTTGTCTCTAACGAGGAGGGGTTAATCAATGGACCCACTAAGTATTTCTAATGAACAAAAAGTTGTAATATCAAATGTGCCACATGTCATACGATGCCTACGGAATGATGGTGATGATAAGGGTGGAGGCGGAAAGGTGTCTTCGTCAACTAGAAGGAGTCTGAAAGCATGGGACCTAAACCCCCCGATAGTTATTCGTATCACCATTTTATGGAGAGACAAGTTTCTCGCAAATATTATTATGATTTCCCTTTCAGCTGGGTTCTAACATACCAAGACATTCTAGTCTTATCAAGCGCCAATAACCTTCGCCGAGTACACAACATGATAGATATTAAACAATGAGAGTCGCCCCATCGTCCTATGATTATGGGGGTCTCAAGGTATACGATGCTCGTGAGATAAATAGGCTTGATGATGAGAGGTAAGCATGCTCTCCATTTCCTTGCAGCTGGTACTCAAGTCAAGTTCATCAGAGATTATCCATTTTATTCTTGCATAACGACTCTAGAAGACGAAGCAGCACACAAGGACTCAGTTAGTTATCAATGCATGGCTACATTGAAGTCCAATGTTTTGAAATGCCTAAAGCCCTTGTTCCATTTGTCATTGAGTACTTCTAACACGCGAAGCAGAATACTGCAGAAGGATGTCGACGCAAATTTGCCTGTATAGGCATTCTGATGAGGTAACAGAATTGAAGCCTATTGAGCTAAAACCATAGCTTAAATACCGCTCAAAGCGCGTCATATGCTCGTCCCTAGGGATCAGAGAAGCAACTGGTTCGATATCAGGGCGGGCCTTTACAAAACCAAGAAGCGCCTCTCGGGCCTTTGTCTGGGTCGCGTATCTATTGAGTTAGGCAGAAACCTCCTGGAAGACATTAGGATCCATGGTGCAATGATGGCGGTGTTGATGTTGGAGTATGTAATGCGGAAGAGAAGCCGTGCAGAGCGAGCTCCACGAGATTCACCGTTCAAGTCACACCAAACTCTCAAATGGCCGATTCCGCCGAAATTCAAGAGTCACTGTTATTCATGTGGCTGCAGTTTAAAGTGCCAAATCTAAAGTTAAGCCTCGACGTGCATCAACTTTGTTCGACATGACAACTTGGCCTTTAAAAGGTAGTCACCCATGTCTTTTTTCTCTGTCAACCTCCTTGACCTATGACAGTTTCTGAATCTTTCCTCTTGTCACTTTCACTTGTCTATTCGTTACTCAAACACTTCCAACTCTCTCACGTTTGTTAAAATTCTTGACTTGTTTCCGCTCCCTGCCTACTTTGACATACTGACTGAACCACCTCACATCGTCCTTCTTGTCTCTCCTCATCTCCTATTACCTCCGTCTTCCGCCCGTCCAATCAGCTCACAGTTATGGAGTCTTCTAACTCTAACCTACCTTCCTACGACGAAGCCACCGGTGGCCAGGAGCGCCCTCGCATCATCGCACACCTCCGACACTGCTCCGAGCAATCAAATGAGGAATACCTCATGAGCAATCCCCATCTCCAATCCTCGTACCTCCCGATAAGAGAATGGGCGCACAACATGGCCGGCACCACCACGGCTAAAGCCCCATGGTGGCTGGGCAACGACCAAAGGCAGAACAGTGTCTTCACTTGGCAAGTCTTCCAAGAGACTTCAAGCACGTCGGCGGCTTCCACCGAAGAAAACGTGGTTGAATGGTTGCGTCGTCTGTGTATGGAAACTGCTGTGCCTCCTACAATTGCATCGGGTGGCACACCGTTGAGACCAGGCGACATTGAATACACTCTCAACGCTGGGCAGAACTGGACGCACAACTGGGGATGGGAGGTTGCACTCTGTGCATATGCATACCCGGAGCACATTCGATGCTCCGATTGGTCCGTGACGATGCGTATATACCTCCACGACCTACCACATCAACTCCGAATAGGTGGGATTCAATGGCGAGAGGTTGTCGTGTCGGATTATGACTTTCACATCGAGATTGACTCGCAGCCAGAGCGCGGCTGGGACTGGAAGTTGTCGTCGACTTGTGCAGCAACAAGTGACACGGGCCGGTCACAGAGGAATTGGGAAGCTAGGACTATGTCCTTGCGAAGGGTTCTGCCATCCACTGCCGAGTTTTGGGGTTGTCTTTCGGAGGATACGATCTTCAGGTGAGTACGGATCTGTTTGAGCAGAATACATACTAACTGATTTTAGTGGAACGATCAAGCAGAGAACTGGCCGTGACAAGTACAAGATGGTCATGTGGTATTCTCACTTGACGGCATATGCCAATGACCTCACGGAGCAGACAGTCGGTCCTTGGCATGATGGTTTCGGGGGGGCGTTTGCTGAGTTTATACGCCCACTTGTTCCCCGGGGTTCATCCCGTATGCCTAGTGCGTCGGGGAAACACACAGCAGATACTGTTGTAACAGAGTCCGCTGATAGTGAGGGGGAGGGATCAAGCTCTAGGCTGAGTTAACCTTGAGCAGCTGCTTTACGAGCAAGTCTTCAGCCTCTCCCCGCCAAAGCGATCAGATGACTCGACCAATGACTTCTCCATAGCCGTTTCTGCCAAGACACAATTGCCGTTGCAATCTGGGCGACTTCTACATCAGTGGCTGAAGTGTCATGGTGTCTCATTGGCTGGCCGCTTCAAACGCGAAATACGAGCAACGCCCAGCGTCGCAGCTCCAGGCACCCATATTCCCCGGACGATCACGAAATACGGCACCAGATTTCCCTCTTCGGCTTTGGGTATTTAAGAATCAAGTCCCGGTCGATCGTCCAATATGGGAACTCATCAACCCAGCACAAGTTCACCATGGCGACCACCACCACTACCAAGTCGAAATTTCACACCATGTTTTATGATGACCCGTCGTGCCAGGATAACAAGATGGATCTCTTTGCCCCAAGCCAATCGCAAGACAATGGTTTAACGGCATTCGAGGGTATCTCACCCTCCAACATCGTCCCTTTGAGAAAGCTCAAGCAATGGCCCAGAGCCGTCCTTTGTCCAGCCTGTCGAGAACTCTCCATCACCCGAGTTGAACGCAAGATCTGCAGCGGTACACAGTAAGTACACACCCATTATTCTCAGTTAAAACTTGCTGACTTTTTTCTAGTGTAATGGCTGCTTTCATGCTCATGTGCACTATTGTTGGGGGCCCTGTTGTGTACATGTCCAAGGCGTTCAAGAATGTCGAGCACTACTGCTGTCGATGCAACCGGAGGCTAGCAACTTTTCATTTCAACACGGGGACTGAGATTCATGTTTACTAGGTGTGCAATTAGTTGACAGATGTACATCCATCATAGCACTCAGGCCTTTCATTCTTGTTCACAGTGCCACTGGCGTGTGGCCGAGCCCCCTTGGCAGAGCCTACTCCTCCACGGCTCTTCGAGCTTCACATGCCCGTTGATTAAGGATGAGTTTTAGTATAGCTAGGATCACAGGAATAAAGAATTTTGTATGCGAGACAGAATGGATGTGCGCCTTCAAACGCCACATGCGAGCATAATAGATCAGCTGAGCCCTCGAATAAGTCCATGTTATGCAGGGAAAAATCGACCTTTGAGCTCCAAGAATCACCTTTTCAACTCCCCTTACAGGATTTCGGTCTTCCGCCTTTATCTTTCCCCCTCCTCTCCTGTTGGTGGGCTGCTACTCGGGTGGTACCGTTGCATCGAGGCGTCCAACAGCATTAGAGCTCAAAGACAATGGGCCAAGTTTTCCTCGTTGAACCGTTTTACTTCGGAGGTTCTTTGTTCCTAGGCTTCAATCCATCACCTCTTACGAGTTAGTGCGATCCAGCTAGCCTGACAACGTGCGGCGACTCAGGAGTCCGCCCATTAACTCTTTGTTCGTGGTGCAATGAGCAGTACCATCAACCGCTATTGACAGGAGAAACGAGGTCCAGAATGGGTATTCTATGACAGAGCCTAAATTTGCAGCCCTTTGTGGAGGTCATGGCTGCGTGGTCAACAACCTCCTTTATAAGGTCGAGCCAAGACTCTCCTCCAACACTTCATCACATCGCAGCTTCACTACTTTCCTTCACAGCAATACAGGGTCAAGTTTCATCTTTTCTACTTTACCATGGTAGCCAAAGGCAAAGTCAAAGTCAAACCACCCAAGGCAAAGGCCCCCAAGACCAAATCCAAATCCAAGGACCGCAAGGGTTCAGAAGAATCTGAGCAAGGTGAAGCCGCTGCCGCGGGTACAGACCCTGGAGGCTACGAGGAATGGCTCGGCCGAAACACGGGCGGCTACAACTCTTCAAGCTCCAATTCCACACTCCCGCCGATTCCAATCGAGTGGAATATTTCACCCACAAACTTGGACTCTGTCCAGTGTCCTTCTGTCGGAGGCACAGTCGGCTGGTTTATCGCCACGGACCTCTTCTCTGCCGGCACTTCGTTTTTTCTCCTCGTGGTTCTTGTTTCACTATTCGAACCCGTCGATAAAAACAAGAAGAAGCCCAACAAAGGGTGCTGGGCAACCGATAGGATCTGGCTCACGTGGCTCATTGGTTTTGCTTTTGAAGCCTTGGGAAACCTCATCAACGCGGGCATCGTCGTCACCTCAAAGGGCTACGGAAAACTCGCACTAGGCCATGTTTTCCTTGTTTATTCTTCACGTCCACGCATCAAGATCTGGGTCTACGCCATCTTCCGCTCATTGTGGATCGAGGAGGACTACAGCTTTATGACGGCATACTTCAGCCTAGCAGTCGTTGAAGTCATCCTGCACATCATGTCGGCCACGTTTGTAGGAATCACCTGGAGCAGGTATCCAAACGAGCCTATCAAGGAGTACATGAGTCCAGTTACCATGTACATGCAGGTGGCTGCTGGTATTTTGGTCCTTTGCGTCCTCCTGGTGGCACCTATCTGGCGTCGCTCGAAAGACCCTCAATGGTTGCCCAGCTTTTTCTTGGATTTTGTCCTCCTCTTCTTGTTCTTTGGGGTTGTCTATGCTGCACCCTGGGCGTATTGGGGGATGTTTCTTCAGCTTCCTGGGCCCTTGTACGTTCTTCCCTTTGCGTGTTGGGTACAAGCTAACTTTGACAGATGGTGTCCGCCAAAGATTGCCGTTCAAGGGTTTGTGTGGGCGGTTTTCTCGACATTGAGTAGGTTCAAGATTATCATGTTACCATCATTCACTAACTTGCGTCATAGGTAGTGGTTTTAGCATCTAGGGGTTGTTTGGGTGTTGCGAGGGTGATGACTGTCTTTTCGACCATTTGCAACGCGACGAGATGGAATATGGAGGGGCAGAAGTGGGATCCGATCTTGCCCAGGGGGTTTATGCAGTTTGGGGAGGATTGATGCTTGTTTTTAGCCATAGTAAATCCAACCGACAACTCATTTCCTCTTTCAGTATACATACGTCGAGCACCAAAGTCAAGTCTACTACGTGCTGCACCCGCAATTATTGAGTGCTATGGGGAATAACTTCGGGTGCTCAGCTGGCGTTGTGAGGAGCCACAAGTTCATTTTCCGGGGTAATTGCAAGATGCACTCATGAGCACTGTATAACAAGAGGGGCGCTCTATTGATGAAAGCTCAAGACTCGAGGTGTCAGGAATAATCAGTGTTCCACGCAGCGCGCATGATGATAAAGAGTAACGCGCCGAGAAATGTCGGCCCCCTTCCGGTCCGCGGAGATGGGTTCACGGCAAGAGACCCACCCGGACTCTCGGGAGGCCCGTCCCCCCGAAAAGACTCACCATCTGTCCAACAGGATGCTGTAATGACAGCAAATTGTACTTCAGCACGGTCAGTTTAGCACAACGCGATGGTCTCTCGATGCAAGACATTAGTCATTAATTGGATGCCAAACATGCGTTATAAATGCTTCACCGGTCTGCCTGCGATGGCCAAATCACACTCCACCTACGCCCTCGTTTAGAATCCGACCATGACAACCACCTCCATCACTCCGCCCTGCGTATCAAACGTCCTCGATGCAATAGGCAATACACCATGCGTCGAGCTGAAACGTATCACTCCAGAAGGACACGCCCGTGTGTTTCTCAAGCTCGAGTTTCTCAACCCCACAGGCTCGTACAAGGATCGCATGGCGAGAGCAGTCATTGAAGAGGCAGAACGACGAGGCATCTTGAAGCCTTGGATGACGGTCGTCGAAGCCACGGGTGGCAGCACTGGCTCATCCCTTGCCCTTGTCTGCGCCGTCAAGGGATACAAGTTTCGTGTCATCTCTTCAGACGCGTTTGCCAAGGAAAAGCTACGGACGATGGCTGCCTTTGGCTCTGACCTTGATCTAATTGCGAGCGCGAATGGCAAGATCACGCCTGACTTAATTCCTTCCATAAGAGAAAAGGCCAAGGAGTTCTCAAAAGAGGAGGGTGTTTTTTAGGTGGATCAGTTCAGCAATACTAATGTCCTCGTCGGCTACCAGACCCTGGGCCACGAACTCATTCAGCAATTCCCCGATGGTATCGACGCCTTCTGTGGCGCTGTCGGAGGCGGCGGCATGGTCATGGGTGTATCAAAGATCTTGAAGGAGAAATATCCACAGACGCGCATCGTTGTCCTCGAACCAAAGTCTGCGCCCATGATCACAAAGGGCCACGGTGGAAGCCACAGCGTTGAAGGAATCGGCATCGGGTTTATGCCTCCGTTACTAGACAAATGTCTTTACGATGAGGCCAAGGGCATTCCAGAGGCTGAGGCTCGCGAAATGTGTCGTCGCCTAGCGAAAGAAGAGGGAATACTGGTTGGAACATCAAGTGGCTTAAATGTTGTCGCAGCGCTTGAACTGGCAAAGCAGCTCGGGCCGGGCAAGACGGTGGTCACGGTCGCATGCGATACTGGGCTGAAGTACATGAACAGCGGGTTGTTTGAATAAGGCCGGCGTGCCCGAATATCAGGAAGGAGTTCTGACTACCCAGGTAGATCAGTGTGTGCAATGAGGCTTCGTTGGTATTACCAGCTGGCGCTACAACACAGGCCAAGCCCATTTCGTGTGGTGATGATCACAATCATGCACACAATCATGCACACAAGTTTGTCGTCGCGTTAATTTGTAGATCAGCAGTCATCGCCCTGCCTCAATACGGGATGTCTAGTGTTTAGTTACTTTAGCCATGTCGCAGTTATTGAGGCAATGCCCAGCATCGAGAAAAAGACGAACAAAATTGGTGGAACGGAGACGGGGGTGGCCTGGTGGATACCAGAGAGTTGTGTCACGTGCCTTTGGGCGGGACCCACCTGCCAAACAAGGTCACACCTAGACGAATGGAACGAAAATCACAGCATCTAACCACGAACCCGCCATAAAAACAGAAGGAAAAATAGAGGAAGAAAAAACAAAAATGAGAAAACAAAATCGGAGAAAAGAGCAAAAAAATTGGTAGCTTCTCTTTGAAGAGCGTGTCATCCTTAGTGCAGGGGCCATGCTACTGTGAAGATGTTAGTTGGGGATCGAACATGCGACGTTGGGAGGGAAAACGTACATCTTCTCTGTATCGTTATAAATAGACCATTTGCCCGAAGGCGAAAGAGATGCTTGGTTTTTGGCTTAAGTACCCTCCCTTGCAGTGGGACCCTCCTCATGTGGAAAGCGGTGAGGGGTTGTGGGCAATTTTTCTGCCCCGCCCCGCCCCCGCCGTTGGTGCCCTCGAGATGGAGGGGTCAGCAACCCTAGACCTTGGGTGATGCTTCACAAAATGGCAGCTTTGAGGGGACATACCTCGATTTAAAGTGATGTTAATGACTTGCTGGGTATCTTGAAAATGTTTGCCAGTGATTGAGGGGTTTTTCTGCGTTCTAGGCCCTTCAACAGAGCAAGTTGAGTGGAATGGCAATTTGAACCAGAAGATTGCTTACAACACCAACGACTGTGACAGTGCCCCTGAGGTATTGCAAGAGGGAAATTACAAAAAGGCCTCAAAATCACAATGTCAAACAATGAAGATTGACGGAAAAATTACATAAGCCCCTTTTGAGAACTGTGAGACCATACGGGTGGTCTCGGAGGCGTGGGAGGTCCTGTCGCAAAGGTGTGTGTGTGAGGCCACCCTCGGTGCGATCGCGACCAATGAACGCGACTCACAGTCTGGGCGCGTCACTTTGAATGTGGCTGACTCGCCAAGATGTTCTCTCAACTCATCTTGAACAATCATCAATACGTGACATTAAGCATAACCTATCTAAATACCCTCCCTTGTCCTAGATTTCCCAAACGCCTCGCTCGTCCTGGAGTCGACACTGCAATGTATCCCTCCCTCTCCTGTGGGCACACATCACCAAGACAAACCTTCATGCTCATGAGTCGCCTCGTTCTGTCGGCGCCGTCCTCCATAGAGTTTCCCTTTTCGCCCACCCCTTCCACGTTCACATATGGGTTATCTCTTATCATGCTCGTCGCGTAGTCGAGAATATCGGGGCCCTTGCGTCGGATGTTTAATAGCGCTGCTGCCATCGCGACAGAGAGCATGACGAAAGACGCGACGATTAGTGTTCCAAGCCATGGTTTTTGCGCCTTTAGTACGAGCTCGTCTGGGGTCCTCGTTCCATCGACATCTTCCCATTTCAGCGTCTTCAACTCCTTCTGGAGCCTGTCGGCAATTGTCAGGTTGACTCTCCCCATGGGCGCAAATGGCGCGATCTGCGCGAGCCAGAAGCTATTCAGCAGCTGCGAGAAGCGCGCAGAAAAGACCTTGTTTCCGACTGGCCAGATATCCTCGCCGCGCCAATTGCGGTCGTTGGGTAGCACCGCATACGGTATGTCGGGATGCGTGAGGTATAGCTCGATCGGCGATGAGTAGGGTTCCTTGTCTGGTTCCCAGTCCCAGAGGATGTTTGACGAGTTGATAAAGTACCCCAGGTAAGACCAGTACTGCTCGTCGTAAAACTCCATGTCGCCGCTGGGTGCTAGACCATTGAGAACGGTGCTCGCTGCATCGTAGTCGTTCTTCATCTCTCGGACGCGAAACGCGCCACAGTCGGATTTGTGGCACTTGACGCTGACCTCGACGTATGATGTCGAGAGGTTGCAGATGGCGCTCGTGGTCGCGTTGAACGTGTATGAAGTAAAATTGAGCTGCATCGGTGTCTTGTCTGTGTCATTGTACTTCTTGAGCACCTCAATCACCATGGTCAAGCCGTTGTGGTACTTGTCGTCAGCTTCGGTCGACGGCCCATTCTTGGGCTCGACGTCCAGCGCTTGCTTCCAGAGCGAAATGTTCATGCTTGGAAAGTGGCTCAGCTTACAGTCGGTATACATGTACGACGTGGTCAGGTTGAAGGAAAAGTTGGAATGATGCCCAAAGGGATCGTTGGACGCGATTGGGAGCCCTGATAGAGACGAGTACAGAGCACTCCCGTCGCTGACATCAATCCAGCCATCGTCGTCGGGAAAATTGGACACACTCTCAATCATGGGAATCTTGACATGTCCGAATGAATCCTGGCCGGCAGTCTTGACGTCGTTGGAGCTCGCCAGAGCTGCTCCAAAGGTGGCGATAACAGCCGGGAGCGAATGAGGCACGCTGCCGGGGCCCTCTTGGAATGGGAGATCTCCTCTGAACTCGACATACCGTCCTTTCCATGGATTCAGCTCGAATGATGGCGCTGATCCGGTGACTCGAAGCGCAGCCTGGCCACCGAGAGGAGAAAGGGCCCATAGCGCGAAAAGAAGCGGTGTCAGGGCACTAACAGCGCTGAGGGCCATGGGCGACGCGAGGGTGCTGAACACGGTCCGGCTGCTGAGCAGAAACTCGAGACTGAGCACCGAGATGCCTCGCTCTAGCTTCCATGCTGCCAGAGCCTTGAGGAAGTTGACTGCTGCAGCGGCAAAGACAATGGGGAAGATTGTAGGGCTGTAGTTGGCGATGGAGCGAAGCGCGACGGCGGGTTCTTGATCGACGGGGCACCCCTCGTAGGCGAAAACGAGGAATGCGAAAATTAAAAATGCCAACGCCGGGAGCGCAAAGAGGACATCAAGAAACAAATGCCATAGCGTGAGAGGCGACGTAGGAGTTCGTATCCGTCCAAGTCGGGGGCTGTATTCGTGCTCGGCCGGCGGGGGATATTGAAACGTCGGGAAAGGGTTCGGGTTCAGGTTCGATCGATCCGAGGGTCCTGGTCCGTCGTGGATCAAGTTGATCTGCTCAAACGAAGGAGCTCCATCATCCTTTCTCGGGAGGATGCTCAGCTCCGAATCACCAGACAATCTGTTGTAGTCTCGCCGGTGAGACATGATGCCCTTGAGGGTTTCGTCCCGACGTGGAACATCGACATGGAGAGAGTCAAAAAAACAAGAGTGAAGAGGGGAAACAGGGCTGAGAGGGCCGAGGGAGACAGGGCTGAGATATCGCCTGAATCCCCTGTCCACTTGGCGGTGCGACCTCACATGGGGGCCTTTTCCTCTGGTGAACTCGACCCGTGGTGTAGCGGGTACCAATCGTTTCGGCCGCTATAATTAGAGGCCCTCAGAGGCGTTTTGCTCGAGACAAGAGGCTGGACAAGGACCAAGCAGTGAGGCAGACGCTGCCTGCAGGCTGCGTGACCCGTGTTATCCGTGCCGCACAACGGGTACGCCTTGGCAACCCCCGTTCCAAGGCGGAGATCCAACGTCAACTTAACCCTGGGAGGCCTGTGTGTGAGTGGAATGACGCACGCACGAGACAAGCTTAACCTCGTCAACCTTAGATCTCACGGCTAGCTCCCGAGGATTGCAACGTGGGGGACAGGATCGACGCCAGCATTGGTTCTTTTCTAACATGCCTTTTCAACACTGCAGACCAAGCTTTAACGATGGATGAAATGGATCCATGAGTGGGAATCTTGTTGATGAAAACTTGAGACAATCTCCACCCTGGTTAGTTCTTGGCGATTATTGGGGGCTGGAGGATCAGGGCAAAGATGAACTGCAGCCACCACGTACGTACATCGGGCTGATTTCCGAATATGTTGTTTCGCTGCGCTCATTAATAAGAGCGGAATTAACGCCCTGCCTTACGCGTGTCTTTCTCACCCAGCGATGGAGGCTGGCAGGTTTTCAGCCTGTGCCCTGCTGCAGACCTCCGCTGCGGCTGACCTACTCTCAAGCCTCATCGACTTCTCATTGGATCTTTTCAATCTCGATCAGGTGATCCCGACAGCGTCTGTCTCAATGTTGAGGCCATCTCACATCATCATTTCCCGTGGGGATTCCCACCTTTGACACCCCAAGCGCCAAGATGGCAGCCGAGACCATCGGCATCGTAGCCGCCTGTGGTCAATTTGTCGAACAAAGCGTCAAGATCATTCGCTTCTCAAAACAAGTCCACGACAAGTTTCAAGATGCGCCCGCGGAAATTGACGCCTGGCGACAGCAGATCCAGGGTCTCGAGAAACTTGTCGCTGCTGTCGAGGCTTCACCTGCTCTCCAAGTGGAGGACTTGAAGCCGACCGTTGAACAGGCCAAGGCTGTGGGTGATAAGCTGCTGAGGATATTTGAGGGGATTGATTTTGAGAAGAATGATGGCTTTGGGCATAAATCTTGGAGAGTTGTAGGCGGGTTTTTGAAAGAGGATGAGATCAGTAGTCTTTTTAAGGAGATTGAACGATTGAAGGCGCTGCTTGGGGATCAAATAGCCGTCATCAATATGTAAGTCCGGACTACAGTCCTCGTCGATAGCAGCCCCGATGCTAACCTTGGCAAAGAAATCAAGGCCATGACAAGTTTGCACGAGTCGAGTCCCTCATACAGGACCTCGGCCGGTCCTTTCGCCCCGGCACAGACGAAGACCAGTGTCTTCAGGACCTGTTCATCACGGATCCGTTGAGTGACAGAGATGGTATCATCACAGCCAAAGGACGCCGGACCCCAGGCACATGCGAATGGATCCCCATGACGGAAGAGTATCGATCCTGGAGTACGGACCAATCTGGTCTCCTGTGGATATCTGGCCCTCCAGGCAAGGGAAAAACGTTCATCTCCATCTTTCTCACACAGCTCCTCCAGTCTTCAAAACCGGATGCTACCATTATTTGGTTCTTTTGTGACAACAAGGTCGCGTCGCGAAACAAGGCTATCAATATCCTTCGTGGTCTCATCATTCAACTGATCCAGAAGCACAACCAGCTCATCTCTCGCATCATGCCTACGTGGAAAATCCAAGGCACCAACTTGTTCCGGGATAATTCGTTTGAAACTCTTTGGCGGGTATTTGAGGACATGTTGGAGGCCCTGAAGGAACACGAAATTTGTTGCGTACTCGATGCTCTGGACGAATGTGATGAATCGTCGTTATCACCACTCTTGTTCAAGATCCAAAGCTTGTTCGAGCCAGACAAAAAATCTATTCGCCACAGCTTGAAATTCCTCGTTACGAGTAGAGAGCAGCCCGAATGCTTGCCCGTCACACTCTCTGCGTTCCCCCACATCACCCTTGGTCTACTTCAACACGACATCCAACTATACGTCTCAGACCGAATCTCCCACCTAGCTAAGCTAAAGGGTATCGAAGGCTTGCCTCTTTGCCAGTACATCGAATATGCCTTTCGGAAACGTGCAGGAGGAACATTTCTCTGGGTCGCCTTCATGGCGCGCGATCTGGAGCACAAGACCGTGAAGGAGATCGAACGTGCGCTCACGCAACTCCCCCGCGATCTCCCTGAAGTGTACGAACAAATTCTGTCCAAGATAAATCCAGAGAGCAAGACAGAAGTGGGCAAAATGTTGACTTGGCTGCTGTTTACATCACGTCCATTGACAGTTGTCGAACTTTGTGATGCGGTACAGATAGAGCCTACTCCGTATCTAACCAAGGAACAAGTCTGTCTGGACTATATCCAATCTTGCGGACATCTACTTCAGGTGTCGTCTGGTAGGCCTCCAAATGGTATGGACTATCGAGTCAACCGGCTTCCACCTCTTATCCCGGTAACCACCAAAATGACGGAGCTAAACTCGGAGGAATCGGGCACTTCTCTGTACGTTAGTTTTGTGCACCAGAGCGCCAAGGACTTTCTCAGGAGCCATTCCTCTGGACTCGCAGCCCTGAATGGTCCCATGGACCCGAAGAAGACACACGCCGACATCACTAATCGCTTGGTGTCTCTCCTGGAGGCGAACCGCCCCTCCAGCCAGCTGTTCGAGGCCGCCAAGGACTTGCCGCTCTTGCCCTACGCGGTTTTCAACTGGAATTACCACATGCGAGAGATGGGCACTGACTTTGTGACCGTTCTTGACGAGCACAAGGACTTCTTTCGCAGAGCTTCAGAGGCGAGGGACAGGTGGTGGGCGTGGTACCACTTTGAGTATCCTGGCCAAGATCCTCCCAGAGATGTTCCTCTCCTTCACATGGCTTGCATCACGGCCCTTTACCACCTACTCGAGTATGCTCTTCTGAAGAGGAATACGCTACTGGGGCTGCTTCGAGCACGAGAGGTGAATCGAGTATGGGGCCACGACCAAGAAACACCACTCCATCTCATGGTGAAACAAGGACAGGATAAAGTGGTCCAACTGCTGATGAAGTACGGAGCAGATGCGTCCATCAAGAATGTTCGCGGCAAGACGGCTCTTGATAGTGCCGCGTTCCTTGGGCCGTACGCCGTGTTTCTTCTTCTGGCAGCGTCGAGAACATGTCGAGAAATTCTCGAGGCAGATGCCAAATCCTCGATTTCTCATCGTGGCCGGGAAACTCTTCTTCATACAGCTGCTAGAGGAGGGCATCAGGATATTTGTCGAGAACTGGTAGAAAAGTGGCACTATGACGTCGAGGCCAAGGATAAGGATGGCTTCACGCCCTTGCTGGTGGCCGTTCGATGCCAGCATCTGAGTCTGGCCAGTTTTCTCGTCAGGAACCTCGGAGCCAAGACAACACCACGCATCAAAATCCTCGAATCTGCTTTCTATCTGCGAGAGAGGTCCAGGATCAATGAAGCTCTGGAGTCTCTTTCCTCCAACCTAGGTGTCGACATTAACGCAGCGGATGAGGATGGCAACACCCTTTTCCACCGATTATATTCTCCTGCATTTATTATGCTGCAAGAGTGCGTTGCTGCAGGATTACGCTTTGACAAACGCAATCAAGAAGGAGAGACGGTTCTTCATCGCAACTTTTGGCTGTCAGCGACTCACGAGCGCTTGCATCTGGTGTTAAAGGAGTCACATCTCGACATCAATGCTCGAGATATCCACGGCCGCACACCGCTCCATGCCTTGGTTACTGCCGCTGCACAACCCGACCAAGCCCCCTGGAGTTTGGACCTCAGAAATTTGGTTGCGCTGCTTGATTTTGGCGCCGATCGAAGCCTGATGGATGCCCACGGGAGGACACCATCTGAGCTTGCTGCCGAGTACCTCAAACAAGGGTCGGATGAGATCTATATAGACGAGGAAGGGATTGACTCCTCTGATGAGATTGACGAGGTGCCATGCACCATGTCGATGATTCTCGAGATATTGTCGAGGTACGCGACTGCTCCTCTGAATGTGCGGGTGGCAGATGGATTAAGCGAGAATATGGGAAATGGGGATCAACCTGCTGCGACGTGAATAGAAGCTAATGATTCATTGCCTCGATGGCGCCTTTGTGCACTCTTTGCTTAGTGGAGGTCGGTCATTGGGTGCTCACCATCAATCTCTTGCCTCTCAATTGAATCAGCTGACCCAGACATTAAAAAGAAACGTCGTGTTTTCGTATAATCTTTACAAACCCAAGACCCTCATCGTATAATCATGAAACCTCGGCCAAATAGCCAACCCACCTATGATGTAAGGCCCGTTCGTTGGCAGGGATACAGCCATGTGCCCCTCGTGTAGCCAGATGACGCCAAATCCGGACCCTGAGTTCAAGCCACGGGGTCAGCCCTGGCGGGTTCTAGAATTCACGAATCATGAGCCCTGAGTGATGGTGACACCGACTCCACCGGGCGAGTCTCATCGCCGGGGTTACCGGGGACTTTGTAGGGGATCACGTCGAGGTCCTTCCTCTCAAGGAACGGGCAGCAACGGATCCGTGATCCCTGTGACCGTTTTCGACATGTCTCATCATGCAAGTCACTTCTTGTGGTCGGTTGCTCGGTGGGAACGGCTTCTTGGCGCTGACGCTCGAGTGGACGGTACTTATTTGGGAATACGAACCCGTAGCCACGCGCCCAATGGAACACGAGCGAGATCTTCAAAAAGAAGCCGCTAACCCCTGTTCCTGGGTCCTGTCAGACGCGAACCGGGATGGCTTGAATAGGGGTCCCCCCCTCCTCAGCGGCCGACACGGTCAGATTGACAATAATTCCCCGACCCCTCCGCTGACGGTTCTTTGATCGTTCTTTGATCACTCGTTCTCTGTCTCTTGAGCATTCCTGTCTATCGTTTCTTCAACGTATCATATTATCTTGAACATATCTCTGCTGTGCTTCTATGCATACAGCTTAAACCACTCGCTCATCTCGTTTAATTGCCCCTAATCAGCACCGGCTCGGCCGGATCCCACAATAATGCGCGCAACATCTCGCCTCCTTGCAGGCCTGGCTCTGTTCTCTGGCGCGTGGGCCAAAGTAAAGTATATCGTATGTATAGAGCTGCTTTGACTTTGAGTCCCTCACTGACTGTTGATAGGGTGTTGCTATTCCCGGTATTGATTTTGGCTGTGATATCGATGTATGTGCTTTTCTTAGCTGCATGAACTTGCGACTGACGTGCACTAGGGCAGCTGTCCACTTGACACAGCACAGTTCCCTCTCGCCTCTCATACACATGGAGATGGTGAAGGGCAGATGAAACATTTTGTTAAAGACAGTGGCCTCAACACTTTTCGTCTTCGTAAGTCATCTCGTCTCAAACTATTGACTCACTCTGTTATTAACATGCCTCAGCAACAACATGGCAGTTCCTCCTCAACGAACAAGTAGGCGGCAAGCTAGACGAAGAAAAATTCGGACAATACGACCAACTAATGCAAATATGCCTTGACACCGGCGCCTACTGCATGATTGACGTGCACAACTTTGCACGCTACGACGGTGGAATCATCGGCCAGGGCGGCCCCTCAGACGAGGCCTTTGCCGATCTCTGGAGTCAACTCGCCCAAAAGTACGCCAAGGAGGAAAAGGTCATGTTTGGTCTCATGAACGAACCTCACGATCTGGATGTTAATCTCTGGGCAAAGAGTTGCCAGGCGGCCGTCACGAGTATTCGAAAGGCTGGAGCAAAGTCGCAGTTGATTCTTCTGCCCGGAACGAACTTTACGAATGTCGAGACGTTTATTACGACCGGGAGCGCAGATGCTTTGGCTGCTATCAAGAATCCTGATGGTAGCAAGGATGGGTTGATTATAGATCTTCACAAGTATCTGGATATCAACAACTCTGGATCGTTTGAGGAGTGCACGACCGATAACGTTGAGGCTTTCAAGGCCATGGCGGATTGGCTAAGGGAGAACAAGCGCGTGGCTATCATCTCAGAGTCTGGAGCGTCCATGGATCCTTCGGTAAGCACTTGGACTTGAATCTGTTTTCCAAGCTAACTGGTATAGTGTATGGAAAAGTTCTGCGCCCAGAACGAGTTCATCGCAAAGAACTCTGACGTCTACATCGGCTTCGTTGGTTGGGGCGCTGGCAGTTTCAAATACGACTATGTCCTGACTTTAACACCGATAAAATCTGGAGATGGATACGAGGACAACAAGTTGATGAAGCAGTGTATTCTTGACCCTTTCATCAAGAACGCCCCTTCAGTAACCAAGACTTCGACCTCGACCAGGACAACCATGGTCAAGACGACTTCAACTAAGCCCCCTAAAAGCACAGAAACTGAGACCGAAACTTCCAAAACGGAATCAACAGACTCTTCATCCACAACCACCGAAGAAGCATCGTCCTCTTCTACAGCGCAAATATTCAAGGAGGGTGATGGAAAAGAAGCAGACAAGGAGGCGTCGACAAGCAAGCCAGAGGAAGATGATGACTCTGGCGCCTCAAGGACCAGGGAGATGTTTACAGGCGGAGTAATAGGCTTGGCGGTTTTTGCGGCGTTTCATGCATGGTGACGTGTTCACCCCATACTAGATAGATTTGTATTGTAAGCGAGTAATATAGATAAATAGCACTGCCCCTGATGATAGACTAGGGCTTATTCTTACGGTATTCCTTCTTCCTTCCACCTTACGGCCAGGATCCAACATGGCTGACGATAATGGTCCCTCAGAAGAGGGTCAGCCAGCGGCAACGAGGTGATTAACAAACAACATTCGATCTGACGACATTGTCATAATCTAACCTTGGCGTCAGCAGCAAATCCTTCGAGTATCCACCAAAACTAAAGTCAGGCGAGTACCTGCCCGACGAGGACGAAGTTCGAGACGATACCGAGTTTCTCGCCCTCAAAGACGCCTTGTCCAAAGGCTTTGATCCCAACACAATCTGGTTAGAAGAAGATGTGCTCGAGATATTCGAAGTGCGTGACGATGAGTCGGCATCCAACGACAGGATGGATTGGAAGTGCTGGAACACACCTCTTCACCGCTCCCTGCGATCCTTCGACTTCGAGTCAGCTCGACTTCTTGTTCAGCACGGGGCTGATGTCAACTTGCTTAATTCTAACCGAACGACGGCTCTTCAGGAGGCTGTAGAACGCCAGAATGAGAAAGCGGTCAAGTTTCTCGTCGAGCATGGTGCAGATCTCAGTAAGGATGAGGCAGGAGACAATGTTCCGTGGCATATGGCACTGGCCTCGGGAAATATCAACATCTTTCGTCTGATGGTTGAAAGTGGTGCTGACTTGGCTGCTGCTTCACAGTTTGAGTGGTCAATCGTGGATCTCGCTATTCTTGCACAAGATCAAGTGGCTTTGGATATCCTCTTACTTCATGATCCGGAGTTGAAGCCATCCCCTTTACTCCCTGACAAGTCGAGAGATGGAGCAGAGGTCACGCCTATTGCAGCCAGAGACCTGCTTGCAGTTGCTACAAGCAGATGCTTCCTACCTTCAAGGGAGCTGTATGGGGTGTACAGCAACGTGGTGTCATCGATGAAGGATAATCCACAAGAGGGCGGGATAAACTTTGTCGACAGTGTGTATCACGCTTTATACGATGCCGCTGGTATCACAAGGCCGATCAAGCGAGAAACCCTGTGTGATCGGTGCTTGTCTTTCCAGTCTCACGTGTCAGGGTGGCGTTCCCACGCCAAAGAAGCCGTATCTAGCCCCCCATTTCAGATTCACGAGAGCCGCGACGCTCTCAACGAATGCGCTAAGAGCTGCCGGCTCTGTGGTCTTGCTGCAGATGCCCTGGAAAATGCTGAGAAAGAAGGTTCGCGAGAGATATCGGACGAAATGGAGAAGCTGGGCTTGTCCGAAGAAGCATCTGATGCGTCGCACATCTACTTCACGCTCTGCGACATGTGGATGGAGACTGTTATCCTTGTTTGGGACCCAAAGGCGGGGCCTGGGGGATCCCTAGGTGGTGATTCACTTTCCGAGAGGTTCATCTTTGACCATAATGAGACCCCCGGGGAAGATGCGACTACAGGTTCACCGCAAGCAATCAACGTTGCGCAAGAATGGCTTCACCAGTGTAGGAACGCGCCTGGGCATTCTCTATGCCAGCAGTCCTACCAAAGCGGGGACTCGAACAAAACTCTTCCGATCCGAGTGTTGAACTTGACAGAAGAAGGCTGCGATCCTTACCTGGTGGAAGGAAAAGCCATGGAAGGCCCATACTGCGCACTTTCATACTGCTGGGGTGACTTGGGTACTACCAACACCATCACTACAAAAGCAAACTTCTCGCAGTACCTGCAAGGCATTCCAATGGATACTCTGCCAACCTTTATTCAGGAAGCTATCCGAACGGCTAGATCTCTCGGGTTTCAATATCTATGGATCGACGCTCTGTGCATCATCCAGGATGATGATCAAGACTGGGATAGAGAGGCGTCCAAAATGAGCGACGTCTACTCCAACGCTGACTTGACAATCTCGAGCATCGTAGCAAAAGACTGCCACGACAACATGTTTCAACCTCGCATGCTGAGAGTCGCTCAGCCTGTGCCCCTGGACTATTGGCTTCCGAAATCTCAGCGGCCGGAGTGGAAAAAAGGAGTCGTCCACCAACAGGCTGTATTTCCTTTCTGGACGTTGTCAACTGAATCTGCTCCAAGAGGGTTCTCTCTGCCGGGAGGAATTACAGTGGATGGACCTATAAGCTCCCGTGGGTGGACTCTGCAGGAGCAGCTCCTGAGCACTCGAGTTCTCTACTTTGGACCCGGCTACCTCTACTGGGAATGCCTCTGCGCCATGAGCGTCGATGCAGATCCAGGCGCCTCCATCATGTCAAGGCTTGCAGGCAATTTCGCAGCCTTTGATGTGAACCAAAGAGCTCATCTGAAGTGCATCGTGAAAGGGATGCCTTCTCCAGCAACGGATGACGACCTACGAGATAGCCCCTATGCCGTCTGGCAGACCCTCCTCAAAGAGTTTACCTCAAGGAATCTATCCAAGTCTTCAGACCGCATTCCTGCAGTCCTCGCCCTTGCCAAATCTTTAGAGAAGACGGTGGAGGGCGAGTTTATAGGTGGACTTTGGAAGGGCACTAAACTGCTCGAGAGCCTCTGCTGGAAGGCCCAAGACAAGAGCATGCAAGAACCCAGAGTACCTTCATGGTCTTGGGCTTCTGTTGGGGTGCAGGTGGACTTTAACTACCTCAACCGTGAAGCGTTCCATGAGCTAGTCCCGATGGCAACCGTCGTATCGGTTGATGTTGAAGCAAACCAAGCACAGAGCCATGTCTCTGGATCAGTAACCCTCAGAGGCACCTTGCACTGGAAAAAGATTACACCATCCTCTGACGAAGAAGCAAAGAGACCGTTTGCTGCTATTGATGCCCTTGACTACAAGGCTGACATGGCCGACCACTGTTACGCCTTCGATCTGGTTGCTTTTGAAAAGGGGCCTTTATACGAATGTCATGGCCGGTCGATGTGGTCTGACATGGGAGGTCGGCCACCGAGCGTGATTCGTCTGCTACTGCAGCCTCTTGATCAAGACGGTGATTCCCGTATGTTTAGGAGGGTTGGGATATCCATGGATGATGGGGATGAACGGCAGACACTTGATGACTTGAGGGCACCTAGGAAGGATGAGGGATCGCTTACGGGGGCATGGGCTAATATTGAGCGCTCCGAGGCGGATCAATTGATTACTATAGTTTGATACTCCTGGCTATCAAGAAATATTTCAAGCAGCGGGGCTGATGTAAGGTGAAGGCCGTGGCATGCAGGGACTAGAGAATGCATGTATTAGATCGCCAAGTGAAATTTGATGTTGAGCTGAGATGAGACGTATTATCTGATTGATACAAATTCCCTAGCACTTATATCAATGGGACCTGCTGTGTTGAGCAGTGAATACCCCCGCCCAGCTTTGGAACCGTGTTGATATCAACCTGGACAACCTCGCGGTCCGGGAAACATTGCTTGAACAGCTCTAGGGCGTCATCATCTGCTTTCCCAACACCGAAGCGAGGAATGATGATGCCGCCATTTACCAAAAGATAGTTGGCGTAGGAAGCAACAGTTTCGAAAAAGTGCTCGCCGCGCAGCTCTTTAGGATGGGGTTCAGCAACTTCGATGATCTCGATCCGATTGCCAGAGGCGTCTGTTGCGCTTTCAAGTGTTTCCTTTGCCTCTTGGTATGCTTCCACGAGGACTTTATCAGCAGTCTCTGGCATGCGGCCCAATAACACTTTGCCAGGCGAGATGAACCTGGCCAACGCGTCGATGTGGTAGTCGGTCATCTCGTAACCCTTGATTCCACGAAGCCAGATTGTCTTGTCGATGCCAAGATACTCCTTGAACTGTGCCTCAATGTCACTCTTTGACAGACTAGGATTTCGATTCGGGTTGATAATGGCACTTTCGGTTGCGAGAAGCGTTCCTTGGCCATCAACCTCAAATCCTCCTCCTTCAGCACGGAAGCCAGCAGTGAAGGCGTTAACACCCATGTCATTCAAAATACCCGATGCAACTTCTTCATCCCCTTGGCTCTCAAGCTTGTCGCCCCAGTAGTTGAAGCTTAGACTGAGGCCCGCTCGGGAATCATCAGAGAGGTTCTTGACGATGATGGGTCCCGTGTCACGAACCCAGAGCTGGCTCGCCTCCAGGGGACGAACCGTGACATTTTCAGATACGGTGTCTCTGGCTTTCTCCACGTTTTGTGGCTTGGTATACATGGTGACAGGCTCGAAGCGAGCAATGGCATTTGAGATGGCCGAGATTTCTGAACGAGCGTCGCGTAGAATGGCTTCGTCCGGGATAGAGGCAAAGTCAGGCCACACGGTGATAGTCTGAGAATGTTTCGCCCATTCTGGCGGCATGTAGAACCTTGTCTTGGGAGGTTGGGCGTTGGAGGTTGTTGAAGATAATCGAGTCTCAGCAGGAGCCTTTGTTCTGAGCGGCGTGCATGATGCAATGCCGCCGCGCTTATAAACAAGGTTTTTAAGCATGGCTGAAGAGCAATGATTTATTAATTTTGATGTGATGGCTCTTTCAAGAAAGAGTTTCCAATATCAGAAAAGAACCTTGGAGTACTTTAAATGCCAAGAAAGAGTTCAAGTTTGTTGGAGGCGGTTGCTTCTCTTCGGGATGTGATTCTCGCCAAGACGAGGGGGGAGAAACAAGGCTTCGGAAGATGGTTTCATAGTCAGACATTTTAGAGTTTATATTGCATATGAGCTGGCTTCGTTATCTTACTATGTGGCTAGATGCAGTAGTAGGGTTGCCAATAATGCTAGTTCCGTCATCACGCAGTTTGTCCAACCCTGCCACGATAATCATAAGATGGGCGGGCAGAATGCACTCGGTCGTTCGGCCTGGTCAAAGTCCGGGATCCATTGGTGGCACTAGAGTCCGGGCGGGTTTACCATGTCTTACCTCGTTTCTGGTACGAGCCGCCACTCCATTTCCCTGTTCATTGGCTGATTCCCACTCCTCTCTGTGTTTGTAGAAGCAATGACTGCTATTGGAGTTGGATCAGCAGTTTCTATCAAATTGCGCTACGATCATAACTGGTAAATATGCCGCAATGTTATTGTTATCACCAATGACGATTCTGAAAGAGGCAATTGTGCCGCAATCGACTCAGCACATTGACTCAAGCCAGTGGGGCCGCTACACCCACCCTTGCAAGCATTGGCTTTGGAGCTCTTGATTCGCCATCTCGTAACAAGGGCTCTCATCGTCAGCTCAGAAATACACTCGTTGATATAAGTGAAGTTTATTGACTCGATACGGTAATCGATCATGAATGACACAAGGCAGAATCATACCATCTTAGGGTACCTACAACCTGAATTACTCTGGAAGAGATATCGACATTTTAACAATGAATACACTCGTCAACTGTTATTGTAGGGGAGTTGCAGTCTAGCTGAGAGGCTCCTGAGAGTGAATCAGCACAGAGGTGCAAGGTTCACTATTCTTGGCCAACTCTGCCCGAGTCCCTGAGCTTAATTCGGTAATTAACTATCTCCTAGCTCGAGAACTAAGTAGTTTACACGACCCCTCTCGCTTTGGTAAGAGTTGCAGCATATTCCCTCAGGTGTCGGTTCTTAACCACTGGCGGCGGCGGCGGCAGCACCACCACCAGCGCTGCTGGAACTGGATCTCTTTTCCTCCTCACGTTTCTGAAAGTCGTAGATGGATAGTAAAGTCGTGATGACAGCGTACTCAAACATTGGGCCTAGGTCCATGTTAATCTGTAGGGTGCCCACTGAACTGGGTCTTAGACTCATGGTGTGGCTTGTAAAGACCGCCATAATCTGGCCATTAGGGTCCTGAAGTTTGAAGTTGTTGTTGCTCAGCCGTGAGGCCGACATCCCATCCACGGCTACGCTGTTATCTTTCAACCACGTCATTGGAACCGGCTGCCCCATGTTCGGGAAGTTCAACGAGACAGTCCAGCCGTGCTTGTCCTTGCCGCGATACGACATCTCAGTCCATTGAACGTTGGCGGGATCGCCGATACCGATGCGGAACATCTTGCTATCGCTGTTGTAGTAGCGGCTCGCTTCCGGAAAGTAGCACGCTGCGACTGAAGCTCCTCCTGCAGTTAGAGCTAAGTCTGGATGCTTTTTGGGGTTCTTTGATATTTCGAGACTGTAGGCCGAGGGCCCGTCGGGTGCGTTGTCGGGCTTGCACTCATAACGGCTATGGAAAGAAGGCTTTGTGATTTTGAATCGAGCAGCACCATGCACTTGACCTTGCATTTGGCTTTGTGGTGGATGATGCATGGATTGACCTTGGGGAAAGCCATACATAGCGTGTCCTTGAGGGCCGGGTGGCGGGGCGTAGTTTTGTGGTTGTTGGTATGCCATAGCTATGGTGGATTTGGTATGGTGGGGATTCTTGCAATTGATGTTTGAACGTGAAGGAAGAGTGCAGGTCAAGAGGTGAGCTTAGCAGGAGAATAAGGCAGCATAATGACAGGATAGCTCAGAGAGATATGTCACAATGCTCTTAAATGCAGTCGAAGATCAACATGGCGGGACACAACGGAAATAGAGGGATCGACGCTATGAATTCATTTCGACTCAAAGCACTGCATGTTCGGCATGTCGCAACTTGGTTCTAGGGCGAGCTGCAGATTGTAATTCGGTCATGAGGTTGCACTGAATGCCGTCATGCCGGGCTTTTTGGACGAGCTGAAGACTGTAACATATCTGGCTAAAGAGCTAACCAAATAAGGTGTATCCCACCGCTTTATTTCGTGCGCTGTAAAAATTATTGGGGGAATAGCGAAGTGACATCAACGCGCGTCCTGTAACAACGAAACGCTAGAACGGTTCAAGACAAATCGCTTGGTTGCATGAAGTGCGGCTGAGTGGGCCATGCCCTACTTAAACTGAATCCGATCGGATTCACACTCCCTCTGGTAGATATTCTAGAGATGGAATATGAAAAAGATTTCACCTGCCTCGTACCGCATCAGCCTGACCCTAGGAAGATGGTTCCCCAACCTCAACGTGTTGAAGAGACCACCATCTTCTTCACATACAAGTGATTGAAGAAGAAAATACAACATTAAAGATGAAAGAGAAACTTCAATAGATCAATAAACCAATCTAGCCCCCCTTATACGTTCCCGTCCCAGACAATAGTGCCTGCCAGAGAACTCCTCATCACTGGCATCACTCCCGGCATCCTCGCCTTCAGTAGTCTCTTCAAGGCACTTGACAACCTTGCCTCTCACATCCTTGAGAATCTTTTGCCGTCTGCACGCATACTCCCATATATCCTCTCCCCGGTGTCTCTTCCATTCCCACTTCAGGGCCACTCTCACAGTACGTACGCCAGCCCAGCTCTCAACCTTGCCTGAGGATTCCGCCATCACGTCTGAGATCCTGCTCTGCTCTACATGCCGACCCACGAATAACCATTGCCGGACAGCAAAGTCTTGCTTGCCCACGCTGACCTCAAAATCATTTGGCTGGCAAAGGCCGTAGGGCACCGTTGCGCCATTGTTCACAAGACACTTGACCGCCTTGATATGGCCTCTTGAAATTGCAGCGGCCAACGGCGTGCCGTGGTCCTTGCATTGATGCTCAATCATGCCGACTCCAAGTGCGAGGAGGCTCTCGATCGCCTCGACTGAGCCCCAGCATGCTGCTCGGCACAATAGACTGTGGTCTCCTCTCTCTGCAATGTCGCAAAGTTGACGGAGCTCATGATTGCTCAGGAACGGCTGGACAAGGCGCAAATTCTTGGATATTGTCGCCAACCTGCGATCTGTAGCGAGGAACCAATCACTAGGCCAGTGACCCGTCTCCTGTGGCCGGAGGAAACGATGATCTCTATTCAATAGGAATCGTAGGTGGTACCCAGACTGTTTGGCCAAGATCCAATGTAGGGGGGCCACCCCATCGCTGTCTGGCAAGTACAAGCTAGCCCCTTGGTCAATGCAGCGGGAAAGGGTTTCCAGTGACGACCCTGGTCTCGTCGGGTCGGGTTCAAAAATGACCACGAAATGCATACCATTTTCTCCCAATATGTTCGTTCTCGTAATGTCTTTGCAATATGGTCTGAGAAGATCAACTAGTTCCCACTGGCTTTCCCGATACGCACACATGAGTGGCGTTTCATCCCACTCATCCAAAAGGTTTGGGTGAGCACCACAGTCGAGAAGATGTTTGGCAACTTGAAGGGAGCCGTGTCCAGCGGCAAGGTGAAGTGGCGTCTCGTTTCTATCGTTCGTCTCTTCAATGTTGGCGAGGCTGCTGACCAGAACGGCACAGGCATCGAGATTGTTTCTGGAGGCTGCAATATGAAGTGCAGTTTGCCGACTCTGAGCATCTTTTTGGTCGACGAAGGCGGAAAGCGTCTCGCTCTGTGAAGATTTACTTTCGACAACACAACTTGAGTTATTCCTAGGAAATGATTAGTTATCTTCTATTTAGCAGCTGTGTGGCAACGTACAGATTCAATCTGGAGCTACCGTACGTCTCGCGAAGCCAGTCCAACAGAGTCTTGAGCCCCTCAATATTGTCGTAGTCGATGGCAAGATGAAGAGGACTTCGAGCCATGTCAAGAAAATTGCCCCCTTCTTCCAAGAATTTGTTCAACAACTTGTGCAGGATACTGTTCAACCTCGGATGAGCGATGGCTGCTTCAAGAGCGGTCGAGTACCGGTCCTGATAGGGTTGAGGAAAGATTGTCGAGACTGTTGCACCAGCGTCCATCAACCATTGAACAACCTTGGGGTCTTGTTGGTGACAAATGGCCACAGCCAAAAGGGTCACAGGAACTTCGTCATATAGCTCAACGTCTACCGGGCATCCGAGGGCGAGGATTCTCTCACAAGCGGGAACATCGCTCCGTAGAATAGCATTGCGCATTGCATCTGCCAATATTTTCAACGCCGTTGGAGATTTGCTTGGAGAATTCGACTCTTGGAGTTCCTCGGAAGAATTCTGGAGGATCTCAATCATGGCAGCATTTCCTGTTGAGTATGCGTATACCAGTGGAACGCATCCTCGATTGCAGGCCTGATGCTTGGCGCCGAGACGAATCAAGGTTCGAACCGTCTCCAAATGCCCCCCTTTAGCTGCTAGGTGCAACGGAGTCTGGCCGTCGCAGTTTCTGGAATCGATGTTTCCCCCACGAGCCTTCAACCACTTTATGGTTGAGATTTCATTAAATCGAGCAGCGTAGTGCATAGGAGTCTCAAGATGACGGTCATGACACTCCAAATTCGACAGCAAGCCCTGATTGAGATAGAACTCTAAGCACCCTGTCTTGCCATTCATTGCTGCCAGATGGAGTGCGTTCCCACCAGAAAACCCTTCCTCGTCGCCGATACCTGCCCAGGTTCGGTCCCAGCAAGGAGACTCGTGATCAAAGGCGGCGATCTTCTTGAGTATTGAATGACTGCCATAGCGAGCCGCCTCTAAAGGTGCATCAAATGGATACGACCCGTGAGCCCATGGGTCAGCTCTAGATTCGAGAAGAATCTCGGCCGTGTTTAGGGCGCCATTGCACAGGTGATGTGCGAGGGGTGATCCTCGCTTGGGAGACAAGGGTGAGCATGGATCGACACCCGCCGACAACATTTGCCTCAGCTTCCAGTTGCATGCTCTTCCCCTCCCAGTCCATCCTGCGATAAAGTGGAGAGAACCACATCCATCGAACTTTTCGTTCCTTTCTGTCATCTTTTCTAGGGCGGCGTGTTCCAAGAGAATCGCGAAGCTCCTTTCGCCGACTGGGACGCCAGGAAAGCAGGCGAACTCGAACGGGGAGAGCACGTCGGCTCTTGAGTGGATATCAACACCCTTATCCACGAGCAACGATATCATCTTTTTGTCATCGTGCAGGATAGAGAAGGCTAACAGTTGAACCACCTCGGGCTCGCTGACTGCGATGTCCCAACGCTTTGCCTCTCTCGCAACGCCCAGCACCATTCTTGAGAAGTCGTGCCAGTGGGAATACTTTGATAGCTCGTGGCCTTCCAACGCCACCTTTTGATGTATGTTGGTGACATCCCCAATACCAACCCCCTTCGAGAACGATGCAAACGGACGCAGGGCTGAATGTCCTGTTGCTTCGTACTTGGCCATGATACCAAGCTCGATCAAGGTGAAAACGAAGTCTGTGAGCCAAGTCCAAGTTGACGAAAGATACTCCGGGCTAATCAGCGCACTCGTGGCCACCTCAAGGCCCACAAATGACCACAGACTGCTTGCTTCGTGGGGACATGACAGGGCATTGGCTGGTAGCATGGCTTCCAGGACCTTGCCTTCCAGCCTCGTGCTCTCCCCTGTAGCTCGGAGCAAGAACGACTCCAGCGGTGTCCTGTGATCCTCTTCTCTTCGCTGGCTCAGAGGAAATAAACACTTGAGTGGTGCAACGCACTCAACACTGGCTCTTGTGGAAAGATAGTGCAGCGGGCTCCCTGTGATGTCGTCCATGCCGTCCACCTCGATGCCGACATCTAGCAAATGCTTCACAATCTCAGAAGACCCTATTTTTGCTGCCGCTCGAAAAATAGACTCACCACTCTTCCAGAATTCTCGGGAGTTGCAATATCTGAGGAGAAATAGAACAGCGTCTTTTTGTCCCGCGTTCAAGGCGGAGCAGATTGGCGTCTCCTTCCTTGACGAGACCATTTGCAACGCCTCTTGTCTAACATCGAGTTGAATAAGAACTTCCAGTATTCTTATTTGGCCATAATGCGCAGCTGTATGCCAAATTGTCTCTTGAGTGTTGTCGGACGCAAGTGTAGAGGCGCCATGTCGCAACAACGCTCGGAGTGCGTCCTGATGACAGCACATGTGGACTGGACTTTTCCCGTCTGGAGCTGCAATGTTTGCATCAAAACCATGATCTATGAGTGTGTCGAGGGCATCCAGGGAGTTGCGATGTGCCGCCAAGTGGAGGGCGGTCGAATCTTGATAAATGACGTCCTCATCCAGAAACTCAGCAAGATCAAGCCGTTGAATATCAAATCTAGCAGATGTGACGAGTTCAGATCGATGACCTTTCAGGAACCGGCTTAGTTCAATGACATCATTGCTCTGGACCCATGAAAAAATGAAATCAAAAATCTCATCATCGCTGGCCTCGCTCATTGGCTGATATGTTGACACTGCACCGAGGGAGGCTATCTTCATTCTTGCTGCCCAGTGAAGCGTCTTGTTGTACAATAGTGCCTTTGACGTGGTTTTCGTATGTGTGTCTGGAGGGCCGAGAGCCTCGAGAAGCTTCAAAACTGCCTGCGAACTGATATTATTGTACTCCGTGGATAACATTTCCTCGTAGCGTTGTACAAAGCAGGCTAGGTCCTCCTCTTCAACATTGATACCAGTCTTGATGAGCTCCGCGGCAATCTCAAGCTCAGGCCCAAAGGAAGATGTAAGCGCGGAAAAGGACAAAGACGAAAAACTTCCTTCCCAGTGACCTGTGCAGAGCAATTGCGTCTTGGCCCCAGCTTCAAGCAGGACTTGGGCAGCCCGGAGTCGTCCTAGAGGTTGATCTATCCCGTAGTTTTGACCTAGAATCCGCACCAAACACGGCACAGAAAACTCTCCTCCAAATAAAAAAGCCCCAAGGCCAGCGATTGCGCCATGCAGTGGGGTGCCGAATTTGCCCTTGACATCCAAGTCTGCGCCTTGACTGAGTAGATGGCGACAAAGATCGGGAATCCCCAAGATAGCCGCCATGTGTAGAGGTGTGAAGTCTGGTCGAACAAGATCAGAGGGATGGAAAGGCATGCAGATGTCCCTGAAACTCGGTGTTGGACTCCACAAGCCATCAAGAGACATCATTTTGCGGACTACCAACACACAATGAACCACAAGTGTTGTAGCCCACGTGCAAAAGTTGGGGGTTTTTTGAACCTGAAAAAGGTCATGAATGCGCTCAAGACAGCAGCCTTCGCCGGCCTCGCGTACATAGGACAGCCAGTACGTCGCTGCATGCCTGTAGAAAGGATGCCTCAAGTCTCTTTCAGACATGGCTTCACTCATCTCGGTTGTTGTTTCTGGTAGCTGCTCTTCGTTCTTGAGGGTGAGGTAGCCGAGGCAGAGAGACGCGAGAAGCTGGCAAGCCTTTTGTCGAGAGACACCGTACGCACTGAGGGTGGCATGCCTGAGGCATTCGTCTTGGAGATATTCCTGCACAGAAAAGTGTGAAAACTCAATGCCAACTTCGCCGCCGTCCCCAGTGTGGTACAAACCCTTCCTTACTCGAATAAGGCTACCGCACAATCGGAGAATTTCCCCTCCATCTATGATATCCTCATGTACAAGTTCCTCATCACCATCTTGGAGAGAGATGGCCTCACATATTTGTCGGAGGTTGAGGAGTCCATGATGAGGGGAACTGATGAACAACAAGGTTTTCTGCACTAGCTGTTTGTTTTCTTCACCAGAGTTGTTGATCCTGGTCAAAATCTGCTCATAGGTAGCAAAGAGTGTGGGTGGTAGCTTGTCCAATGCCTTTCGCCGAGCCCTATCCGTAGGAAGTTCGCAGAGGTGGTCCAGCTGGCAAGCCACCCACCGAAACCTGAGCTCCCCTATTAGCGTTGAATACTTTAAAGAGGGTTGTGCTTGTTTTATGTACTTACATTCCTTTTGCCCCTTCAACTAGCCTCGTCATGATCACGTCCTTCAGGGCTAGATCGCGGAGTCTCAGCTTCTTCGACTCAATGCGTTGTTTCAGTTCTGATGCCACATAAAGTTGGATGTCTTCAGTGTGCGCTTCAATTTCGATATTTTGGAACTCGCCTCCCAAGATCTCTCGAATAGGAACCTCGTTCCTACTCAATAGAGCTATGTTGAGCCCTTCATCAATATGAGATGGGAGGAGGGCTGCAAGGGATTCCACAGTTTCTTCGACCCGCTTGCCGCATTCGTCCAATCCATCAACGATGATGTATACTCGATCAATCAAGGAACAAATTTTTCGGAGAACCTTGATCAATTTCTTCGCTGATGGCCCTGACTGAAGTTGACGATCAGATGTCAGTTCATGGTAATATTCCTCCAAGACCAAAAACGCCTTCTCATCCTGTCGAGCAAGCTGAGAGCAAAGCGAGGAGAGAATGGAGACGGGATCCTGAGTTTCCTCGTCTCTATAAATACAGAAGAAGTATGCCATGACCGAGCATGGATTGGCTACATTCCTCTGGAGACACTCGTCGATCATGGCAGCGGCGAGGACCGATTTGCCAGCGCCCGGGATGCCGCTACACCAGATTTTCGACCCGGGTGTGGTATACCATTCCTCAAACTCTAGTCCTTCGGTGAGCCAGAGACCTGTGAGACTGTGGCGTAGATTTCTGTTGGTGTCAAGCTCGGAGCGTGGGTTGGCCTTGGTGAAGAATTCAAGCACTTTTTGTCTTTTCTCGTCTAGGCGAATGCTGGTCTGAATATCATAGATCTTGTTGACAGTCTCTTGTATGTGGCTGATCCTGGAATTGGCATCTGATTGCCGGGAAAGGAGAAGCCTTAGATTGCTCAATGTGTCGGCTTCTAGCGCAAGCTTAATGGTCTGCTTGTGGCGTCGTACATCCCGAAGAATCTCTTTTGTGTCGGATGAAGAGAATGGCCATGCCAGACGACTTTGAAGTCTCTCGATGCGTGAAGTAGAGCCAAGGTTCGGTTGTGTGCTGACAAGACCTTGTTCTAGTCGCCTGAGGAGCTGTTGGCAGTCGTGCAAGTGGTGTGGTTTGAGGTTTGACTTCTGTTGGGTACTATCGGAAGACTGCGTCTCCTCCAACTCAAAGGCGACAAGCGACAGGTTGTGTAATATAATAGAAAGATTCTTGACTTCGTGGGAGATGTCTTCGGCTTCCTTTCGTGCGCCGTTGAGATACTTGGTGGAATGGCGAAACACGAGGTCGGCGACCGCCACCAAACCGGCAATGCTCGCTGAGATGGAAAGAGGATCCATGCCCGCGTTGGTATGTAAGGGAGACGGATCATGGGAAGGTGCTTAGAATTAGCAAAGACAGGGAAAAGCTTCGTGTCGTAGCCGAGTGAGAGAGACGAAGATATGATAGAATCCCTGGTGGTTAACGCGTGTTAATGTAGGTGCCCAGGGTGCACATGCACTGGAGTCCAACAGAGTCTACTGTCTGCCTGCCCGACAAGAATTGCTTAACTAAACAATCGGAGAACCCTATGGTAAATCTCCGTCCCAAATTACATTTCCAAGTTCAAATCTATGCATGACCATCTACTTGTTTACTGCGCCTTGCGCGCCTCAAGTCTTATGCATGCTGGCCTCACTTCCATTTGACTTCAAACCAATCAACCTGGCAAAAGAACCAGGGTAGCGCAACTGAGGCACACTTGGGGCAGCCATGTCGCTTAGAAAGTCATGCCAGATACAGCCTCGAATGGGCTTGCAGGATGGTGTACATGATAAGCAGCCACAGCCATGCGATGAAGACCGACGTTGGGGCGCGGGGGTGAAACACTGAAAATAGAAAACATCCATTGGGAGATGAACATGGCTCTACTCTACTATTTGACTTCTCTTAATTCATGCTTGTCTAGTCGCCTCCGTAGGCACTCCGCCAGGTCCAACTGATAGTTCCGTCTTTGAAAAAGAACCTTTACTCCCCACAAGAGCCGATGCAAGCTGCTGGATTGTTGTTCGGCCATACGAGGCTGTGGCTTGCTGAGTTGTCAGCGCAGCTGTAGACTCAGAAAATGCAGTATCAAGTGTCCACCTGACCTGTTTTGCGTTGCATCAATCTTTTCAGGGCGGTATTTCTTATGTCGCCCTGTAAATGCCGCGTGTATGCCCACCACTACGCTATGCACATAGCCCTGAGGCTTTCTTTCAAGGGTAACGAAGATCAGGCAATGAGTTCGCGCCTACTCTCACCAAGCCCCCTGGTCGAGGCAGAAAGCGCTGCCCTCATGGAGGAGCGAGCCATTTTGGACCGCGAGAACCCGTCCACTCTCTCAATAGATCCGAACAACTCCCCGGGAGAGCAGTCGCCACAGCCCAAACTCGGGTGTGTGGTCTTTATCCTGCTGTCACTACCCCTGCACTCTACAAACCCCGATCATCACTGATGACAAAGAGTCTGTTCACTTGCTGAAAAACCATGAATGCCACGACAATTGAAATTCCTGCAAAATGAGTTTGCTCTCTAGAGACTGATCAACCCGTCTAGAGCCCTGCCATGGACGCCCACCGCGGAGATCAGCACCATCAGAATAGATACGAGGTCCTGTTCATTCAAAATCATACTAGGTTTACTCTGGTGTTTATAAATATGCTATTAACCGTGAAAGAGATAGCTAGCAAAGTATTGCAAAGTTTCGTGGGCTACTCCTCAAGCTGAAACATTTCATCCAGCCTCGCGTTCGTCAAGGCTATCTCATCATGTCCAAATAGCCAAGGCTGGAACTCCCTACCGCTCAAACTATTGGGGTTTGCCTTGTCCAGCGCCTCGTCCATGTCTTCGTCTCGGGCGCTAGCCGCCATCGATGCAAACGCCAGATCCCGGGCTTCCTGTTCAAGCCCATCATGCAAGTGCCAGACACGGCTAGAGTCTCGAGTCGCCTGCTGCACCCGCTCGGCTCGCGGTTTGCGGATGGCTTCGTACGCACGCATGAGATCTGGGATATCAGACGGGCTTTTGGCGCGAGATAGACATTCCGCGAGGCATGCGCCATCCTCAATAGCCTGTGCTGCGCCTTGAGCCAGGAACGGCACCATGGCATGGGCAGCATCCCCTAGCAGCACGACTCTGCCGTTTTCACTGACCCAAGTAGTCAAGTTGGGCAAGTCGGCAATCTTCCAGTTAAGACAGCTCTGAACCTTGGACAAGACCTTTTGGATGATTGGATCAAAGTCTTTGTAGTGTTCGCGCATCTTCTCTAGGTTGCCGGGTTCGTTCCATCTGCCAGGCGTTGCGAGGCCACTAGGATGAGACAGGACAAGGTTGTACATAGCGCCCTGACGGATGGGATAGGCCATTATGTGATGATCAGGCCCAATCCAGCAGTTGGCGTTGATGTCCGTCATGAGGTGGGAAATATCCGGATCAGCAGACATGATCTCGGCAGGGACAGTTGCGCGATAGGAGCAGTTGGCCGCTGGGTTTGGCTCAACAATTCTCCCGAGAAGCGCCTCCCGCGTCTTGGAGCGGATGCCATCTGCTCCCACGACTAGGTCGGCCGTCAAAGTCTCCCCACTTGCCAGCTTCACGCTTGGGTCATCAACGTTGACCGACTCGACGTAGCAACCAAGGCGGATATCGACACCCAACTCTTTTGCGGCGTCAAAAAGAAGCCCCTGAAAATCAGCTCTATGGATGAGCCAGTAAGGAGATCCGTACTTTTCCGAGAGATGAGGGTGCAATGGTGTCGTTCCCAATAGCCGCCCCGTCGCGTATCTTTTGAAGGCAAAGTGTTGGGGCCACACGACCTTCCCCAGGAACTTGTCCTTGAGGCCATAGCTGCACAATATCCGGCTTGAGTTGGGAGGGATCTGGATACCAGCACCAACCTAAGGCACGGGAGAGTTAGCTTCAAGCCCGGGTCCCAGGAGCGAGGAGCCGCGTGTGTTCTCACCTCGGATAATGCCGGAGCTACTTCAAGCACCGTAACCTGGTGGCCCTTTTTCTGGAGAGCAATTGCGGCCCCAAGACCTCCAAGACCTCCACCATTGATGATGACTTTCATGTTGCAAACTGTGGTGTTTTTTCCACTGCCAAGTTGCGGGTGTGTTGAAGTTTATCAGTGTGCCAGAAGGGCCTAGAATGGTCAAGTCGCGGAGCCTCTTATCTGTGACAAGCAGACATCAGAGCGGGTATAGATTCGGCAGGTTGCTCACATGGAAGAGCTACAGCCAGCTATGGCGTTTGATCAAGCCTCTTGCCCAATGCCCCGGATGCTCAGCCGCAACCTGTCATTGACGGAATCTTTGCCGCCAGTCCACCATAGACGGAAGCAATTGGTTCCGAACGCAATCCCCGGCGTTCCGAAAATGGCCTCTGAGTCCGTGATTCCCGAGCCATATCCCCGGGGTTTGTTGATGGGTTCCGAGATTATTGCTCTACTGTACTGGCCTGTCCTGCCCTTGAGTCCTGGCTGCTACACCATCTCAAATTCTACGGCTTGGGAGCTGATACGTCATGCTCAATCTTTCCCAGTACACTCTCCTCCTATCTGCGATTCATTCCTTGATTGGTGGCTTTGATTAAAAGTGCTATAGCTAGGTAGGAAAACTATTTAGCAATGTAATATCGTCTAACCCCAGATACACGCCAGCAATATACCCAAAATGCGGATCGAATACGTCTTGTATGATTATTGCCTCTAAGTAACCTGCTTTTCTCTGCGGATGTTCGAAATGAAACATGTTCTTGTCGTTCTAAGCTATCTCTTGGCTCTGTTGACTCATAAGTTTGGTGTTTGGAATTGGTACCGGGTCACTCGGGGGCTTCGCCACTGTGCCGCTGTGTAGTTGATTGTGATGCAACTTATTCTCAGCTGTAGCCATAGGCGACGGTTCTAACCAAAATATCCTGTAGCAAATGACTGGCTTGCGAGGCAGAGAAAGTAGACGGAATACTGATAGATGGAGGCTGGACGGCAGAGCTACCCCACAAAGTGTCGAGCAGGCGGATCTACATCCGCTGAGCGGGACCTTCGAATGTAATCCACCCCCGCAAATTGGTTCTCGTGGCGTCTACGTTAGCGGATGATGGTTGAGCACCCTCGATCCTGATGCGGGGAAATCTCTCCCCAGAGAAAGACAGAATAGCCAAAGGAGGTCAGGTTCTCCGGTTTGATGGGAGGAACAAGTCTAAGAACGGAGTGTATAAAGCTAGGCTGTGCTCCACGACTTCAGAGAGCCTATCATCCAGCTTCACGACCTGCTATTCTTCCTCTTCTCACCGACTCAATCTCACCTCGTCTCAACCCAAGACACACCCAGCCCCCCTTGCATCATGCATGCCGTCAAAGAATTCTCGTATGAGCCCCTTGCCGATGGCATGCTCTTCGGCGAAGCCCCCCGATTCCACAATGGCCTCTTGTACGTCAGCGATATGATTGGCCGCACCATTTACACCATCGACCCAAAGTCTGGGGAGAAAACCGTCTTGGCCAAGGTCGACCAGCAGCCCAACGGCATGTTTTTTCATCCGGACGGGTCGCTCATCTATTCATCAATGTTTGACGCTAAGCTCTATCAACTAAAGGACGGAAAGACGACGCTCTACACCGATCTGTCTGATATCATGACGGGGTATTGCGGCGACATGTATATCGACAGTGTTGGGAGGGTCTACCTGGATGATACAGGGGCTAGAGTCCTCCACGGAGAAGACCCCTCACCTGGCCGCCTCATCATGGTAGATACCGACCGTACTCCTAAGGTTGCCGCGGAGAACCTGGTATTTCCTAACGCGTTGGTAATCACCGACGATGGGAAATCATTGTTCGTGGCCGAGACGTTTGGGCAGGGGCTATTGAAGTTTGACGTCGGGCCTGGAGGCGAGCTGTCCAACAGGCAACTCTTCTGGTCTCCTTCTTCACTCCCAGATTTTGCCGAGAAAGAGGCCGCGGGGAAGATGGTCAAGATCGACGGCGGATGCCTGGATGCCGAGGGCAATATCTGGCTCTCCCTACTAGGCTACGACCAGTTCATTCGCCTCGACCAGGAGGGCAACATCAACGCTCGAGTTCGAGTGAGTGGACATGCTACAGCATGTTATCTGGGAGGTGACGATGGAAAGACATTGTATCTAGTGGTCAACCAGGTCCCGGATGGAGAGAGCATCTTTACCGCCATGGTTGCTAAGAAGACGACTTGTGCGGTTGGCTCGGCGAGGGTAGATATTGGCGGTCGATATCGAGAGTGAATGTTAAACAGTGATATATACTACTCAACTACCCGATTTGAGGTTCTATTACCGTGAGATTAGTTCACTAAGATATCGCTGTGAGCCGGAAAAAGTGCCGCTTGTCTATTCTTCTTTTCCTTCCTCTGCTTCTATGCTATCCTCTCCTTGGGGTTGAGAATGTTCGCCAAGAATCAGTATGGCCTTTCCGAGATACACCAATGTTGTAGCTAAGCAGCACCCTGACACGTGTATTCAAATGGCCGGAGGGAGAAGTACTATTTGATAGAAAGCAGCCCAATCCCATATGCTCTTGTCCTTGCACAAAAAGCCTATTGTTGGAAAATCCGCATCGCATCTCATATCTAATAGCGGCCACCTAAATTTTCATCCGTCACAGTAATAGTCTTGAGCTGAGTAAACTCCGAGATTCCTATCTATGGTTAGCCAGAAGCTCAAGTTGTAATAAGAATTACTACTTACCCCAAGGGACTCCAAAGCGCCCCCAGCCACTTTCCTTCGTCCCACCATGTGGTAGATGTGCCTCGTCGTGGACCGTCATGGAGTTGATGTGAACCGCCCCCGTGTCAAGACGCCGAGCTACTTCGATGCCTCTAATGACGCTGGAAGTAAAGATGCTAGACGATAGTCCGTAGTCGGAGTCATTCGCCAGATCGATGGCCTCTTCGAGCGTCTTGAACGGTACCAGAGTCACCACAGGCGCAAATGTTTCCTGGCGCCAGATGGGCATATCCTGCGCGACCCCAGTGAGCACCCGCGGACTCATATGAGAGTTTTTCGTCTCGATGCCCTTCCCAATGAGGAGCTTGGCGCCTCTCTTGATTGAGTCTTCCACAAGCACTCTTACCTTAGCAACGTGCTCGGCGGAAGCCCCAGGCTGGACTTGTATCTTTCGTGCAGCCACAGCGAGTTTCTCTGAGAATTGCTCGATGACTGAAGCGTGGACGATGATCCTCTCAGTTGACATGCAGATCTGGCCATGCTATAGATTGATCTGTCAGCTTGTAGCAGGCAAGTCAACGTTCTATTCTAAACTTACGTGGGCGAATGCTCCTACGGCTGCAGCCTCAGCAGCCTTAGTCAGATCTGCATCTTCAAGCACAATCTGCGGCGACTTCCCCCCCAGCTCCAACAGTACAGGCTTGCAATTCTGTGCCGCCTTGGCAGCAATGATCTTGCCCACGGCGGCGCTCCCTGTAAAGTTGACCTTTCTCACGCTCTTGTCACTGATGAGAGCGTTAAGAACCCCTGGTGCATCTTCCCTCCTATGCTGTACGATGTTGAGGACACCAGGAGGAAAGCCGGCGTCTCGAAACAGAATTCCTATGTAGTTATGGACTAGGGGCGTCACCTCGGAAGCCTTGAGAATGGCGGTGTTGCCACAGGCGATTGGGGTTGCCACCGCCCTGATGCCGAGATAGAGGGATGCATTCCAAGGCGCGATGCCTAGCTGGACACCCAAAGGCTCTTTTATGATCATGGCATAAGAGTTCGGCTGCTTGCTGGGGAGGAGAGTTCCGGTCTCAGAGTCTTGCACGTGGAAGGCTAATTCCTGAAGGAGGTCGATGGAGCTCTGAATGTTGATCTGCTGGATGACAAAGTCATCGATGGGGATTTCCACCTGCCCAGTCAGATTCCATCATTGTCAAGTTTCTAAATAATACTTCTTTTGCTTACTCTGAGTATCCTTTCTATCTCGCGTCTTCGTTCCTCGAGAAGCTTGGCTGCCTTGAGCAATAGGTCTCGACGCTGCCATATCGTAGTACGACTCCATTGGGCGAACGCTCTATATGAGCTCTCGACGACGCGATCCACGTGTTCTGGTAAAGTTGCCGAGGCAGAAATGGATTTTCCAGTCGCGCTGTTGGTGACTAGAAACTCGACGTTTGTGTGGACGGGCTCGTTATCGATCCATAGAGGTACTTTGTTGTCGTTGGGTGAATTCATGGTGAAGGCTGGTGCGTCAGGTTAGACTGGACTGCATATCGGGTTGAACCGAAGCGTTTTATCGTACTTGATCGGTTTCTTTAAATATTTGTCTATCGCGAAAAAGTACACCGGGCTTCTATGAATGGTATGCCCCAGGTATGATTCCAGCGTACCTAATAGAACTTCTGCTGGGTTTAGTTTTACCATTAGAAATTGCGAGTAACAGCTGTGATGACAGAGGCGGTAGATGATCCATCGCATCCGCCGAAAAGGCGGAGGTCAGTGATGGCGGCGTTCTAGAGGCGGGAGTAGATCCGCCCGGTGTTCGGCAGCATAGCCGCTTCTGTTCATCTCGGCTCGAGACTACCTTGATGCATTTATTAGCCATGTTCAAGTCTTCCTGTACCCGTTGATCATACGTAAAATCCCTGTACCCTGATATTTGTATTCATCACCATGCTAGGCGACTTCCCCTTGGACGGTAAGATTGTGGTCATCACAGGCGGCGCCTCAGGTAAGTTCCTCACTTAGCGACTACTCATAAGTAAAATCCAAGGGTTGAAGAATCATTCTCACGCCGTGGGTAGGCATCGGTCTCGCTTTTGCCAAGTTGGCCTTGACAAGCGGCGCCAGCGTCATCATCGCCGACCTTGCCCTGTCACCGGCAGCCGAACCCCTCGTGCGCAACGACCCCAACGTCCGCTTCATTAAGTGCGACGTTCAAGAATGGGATAATCTTGAAGCTTTGATTCCCTTCTCCGAGAAGGAGTTTGGGGATGTCCCAGACGTTTATGCTGCCAACGCTGGCGTTGGAGAACCTGTAAGTGACACCCTCTTTGAGTCTTACCCATAATCTGACTCTCCAAGGAATGGTCTAGTTTCTGGGGCGATCGTGAGGCAAAGAGATACGCCGAACTCGACATCAACCTCGCTCATCCTATTAAACTTAGCCGCATTGCAATCCGGGCATGCCTCGGAAAGAACAAGAAAGGTGTCGTCATCATCACGTCGTCCATCGCGGGAGTCAATGGCCATTTTGCGACGGCTCTCTACGTTGCAAGCAAGCATGGAACAGTTGGGCTCATCAAGAGTCTGGCCAAAGCCGAGACCGAAGCTCAGGTCAAGGTTGTCGGAATTTGCCCCGGGTAAGTCTTCTATGAAGAAAGAAATTGCAAGCTTGTCTGAACTGTGACTCTTAGACTTGTAGAGACACCGCTTCTGGAGGGCATCATGGAGAGCCAAAACGGGGATGATACCGGCACTGTCCTGATAAAGCCGAGTGAGATTGCAGAGAGGATGAAGGACCTGGTTGAAAAGGGGACATATCGTGGGGGAATAGCTTTGGCAGTGGCCAGACCAGGAGACGCGACCATTGTAGCTGATGGGTCGACTAGCTTGCTCGAGGAATTGCTTCCTTCTGATCTGGAGGTGATGAGAAAGATTATTGCGACCGAGAGGCGAAATAGGGAGTAACCCACTGTGTTGAACGCAATAAACCACTATGCCAACGGCAAAAGTGAAAGATACCTTTCAACAGGTACCGTGGAAAACCGGACCTTATTGCTGCACGACACACTGTCAGTTATACTGTAGTAAACACCCTACCATCCATGAACCAGTCGTGCGTACACGGATTCTAAGAATCACAATAGTGAGACATAGCTATGATCCATTCTTCCAATGCTATCACAACTCAATAACTTCTTCTGAGATATCACATTCTCAGACTCGGTCAGCTACTGCTGTGACGCGAGGAGTGAAGGACATAGTTGTTTGCAATACTTAAGCCCCGCGAGCCTGATATGGGTGCCAAATATCACCGGAAAGGATCCCCATTTCGTGTGGTTAAAGCACAGGAATTTATAAGTGTTATCTATGACTCTCTGAACAACAATATTTACTACATCCAAATTACTACTAGACAACACATCCCGAAATGAGATCGCTGCTTCTACCTCCGTTGCCTGTCAACTTTGACTCTTCGAAACCCCATCACAATTTGGCGCCACTCGAAGAAAACTCGAGTCCAGCCGTGATGCTCGCATGCTTTGCACGCCACAAGTCGTAAAAATAGTTTGTACGTCCCTTCCAAGGACCGGAATCTCCACACTTTGGCATGCTCTTCTCCGCCTGCTTGACATATGTAGCGTCAAGATCCCACAACGGCCGCGGTTGGACATTGCTGGGGAACCGTGGGACAGCGCTTGTCTTTCCCTTCTTCTGAAGGTAACTGAGAAGACGGCAGATTAGGCGCGCTGTTACATCGGCGCCGAGAGTCCACGACGCGTTAACGTAACCTATCATGATGGCTAGGTTGGGTACATCACTCAGCATGGACGCCCGCCATGCAACCTTGTCCGAGAGATGGATGAGCTCCCCATCCACCGTGATCTTAATGTCGCTGCCGACCTTAAGCTTCAGACCAGTGGCGGTGACGATGATGTCTGCCTTCAGCTGCCTGCCCGAAGAGAGGACAATGGCATCACCTTTGACTTGACTGATGCGATCCGTCACGACGTTTGCATTGTCCTCCCGGATGGCCTTAAAGAAATCCCCGTTAGGACTGAAGCAAAGTCGCTGATCCCAAGGCCGGTAGAGGGGCGTAAAATGAGGGTCCATGGGAACATGTGCCGGGAGCTGCTCTCCAACCCAGCGCTGAAGCCTCGACCTCGCGGCATTGGGGAACGCACGGCAGAGGTAGAAAATCATGGCAGTCGTCCAGATAAACGCCCAACGACCAAGCTTGAAGGACCACAGCTCCGGCAGCATACGATGAAACCACGAATTTCCAGTGCTATTGTCAATAGACAGGATGTACGTAGGACTTCGCTGCAGCATCGTCACCTGCTTCGCCTTGCTAGCTAGGTTTGGTAGAAGTGTGATGGCCGTAGCCCCGCTGCCGACGATTACAATCTCCTTATCGGCGTAGTCGAGTTCCTCAGGCCAGAACTGTGGATGAATGACTTGTCCGTCGAAGCTATCGAGGCCAGGGATATCGGGTTTCCGTGGCTCCTTGTAATCGTAGTAACCGGTGCCCAGGATTAGAAACCGTGCCTGGTACTCGAGAGTTTGACCAGGGCTCGCTTCAACCACCAGACTCCATGACTGATCTGCCGAGTCCCAGTTGGCAGAGATAACTCTACGCTTGAACTGCATGTGACGATCAATGCCCTCCTTTTTAGCCGCGTCGCGCAGATATCGCACGATGGAGGCCCCATCAGCAATGGCACGCTTTTCCACCCATGGGAACCAGCCAAAGCCAAAACTATGCAGGTCCGTATCAGATCTGATACCTGGGTAGCGGAACAGATCCCAGGTGCCTCCAAGACTGTCGCGGCCCTCGAGGATCGTGTAAGTGAGGTTCGGGACCTTCTCTTGGATGTGATGGGCGGCGTTGATACCGGATAGTCCCGCGCCCACGATGATGACGTCGTACACACCGTCGAATTGTCGAGCTGACTTGGTGTCCATTGTTTGAGTGATGTGTAGGGGTGCCTTGTTGAGGATGAATGCGTGACTGCGTGATTCGATGACAGGTCGATACTTGGTAGTAGAGCATGGCATTAAAATAGGCCGATATACGGACCTCCCTTCGTTGAGTTTTTAGACCTTGCGGATCTTGATCCGGATGCTGCTGTCAATGATATCCGGGGAAGCCATTGCTGGTGGAGCTGTGGCCAGAAGGGGAAGAGTCGCCACACTGTCCAACCTTGCGGATGAGTATCCGGGGCAGGTGAGGCGGGAAGTTCATGGCTAGGTTTCAAAGCCGGGGACAAATCTGGGGAATCTGGGGACGTGATCCGACTTCTCGGACTCGGCGCGAGCGAATGGGCCTACAAATACATGACCGGGATATGCCCTGATAACGGTCCGTTCTCACTGCAACTCAACATCCTTACACCACATCAAGAACTATATCACTTGTCATCAACCAAGGACCTATACCCAACATGGCTCCGAACAGAATCGACGTCCATCACCACTTTGTCCCCGAGTTTTATCGCCAGGGTAAGTTCTCTGCCGCTTCGCATTAGTCGTCTTAATCTAACCTCCCCCAGCTGTCATCTCCTCTGGCGGAGATCCTTCAGGCTGGTTCATCCCTGATTGGACCCCAGAGTCAGATGCCGCCGTCAACAACAAGTTCGGCGTGGATGTCACCATCTTGTCGCTGACTGCCCCGGGTGCCTGTATCCTCAAGGACCCGACAGCATCGGCTGATCTCGCCCGCAAGACTAACTTGTACGCTGCCAAATTGCGAGATGAGAACCCAAAGAAATACGGATTCTTTGCCGCTCTGCCGAACTTGCTTGATAAGGAGCTGGCCCTTGCCGAGATTGCTTACGCCCTCGACACTCTCAAGGCGGACGGTGTCACCCTGTTCACCCGGTATGGGACCGATAATCACTACCTGGGTCACCCTGATTTCAAGGACATCTGGGCCGAGCTCAACCGCCGTTCTGCTGTCGTGTTTGTCCACCCTACCCATCCCGTTGATACGAGCCAAGTCAGCGGGCTCCCCCAGCCAGTGATCCGTTATCCTTTCGAGACCACCACGACCGCCCTCGACATGATTTACAACAAGACTGTCCGCAACAATCCAAACTGCAAGATCATTCTCTCCCATGGAGGTGGTGTGCTTCCCTACTTGATCGGAAGACCTGCGAGCATCTTGCCTAAGTCCAAGGAAGAGCTCGACGAGTTTTTGGACGATGCTCGAAACTTCTACTACGATTTAGCCGTGGCCGGCTCGGAGAATGTGTTGCGGGTTCTGGAGAAGTTTGCCAAGCCGGGACATCTCCTCTACGGCAGCGACACGCCCTATGCCAATAACGAGATTATCGATTTCCACACGAGCGGGCTTGACTCGTACAAGTTTGAGGACCCGGACTTGATTAGTAAGATTAACCGCGGCAACGCCCTCTCGTTGTTCCCTCGTTTCAAGAATTGAGCCCGGGTGTTGATCCGGGGCCTACAGAGGGTTAGCTGTATAGTGCAGATAGTATCCTATAGTTTAACAAATCATATTATCGGCTCTTGTGCAGAGCGGAGACGAATCAACCACATTGGAGTTTTCAGTTAGACTTGTGCTTGAATATCGCCGGGCTTCATTGTTGGTGATGGCGAGTTGAAGTGTGTTTTGTTGTCTATTTGAAAAGGAGACAAGCGAAGCAATGCGTCTCAACCCTGTAACACTCACCTCCACGCGGATCAGACTCAGAACATCTCAGAACTTTCGTGGCGGCTACGTTCCCGCAGACTCCCAGACCAAACTCATGTATAAGAGGTCTGAAGATCCCACAGTAAGATTCCCCCTTGACTTCTTTCCTATTTATTCCCCTTAAGCTCGCAATTCTTTCAAGTTATCCTTTTTTCCATTTTTCAGTGTCCCGCAACAATGTCTCACCCGCAGAAGCTCGCTACCAAAGCCTATGTCGTTGCCGAGCGAGGTGGGCCATTTGAGCTCAGAGATGTGGTGCTTGACGAACTGCAACCAAACGAAGTTCTAGTAGAGATCGAATACACCGGGCTGTGTCATACGGTACGTTGCCTAGGATATAAAATGGAATTAACGGCTAAATTGAAACTCTAGGATCTTGTTGTCCAGCAGGGTGGGATGCCAATTGGAGGATACCCAGTGGTCCTCGGCCATGAGGGACTCGGAACTGTGCGAGACGTCGGATCAAGCGTCTCTGACCGGTCCCTGAAGCAAGGAGACACAGTTATACTCTCATTTCACACATGTAGGCATTGCCGAGGGTGTCTTGGGGAGCGATATGGGAGCTGTTCACAAATGACTGAAACCAACTTTATCAACCCTGGGCGCAAGGGTCCCGGAGCAAGTTCACCCATCTCATTGCCCGATGGTACACCCGTCTTTGGTCAGTTCTTTGGGCAGTCATCTCTCGGCAAGATGGCTGTTGTCTGTGAGAACTCGGTGGTCAAGATATCGGCCAAGCCCCAGGACCTGGCCTTCCTGGCTCCCCTCGCATGTGGCTACCTGACAGGAGCGGGAACAGTCTTGAACGTCCTCCAACCTCGCAACGACAGCAAAGTTGCAGTTCTGGGTATGGGCGCTGTTGGCCTCGCCGCAATGTTGGCAGCCAAAGCGGTCGGGGTAAAACATATCGTTGCAGTCGATCTTGTTGACGAAAAACTTCAACTAGCCAAGTCGCTAGGGGCCACGCATATCATCGACACGAGCACAGGGCTGGACCTCAATACTGCGATCAGAGAGAAGTTCCCGAATGGAGTCGACTACATAATCGATACGACAGGGGTGGCCAAACTTCTACAAGCGTCTGTCCAAGCGCTTTCTCACGAGGGAACGCTGGCGCTGGTGGGTGTCCCACCACCAACAGCAACAATCCAAGTCAACGCGCTGGATCTATTGCTGTCATGCAAACGCATCGCGGGAGTCATTGAAGGGTACTCCAATCCGCAAAAAGTAAGTTTGCTTGCTTGCTCTAAATATGTTCAATGGCTCATGCGACCAAAGTTGATCCCGGAACTGCTCGAATTATACTACAGTGGCAAATTCCCCATCGACAGAATTTCTAAATGCTATCCTGCGGAGGATCTAGACAAAGCGATCCAAGATCTTAAGCAAGGACGGGTAAGCCATCTACCGCCAACCACTGCTTGCGAGGGGTGTCTAATGGGGCGTGTGTTGCAGGTCATCAAGCCGGTGTTGTCGTGGCAAAAGATTGGTTGAGGGGCGCCTCCGTCTGGGGGTCATGCTGTCCATCTGGCGCTCATTCAGGCCGAAAACTAACGTGAACTCTTTGCATCCCCATTTTCCCGGTTCGGTGTCGTCGGGTGTCGGCTTTGGGCGTCGTCCGGATATGCTTCCGCCGTACGGAGCTTGCGGAAGCATAGCCGCTAGCGCCGGACCAGCCACGGACGAGTCAGCTCCTTCAGCCGAGGACCCCGGGCATACGCGCTTGGCCATGGACTGTACAGTAGACAAGTACAGTACTTGAATAGACTAGGCATTTACTTTGTGGGACCAATCTGGCAGCCAGAGACTCCCGTAAAGAATGGATCATTGTTGCATGAACAGTCTCCGCCAGCCGTCTTCCTCGATTAGATAGTGATAGATCTCAATATGAGCTTCCGAGCCCTCATACCCACCCCAGACCCTTCTATCCAGCATGAAACCTTTCGCGAGGCCAAGGCCAGTTGTCTTCGGTACCCGAGATGGTCGTTATGACCGTGATGTCAAGTGACTTCCTAGCGTCGTCGATCCCCTCACCCCACACCACAACTGCTCGGCCCCCCGGATTTAGAGATTAGTTCAGGTTTAGTACCGCCCTTCCGGGCCTTGAATGCGGGGTAGGAACAGGCGAATAAATTGACTTTGCTTCCAAACTCCTCCCACGAATCTGATGGCCCAGAGACATGCAAGACAGCCGGATATCAAGCCAGCAGCACATAGTCCCCCTTTGACCCCCTGCTTTCTCCCCATGGCTCCTCCAACCTCCAAGACAACAGCCGACTCACCAGATTCTGGAGCACCGCGGAAACGGCGCCGAACTGCCCTGGCCTGTGAGGAGTGCCGCGATAGGAAGCGAAAGTGTGATGGAGTCAAGCCTATTTGCGGAGCATGCAAAACCCGTTCCGACCCACGGTGTGTGTGGAATCAGGAGAGAAACAGTAAGGGATGGTGGAGTAATAGGTGAGTTCACGCGAGCACGCACACACCCAGGGACTAAATGATTACGCAGCTATGTTCAAGAGCTCAAGAGCCGCGTCAGAGAGCTGGAGGATACACAGAGGTTAGCGGGTACCATCAATGTTCGCATCCCTCCACCTGAGGGTGAACTCGGTGACCTTGGGGTCTTGCCAGAAGACTCTCCGGCCGTGGTGCTCGCCGTTCAAGATGATTTAGGCGACCACAATAGCACTCCAAGCGAGAGACCACAACATGACACAGACCAGATTGTTTCCGTCCCTGGTGATAATATGCCTGACGAGACGGAAGCACTGGGAGCTTACCACCTAGGGATACCCTCGCCGTTGGAATCCACAGCAGCACCTATCGATAATGCTTCAGAGCAAGCGTCTGCACCCTGGGTCGATTTGAGCTTTGGTCAACTTTCCGCATTTGTGTCTCCCCCCAAAGATGATCCCCAAGATGAGATCGACAAACCAGCTGTGATCGACACAGGGGCAGGACAGCCCGCAATGGACGCCATGGGAGTTGTCGTGTTCATACACAGTACAGCTCCCCAGTCGTCAAAACACCCAACTGATTACTTCGGTCCCTCGAGCACAATCAGCCTCCTGCGCGAGGCGCGGAGTGTCATGGGTCGACAGAATTCCGGGTACGCGCCTTGGTTGCTTGGTAATCTGGACCGCGGCTCGGCGGGCAGAAATGATACCGTCATGTCGACCAGCGAGCCATCTCCCATGTCGTCTATATGGTTCAACTACGGGCCCGACAAGTTCCATCCCATACTTGGGATGAACGTCCCCCCTCGAGCCGAGGCGGATCGTCTCGTCAACCTCTTCTGGACCTATGTGCACTCTCTATACCCCTTTCTACATTGGCCGTCCTTCTACGACCGCTATCTCACACTATGGAGTCCCCAAACATCTTCACAGGCAGACAGAGCCACCTGTTCCATGAATGGATACTACAGCACCATCAATGAGTCCTTGTTTCACTGCATGCTCAATGTCGTCTTTGCTCTAGGCCTTCTTCACAATACGGAGCTCAGTCAACAAGAACGGTATGATATCAGCTTTACCTTTTTCAAGCGCTCAAAGAGCCTCCTCGGCCTTGACTTGCTAGAAAGCGGAAGCACACCCTTGGTACAGGTGCTTCTTCTTATGGGCCAGTACCTCCAGACCAGAGACATCACAAGTTCGTGTTGGAACATCATTGGGATGGCTATTCGTGTCGCTCAGGGAATAGGACTTCATCTTCAGCCAGAAGAGCGAGATGAAGGTGACACTGGCAACTATCAAGCAGCCGACCAGCTCGAGGAGGAAATGCGCCGGCGCGCTTGGACTGGGTGTGTGTTACTCGACAGGTGAGTGCTTACGGATTTTGCAAGCATGCCTCCTCTAACCTTCCTACGATAGAATTCTCTCACTTACATATGGACGCCCCCTCATGATACACTCAGGTGTCGCACACAGCCGACTCTTGCTTCCATCGTCCATCGATGACGAACTGTTGACACGATCTCCCCATAGTCCAGGAGCTCAACCAAGGGACATGCCCAGCCGTGTGGAATGCTACATTCACGCCATCAAACTGCAGGATATCCTAGGCCAAGTTCTCACTTCTTTTTACCACCAAGGCTCTGAGGATGAGGGTGTATCCGGTCAAAAGGCAGCCGATGAGTCACGACGCAAGGGTATCAGCAATGCCGGGCTGCAAAAGCTACTTGACGTGGACGGCCAGCTTGATGAATGGAACAGAAACCTACCGGCGCATCTGCAAGCCGATAACTACTCGACCGAACACTCGTCTCTGGGCGGTCCGCGGTCCAAAAGATCAACCATTTTTTGCCGACAAGCTACGGTTCTCAAAGCAAGGCAAGTTACCTCTGTCTGTTGATCAAAACCCTTGCACAACGGCTAATTATTATAGGTATCTGTACGTACGTTTGATCTTGCTAAGGCCTTCATTGTCGGAACTATGCGACCCGGCCCAGTCTAGTGCGGCGAATTCGAGCATGCGACAAAGCATGCTGATAAAGACGGGAAATCTGTGTGCGTCTGTTGCACAAGAACTTGTTCATCTGATAACGGAAAGCTCACGCTCCCGTGCTCACCTCCTACCACCGCCCTGGTATAACGTACTTTGTAAGTCTAGCATCCCTCGAAGCTTGCCCCCAGTGCTAACCCAGCAGATATACACGGCTGCGCCCTTGTTCTTCTTCTGAGCTCTCTGTGTTTGCCCAAGTATAACAGCGTTGACCAGTCCTCTTTGATGGTCGACTGGAATCGCTGTTTGACCTTTCTTCGCGAGTATCAAGCCCAAAGCCGGTCTGCGTCACGCTGTATCAGAATCCTAGAACTCCTAGAACAGGAAGCCTCGTCCTACAACAGTGGTATGCAAAAGCCTTTTACCCACACCAGCGATCGCCATAATGACGGAGGGGACCAAGAGGGTAGAATGATTGAGGGGTCTCTATCATCATCCGAGGGATATCACCCTGCCGTCTCTAGTGACTTGGAGCACAATCTAATTACTGGAAAGGATGTCCCTTCAACCTTTTCCCTTGACCTCGATGGAGAGGAGAACAACTGGGTAAACGCAGACGGTTTGGACTGGTTTTCACTGGCTCCGTTCTTCGAAGGGACCGCAGATATTGCCCCCTAGTTACCACATCCCACGGGCTTCGACTGGAATACCCAACCTCAGTCCTGCTCGAGACCGTTATAGATAGCCGTCTCCACATTTGCCCAGAGCTGCACTGCTTTGAGATCGGGAAAGGGGAGCAGCTGGGATGCAACTATCCCTGCCACCCCCTTTTCCCTATCGCACCACCAAAAGCAGTTGGACAGGCCGGACCAATGGGCCGTGTGTTTAGAACGGCCCGTCACGCCCGGTGAGATCATGAAGCCAAGGCCCCATCCTTGTGGCTCACCGCCCGGGCAGAGCGGATATAGTTCCTCAGCCGGGTGCACCAACTCAGGTTTCACCGCCGGGAGACCAGTACGAGCAAAGTCAGGATCTCGAGCCAGTTGGTTCTCAAACATCAACTTAACCATGTCGGGCTGGAGGATGGCTTTTCCGGTGATGGGAGAGGTCCCGTCGTTCAATAAGACCCTCAGAAGTTCTGTCGGCATTGTTAGGAAACTATGTTCATCAAGGCTAGTTGGGAGGGCACATTACTGCTATACTCGCGTGTGGTCCCCCATAGCCCGGCGCCGCCACTCTGGAACATGTCCGGCGTCTGATCCGGGACCAAGGGTTTGCTCAGGGGGTATTGTCGTTGGCTCAGACCGTCTTTTCCGTCACGCTGCCAGAAACCGGCGAGGCGTTCTTTCATGTCCTTGGATGGGAGAAAAGACATGTCCTTGATGCCTGATGGTTCAAAGATGTACTTTTGCATGTAGTCGCCAAGCTTGGTTTGCGTGGCACGCTCGACGGCTATTCCCGCCCAATCCATATTGATCTAGGCCTCTTAGTTAGACAAAATGTTTGAAACGGGAGTATGCCAGAGTGTTGCCATACCCCGTATTCGAATCGCTCTCCTGGCTGGTTTACCAGTGGTTGATGCATGTCCAGAGCCAGTCCAGAGAATTCGTTGTACTTGTCGAGCTTCTTATTGAGGAACGAGTATCCGAAACCGGCTTTAAGAGATCAGAAGCTGGGACTACATTTGAACAAGGCGATATACATACAAGTATGCGTCAGCAACATCCTCAGTGTGATGCTCTTGTTCTTCTCCGTCATCGACCCATCACTCTCGAGGACTTTGACGTCTCGCAGCTCGGGACAAAGTCCTTCCAGTTGACTACCATCATCCAGCGTGAGCTTTTTCTGCTCCACCAGCTGCATACAAGCGATGGCCGTGACGAGTTTCGTGCAAGAGGCGAACCAGTAGACCCGATCGTCGGCACATTCATGTTTGTGCACCAACTTCCCATCATCGTCCTGATCAATGCTTGACACTGTCTCTTGATGAAACAACTCGGATGTGGCACTGACGACCGTGACACTGGCACAGGGCAGGTCAGTTCTACAGGCACTATTAAGGAGCTCGTGAAGGCCCTCGGTGGCAGAAGGAGGGATAAGATGAGGCGACATGGTAGAAGATGAACAGCGTGTGAGGAAACCCGACCAAAATCTTGAGGCATCGCTACTAGACTCTTTATATCTTAATACAAGTCTAATTATTCTGATGAAAGAAACGCTGTACGGAATGGCTTCCGCCACCATGATGGGAACCGTTGCGGGTGATGTTCCATCCGGAGACGCTTCCGCCGAGCAATCCCGTGAGGTGGCGTTCTGAGCACAATTTGGTCAACGGCCTGCCGCACCGGTCGGTGCTTTTCAACTACTGAGTTCCACACTCATTTGATGGAAGATTAGAAACACAGTATCAATGTGTCTAGTATCGCATGATGTCAGGCTGTTATTGTTGATTTGGCCCAGATTCCTCCCCAGGTTCATCCCCAGGTTCATCCCTAGAAACTTCATCTCTAGCGGATAAGCTATTTGGCATCCTAGCCGTGGGGTTTCGTGTTCCCGTCCTTCTCGACGTCAAGCCCGCTCTTGACAACCACGCAATGCGGTGGGCATGCTTTGTAGAGCTTGGCGAGCCTGTTTCGAGGAGCATGGTCCTCCTTCCCAGACTTTTATGACAGAATTCTGGCACATATGATATTTAGGTGCATGCAAGCATAAGGATAATAGAGATTAGGTAGAAAAAACTGCATCAAGCCCCGACTTTACCTAAAGATCATCCGACCTCAGGTACCCAATGATTTGTATCCTAAAATTATGAAGGGATATTGATGAGTACCTAATTATGGAAGATAGATGCACCCCTCCTCCGTCATCGTCGTGAATGTGTCAAACACCCTCTCCCCCCTTCAAAGATCACACCTCGGATAAAGATTGCGAACCTGGCTGACGCTTGGCGAAAGCGTATAAAAAATGGTTCACTAGCTGAGAGCTGCATTTTATATGACTTTGCCGCAGACTGCAGTCCAGCAATTTTCATCGCATCTATCCACCTCGCTCAGATGGCGTTCATCACGTACCATGGAAAAGTGGTATCAATCGGGAAGCAGGGCATTGTTCGCGAAATGATATGTATTCTATGTCTATTAAAAGGATGCAGTCTAGATACAAGTTGCGTGGTCGCTAAACCTCTATCACTGGAGCGAAGTTTTTGGGGTATCATCAAAGAGACCGCACTGCAGTCTCCATGAAGCACGAAGCAGAGCAGTTATGCCCATGTACTTCGAAGTCAAAGGAGCCATTGGCCGACCTATTGCACCAAGCCCAGTTGCCTTCTTCAAAGCACTATTGGCCAGTAGGTCCAAAGTCCCCCCTTCTAGCGTTCAGCCAGAGCGCGACATGCTTCATCTTTTACTTCCATCACCTGAGTTGCTTTGTGCCTTACACATGCACATCAGGCACCGACTTCTTCTGCTTAAAGCGGAACATATCCCGCGTCTCAGTCCAGAAGCTCGTCGGCGGCTCCAGGATCATCATTCTCTCCTCATATGCATCAAGCCCAGGTCGTTCCCAAACAAGGTCACACTCCTCAGCCTTGACAAGCTTGGTCCTCTTGAGCAGCTTCCAGCCGAGGTACAGGAAAGGTGCGATGATTTGCATGGTGTAGTTGGAGAAGAAGTTCTTGGCGTTGAAGGGAGCCAGCGAGGTGTATCCGTAGGTGTAGACCACGACAATCTGCAGGACAAGGGCAATCCAGGCGCCATAGGGCTGGAAGTAGCCGTAGTAGGGCATCTTCTTGCGGTCGACACCCTGCACCTTACAGGCGCGGTAATAAAAGAGAAAGGTAATGCTCATAGTAATGTAGTCCACGATGCCTCCGCCGGTGATGAGGGCCAGCAGGATGCTCAAGGCCTCGGAGGAGCTGCTGTCAAGCTGAAGGAATGACAACAGCGGGAAGAGCATAGTGACGGCAAAGCAGTAGATGGGCACACCGTTCTTGGTCGTCTTGCGGAGGAAGGCCGGGGCACGCCCCTCAAGGGCGAGACTGTAGAGCGAGCGGGTGGCACAATATGTGTATGTGTTGCCGGCAGAGTAGATGGTCGTGAACAGTAGCGCATTCACAACATGGGGAAGGACATCGATCCCCATGTTCTTCATAGCAATGACATAAGGCGAAGCGGCGGCAGTAGAGCTATCGCCGTCACCGAGGTGGACTGACACGAGCTTGGGGTCCTTGTGGTCCAGCACGATACCGCAGGTCAAGGCAGCACCGATGAAGAAGAGACCGAAGCGGAAGTAGACGGTCTTAAAGGCCGTCTTGATGTACCTGCTGGGGTGCTTGGCCTCAGCAGCGACCATGGAGATATAGTCGGGGCCCACAACGTAGAAGGCTGCGGCAGCCATGGCGCCCATGAAGCCCTCGAGGCGTCCAAGGTCACCTTCAGTGCGATATGTAGCAAATGCATCATGCGCATCCTTCCAGTAGGTGAAGCCATACGCGTGGTGCTGGGGGTTTCCGCCGACCATAGTCACGAATGTGAAGGCGAACAGGATCAAGATGAGGATCACCTTGCCGGCAGAAAGCCAGAACTCAGCTTCACCAAAGACACCGACAGCAAGGACATTTAGCACACTAGATAGAGGCACAATAGTTTAGCATGCATACACACAGAAAGGAGCACGGAAGAAGTATGAGACGACACCATGTAGAGCGCTTCCTTGACGATGAACATCAGGATTCAACTCATGGTTCAGTCCTTACCCATATGAGACGATGATGGCAGCGCAGAATCCTGCAGTCGGGCCGGCGTTGGTAATATTGTCGTTCCAGAAGGATAGCACAAGATTCAGGGCGACGATTTCAAATGGGATCAGAAGAGCCTCGTAGAAGAAAAAGTTCCATCCGACCATGAACCCGAGAGCATCGTCGACCCAAGCACCAGCAAGGCGGATAAAGCCACCAGACACAGGCATATAGGTGGTCATCTCAGCGATTGAGTTGTTAACCAAGGCGAGGACGCAAGAGTAGAGAGCGGTGCAGACGAGGAGACTGCCGGGGCCACCCTTGGCCAGACCGGCGCCGATACCGATAAAGAGACCAGTTCCGATGGTGCCTCCGATGGCGATGAGCTGGATTTGACGGTTGTTCAGACGACGGTGAAGACCGTCGGCGTTGTCGCCCTCATTGTTGTTGCTGAGCTCCGGGTTGGGGCTGGCAACGCCCTTGTAGGAGTCCTTTTCGTCAGAGGACATGTTGTCGAGTGGCTGAGGATTCGTTGAGATGGCCATACCACAGTTGAAACCCCCCAAAGATGTCTGGGGTTAATACATGTGGGGATAGATGGAAACAAGAGAGAAGGAAGACCGTTTGAGAAGCAGACAGACAGGCCTTTATGAGAGGGATCAGCACGGGAAGAGCGAGACACTCATAACGAGAACCAAGTCCTGTTAGTGGAGAGGATGTGGAACCTTTGACAGGATCCTTTGATGAAAAGAACCCATGCCGTGAGAAAAGTGATAGAAGTCATCACGTCATAAGGGGCCGAGCAGGGTAAAACTCAAATGGGTCCTTTTCTAAAGAGTGAGATCCAACTGAATCTGTCCCCCAGCTGGTGGATATCGTCGCAACACGAGTCTCCACATGGAGGATATGAATGGATGGGTCATGGATTGTTTAGGTCACCATCAGTCGAGTGAGTCTCCATCAAACAAGGTCAGGCTCGAGTGTCTTTGGGGCCGTTGATGAATAGATAAGCTTCTCCGCGAGCAGTCTGCCAGGAACCAAAGTCAGATAATCGTCCTCCTCGGCTTGCCCTTTAGTTGATGCCAATGGCTGACGTTGTGACCCTTGGTCCTGAGGTTGTCGCCAAGCCACGACCGGCAATTAACAAGCAGCACCATGACGTCGTTCGGCCGAGTCATTCTCCTCCACCCAATCACGTGCCCCGTTGCAAGCCGATGCCTGGCCACTCACGTGATATCTAGCATGATTCGAGTGCGGCAAAGGCGCGCAAAGCGGATCCATCGTCTCGAAGAGTTTTCTTTTGAGCAAGGTAGTTCATGCAAGATGTGTCAAGAAAACACCCGGAATCTTTCCTCTGTGGGTACGGAGAAAAAGATGGTGCGTTTCGAACTTTCGTCATCCCGAGTTTGACGAGTCCAGTGGTCGGCTTCCAAAGCCGAGGGCTTCGGTTGCATTCCCGACCCACGGGAGAGGTTACATGTTCGCAATTGACCCGAGTCCAAGAGATTGGATCGTACCATGTGGTTGTCTCTTTTTCTCTTGGCGTGAAATCATTGTAACCTTGGAGACTGTGAAGGATTTGACAGAACGGGCATCCCTTAGAGAGGCAGCCAAGGCGTACACTGTGCTGACACGAGGATTGCTTCTACACGCCGCTCCAAGAAGCAAGTATTCCCGATCAATCATAGCATTCTTACTTTCATATCAAATTATAAGACTACAGAGGTTCTCGAATAGATGTTGAGATTAGCTAAAAGCTCGAGATAACTTTCCGTCCCTTGGCGTCACTTGGTGATTAGCGTCGTGTGGCATCGGCTGGATGAGGCTCAGCGGCAGAGCTAACGACAAGTGCTCATCGCTTTTTCCTCGTTGGGAAAGCCCAGGCTCTCAATGACAAGACTTGTCTCGCGCTGCGACATTAGCTGAGCCATCGAATCACCGATTGCCCAAGACCCCATTTAGGAAATATCTGAGAGCGGTTATCTGCGGCGCAGCAAAGAGTCCTGTTGCCTCTATTGTCGTCTGTCAATTGGGTGATGGGCAGGGTCTGTGTCGTCCCTGATGCTGGTCTGCCAGGCGATCATCCAGACGCTTGGTCCGATTACCAGGCGCCAAGGCAAATGCTGAGCAGGGTTGAGCCTTGGGAGCAATGTAACGAGCTTCGTAATGAGACTAGTCGGGATGAGAGTGGTAGTTGATGCATGCTCTAAAGCTTGATGACTGAGAATGTTGCTTGGCATCTACATGACGGAGCGAAAGACACTAACATATGCGAATCTTTAACATAGCATTTCCTAGGCTTACCTTACCCATGAGATTTCCTTTGTTAGGAGCGAGATTAGCTCTTTTGCTGATAGTCCTGGAGTTACTGAGCGAAACTTAGCTGGTTCTCGAGCAGGAGGTCAAATTGGACTTCAATCCGGACTAGTAAAATGGAATTGTTTGTTCTTATTGGAATTACAATTATAGACAGTTTCATGCTCTGCATTGGTAGTCATAGGGGACTCTTGGACGTCATTCTTGGGTATTTTGACTGATGCTAGTGTCAACTTCAGCTGGGCGATAACACTCTTCCTCCGAGGCATGCAAAGAGTTGACCCAGCTGTCTTCTTACCAAGATGAGACCACAAGGCTATAGGAAAAAATTCGGAAAGCTACAAGAGAAATGCATTCATGATCAAGATAATACCTGCATTCTTGTTTTGGCTCTAGTTACTTCGAATTATTCCTGTTCGACGGCCTGTCAACCTTATGCTTACCCTACAGCTTTACTGTGGGTCCATGCATTTGCTGTTTTGGATGACATAATCATTCTAACTCGAGCATCAACTTCTCGACAGACACATCTCCAGGCAGTCATTCAACAACAACACAGCCAAAATGTCCGAATACTGGAAATCAACACCAAAATACTGGTGCAAGCACTGCGCCTGCTACGTTCGCGACACGAAACTCGAGCGCCAGAACCATGAGTCGACCGCGAAACATCAGGGCAATCTCAAGCGCTTCCTGCGCGACCTGCACCGCGGCCACGAACGAGAGGAGCGCGAGAAGGAACGCGCCCGGCAGGAGGTTGCGCGACTGAACGGCGTCGTCGCGGGATCTTCTTCTTCTTCATCGGTTGCAAGTTCGTCGAGACCTGCGCCACGCGCGCCCCCGAGCGCACCGTCTGAGGCGTCGTTGAAGAAGCAGAGGGAGCAACTCGCTGAGCTGGGCGTGGAGGTACCGAGCGACTTTCGACCGGAGATGGCGATGCCTGGACAATGGACGGTTACGAATACACGAGTTATCAAGACGAAAAGTGAAGAAGAAGAAGAGGCCAAGGTGGAATCGATCGCGATCGGCGTGAGGAAGCGAGAAGCAACAGAAGACGAAAAGGAGGAAGAGGAAGCTGTGCGTGGCCTTTTCAAGAAACCTCGACGATGGGGACGAGACTCGAAAGCGATGCCACAAGAAGAGGATAAGGAACTGGATGCGCTGCTGAGCGGATCGACATTCACACCTAGGACGACCGAGGATGAGGTCAAGAAGGAAGAGGAGGATAACAAGGACGTCAAGACTGAGGACGATACGAATGGGGATACGGCGCCAGACACGACGGCCGTCAAGGCAGAAGCGCCAGATATTGCACCCCCAGTCAAGCCCGAGCCAGAAGAAGCGGCATCGGGGGTTCAGACGGTGGTGTTCAAGAAGCGGAAACCCAAGGGCATTCGACAAAAGTAGCGACAGACCCGGTTGTATTATACTTTGTAATTGGAGCATTCAATGATACCACGAAAGATATGAGGCTCAAGTCTTTCCAGGATTCGTATCCTTGCCGCTGTTCCACTCTTTAGTATCGCAAGAGGGCGGACCTCTGCCATTAATCATTCGGAGTTCCGTGGCGTTCCGTTCCGCATTTACAGTTCCGACTTCCGGAACTGCCTTGATATCGCACCAAATCAGACGGGATCCAGGGGTTTCTACTTTAGGTCTGTTCGCGACAACTGAGAATTGCACCAATTAGCATACATGGACCGTAATAGTCAGGGATTGATAAGCATTGGCACCGCGGGACCCGTGGACGCATTGAAGCTCTTCTGTGGGCGGGGCAAAGACGGCAGTTTGGTCCGGCGAGTGGGATACCTATTTTGTGCGGTGAAACTCGAGATTTCGGGTTTCGGTTGCGTCACTGAGGGTCCGGGATGGGGGAGGATATAAGTCGGGCAGAGAACCTCGGAGCAGGCGAGTGAATTTTGCTTTCAACACATAAACCACATTATTACAGAATACAATGGCTTCGAATCAACCCGCCAAGTGCTGCACCGTCGGCGTGCGCCATCAGTAAAGACTCCAATCCCCTCATATGGATCTCACTAACACTTCTCAGAGGTGAAACCACTGGCGAGCTCATCACCATTGCCAACAACACCCAGGCCTACCTCGCCACACCCCCAGCCGACAAGAACCATGAGGGCGTCGGTATTGTTTACATCCCCGACATCTGGGGTATTTGCACCAACAGCAAGCTCCTGGCGGACCAGTACGCCGCCAACGGCTACACAACCTTGATCCCAGATCTCTTCCACGGCGACAAGATGCCCGACCCCAAGCCTGAGGATTTCGACATTATGGGCTGGATCAAGGGTGGTACTGACGGCAACAGCCCTCATCTGCCGCCGTCTATTGACCCTGTTATCGTGGATGCTATCAATGCGCTCAAGGAGCGGGGGATCACCAAGATTGGAGGTGTGGGATACTGCTTCGGCGCCAAGGTGAGAATTTCTCTCTCAAATATTATATTGAATGCTAACATGGTCAAGTATGTCGTGAGACACTACAAGGACGGCATCCAAGCCGGCTACCTTGCCCACCCTTCCTTTGTTGAGGAGGAAGAGCTCGCCGCCATCACCGGTCCCCTCTCCATTTCTGCAGCCCAGACTGATCCCATCTTCCCTACTGATATGCGATACAAGTCTGAGGAGATTCTCATCAAGACCGGTCTTCCTTTCCAGATTAACCTATTCTCGGGCGTCGTGCATGGATTTGCGGTTCGTGGAGATCCTAACGTCAAGGTTGAGAAATTTGCCAAGGAGCAGGCATTCTACCAGGCTGTGGCTTGGTTTGACGAGCATCTTCTGTAAGGGCAATTGAAGAGGAAGCTGCAGATGTAGTAAATAAAGAAGCAGATAGCCACGGTACAGAATTAAAAGTCAATAGATCGAGACTCCATTCCCGGCATCATGACCTTGGCATTCCAAGCCGGCACTTCAAGGTTCAACCCTGTCTCGCCCCGAAACAAAAGCCCTGAAGCTCAGGGCATCCCCCAGGGGCTCTAGCCACTGACACAAGCCGCGACGGCAACCATCTCCACCTGTTCCCACGAGCCCCACTCCCCCAAGGTTTCAGTGGCTTTTTCCCATCTGCTTCAGGGGATCATCCATTCTGACACCGCCCAACCAACCACCTCTCGCTGAATATTCGTGATCCAATCCATTTCGACGCCGAGACAAATATTCACTATCTCGACTGCATCATCGATTGGCCGCTTGCGACAACAGCCGGCGATACACGTGCATAGACTCGACGCGCGACAGGCAGCCATGCTTGACGACCAAAAGCCTTGGTGATGGCCGCCTCCGTCGACTCGACAAAGCCCCATCATTTCCCACCGCTTCTGACTCCCTCTCCGACTCCTTCTCCGACGTCCACCACCTGCGCGAACGAAGCGACCTCGGCCACCTCTCCTCAGACGTCGACTGCCGAGAAGCTGCCCACTATCCCTTCCGACGAGGATCGCTCTTCTGAAGAGGGCTCGCATCGGAGCGTGAGCCCTCGGCGAGCAGACTCCAACTCTTCCTCCATCTCGGACCCTGCGATCGAAGATGACGAGCACGAGGATCGGGAGGAGGAGGAGCGACGGCAGCGGAGAGTGAAGGAGCAGGACGGGAAGCAAACCGAGCAAACAGACGACGCTCAGAAATACGTCTCAGATAAAGAACAGGACACGGCGGTGCATTCTGGACGAGCCAGCCGCAGCAGCACCATAAGCAACACCACAAACCCCAACGTCCGTCGTCTATCGGCGAGCGAGATGCAACGCCTCACAAACTCTCCCGACTCTCTACCTGTAGCGCCTGCACCGCCGCAACGAAGGTCAATCGACCAGGAATCCGTCTCTCGGTTTGCTGACCAGCGCGAGGCCATTCGTCAGTCGGTGCGACAGTCGATGATGCGGGATCTCGAGACGTTTCCCGCGCTGCAGCCGAACGGCGTTGCTGTTGAGGCTCGATCTGCGGGATTGTGGACACCGAGGGATGCGCATCGGGATATTCAGAGGAGGCCTTCGCCTGGGGCGAGGACCTTGTCGACTCCTCCAACAAGTCGCGTGCTCGTTGGCGATGGAGCTTCGAGCGGGACGGCTTCACCAAGGAGATACTCGTCTTTCCATCCTGCTGCTCGTCCCGCGGCTCTTCACTTGAATCTCGATGGTGTCGGTGGAACATCTCCTACTCTTGGTCCACGATCAACCCCAGCAACGGCTATTCCGATTCAGCAGACTGATTCATCTGGCCTTCGACCACCATCGCCAATTCCGCCCATAATCCCCCTCCCTCCCATGTCACTCCCAACACACCTGCAACTCGAACTGGCAGCTCAACGTCCAAGTCCGCTGTACATCCACCAGTCACACGCTTACGACGTGCCTTATGAGTCCAGCGCCGTCAAATTCGAGCGTCTCAAGAACGTGCTACTCCTACCCCCATTCCTCGAGCGCACTCTCAACTTTGGAGCCTTGGCGTGTCTCGACGCTTGGCTTTACAACTTTACCATCCTCCCCATGCGGTTCATGCTAGCCTTTGGCGTGCTGGTCCGCTGGTGGGGATATGTCATCCTCAAAGAGGTCCGCTGGCTTGTCGACTTTGTATGGTCTGGACTGGGTAGACTCTGGGCACGTGGACGTTCAAGGACCCGAGCCGGCGATGTTTCCGACGACGACAGATCACGCAGTGAAAGTCGTCCTCGCGGTCTTTCAGGAGATCACTCTGCTAACGGTAACGGACACTTTAAACCTATCAAGAGAAACGCACACCGCAAGGGCCCCTTTCGTCATAAGAGAACAAAGTCGATGCCCTCGAACCTCTCGGCCTTTCATAAGGCGGACCTGCTTCAGGGGGCCGTCATCGTGTGCAGCTCCATGGCGCTCATGACCCTCGACGCCAGTCGCATGTACCACTTCATCCGCGCCCAGTCGGCCATCAAGCTCTATGTCATATACAACATCCTCGAGGTCAGCGATCGTCTGCTCTCTGCCCTCGGCCAGGACATCCTTGAGTGCCTGTTCAGCAGTGAGACACTCTCGCGTAATGCGTCTGGGAGGTCCAAGGTGCTTCTTCCAGCCGGCATGTTTTTGCTTGCTCTTGCGTACTGTTGTCTGCACTCTGTTGCGCTTTACTACCAGGTCATCACGCTCAACGTGGCTGTCAACTCGTATTCCAACGCTCTCCTGACACTACTCTTGTCGAACCAATTTGTCGAGATCAAGAGCACAGTCTTTAAACGCTTCGAGAAGGACAATCTGTTCCAGCTCACCTGTGCCGACATTGTCGAGCGCTTTCAACTCTGGATCATGCTACTCATCATCGGAATGCGCAACGTCGTCGAAGTCGGCGGCTTGAGCGTTCCGGGTGCTGGCTCTGAGCTGAGCTATGACGAGTCAAATACTGTGCCGCTGCACAACCCGTCTATTCTGCCCCATAGCTTCACCGTGTTGCCGTCTTGGCTCATGTCTGGTGAAGTTCTGTCACCTTTTCTCATTGTTATTGGGAGTGAGATGCTTGTTGATGCTGTCAAGCATGCGTACGTGACCAAGTTTAACAACATCAAGCCGGGCTTCTATAGTCGTATTCTCGACATTCTGTGCAAGGACTACTACACCAACGTTTGTCTCTCTCCTCTGTATCATGTATCTGTACTGACTCTTCTAGGCCTTCATGACACCTTCATTGACTCGTCGTCTCGGTCTCGCCGTCATCCCACTTTCATGTCTCTTCATCCGCGCTTCTGTCCAGACCTACCACATGCTCCTTTCCACTCACCTCCCCATGCCCATGCCCATGCCCGAGTCAACGCAAACATCTTTGACCGAGGAGTCGGCAACTCCATCGTCACCCGCCATGATTGCCGCCCTGAACAGATTTGACACTCTCATCCGCGACTCCCTCGGCCGCGCAACTTATGGCTATCCCTATGGATCACCGCTCAACTCACGACCCTGGTACTCCTGGACCTCCGATGACTTCATCGCCGCCGTGACCATGGTCGTCGTCTTCTTCATTGCCTTCCTAGTCCTCCTGATCCTCAAACTCCTCCTCGGCATGGTCCTCCTCAAGTACTCTCGCAACCGCTACGCCAAGATGAAGCAAGCCGAACACCGAGGCCGCACCGAAACATACGATACACCCGGCGGTAGAAGGATCGGTGGCTTCGGACACGTTGAAGTCGGAGAGGAGAGACAACGGTGGATACACGCTGATAAGAATGAAGGTCTCAAGGGAGGCAAAGGACCAGGGAAGAGAGTCGAGAAAACGGAGAAGAAGAGGGATGATTTTGAGGCGGTGATGCGGTACGAAATGGTCGCAAAGAGGATATGGTGATGCTGTGTATATACGGAGTTTTTCTTACTGGTACGGTTTTCATGGGATGGCGTTTTGGAGGTCTGCTTGATGCGGACTATATACTAGGTACTTGAGATTGGCAGTCTTCAGGAAAGGCTCGATAATGATAATATCAAGTCTGACACATACTCCCAATGAAGCATCACGGTCACGTCAGGTCTTGGTTCAGGTAATGAGTGCGCACATATGAACATCTTGTTCCATACGGAGAGGTATCATTCTCTAAACGATCGGTGGGTATCAAACCCCATCTCTATGCCCAAGCCCCTTTTTCTTTATCCTTCCATCCTTGATAATTCCACATCGCTTGCATTCCCAATTGCCCTTTTTATCCCTTTTTCCTTTTCCAGTCCAACACCTCAACAATGCTTGCAGCATGAAGCCCAACCCTCCCTCATATATACTCTATCCAGCAAACCCAGTGCTCAGATATGTACGTCTTTCATCAAAATCATGTCATGTCCTCGTTCCTACTTCAATGGTAGGCTCGTCTTGTGTTTCATCCCCATCTTGATTCATTCAAGTCGTGATGCTGCTTTTTGTGATTTTACTTTTTTGTTTGTTTACTGGATGCCAGCCAGCTTGAGAAGGCCGGGGTTGTTGGCCAACAGGTCAGCCTTGGCCTTGTACAGAATCTGAACGATCTGTTGCAGAATCTGTCGGGTCTCGGGCTCGAGCTGCTCCTCGGGAGGGCTGAGGACCTTCTCGAAGATGCCGATCAGCTGAGGAGTGAGCTGCTCGACGGTCGAGTTGGACTGCTGGTAGAGGTTGAAGATGCACTGGTAGATGGGGGCGTTCTCCTCGTAGTCCTCCTGGAGGGGAAGGACGTTGACAATGGCGGGCAGAGCCTGGGCAACGAAACCGTTGTCGGGGTTCTTGGTGATCATGCGCGAGACAGCACCGGCGACGTTGTCGGTCATGCGCATCTCGTTCACGGTCAGGAGAGGCTCAAGCTTCTCCCAGAGGAGGGGGTACAGAGGGAACGTCTTGCCAGTGTCGGCAGAGTTCAACACAACCAGGCCGATAGCGTAGGCGGCGTTGGACTTGGCCAGAGCATCAGGGTCGGTGAGACGGCGGACAAGAGCCTGACCAAGAGACTCGGTGAACGGAGTCACACCCTCGCCGATATACTTAGTGATCTCGGCAATGGTGCCGACAGCGGTCGAGCGGTGCAGGTCCTCAGTAGAGCTGGCCAGCTTGAGAACGGGCTTCTCAAAGATCTTCCAGTGCTCGGAGAAACCAGCACCAAGGGCGGCGGCAAGGCCAACAACGACATCGAGAGCGGTGTCAATGACGAGCCAGTCATACTCGGAAGATCCAGCATCTACATCCTGCTCCTCCTCCTCGTCGCCGAGATCCTGCTGGCAGGGGTGCGATCGAGTGATGATGAGGTTGGTGATGGTAATGATCTCGTTGAGCAGGGTCTTGTCGTTACCGAGAACAGCGGGACCGCAGGCCTTGAGGGTGGCAGCAACGTTGCGGTTGATGTCGGTGACAACAGAACTATTCAACTGTTAGCATATGCTTCTGGCAGCGTGAATGCAAGAATAAGTAACAGTGCCATGAATCAGAAGTAGATTAGACGCTTTCTCAGCAACGCATATAATGCTCTGAGTGAGCTGGGTATAACGCAAGGTATTCATCCTTTGGCAAGAAACAGCAGAAAAAGAAAGGGGGTCAACTAACCGTTCGGCATCCTCAACCCAGATGCTGGCGGTGGCCTTGTGCAGAGCCTGGCTCATGGCAACGAGAGAAGCAGGGGGAGCCTGCTTGGCGGGCAGACCAGCCTCCCACTTGACACCGGTGCCCTCCTCCCAGACCTGGAAGACGCGGGCGTAGGTGCGCCAGAGGGTGGAGATGGCGGTCTTTCGGCAGCCCTGGTATGTGTGCTCGGCGAAGGGAGTGACCTTGGCGAGGGTCTGCTCGACGTACTTCTCGAGGTTGGAGCTGTTGCAAGAGTTGGAGATGACATCACCGAGAACGTCGAGAGCAATCTCCTGCTCAAGGGCAACAGCAGTGACGGCATCGAAGTCCTCAAGGTCCTCGATATCGTCCCAGTCATCGTCACCACCAGTGGCAATGGTAACGTCGTCCTGGGTCTCGGGAGCCTTGACCTTGACACGCTTGCCACCAACGACAATAGCACCATCACCGAGCTGGCTGGCATCGATACCAGGAAGCTCAATCTCCTCCTCCTCGAGCTCGAGAGAGGCAAAGAGGCCCTTGAAGACACCCTCAAGGAAGTGGTCGAACTGCTCGTGGTAGACCTTGGACAGGTTGGACCAGAGGATGAAGCTGGTCTCCTTGAGGCGAGGGTTGTCGAGGTTGAGAGCCTCCTCGCTGGCCTTCATCAGGTCCATCACGTAAGGCTGGAAGGCCTCAGAGCCGACAGCCATGGCGATACGTCCCAAGCTGTCGCAAGTAGAGCTTCGGAGGTCGAGAGCCTCCTCATTTTCCTTGATGGCGACGAAGCGGCCGAGGGCGGTCATGACGTCCTTGAAGTAGGGCTCGAAGGCAGACTCCATGGAGGAAGCAATAGCACCGATGGCAGAGGCGGCGGCAGCCTTGACACCGAAGTCCTCGTGGTCAAGGAGACGGACCATGGGCTGGATCAGGTTGGGACCGTACTGAGCCATGATCTTGGTGTCGATACCATCGCCAAAGGTGTCGAGGGCACCGCAAGAGCAGCGAATGATGCTAACATTCTTCTTGTCGGAACCAGCCTGGGAGGCAGCCTCGAGGTTCTTGAGGATGGCGCTGATGATCTGGTCGTGGTGGGAAGCCATCTCATCGGCCATCTCCTCGGCGAGGTGGATCAGACCGACAAGAGAGGCGTGTCGGACCTGGGTCTCGGTATCGCAGAGAAGGTTGATGATGGCGGGGAGGAGAGGCTCAAGCTGAGTGGAGATGAAGTCGGGGGCACCCTCGGCGGCGTTACCAAGAGCGAGCATAGCAGCCATGCGGAACTTGGGGTTCTGGTTGGTGGCGAAGCTAGGGAACTGCTCGAGAAGGGGAACAATGACCTGGCGAGGAGGAAGCTCGCTGGCCAAAGTGTCGACGAGGCTGATGGCGGTGCGGGCAGGGGACATGTCCTCCTCCTCATCGTCAGAGTCGAGCTCGGTGATGATGTGCATGGCCTTGACCATGAGCTGAGCGCCCATGTCCTTCATGGCCTGGATCTTCATGCGGCGGTAGCGAACGCATTGAATAAGGAAGGCCAGGGCCTGGGATCGGGCGTCGTCCTCGGCGTTGGAGTTGGCACCAAGCTCAATCATGAACTGGAGCAGATCCCGGAGGTGGACGGCAAGAAGGGAGGAGTCGTAGGCGATGAAGGAGTGGAAGACCTCGAAGACGATCTTGTAGCTCTCCTCATCCTCGGCCTCGACGGTAGCCTTGAGGATGTTAACCAGGCTAGGAACGAAGCCCTGCATGGCCTTGAGGGCCACCTGATCCTCCTCGGGCTCGATGATCATGAGGATAGCACCAATAGCGCGAACGATGTTGATGCGGACCTCCTTGCTCTGAGGGTCCTCAATGCGGGCCTGGAAGAGCTCAAGGAGCTGGTGGGTGTGGTCGCTGAAGTGGGTAGGGTCCTCCTCAAGCATAGCGTAGAGGAGGAACGAACCGACCTCGCGAGCAACGACATTGTCGTTGTTGTTGAGGGGGAGAAGCTGTCGGAGGAAGTCCTCACCCTCGCCATTCTCCATGTCGGCGCTGACGATGCCGGCGACGAGACGGGCAAGCGAGTGACGGACACCAGCAGACTGCTCCTTGAGGGTACCCTCGAGAAGGTGGTTGCGGGCAAGCTGTCGCTGGTCCTGAGCAGTCTTCTCCCAGTACTTGGGGACTAGGCGCAGGGCCTGGACCGAGGCGAGCTGTCGAACGCCGGCGTCGCCATGGGTGAGGGAGACTTCGACGAGGGCGAGCAACGACTCGGGTTGGGAGTAGTAGTTCTTCTGGAGCTCGGCAGTGACGGCCTTGACCTGCTCCGTGTTGGCTGCGAGGGAGGTCAAATCAGCGACGTGTTTCTTTTTTTTTTTGCAAACAAGAGGGGACAGCGCATCAACAGCTACGAAACTGACGATGGCTGACGCGAGAAAGACTCACGGACTTGGCTCCCCTCGAGCAGTTGGGCAAGCTTCCCCTTGTCCATGGCTTCTTTTTCTCTGCAACGAAAAAGACAGAGAAGTGAAGATAACCCGAAGGCTTTTGGTGTGTGGTGATGATGAAGGGAGGAAGAAACGCGAGGGGAAGGACCCGCGTCCAGGAAAATTTATTTGGGCCCGAATCTCAAATTACGGTTGAGAAAAAAAAAGACAGGAAAAAAAAATTGCCCCGCTCTGAGTGGCACAGAAAATGGAAGGTCCCTGCTGGAGCTGCCCCTCGTTTATTCCCACTTGGCGCGGGGCCTCTTTTTTCTGGTGATGATTTCCTTTGCGGGTTAATCTGGTGCCGATTGAAGAGTTCTTTGGAGCTTCACCGCTTGAGAGGGGGCGAATAAACGGTCGGTAAGAAGATGGAATGATTCTAGAGTCCTACTGTACTAGACAAGTTGTGGTGGTGTAGATATTGCATAATGCATCTGTACCAACATAAGACACGAAAACTTGGTGTCCTCGTTTGTCGTGAATATCCATCCATGGCGGCCTAAACAATCCCTTGCTTGCCCTCATTTCGCGCCCTGTTCAAAACCCATGTAACTCTCGGCAAGCTTGGGCACAACTACCGTCTTTCTCTGCTGCCTATTGAGATAATTATCCCATGCACAATTATTGGTACACGTCGGCCATGTCCCTCTCCGCGCTGGGTGCCTTGCTTTTAGTTCTGCCTAGCAACCAGCCAAGCTGCACACATGGGCCGAAGGTTGCAGCTAGCTTTCTTTACATTAGCTCAGTGAACTTGGAGTGTCATCTGCTCAGGTGACAAGGATGCTTGCTTGCTTCACAGAAGTCTGAGAGGAACACCAAAGAGAAATCGATAAGCATTTACTCAAGCAATCAACGCCATGCCTACAACGCCAAAACAGAGCCTACACGATCAAAGTGCTGCCTATCCAGATGTGTACGCAGATGCGTACGGCCCACGGTCGTAAACAGTCTGCCCTTTCCTCCGTTATCCTACCTATTCCAGGTCCCTTACCTGAACGCGAAAAGAACCGATAACTTGTTACCATACCCAACAGTTTCTGGCCAAGCGCCATGTCCTGATCCCTTTCCAGCTCATACCGAGAGCTATACCAGCCTCTATCGCGCCGTCTGTGTTGCTTAGGCCTCCTTCTCTTCCTTGCCCTTGGGCTCCTCATTGGTCTCCATATCCTTAGAGCCCCTCTTAGGCAGGCAAATCCGATGCTCTGGCTTGAGGGCATCACAGGAGATCTCAACATTCTCCTTCAACAGGTCATCCACGCTGATGCTGTGCGACTTTGCAATCTCCCAGCACGTATCGCCACTCTTGATCCAATAGGGTGTCGTGGTACCCGGGCAGTCTGGCAGAGGCATACCCTCCTCGGCTCGTGTACCTCCAGAGGTGTGGAAGAACCAGAACATGCCAAACAGGCACAGGCCGATGAGCATCATAAAGTTGAGGAATGGCCGCATCTCGTTCCGCCATGACAGCTTCTTGTTCTGCTCCGAGACGATGAAGGGCTCGTGGTCCTCGGGAATGCGGGATTCCCCGACCTTTGTAAGGCGGCCGTACTGGTTGCCTGGGGCGCTCTCCCAGTAGCTGCCATCGGCGTCACGGAATGTGTAGACTTGCTCGTCAGCATCGTAGCCGACTCGCTCCATGCCTTCGGGGAGGCGTTCCTCGTCGGTGTCGTAGCGGGAGAACCGGGACATGGTTGCGGATGTTTCGGGAGGGATTTGATGTACAGGTTCGAGATGATGGTATATCGTAATTAGGTGGATGAATTCGATTCAAGAGGAAGAGAGATAAAGAGACGATAGATGAATCCTCTCCGCTGACATACGGACCGTTATCACGTTACGAGCTGTAGGATCTCACCCTTGCCAGGGGACCGCGTCATGGCCTTAGTCAGCACCGTTTTCGTTGGTCTGCGCCTCCGCCACGAACCTCGTCCTGAAACGGCATCTTCATGCGAGTTGGACATTTTGGATGCCTAGAATGCTTGTGCATGGCATTATTCTGGCATTGTGCATTGAACTGGAGGCTACGTTTTCCAGATAACGGACCGACAAGGAGACTATTGGCCTTGGCGCAAACCAAAGATGATTCAACACGACTTCTAACCAAACTACGAAGGAATACTCAATGTCACTCTTGTCAACAGTACTTGGAATCCTTCTCAGCTCCTTCAAGGCTGATTCCAAACTCGATGACTAAGGTGGGCTATCGACCTTCAAACTGCAAGCCACGTCTTGTTGTCCAATGGCATGTTATCAATCTGCACAACTATCCTTGGCGTCGGTTTGCTGAACCTCAGGTATACTGTTACGATTTGACTTGAGAAGGTAACGGGACTCTCTATATCACAAGATGACTTAAGTTCATAAATATCGTATATCTTCAGAAGTCGCATTCATCCTCTGAAAGAAGCCAGCTTCTCCAACACCCAAGGCCAAGACTTCCATCCACCCCAAGCGACTCCAAACAAAGCCACCCAAGCAACCAACCCTCTTCCTACCAAGATGCGCTTCACGAACGTCATCTGATTCGCGTCGTTCAGATGAGGAAACGCCCTTTTGTCCTTTGGCGGCTCCTTGCCGATGAATTCGCACAGAGGCTCCCAGCCGTCTGTTGCCTGCCACTCCAGCACCCGTTTTCCTCGCTTCTTGGCTTCTTCGCGCACCCAGTCGTTGTATCGCTCATAGAACTCGGCCGTGAACATGTCTGCGATGCCAAACCGTCGCTGGATCCAAGCGTAGCTGGTTCGGTGAATCGCGTAGTGAAGTCGGTCTGTCTTCCAGAGGAACGTCGGCCAGTAGTACCATCGTGAGCCAAAGAAAGAGTGGCTATTGCCAATGCTCTCTGCCCACGCCTGTGACGATTTCCTCGTGTTCAAGACCACGGCTGCATCGGGGTACATGTCCATAAGATCAGGCACAAATAGCCACCCAGGAAAGTCGCATGACGACGCGTACCCGTCGTAGATCTTGTGAAGCAGCTTCTGCCTCTTCTCGACATCATCCTCGTTGATGGCGTCAATGACGATCTGTTCTCGGTCGGCATGGGGTGCAATGTGCGCCATGTGCATGCAAGGGCCCACGTTCAAGACATCGGATTCGAGGGCTGCCTGGAGTGATGATGTTGCGCAGCGTGAGAGGCCCAGGCAGAGGACTTGCATCTGGGCAGCCTTGGAGTCGACCTCTCGGTCATCGGAGAGGAAACGCATCTTGTAAGTGTGGGTAGCGAAGGTCAAGAAGAATAAACTAGACTCAATAGTCGGAGATTCGAGAGAAGTTCAAAGTAAACTCGCAGCAACAAAGCCATCTTATACTTGGTCTAGTCCCCATTCTCGATCCCAAAGATCCTTGCCCAGAGTCAGCCCTGTGCCTCAAGAATGAGACGCGATGGAACCTGCGTAAGCTCGCCAACTCAACCGAAGGATGCGTATCCTTGCTATTTCTCGCCAACTTGGTTTGTGACTTTGTGTCTGTGCCCATTTTGCCAATCATTCACAGACGCTCTCAACCTTGCTTGTCCAGACCTTTTGCCGACGACCCGAAGCGGCCATGTTTTTCGACTTGCGGTTGAGTTCGATAACAGTGCCCCTTCGGTTTTGGCTCGGGTTTAAAACGCAAAGACGCAATATAACAAGGGTTTATCATAGCTCAAACATTGCGATCTCGATGGGTCTAGCCCATGCTAATCAGGGACCCTCTATTGTAAGATCTAACCTCGGATAATACCCATGCTGCGAAGAGGATCCAAACAACGGATGAAGATCCCTTGACTGAGAGTTAGAAAAGACTCCAAGACATCGGGGTTAAACTTGGATCTTTTTGTATTAGTTATTAATTACTACTGTATAAAATTATGAAGGTATACTCATAAGGGTACTAGGGATAGCATTGAAGGGACAAGCGGCCATGGGCCCAGGGGTCAGGAGCTCGCAATGCGGATATCCTCAATCTGGCCTTCCGAGGAAGCCTTGATATCTTCAAAAACGTCCTCGATGGGCATGACGAGCCCATACCCGGTCGTTCGACCCGGTACCTGTCCACCGAACAGTAGCCCAATCACCTGGCCACGAGCGTCACAGACTACAGACCCCGAGTCTCCAGGTCCGCAGAACCTGCCGCTCTGCCCCTGGCTATATATGTCGCTCCCAGCAATGACAAACTCTTCGGAGTAGCATCTCGGTGTGCCGGTGACGTGAGCATCATCTTTAATTGTGCAAACAAGCTTGTACTCGTTGAAGGTCCCGTTCGTCGGCCCGGACGTTTCGCCAAACTTCCAGACGCTGTTCGGCTGCGTCTCTGATGGGAGCGATGTAGTCCTGTAGCTTCGGAAAGAAGCCCGGACGAGTCACAAGGGGGCCGGGACGAAGGATCGGAGAGGCAACACGGTAGCAGCCTACGAGGATCGGCTTACGATTCCTTGAAGAACTGCCTGGGTCCATAACTGGCGAGTTGCTAAAGAAGGGGACAGCAGCATGTTTCAGGAATCATAAAGACCCCAAAGACAATAAATAGCTGTTATCTTGGGTTGTTGAGTGAGCGAGTCACAGTCGCCTTGGTGATATTTGTTGCTACCTATTCAACAAAACTCTAACCTTCTGCACGGTACTTCAGCATTCATGATGAGGACATATGGTTGTTTTCATAACCTATCAATCATTCTGGTCAAAGAGTACGTGTATTTTTTGTAACCCTTAGATCTCCCTTTCTCCAACTTCACAGATGATACACGAGTGATGGGTAGCCAAATCCAGGGAAAAGGCAACAAGGTATTCTGCCCGAAACCGTCCATAGAGACCGATATAGGTCCACAAGCGCAGATCCACTTTTGTAGATTTCAGACAAACGCATTGAGTTCATGTTGAAGGGTGCGATGCCCCTCGAGGACTTTGTGGTTTGCATCATTTACTCCTATTATGGTCTGCATGGGGTCTGCCCAAGTTTTTAAAGCAACGGACATTAAGAATGCTAACCTGGAATTTTAATTCTTATCACGACTATATAGGAGAAAGAGATTCAAGACAAACGTTAATTCATATCCATGATCTTCTAAATGGTTATCCGATCCATAGGCCTCCTTTCACGGCTCAACTTCACTATCCGTACATGATGCCCATCGTTCAGATCCCCAAGTCCAACTTCCAACAGAAAAAAGACATCGTTTAACTACTTCGTTCAGAAGAATTTAGTCACTTTGCCACGCAATTTGTCGATGAGTTCCGTGTAACCTCTTGTCTCAGCCAGCGCCAACAACTCGTGTCCTGTCTCGGCGTCTTCCCACTTCGACATTCTGTCAATCATGTCCAAAGCAAGAGCCGTGTGGCCGTGACTGGCTGCGTAGAAGAATGCAGCTTGGTCGTATTCCCCCTTTCGACAGTCAGGGCTCACTCCTCGCTTCAAAAGGTCCTCCATAGTGGCCTTGTGGCCGTGCTCGGAGGCAGCCCATAGCGCATTGTGGCCGTCTTTGTTCGCCCTATGAATATCGACAGCCTTGTAATCGACCAGAATTCTGACGATGCCCTCATTTCCATTTTGAGCGGCATAGTACAGCGGAGTTTGCTGCTTGTTGTCCGGCTGGTCCAGGTCGGCCCCGCGTTTGATCAAGGTCTTGACATGTTGCTCAAGCCCAAGTTCCGCCGCATGCGAGACGGCAGATCTACCATTCTCGTCTCGACTATTTGGGTCAGCTTCCAGCTTCAGCATGTCCCTGAGGACTTCCATCCAGTCATGGCGGACAGCGAGCGACAAGGCTGACTGTAGAGTCTCGGAATGAAAGGCTCCTGGGCCGATGAAGCGGAGCCTGTACAAAGTCTCTGTTCGATCTTCATCCTCGAGGGCCCGCAAGAGGTTAATATGGGCCTGTTTCTTTTCATTCTCGTCTTGTTCCGGATATTCTTTCATCATACTGCTTTGGTCAAACCTCTGCTTAATGCCCCGATAGCACTCCAAGATCTCCCTAACAACCGAATCATGCTGGGCTCGACCACTGTAAGTGCGAAGCATCCAGTCAACCAAGTCGGCAAAGCCGGCAAATTTGGCAAAGCCGTCAAAGTGTTGAGAGGAGGCGGTGGAGGCGGAGGAGGCAGAGGTGACAAGTTCGATAGACTCGGTAGATGCGAACCACCTGCTAAACCTGGTTGAAGTTCGATAGACTTCTCCAACAGCTCGAAGTGCCTGCTCAAAGACGCTGCTTTCGTCTCCTTGCAGGGAGTTGAACTGAACACAGCTCCATTTCAACCACGAGACAGCCTGAATGATATCCACTCCCCGGTATATTGTGTCAAGTACCGCGTCCAAAAGGTCCTGTGGCGGAGGTAGGGGCAATCGCTCTCGCAGGGCTGGAATGATGCACAGCCGCGCATCCTGCAGACCGCACTCTGTGAAGACATTTTCCAAGTCGTTGACAGTAGAATTGTCCAAATGTACTAGGCGGTCTATATTGGCCAGCTTTGTCCGGTCAAAAGTAATGTAACGGGTCAGTGACACAAGGAGCACAGTCAAAAGATCTTGGGCGACTATGTCCAAGTTTGTTGTTGGATATCCGAGACCGACCCAGGCCAGCAAGGCTCGGAACTCGCCCTGGCATCCTGGTTGAATGTCTTCACAGACTGAAGTCCAGCCACAGTAGCGCTGAAGAGGCAACTTTGTAGCTACCGCTGTTGGCAGCCGGTGAACGTGCCCGTCAGAGCCCCTACCCCACAGAGACTTGGCACTATACCATGGCTGGCCTTCCAATCGAATACGCTCCTCTCTAAGGTAGGCGTTGGCGTTGGGATACCAAAAGGTTAGCTCTGCTCTTCTATTGTCAATGTCGTCCTCCATGTTTTCCAGGTTCGGGGTGAGCGAGACTATCCTGGACACGAGCGTCCTTTTGCTCCTCTCCAGGTCACGGCCTTTGAGGATGGTGTCATCGGCCAATGCCCACAGCCAGGGACCCAGAATTGCCTCTATCTCTGCCGGGTCTATTTCCCAGATGCCCTGTCTGGACCGTGGACTCAAGTTAACATGAAGCTCGGTTCGGCAATGGTCATTCCGTTGCGGGTTATAAGCCACCATAGGAATCAACAAGGAGTATTCGCTGTCGTGGGACTTGGGCAAGTGCTTCTCAGCGACCTGGCAAATGGCCGCTGACATTTTTCGTGCCATGGCGCGCACCTTGACGGATTCGTCCGTCCATTTTTGGCCTTTGGACAACATGATCTCGTATGGAAGGGCGACACCCGTCAGCTGAGCGAGGCGTTTTCGAATCGCAAACAGGTTGTGGAGGGAGACTGCATCTTCTTCTATTGAGTTGGAGTCGGTTGAAGTTTGCGATGTTGAAGATCCATCATGACTGGAACCCTCTTCGAGACTCTTGGTAGAGCGCACATTGATGGTCCATTCAAGCTCCTGTGGCACAATCTGGTACGAAAGCCAGTCTAGCTCATGCCCAGACACAATGTCGAGCTTGTCAGCCAACCGGTTCGAGTTCTTGTCGAGCCTTTGCATCCTGAGGTATCCCCGGAGGATACTCATGACGATGCATACGCCAAGCTGTGCGAGAGATACCCAAGCCTTCATACCACGGAGGCCGATAAACTGAGCAATATACCCAATCAACACAGCCAAGACTGCAAAATAGGTCCTCAGTTCGAATGTATCCCGGAACTCTTTTCGTGATGATGTCCAAACCTGGACTGGGTTTGCTGAGTCCTCGACGTAGCCGAACGAGTCAAAACTTTGGTCTCCGATGACCTGTGGGCCAGGCTGTAACCAGAACAGTCGTGATTTTGTCAAGCCTTGATCACATCGTTAAAACCGAACCTCTTCTGTGGTCTGACCGATTAGATACGCACAACTCCACATGCCAAGACACATGAGAATCGTTCCCGCTATGAACATGACTGGCGCATAGTGTTTCGTGGCTGATGTGCGGCCTCCGTTGAGATTCCATCCAAGAACCCAGACACCCACCCCAGCGAGAAGCAAGACGCCAGCTTGAAGGATGATTCCAGTCACAGCTATGGCAATGTGTACCCATTTTGGTCGTTTCAAGATGCCGACGTTCAGAGAGAGGTTGGGATTGGGGGCAATCTTTGTTTCTGCTGACCACTCCAGAATAGTTCCCTTGGTTCTCTTCCAGCCAATAGACAAATTTATAAAATTCTTCGCAAAAACTTTGCGAGACAGATCTAACGACTGATCGCCTTGGTCTTGGTGAAGGCGGAATGCAGGCCGGGGCTTTTGGGTGTCTCGCCTGGGGGTGTAGACAAGCTCAAGCACGTTAGGACGGCCCAGAACACGGGCAATTCCGCCCCGGTTGAAGAGCTCGCATACATCTCGACTCGTCGAAGTACAAAGCTCTGCCTCTACCGTAGCTTCGCCTTCCTGTGATCTTCCGATAAAGGCACGAAGAGATGAGTGGCCACAGACACGTATCGTAGACACCATGGCGGTCAAAACGCCGATGGGTCCCATGGAGAAGATGAGGTAATCGAGGAATGAGGTGCTTTCGCTGAGGTACTGCTTGGTTATCGCATCGCCGAACAAGGTGAGTAGGGGGGCTAGGTCGGTTGCCAGGTCGTTGGAAAAGTCGGAAAGGCCATCATCGGCTCTGACGCCGGAGATGAAGGCCCAGAGCACACAGGGTAATCGCTGGATCATGGCCGCAATTCTAGGAAGGAATTGTATCTTTAGAAGGATGTCAAGGGAGAGCTGGGCTGACATCTCTTGACGAGCTGGAATCAGGCTCTGGCCTTGCCCCGGACGGACAGAATGCCTTGCAGCATCGAAGCAAGCATGCGATTGGACGACACCTGAGGCTGATGGCGGTACCAGGGTTGGCGCGACCATTGAGGATGTGCTTGGCGATAAATCATTTAGAGAGGCATTATTTCGACCAGTTAGCCCAATGATTGGTCATGATTGCAGTCCAACATCGTCGTGCCTGAACGTGAATGCATTCGCGCAGCCGATTGAAGGAGGATGTTGAAGAGCTCGGGCACGTGGAGACCACATAGTCGGTGGAAGAGATAGACAAGATGGACAAATACGAGACCCAATGTTCATTGCTATCAAGGCTAAAAACTAGAAACGCCATTCACCTCAATCATAACTGGTATCCCCTCAAGCATACTCATCATTCACCCAGTCCTCCTCATCGTCATCACCCTCAACAAACAACCCCCCATGCTCCTTGGCAATATGCGAATAAATCGTGTTATACTCCTTCTGCGCTCCGCAAGCATAACACCAGTGAGCTCCGCAAGGACAAGTAATGTGGTCACAACCTCCAACCTTCTGCGTCACGACTCCGCAGCCAGGACACTCTCTCGAGGCCAGCTTCTTCTCTCCCTTGGCGCAGTCGTCGCATCGCCAGTCGACCAGTTCGGGGGGAGCACCAGCGGCACATGCTCTCTCGATGTACTGCTTTGCGAAGCCACAGCCGGCGCACCAGGCGTATACCCAAGAGCCGGCGTCATCGACTGCCTTGCGCAGGTCGCCCAGGTGCGTGAGATCAAATGCTGCAACTGTCTTTGGAGCAGGGCGGCGTCGACAGAAGGGACAAGAAAGAGCCGCCACATTGATGGTACGTCCTCGGGCGTTGATACCATACCAATCCTTGGAACAGCCGTTGCAGATGAGCTGGTCACAGCCACTTCGACCACAAGCACGCTTGAGGAAGTCCTTTCGGAAGTCAGAGAAGCAAAGACTGCAGACGCCTGCCTCGGTGCGTCGTGAGAGAACCCAGTGCTGCAATGAAGCCTTGACCTCGTCCTGGTTTCGTACGAGCTTGCCAGCGATGGTAAGGGAGCTTGTGTCCTGCTCGGGAATGACCTCGACCTTCTCAGGGAGATGAGCGAGGTCGCAATGCGACGCAGTATAGAACAGAGACCGTCCGTTGAAGGTCTCGGCGATGGCCTTATCATCGTTTCGCAAGATCCACTTGGTACCGTTCTCCTTAGCAAGGGCCTGAGCGGTGGTATCCTGGCTGATGATGGTGACGACGTTGGAAGCGCAGGCTGAACACTCAAACTTGGTCAGATCCAGGTTCTTAGGGCGATATTCCTCGGGCCAAATCACTCGGTTGAGACACTTGTGACACTCAACCAACGGAGCTGCACCCGCCGTCCCCTTTCCATCATTGTGTCGGCAGTAGAAGCACTTGGGACGAACGCGAAGTGCCTTGGGGTTGTAGACGACGTACTGAGCTCGACACTCGGATCGACAGCACTCTACCCAGGTGCCCATAGACGTTTCATCGTGGTCCTTGGACACGTTCGCATTAACCCGGTCCTGAAAGTCCTCGCTACGGGTGCAGGCCTGGCACTGGCACTTGGTTGCCCTGAGAGAGCAGAACCCACAGACTCCTCGCTTGCTCATCATGGTGACTGAGCGAGGGAACTTGCAAGTCTTGCAAAGGACGACGGGGCCCAGAGCGACCTTGGTCATCTCGGGGCGCCAACCAATTTTGGCCTGCAGGGTCGTCTTGAGGTTCATCTCAAGCATCTTGTAGTCCACCAAGGTCTTGAACAGCTTCCGGTCCGCCTCCTTCAGGATGACCGCCTCTGCGTTGAGGCGCTGCGTGGTGCCCTCAGACACTCGCTTCTCGTAGTCTCGGTCCGCATCGAGCAGGAGGCTAAGGCATCCAGTATTCCATGTCTCAGGAATATCGATCGTGTTCCACTTGTCGGAGAAGGACATAAGCTCCTGATCAGCCACCTCGCGTAGAGGAGCGATTCCCATCCGAAGAGCGAGTGCTGCAAGGACAGCGGCTGGACGCGAGGTGATCATGGTGCCAGGAAGGACTGCGTGAAGCAAGATCTTCCAGAACTTGCGATTGTACTTGGGATCCGCGAGTGCCATGGGAATCTGAGGAACCTCAGCAGGATCGGCGGCCTTGATATGGGCAGGCAGGTTCTCCTTCTTGTCGACATAGTTGAGACGAGTCAAGACCTTGCCCAGTCGTCGAAGAATGCGGTAGTCGCAAGATCGTCCAATCTCGAGAAGCTCTGCTCGGGTAAACTCGTTCAAAGGACGGTTATCCTCGCCCTCGCCTCTAGGAGTTGAAGTGAAATCCTCCGTTGGGTCAAGGTACACCACAGGATATCGGTCCTCCTCAGGGACAGCCGCAATCTGCTCCTGGATCTCGGCGGCATAGTTGTAAGACTCCTCCAACCAAGCCTTCATGCGTGCCTTTTCATTAGCATCCGCGATACGACTGACCTCAAGTCCAAACATGGTGATGAGCTCATCACGGTGCTCACTAGTGCGATCGTTGCAGACAGTTCGCCAAAGGGTGCCGAAGATGGGGTTGACAGAAACAGCCGACACGTTGGATGCGATGATGCGCCGGAGCTGCTCCACAGCCAACTTCTTGTAGCCCTCGTCCTCGACGTAGCGCTTGGCAAAGTTACGCACGCTGGGACCTCGTGCCTTGAGGAGTGTGGGCATATCCTTGAGAGCGAGTGTAGTGTCCTTGATGTTGGTGGTGACTGGCTTCTTGGAGCAGTCTCGGGTATATCCGGTGACGTAGTACTTGTCGAGCAAGGAGTGTACCTCGGACTTGGCCTTGAGGATGTCATCGGCGGCCAGGTAATGCTTGATGCTACCGACGATGGTGGTGTCCCCCTCGACTGCCTTTCCCGCACCCATCCACGTCAGAAGAAATCCCAGGGTCAACCGCGAGATGTTTTCAGCCGTGATAGTCGCTGAGAAGAAGGCACCTCCTGTGACGGCAGACAGATACAGATAGGCGCTCCACGAACTGGGGTTACACTCGGTCAGGATGGAGAAGACGACAGCCTTCTTGGACCCGGTTCTAAGGGTCGAAGCAGCTGATACCCAGTCGGCAAAGAGGAAGCCTGTTCCACCATAGCTGTCCATCTTCTGAAGAACTGTCTTCTCCTTCTTGTAGTTTGATCCCTTGGTCGACGCGAAATGAGGAGGGGCGTCGCTATAAAGGAGCATAACGGTCGTGGCGTCCTCTCGCATCTTCTGGTACGCCAGTGCAAGGCCAGTCTTGGTCGCTTCAGGCCAGTCACCACCACAGTCAGCTACGATACCTCGGGCCATGGAGAGGACGTCATCCTGGGAGACGATATCGGGACCAGAGACGGCGCCTGAGGGGGAGCACCAGCCGGACCATTCGGTGAGTTCGCCGCCACAGTAGTCGCGATAAGCAACGACGCCGATGCGCTCGAAGCAGCCGGTGAGGGCGGATAAACTGATGATCTCGGGGAGGGACTTGTTGAGGGCATGGATAAACTCGCCCATAGATGCTGTAGCGTCAAGGACGACCAAAAGGTCGTGAGGACCACGAGTCTTGGCCATGGTTGATGATGATGATGATCTGGAGAGCGAGAGACTCCTCAACAGAGTGATTAAAGGCCTTTATAGCCATCTTGACATTCACACATCTCGATCGTGCCTTCTCATTTCCACATTCACTAGTCGGAAGGTGTTTGTTGCCGGTGACTCAGGCCGGTTTGACCTTCCATCAAGTTGGCCGGTGAGTCGGAGGCCTTGGGTGATGGAAGGGTTAAATGAACCCCTGTGCTGCGCCTTTGGCCAAGGTCCCAGAGATCCATCCAATGCCCACCAGGGAAGCCTAGGCGTTGACCCCGCCAAACGAGAAACCTTCTAGGGGCCGTAAGGCTGAATGCTAGTTTATTACAGTGGAGGCGACCCCAGATTGCCGTCCAAGTTGGTCTCGTAGGGCAGACCACAAGGCAATATCTCGACAGTATCAGCTCAAAGAGACTTTGGATAAGATGGAGCTGTGCATACATTATTCAGTTATACAAAGATACATTGTAAGCCTCATTGTTGGAGAGATTGATGCCAAACACTCTCCGTCCCATGAACCCACGGATGGATCCTCCGGATGCATAGGGTAAGCTCAGCAATCATTCCATCCTCAGTTCATATGATCCTTCGTAGCAATTCACTCCAGATGATAGACCTGAGAAAGGCCGATATCGGGAAAGTGAATCATCGCCGTTCTTTGTTAAGTGGTCAGCACCCAAAAGCTGGATGGATGACGGGAAGGGTACCTAGGTAAGACAGAGGTATCAACATTTTATCACCGGGGGATGGATGCCGACAGAAATGCAACAAATTCATGAAAAAATCCATAGAAGACAAGAATATCATAGCCCTTAGTGATAATCGGCATCGCCTTTTCTCTTAGTCTAGGATAGTAAAGTCACATCCTCTTGTTCATGCTCAATACGAAACGTGTGAAGGTACACTGTCCAGGTACGCAAGTAAGCTTCAAACTCAACTTCGACCAGCGAATCAAGGTACAAGTCGGGCAAATCTCCCCGGCTTACGAGATAACGCCAAGACGGGAGACAATGGGAGTAATGGAATCAATTCTTGGCTTCAAATAGAGGTGGTTGATTGTCAATATATATAATACGGACATTAATAATGAAGCTCTCTAAGCAACTTGTTCCACTTGTTCTGGCCATGCCCTAATTTGGACAAGTCAGAAGCCTTCCGATGGAGCCCAGGACTATTTAATCCAAGTAATGTCGTCATGAATATGATCTCCCTTCGACATTGAGACGCAAGGAACTACCTACACAGCATGGGAGACCCTAAATACTACGAGCTGAGCAAGGCTCAACTAGACCAATACTTTGACCGCATCCGTTTGCCTCAAGAGTCTCGCACTACCCTGGACAGAGATGTACTCCAGTCGCTGTCTCCGACTGAGCAGTTGAAGACTCTCTTCCTCCTCCAGCGATTCCACCTGAGAAGCGTTCCCTTTGAGAACGTCTCCCTGCACTACTCCTGGCATCGCGTCATCAATGTCGAGCCGAAGTTTCTCTTTGACAAGATGGTGGTTCGGGGACGTGGCGGATACTGCATGGAGCAAAACACCCTGTTCAACACCATCTTGCTGAACCTCGGCTTCAACGTTTACATGGCCGGATCCAGGGTGTACAATCCTAATCTCGGAAGGTTCGGGGGATTCGATCACTGTGTCAACATCGTTAATGTCCAGGGGAACAAGTTTGTGGCAGACGTCGGCTTCGGCTCAAATGGCCCCGTCTTCCCTCTCGGCATGGACGGTACCGAAGATGAGGTTGACCACCTGGGCCAAGCCAAGATGAGACTTAGGCACGCTCCTCTACCTCAAGCGCTGAATCAGGAAGCCAAATTCTGGATCTATGAGCAGAGACTGGAGCCCACCGCCAATTGGACGCCCATGTATTGCTTCACCGACGTCGAATTCCTCCCCGAGGACATTCAGATCATGAACCTCAAGCCGTCGACGACTCTGACAAGCATCTTTGTTCAGAGATTAATTGCTACACGGTTCGTGACCTCTGAGGATGTAGTCGTCGACGAGAACGGTACACTTAAGGTGTTGAACGCGGACCAATGCAGGATTGCTCCGCTGGATGGCCAGCTGATACTGGAGGGCAACACAGCTAAGCTGAGGCGAAATGGCGAGAAGGTCTTTGAGAAGGTGCTCGAGTCTGAGGCTGCTCGGGTTGATTTCCTTCAGGCCGTTATTGGGCATGGCAAGTTTGAGCTCAATGAGGCAGAGAGGGAGGCTATCAAGGGGACTGCAGCAGCTATTCTGTAGGAGCGGAGAGGTGCTGCTTCATCTACGATCACGCTGAGTACAGTATGTGTATATAAAGATAGGTAGGTAAGAATAGTCAAGATTGTATAACCAGGATGGTAATAGAGTGTGTTCAGATCTCGGCATCCTTGCAACCCGCTCCAATGGTGCAATGCCTCGGCTCGGCTATCACCCCGAATGAAGTCGAGCAGCTGAAGTTCATCGGAGCCGAACGAGAGAATAAATAACCAGACACTTCTTAATCGAGTTGCATATCGCATAGTCAGTTACACAGTGATATATCTAAAAATGACAAAACATCCATCGCTTGAGATAGACTCGCGAGTGACACAGCTCGATGCAACCACGTTTGCAGCCAATCTCACCAAGCCATTCTGCGTCGGAACAGGTAGGCGTCACTACTCATTTGACTGGCATAGCTCACACGTCAACAGTCCCTAACGGCGGCTATGTCGCGTCCATCTTTCTTCGTGTCGCAAGCGCGTATTTGACGCCGAGGAACCAGCCAGATCCCTTTGCAGGGCATTGGCAGTTCCTCAACGCGACACACGCTGGGCCAGCTGTCTTGGTCGTTGAGGAGGTCAAAACAGGTCGTGCCACGTCTGTGGTTCATGTTACACTATATCAAGAGGGCCTCACTTCTGCCAGCCCGTGGATTTCTGACAAGTCCAAGAAGATGGCTGTGGCGTACATTACCAATACGAGGCTTGAACTCGAAAAGGGCGTCAACTTACCAACGGGCTTCGAGATCAAGGACCCCCCTCCGCCTGTGGAGTTGGAGAGACTCTCAACTGATGGAGATCCAAACTGGAAAAAGTTACAGCTCGTCATCATGGGCTTTTTACGAATCTTTGACAATGTGGAGCTTTACACGCCCAAGAAACAGAGCCCACTCCCGGCTACGTACGACCTGTGGATGCGCATGGCCAGCGGTGAGCGCTTCACAATCTCATCTCTAGGCTACGTCGCCGACGCAGGCCCGCCACTCCTCGTCGAGACGTTCCGACCGACGGACCCAGACGCACCAATCCCCGAGGGAGGATTCGCGTTTGACAAGAAGTTCTGGTATCCAACAGTCACCATGAGCCTCGAGGTGAAGAAGGCGCTTCCAAAGGAGGGCGAGGAGTGGCTGAGAATCCGCGTGGCTGCCAAGGTGGTGCGGAACGGGAGATACGACGCCGAGGTGGTCATCTTTGATAGAGCGGGGGATGTCGTGGCGCTGAGCAATCATGTCGCCTTGGCTGTTGATGGGGAGCGGAACTTTGGGCGGAGCGGCAAGTTGTAGACACATGCGTTGCGTGTTGAGGCCATCTCCAGGCATCAGCTGCATATGTGTGTGTGAATTAGCTCACCGAGTGAGAAGTATGCCTGGTTTGGACGTCATTAGAGGGAAGGTTAAGCTTACATTTGACAAGATAAGAAAGATCTCGGAGAAGAGCTGAGACATTCACTTCAATTACCCCATCAAAGCTAGGCAAACGTTTGCTGAGCCACAATGTTAATACGCGGCACAAGACAGGAGAAGAGGACCACTGATAAAGACCTGCCATGTTTGCTGAAGATGGCCTCCATGGATGCACGCTTGCCGCCGTTGCATTGGGGGCCAGACAGGGGCCTACAGAAGCGAGGAAGAGGGTTCCTTGTCCTTGGGAGATGAAAGTGTCAGAGAATTTCCCATCTTTTCGGCTTGAGTGTGGTACTTGCTGAGAGGCTGAAAGGGCTTACTCTTGGCGACAAGTCATGTTGCAAAGCTGTTGTAACGATGACTTGGATATTGTCCTAGGTAGAAGAGTTCATCAGGGATCATCTCGCGAGTCGGGCGTTCACCAATAAACAAACCCTGCATGACCTGATCTTTAATCCATCTGTTAAGAAGCATCATCCATGATCAAGTTCACCAGAGGTCGTCTATCGTTGGTGGGCGCAGTTTGACTCCATTAGCGCCCGAGCCCCGCGTCCACTGGAATGGATCCGTTCCAGGGGCCAAACCGCTAAACTTTGGCGCATTGGATATGGACGCTCCCGCTGCGACGTCATCCCGTCGGGTTACGAACGTGTTCAGGTCAAAGGTTTCATCCCTTGGCCAATTCAACTGCGACTTCCATCTCGCCTTGCCACAGCCGTGATGCCTTCTCTGCCTTGTTCATCCTCGACTTCCGACTCCTCCTGCAGCTTCGGACCCCAATATGATGCTCCGCCTCCCTGCACCCTCGACCCCGTGCGGCCCGTTTGCGAACCAGGGCAGCACACAGCTGGAGCCCAATTAGCCTGTCGATCCAATAACGCCCTGGGTCATCTTGAGCCTTGTGGCGCTTCTCTGGCACCCCCTGCTCCGTTCTGCGGGCCGTGTCCTGGGAAGCTGGGGGACTAGGGGGGGGACATGGGAGAATTGGATGTTCAAACGAGGCTCTGCGCTCTTCTCTCTTTTCCGTTGATCTCTCGAGCCCTCCTTACTCTACTTTTTTTTTTTTGCTGCTGCTGCATAATGGCTTGGCCTTGATTGATATTCAGCAGGTCTCGCTCTTGGTACTGCTCCGCGAATGCTGTGCCATCGCGACGACTGCCTCACGAATCGTTTTTCTCCATCGTCGCGGTTTCACCCTTTTGCTCCTCGACTTGCGCCTTGAGATCGGACCTCCCATTGTCGACCGTTGGAGCTGCAGTATACGTCCCCAGATCGTCAACAGCACCCCCTAGACCTCTAAACGTCCTGTCCATTGTTAGAAGCCTCGATATCGAACCAGACTTGCGAATCGGAACCTACGAATACCTACACCATGGCGTCCAAAACCAACGACGACCCCGAGGTCATTGTGGCCATCGTGGCTCTCATCATCTCCCTGGTCGCTCTGGTAGCGACCTTCATGCAGGTCATGCAGCAATATTACGCCTCTGCTGCCGGATACTCCCAATGCAATGAAAAGGTCATGGGGAAATGGGCCCTGAGCAAGTCCCGTCGCTTCTCCTGGGACGAACTACGCTTCGAGGTCGAATTCGAGGCACCAGTCATCTTTGTCTCCCCTCCAGATAACAAGCATGGCCCAATCCCTGGTGCCGAAATTTATTTCCTCGATGGAACTGAACAGAGTCTTGAAAACACTTGGTCGGAGCTGGATATCAACGAGCGTAACGAATATGCACAAAAGACACCCAGGGAACGCGTTCATACCGCCGACAATGAGCGTGCCTCCTGGACGTTGCTCCTCAGCGCCGTGCAGCGCATGGAACACGAGTCAGAAAACTGGCAGAAGAGCCAGTACGAAGAGATGAAGAAGCAGATCGGACCTCCGACTGACCAGACGCCGCTGAACAACCTCGCCGAGAATCCTCCCACCTTGAATGAGGCCCATACATTAACAGTAGCTCTTCAGCGTAAACGCAAGAGCTGGGATACAATGCCCTCTACCATTGCTCGCCCATACGCTACAACTACCATGTGCCATCTGATCGAGATGGTCGCTGCCCTGGGCATTTACTGGAAGGAGTTTGACCGGAAGCGAGACCGTTACCGTGCTGAGGGCAATGGCTTTATGGTCCTGGGAGAAAAGGTGGCCGATCTTGGCTTGATGTTCAACTTTAGCATCTATGGCAGGAGTCGCTTCGAAGCCAACCGAGTGATTCCAGTTGACGAGGTCAAGGAGCTCTGCTTTGGTTATGTGTCGACCATCTACAGTGTGACACTGGATAAGCGACGTCTACGGTTTTCAGAGGACGACCCTGAGAACTTGGCTTTCCTTCAGCTGGCAACTCAGGCCGAGATTTCTCAGACTCTGGTTCGTATCGGATGCAACAATAATGCTGTGCGGGCGTTCAAGGACCCTGAAAAGCATACTTCACATTTGTTCCCTGGTAAGTCATGGTGCCCATTACATATGACCCCTTCTAACTGAGTTCAGTGTCGTTTGAGATTCTGGGCATGTTGAGCCGCACGTTTCACATCAAGGACACCATGTACACTCATATCCCGAACCCGACACCGGATCGCTGGGACAAGCGTTCAGTATCACTTATCAAGGTGATGGAGGCGTATCGGGACCTGGTTCCTGAAGGATTGCCTGTAGTACACCGGAATATGAATCTTATTGAGAGAATCAGGAGACACACCGAGAACATTCTGGAACTCCACAAGGACCAGGACCTCAGGAAGAAGATGTGCCTGCTCAAGGCACTTCACGAAGCTATCGACGACTGCGACCGTGTTCTGACAGCCAAGGAGACTGACGCCATGACACCGCCGCCAGAGCTTCAATTAGGGAAGGCCGGCCACGAGACGGAGGTGCAGACGGCACGTCGAGAAATTGTTCAAGATGTTTTGCGGTCTCACATCCAAGAGGTACTCCGCCTTCTCAACGGCGATGACCGCTCAGATAACTCTTCTCTCCATGCCGATTGGAGCCCCTTGATACAAGGCTCGCGACGGGACGGACAGCCCAGAGTCACACCCAACGGGTTTGAGGACATGCACGAAGCCAGCCCGGACGAGCGACAGCACATTTTCATGGAAGTCTACTTTTACGTCATCCGTCCCAGCGTCATCGGCCGGGCAACACGATCAACGGACCACCGAAGGGCGAGTCTCGTCGCGCCTCCCGCGGGAGCTCCTCCAGGATACGGCTTCCGGAGACAAGGCACCGGACAAACCCTGGCGAGCAGCATCCGCGGCACTGAGCGAGGGCCCTCTCCGACGCGGCCGGCGCCACCACAAACGGTCAACGAGGTACCGTCGCCGCTGACAACATCCATCCCGAACGGACGGTCGTCCCTGGCAGAGAGGCCCCGCAGTGCTGCGGGTGACTCTGTGGCGTTGACCGAGGACCATGAGAAGCAGAGCCTCCTCCCGTTGAGCATCCAGGAGGTGTCACATGACGACGTGTGGTGCACGCTCATGTTCCGGATGATTTGCTGGTTGATGCTGCACGACTTTAACAAGCTGGACGTGCAGGTGAGCAAGGGAGAGCTGTTGGGTAGTCGAATGCCGGTTTATATCTCATGAGGGGTGGTTGCATCTTGGACGGGTATTGGATTTGGGAGTGCATTTGTTTGGGATATAGGATACCATTTGGCATTGGCATGATGGGATGGGTGTAGATGGTTGGGTTCAGAATGTGTTTGGCAAAAGCGATGTTTTACTGGCATAGTGGCCATGGTATATGTCAATGATATAAATCGTCATTCTTGCTTGAGTATCAGTGCATCTCGTCTGAGGGTGTCGCCATAGCGCATAACATCAAGTCGGGATGAAAGATGTGGGGTACACGGCGTGGACACGCCTGGATGGTAGGTCACTCTTTAATGGCACCCTTCAAATTATTCCAGCTGATGATCACGGCATAAGCACGTCCTGATCATATTCCAAAGGATCAAATTGCCTGACCATCTCCCATCAAAGAGCTTCACTTCATCGGGCCACGCGCAACGGCACTCGCCAAAAGAATGGATGGTCCGCTGCGGCAACTCGGTTCCGCCGACGGCATGTCTGTTCTAGGCATGATGACTATGCTGACTAACCCATGATGAGGCACGTGAGGAGGCGAAAAAAGAAATTCCCAACAGACGGCAGGCCATGTGGCGGAGAAGCGGCCAAATCGGTTGCGGCCGAAGACGGGCGCCGATCCGGACCGGGCTATTCCCGAGGCATTCTGGCGACGGAAAATAACCAGCGGGAGAGGTCACGGGAGCTTTTCCAAGGGGAGCGAGATTCCCTTGAGATAATCGGTTCTCGGTGAGACAGAATGGGTTATTGGCCGAGGAACGAGACGAACCAGGGAACCAGGGAGGGTCGGACCAGAGCCCTGGAAAGAGCCCTACCAGGCCCGGGTCTCCATCATGGGACAAAAGCGAGGGTTGACAGGCCAGGAGGAGGTTTCAGGTTCGTGCAATGTCGATCTGTTGACATTCTCTCCCTCGTTGATAAATGACAGCAAACCAATTTTAATACTGACAGTCTTGCTGAGCGCATCGATTGAGGCTCCCTGTTCCCATCTCCAATCCCCACAGACAAGCCTCCTGTGTCTTAATATAAACCCCCCTCCCCGGATTCAGAACGGCACTGCGCCCCGCCGCCGACCCGGATACGGGGGACTGGTGAAACTCGGAGGGGTTCGCGAGAAGGGGCAGTGTAATGAAGCCTCGAATTTACTTATTTTGCAAGAGGAAAAGGAAGAAAGATGTTGAGACTCATCGTGGCCTAAATCGGGACAAGCCACAATCAAAGAAAAGCGGCGCTGCCGAAGAGGGCACAGGGCACTCTCTAAACGGAGATTTCCATCTCAAAGGGGATAATTGAATGCATATGAAGAAAAAAACCCGATAATTTCCCCTCTTTGGAAGAACAAAGATCCATTCAAATTGTTCTACAGAAGAATTCCAAATTCCAAGAAAAGGTTTCCGACCGACAAAGACTCAGCCACTTGAAGCCACAAAATATCCCCGTCTAGAATCGAGGGTTTGAAGCTGACTAACCCCAAAATCAATCACCCCCAGGCTCCATCCAGGCTTGCTTGCTTCCAAGGAATCGAGTCTCGGCCGTAGCCGTATCATAGCCTTAGCCGAGCCCCAGGTCGGGCTTCTTACGACGCAAAAAATACAGGCTTGATGTTTTGTTGGCCGAACCCTGTCGCGTCTTCCTTCTCCTGCATCAGAGACTGGACCGCGTATTGGTAGAAAAAACGACAGGCCATTGTCATTGAGTACAAAGGCCCTGTAGCGTGCGAGTCGGCAGCAGAAAAAGTTGGCGGGCACTTCCTTGAAATGTACCGGTACCTCTTCTTCCCAGGAAAACCCCTTGGAAGACGTGCGGAGCGGCATGGCCACTACCAGTGCCAGTACAGTGGACTCTCACTCTCGGCCCCCTTCCCTGAATGCAGCTGCACTCCCAACCAATGGCGTCCCCGTAGCGTCAGGCTAGACCCTGTGAAAGAACCGCCTCTCAGAGGGGAATGCGGTGCTTGTTGTACCCTCCCTGCGCTAGACCTACAGCGGTCTAGCCCCACGCCTCCCAGTGCCAGTTCCACCAAGCAAGTGGAAACCCACATCGACCAGAGAGAGACCCAGAGAGAGACCAACTCCTCCGTCACATCAGCCTGCACCACCAGATCTTCTCTCTCACCAAAGCCTCGTTCTGTCAGCAACTCACGAACCTACTCGGACAGGACAGGACAGACAGAAATTGGGTTGGTCTTTCGTGGTTTCTCTTGTTGCTTTCTTCTCTCCTTTTTTCTTCATTTCCCCTTCTTCTCCTGCATCGCCGAACCGCTCCCTTGTTCTGCTCGCCCTTGCCCTTCTCTCTCCTCCCCCAGCCTTAGCCTTTCGCGCACGCAACCCAACGCACGCGTGTGACGAGCCCGTCTCCAACCCTTCCCTCGACCGTCCTTCCTACGATCTTCTCCATCGACTTCGATATCCCCGGTTCCACATCTTGATCGTGTGGTCCCCTTCTTCGCCCCCCGGGCCCCGAGGCCTGCTTACATCTCCGGAGCCTTCCAGCGTCGACATCGTGGTCGATATCTGGCTTGCCCCCCGGTTTCTAAAGACGCTTCTTCGCCCCTCGCGCATTTTGGGGTCTCCTCGATCCCATATTCCGTTCATAGTCGACGTGTTCGATATCGGTCGCATTTCACGGTACATATTCGATCGTCGGCCCGTGTGAGACGCTCCGTTGGTCGGCCATTCATTGCCATCCTACCACTGGCAACCTGACACATACAAGTACGCACTTCCACGCTGCACCGCGAACATTTTGGATCTTATTGGGTCTTCTTCATCGTCTACGTTTGTCGATTTCGACGAAAGTGCATTCACTTACCCTTTTTGTCCATCTAGGCACGTTGCCGAACCGCGTACTCGACAACCCCATCGTGCCAGTCACGACAAACATCTGCACAAACACGAACCATGACACCCTCACCATCAAGCCAGGCCCTCGAGCCTCGGCATCCTAAACCTACGCAAACAGTCTCGGTGAACATCTCGGAAGGCTCCCAGAACCGCTCTCGTCGCTTCCAGCTCGAAGTGAGCGAGTGTGTCGAGACAAAGACCGTTACGACCACGACTCGCCTCACCCGAAAGTTCCCACACGTATTTGTTCGCGATCCCGTCCCTCTCGAGAATCTCGATACCAAGGAATATCCGCTCGCAATGAAGCCTACACCTCCCGAGTTGATCCAGTTCTCGTACAACATGCCTGGAACGAATGAGGTCGAAGACGACGACGAAGAGGAGCGGTCTATAGGCCAGCAGGTACGTTTTGCGATGTCCTACTTTATTTGGACGGTGGCTTGCCTGAAAAATGGAATAACCTCACCACAAAGTGCGCCACTAACACGTTGAAGATGACCCGGTATACCAACGAAAGATATACTCCAAGCCTCAAGGCTGAGTCCCCTCAAGAGAACCTTCCCCTCACCCGGATACCCAAGCATCGATCCCAGTCCCCATCAGAAGGCTACCCTCGCCGTGCTCGTGCATCTCGGACAAGTCCTATCGAATCTCCCGATTCTTCTGCCCCGACTTCGAACCCTTCTCGACGACCTGCTCGATCCACCCAGCTCAACGCCGTGTCGGATAAGCTCCGACGCTCTATTGCCCACAGCTCCAGCCGCCGTGATCCCGCAGAAAGATTACCTCGGGGCTCTTCAGGCTTCTTGGCTACTCCCGATACATCAGAAGTCGTTGGAGCAGCTGATCGGTCAGCTCGAAGACGATCGCTTCATCTCGAACGACATCACTCACCCGAGGCATCCTCGTCCGCACAAAGTCCTCACTACGAGGCCACCAGCCCCGTAGAGAGCGACTCCCACACAGTTTTCAGCAGCAATGTGGCCACCCCACCAATTACTGATGCCGACGCTGAGCCTTTCGCTGACGTTGATGGATCTCTCCACCAGCCGCTAAGACCATTCAACCCCCGGCCGAGCATCGACGTTGTTACCGCTCAGGATGCCAGTCTCCCTAGTCCTAGATTGTCTCCGACACTTGCAGCCGCTCAGCTACACACCGCCGACCAGGACGAGGAAGACCCCCAGTCCAGCTTCCAGACCTCCCACACAGACCCGTCCACCTGGGTCGATGAATCACAGTTGACCGAGGACGGTACTTCGACAGCCCTGGTCCGCGCTGGCCAATCTCATGACAACTATGCTCTTACCCGAACCGATTCGTCTGGTCAGCCTCTTGTGGTCGACACGCAAACCCTGCTGGAGGCTTTCGATTCGATGAAGACGGAGATGAAGACATTCATGATGTACCAGTTCCTTCGCCGCTGCCCCCGACCTACCCTCCGCGTTGTTGCCAACGCTGTCAACCCTGCTCTCAAGTGCGACTTTCTTCGACAGCTGCCACTCGAACTTGGCTACACCGTCTTGTCCCACCTCGACCACCGCGATCTCTGCCGAGCCGCTCAGGTTTCCAAGCACTGGCGTAACATTGTCGATCGAAACGAGACTGGCTGGAAGGAGCTGTTTGACCGTGATGGCTACACTCTGCCTCCCGGCGAGCTTCAGAAGGCCATCCTTCAGGGCTGGGGCTGGCAGGATCCCGTTGGTGCTTCCGGCTATGAGAAGGACCTGAGCATGCGAAACCGACTGACTTCGACTGAGCACGAGCTCACTCGAAACCTCCGACAGGAAACAGCTTCCAAGTCGCGGGCTTCCAAGCGGAAGAGAGCTCTCAACACTTATTCGGCTGCCGAGAGATCCAAGCGACGCGCCAGCGCTCAGGAGGCAGTGACCCGTGACGACAAGGCCCAGCCTGAGGCCAAACAGCACAAGTCGGAGGGCCCTCTGTCTGCTGCTAATGCCGCAGCCGCCGCCGTGCCTGACCCCCAACTTGGGCTTCCCAGTCTCCGCGAGCTGCACCTCTTCAAATCTTTGTACCGCCGTCACCACATGATCCGTAAGAGTTGGACCAGCGGCGAGGTGAAGCCCGGGCATGTGGCGTTCGCTGCTCACCCCCGTCACGTCATCACTTGCCTCCAATTCGACGAGGACAAGATCATTACCGGCAGCGACGATACCCTCATTCACATCTACGACACCAAGACTGGCAAGCTCCGCAAGAAGCTGGAGGGCCACGAGGGTGGCGTCTGGGCCTTGCAGTACGAAGGCAACATGCTCGTTTCTGGTAGTACCGATCGATCTGTTCGCGTGTGGGATATCGAACGGGGGCTCTGTCAGCAGGTCTTCTATGGGCACACTAGCACTGTGCGTTGCCTGCAGATCCTGATGCCTACTGAGACGGGCAGAGATTCCAGCGGCAGCCCCATTATGCAACCCGAGAAGCCTCTGATCATCACCGGTTCCCGAGACAGTCAACTTAGAGTCTGGCGTCTTCCAGAGGTCGGGTCTCGTCGATACATCCAAACAGGGCCCCCAGCTCACGAGTCGGACTGCCCTTACTTCATTCGCGTCCTCGCTGGCCACACCCACTCGGTCCGAGCCATCTCTGCTCATGGCGACACTCTCGTCAGTGGATCTTACGATAGCACCGTCCGCGTCTGGCGCATCAGCACTGGCGAGGCTCTTCACGTACTCCACGGACATTCGCAGAAGGTGTACTCGGTTGTCCTCGACCATGAACGCAACCGATGCATCTCGGGCTCGATGGACTCTCTGGTCAAAATCTGGGATCTTGCTACAGGTGCTTGCCTGTACACACTTGAGGGGCATAGCTTGCTCGTCGGTCTACTTGATCTCCGAGATGAGCGACTGGTGTCGGCAGCAGCTGACTCGACCCTCCGTATCTGGGATCCCGAGAATGGCAGATGCCGTAATACTCTTATGGCACATACTGGGGCTATCACCTGTTTCCAGCACGATGGCCGCAAAGTTATTAGCGGCAGCGAGAAGACGGTCAAGATGTGGGACGTCCGAACTGGCGAGTGTGTCCAGGACCTTCTGAGCGATCTCAGCGGCGTCTGGCAGGTCAAGTTTGACGAGAGACGATGTGTGGCTGCTGTCCAGCGGGACCAGCTGACGTATGTCGAGGTATGTTGAAGTCCACGATAGTGTTGAAGAATAGTAACTAACATGATATAGATTCTCGACTTTGGAGCTGTTCGAGATGGCAAGCCCCCGGAGGAACTTGGCAAGCGTATCCTGCTCAACGAGCCCGAGGTCCGAGCTATGATCGAGGATGAAACTTAGGGAGTGCTGCCAGGTTACCAACCGTGAGTGGTATTAAAGGCAGACAGGAAGGATTGCATGGATGGATGGATCCACGACAGTTGGGCCGCCGCATGCCATGGACGACTGACGAAACAAACAGCCTCTGGCGTTGATGGTGTCGCATAGTTTTACTTTACGCATACACACATGGTTACGAAGTGACTGCATGCATGGAAGGGCGGGTCGGCGTTTTTGTTAATGTTTTGGGATCCATGGACGTGGGGGAAATGGATTTATATACCTTTTGTTATTATTTCCGGGGTTGTCAATGCCTTGTCAACGTTGATGGCTTTTTCACAGATGGAGAGGCATGAATGGATGTCATCACGTTATTCGTGTTGATGGGTCGATAAAGGACAAAAGCCATGTTTTATAGGAGCTTCAGCGGAAGGAGCAGGTTATCTTGGGAGTGAATAAAATTGTTATCTAAATATTGATTATGAGTCGTGATGTGTGTTTTGGTGTTGTGATGTTTCACTGTGGTCGTTGGACATGTTGATCCACCACCATAATTATCCTAGTTTCCCTCTCTGGTGTGTCTATACACCAGTAAATCCTATCCTTGGCCGCTGCTTTCATGGAATCGCGATATATATAGCCTCAGTCAACGTTCGCCATTGGGATTCAGCCCGACCCGGAAATTTGGGTTTGCTGCCCATCCGCGGCAACGTTTCGTTTTCCGTCTCAAAGATCGGTATTTATTCTATATAGAATGAATGGGGAAGATTCTGATGGCAATCGGCAGAAGGGGAGCAGCCTCGCGTTGACATCGATTCCCTTTCCGTCCCCTGGTAGCTAAGAGGTTCAGTGAAGAGAACCACGAGGATGAACCATCCACACTACAACCTTGATATGGATGGTGTAATCCCGGTCTGTTTCTAACCAGGAGCTCAACCAGCTCTCTTGCCAAGGTATATATAATTGCCCAACTCGTGGCAGAGATGCAGTCTCCGCAGGGACTCTTGTTGATTACTGTTTTTTCACTGGATATGGACGTCGGTAGACTCGGTGATCTGCTCCGTGGAGTCTTTCCCGCAGAGGGAGTCATGTCTCCAGCTTCAGAGTCTTGCAAATGAAGACGGTATAGATAGCTGTCCAACCTGTGACAGGGACCCTTCTTCCATCTTGTATCATTCGAAACGTCTTTGGATCCCTATCAAGGGCTTGTCCAGAGACCACCCAGAATGATCCTTTCGCATGACTTCCTTGATGTATCGCCTCATGCATGACACGCTTGAGCATCTGCCCACGCCCGCCATCTTGTTCTCATATTAGGCCAGACCGACTGTTGGTATCATAGACGTCGATCAAGTACAATTCATCGCTACAAGAATCGTCCCAGCTCGTACTATCGTCATCGTCTCGGTGTCGGTGTTGTCAGACTCGATCAGATTGAACACAAAAGTGAAGTGTTCAACCTCAAAGGCGAAAAAACAAAGGACTTTGTGAGTTTTGTCAGGGTGTGGAAATATATAAAATTTTACTTATCACTGTTTTCCTCCTTTCAAGCTTTCGCATCTCGACTAGTCGAGCAGCGCCGACGATCCGGGTGGATGATAAAGCCCTATATGTATGCCACAGCCCCTTGTGACGCATCGCAATGGGTTACCACGGGATAGTCTAAATACGTATAGAATTAAGGATAAATTTTGAAGAGATTTTTATGCATTTTAGACGCAAGTCTGATGAGATCGAGATGGCTTTAGTTTCTCGTTCGTTTAGGGGGAGTGGCTAAGTTCAAGTCTGACCGCGAACGGAGACCCGGGCAGCGTCTGTTTTGCTAACTTAACAAATAGGAAACAATGGAAAAGATGGCGTGATTCAATCTAATCAAAACCTTCGCACTGAAAGGGACATCAGAAACTCAACCTCATCTACCAGGCGCCATGGATGGTCTCGTGGATAGATCCCACCTCAAGAAGCACTACTGAAACTCGGCAGCATCTTGTCACCAGCTCCCTGAATCTCTATGAGAGTAGAAAGAGTGGCAGGGATGTGCCACCAATGGATTTCTGAATCTTGTCCAAATTAGCTTGCGTTTTTGGCTGTATCGCTTCATCCAGGGCCAAGCCCAACGCCGAATGGGGTTGGAAGTGAGCGTCCCAGACAGGCAGGCATTCGGCGAGGCAACACTCGCCCTCCAGAATCCACACGAGGTCTTTGATCTCATGTTATTCGATGAGTCAGGTGAGTTTAGTATATATCTCAGATATCTCCTAGAATCACGCTCCTAGTCAGGCCGCGATGCAAGTGGGGAGATCGCTACAGCCTGTGTTCAGCTGATATATACTCCGAGATTTGTTTGCGGATTTGTATGCGATGAAGCCATTTTCCCCGACTCTTTTTAGGGAATGAAGCTTTTGAGCGGCGGCGGCAGCGGTGTCGAATTGATCATCCACTCGCTCCTGAGACAGAATGCGCGAAGTGATCTCATGTCCGGAGATATATATGGACTCCTCTGAGGGGTTCGCTTGCTGCCAAGCAATGTTAGGACAACCCGAAGGTGGATGATAAATCACATCAAACCCCGATGCGCCATTGACGAAGTTGTTGATATCCTGAGTATGATCCCCAACCTGACCATAAGGTCATCATCCGTCATGTTCACGGTTTTTGTTCCGTCTTGTATATATAACAGAGGCTGTTCATCCCTTCGTCTGTTTGTGCTCCAAACGTTGCAACACAGCACCCAAAAGATGATGAACAGGTTTCAAAAATGGACCCGGCGCCAACATCCGCTCAAAGCGCAGCATCGTCGGCCAGAGGTACTCGATGGTAGGGAATCGAGGCACTGCATTTGTTGGTCGTAACCCCTGAGAAAAGGAGGACAGAACACTGAGATAGGCGGACGCACCAGGAAACCAGTTCTTGTTGAGTGGGTTCGATCGAACGCTCCATGGTTATTTCCTTGATCATCTCGACGGAGCAGTTGAGTGGACAATCTGAACGGTCGATGTTTGCACCCGCCTCTACCAGATACCCCAATAGTATATACAACCGGACCGGGACCTTGTACTATATTCAAGGATGAGTTGACACTTCATGGTCCCGATGATGTCTCGTGTGGGAGTTGTGTGCGAAGCAGGCAGAGATGGCTGTATATAGTCGAGGCTCAACGACCTCGAGATGTCCCGGTCGCAATGAGCGAGACCTGAAACCAAAGGCCTGGCCAGAACTGTCAATAATGGCGATTGCCGGTGACTTGTATCCCCTTCCAGACGCTTCAGCTCCGTGATATTTGTCTTCTCGCTTTGAGCACCCGAAAGTGGCGTATCGTCCGCTGTCCCGTTGCTGAGCACCAGAGTCTGAAGAGATGTCATGCAACCTAAGGCATTCTTAACGTCCGTGGCGTCTCTCTACTGAAGGCGGTTGGCCTCATGCCCCTCATAGACGAATTTCAGAAGCCGAAAAAGTTCTTCATGAGCCTCGGTGCTCCAGATTCGTCCTTCGTTGTCCCAGTTGTCTTCGGGAAAAGGCATTTGAGCCAGTCGGATCCTATCCCTTGCCAGGACTGTCCGTCACCGAGAAGCAGAGGACTTTCTCTGGGCTGCACATCAGAAAGGCCAACTAGAGCATGGACTTATTGATCAGGTCTCCATGCATAAAGCATTGTGAGGAACGCGAAGCCACGTTATCCCCAATTACCGCAAGTGCTTTGAGGAAGGACTATGCTTGAATCTGTTGGATATGGCAGACCAATCGATCGTCCAGATTCTGTTCATGTCGATCGTGGTCGCTATCTTCCACGGCATCCTTTTATATATATGAAGGGCGGGGAGGGCCCGAATTTGACTTCCGCGTCTGGGGTTCCGAAGTTGCGACGAAAGAAGGGGTATATATAACACCATGTGGTTCCTCGTGGTCTTGATCCGCTTTGATAGATCTGCAGTTCCTAGAATTCGTGTGGGTCTTCTTCAAGAGCAAAAGGAAAACTAGGGAAAAGAAGCAACAGAGTTGCTTTAGGGTCTTCTTCCGTGTCTGCATGGCGTGTTCCTCAATAGCTCATGACTGTCCAGCCAAGGGGATGACTATGATGCTGGTCACAAGTCCCAGGGCTGATCTTGAGAGAATGTATATATATCAAGCAATGAACTGGAAACAAAGTGTGGCAAGCCAGGATGGTCCCACATGCTGTCTGTCAAGGCAAGGGCAAGCGCCGAGATGACATCTATCACCCGCAGTGGACGTCAGATGCCGAGGCTCACAAAGTTGCATGGAATCCTGAGCCCTCGGGCTAGGTGCGTTGAAAGTCAAAGGTGCCTTGTATGTGGTAATCTACACAGCCATCTCGGACCTTTCAGTCTTGGAGAGAAGCGAACGAGGCACCAGCAGAGACACCCAAGATATATAGTTGTAGATGTGAAGACGTGCACCCAGAGCCACGACATCGGCTTTCTAGGTTTTCTCCATTTCATGACGACCGAACTTTGGTCCAGTCGGTAGATCTTCCTCGCCGCTGTCCAGCAAGTGGGTTGCTTCTGTCGAGAGTGGTATATAGTAAGTAGGTAGGGAGGAGTCACGACAGCGCCAAAGACCAGCCAAATCTCCGATCGGCCAAGACTTCTCATAGGAGCAAGCTCATAATCATCTGGCAAGCCCAGACTCAATCAATACGACGACGCTCGCAAAGACGCCATTCTTCCTAAGCCCCAGGTCCTTGGCCGAGTGCGGCACGGTTACACTGCGAAGGATGGCAAGGGAGAGGTCTCATCGCCTGACGTTTGTCGATACAGCTGTTGGGTTCTCTAATCTGCACCGATTATATGATGGGGTTGAGTTGCCGCTGGATTGTTCGTTCATCAAACCAAGAGCCAGTAGTATATAAAAAGATGTGACAGCCAGAGCTCTCAGCTCGTTGACTTAGGGTTGGCATGAATGGTGCACGAACGTATCTTCTTGCATCCTGTATCGAGCTTCTTCGTAATTCCACATGGCCTGTCTATCCTGTTCACCAGGTTGCCAATGAGATGGCTTGATGGGACGCGAAAAAGGAGTCTTGCATTATATAGGGAGGCCGACCAACAGTGGCTGCTTGTGACCGACTCGAGGCACTTGAAAGGCAGACGAACGAAGAGCAGAGGATGCCAAATAGCAAGACGCCAAGAGAGATGATAGGAGCGGTTAGCTATCCACACGATGCCGTAGCAACTGTCCAGATCATGTGCTGGCTGGACCTTTGAGGAATCTTCTCCGTCAGAGAAAACTCGCTCATGGTGCAGGCATCGTATGTAGGCGACTCCCAGCTGGTAAAGCTTAACCCTAGACCCCCGGGTGTGGTGAAAAAGAGCTAGTGGTCCAATCGGTTAGAGCGAGGTCTGGTCAGAGTATGTAGAGAACAAGCCAGAAGACCGGAGGCGAACTTGCTATCTGGAAGAGGAAGTATATAGGAGTGGTGATTGCCTTAGGATCTGTGGATGGACCAAGGATGGTTTGAAGCAAGGCTAGAGAGTAAGTCGACTTGGTGGTTTGATGATCAAGAGAAGATGTGTAAAGTTGGGTTGGACCGAACGGCGATAGGGCCCAAGCCATGTTGAAGTTGGCCCAGATGAAAGATCAGATAGCCAGACCCGTCTTCACCGAACCCGAGGGTCCCGAATAATGCTGTTCGTCCGTCGGTGATTGGGCGCCTCGTTGTCTGACTGTCATGGAACTTGTGCCGGTAACGCGTCTGTACCTTGAACGAAAGAAACAAACCCTGAGGCGTGTTTCCTTTGGACGACAGCGAGACTTGGCTCAGCGGTGATGATATATAGGACATATAGCACAAAACTAATCACTGGTAAAGATTGAAAAAGAAGCGTGCATGAGCGACCGAAATCTCTGTGAAAAGGTCCAGTGAGTAACCGACCGCAAGGCGATGGTGAAGATATGAGAGCACCTACCATACTGGACATCATGAAGTCAGGCAATCCATCCCCAGTGTAGTGGTCACAATTACCCTGATAATAGGATTGTTGACAGGTCATGACACTCAGTCGCGACCAGGCCTATTGATCGCAACCCACGCGAGACCCGGAGGGTTACAAGGGGGACAAATTCTTGGCCAACGAGGCTTGAATCTTTGCAAAAAGTATATATAGACGGGATGTCGGAGAGAAGGGGGAACAGTGGCCGTGCATCGGTAAGTGAATTGCATCATGGCTTTTAGTTTCAGGTTGTATCTGCTCATCGTCGTCCTGTATCATTGAGTAAGCCACAGCAAGTCAATCTTCAGACAATATTACAACTCACCAATTCTTGGACCCGAGATTTCCCGGACTTCTGTTTGTCATGGTTGTGGATACGCTGAGCAGGAGGAAATGTTCCTGCATCGCCCAACTTGCGGCCACCCCCAAGTGATCTGGGGATTCTCGTGGGCTGAGTAGAGATCAGCGAGTGACTACAAGATGGCCCTGGAGAGAGGAGGGCACCTACTTTCCGTATTTGTTACCGACCAGAGAGCCAGCCATTCGTCTCCTTCGAATTCATCGTCCCTATTGTCGGAGTCCTCGAACAAGCTTTTGTCGCTATATAATACCCACACTTCTTAAAGAAGTGCCAACTCGGGACCAGGAGGCGAGTGAAAGGGCATGTGGGTGCTGCCCAGGCAGTGTTGTTCCAGCTGAGGAGGTATATAGAACAGAGGACAGGGAAGAAAGGGAAAAGAAGAATCGCTCCTGTGTCGCCCCGATGTGCGACACACCCAAGTGTGAATCAGGCGTGATCCTGCGGCTCCTAAGTAAAAAGTCAGTGAGCAACTCTCAAGTGACCTTGGAGGTAGAAGGCATTTACCTGGGGTGGTAGGCCAGAATGGAGCTCATCTGTATATATACTAGTATAAAAAGAAAGGACCGATGTGATGGGGGAGTGAAGAGGAGAGGAGATGGGGAGACGGGGGGTATTTATACCCGTCAGAGCAGCTGCCTCTCGCACATCTTATGCTGGTCTTTCGTGACAAGTTTCCAGACCATAGTCCAAACCAGAATAAAGGGGAAAACGATGACTGACACTCAAGTTGCTCTTTGCCATAGAAACCCGTGCTTGAACTCTGAAGACAGAAATAGGTGAGAAGCTTGTTGAGACAACCCCCTAAGATGATGGATTGACAAACCGCCCCGACTCCTCTGATGGTATGTATCTAAAAGCACGATGAGATTGAAATGAGCCTTTGCTCAGGATATGTGCCTACTATGGTTGTCATGAGTGGTGTGCCAAATGGCCAACTTGGTGTGCCCAACATCCGCTCCCAGAAGCATGCAGTTAAGCAAGTCCCCTCAAACGGTCGTGGCTCAAGCCTCACTCACTTGAGCGACACTCAGGCATCACTTGCAAGCAACAGACAACGGGCGGATAGACAAATGCTCATCTCAACAAGCTTCACTCAAAGGGCAAATGTTGATGGACAAATATGTCGATTCAAAAGGGCAAGCACAAGCTCCCCATGCATCCATTGATTGATTGATTGTACATACGCCCACTGTCTTTAGAGAGTGATGAGAACAAAGACAACACCAAAACCCAAACACTGTAAATGCAAACAGTTCCATGTCCTTCCATCCAATGCCATGCCTGTAGTTCCAAATAAATGTCTTCCGGCGTGTGCCAGAGATCTCTCGTAGAATCGTAATAAAAAAAATAAAAATCGCTTGTGGTAAGGGCTTCTCTCGCCCATGATTTGTTAAACATCCATTCATATCCAAAACTCTTTGTCGCGTCTGTCGCGATGACGCGGTTCGTCATAACCGACTAGTCTTGTTCTATGCGCCAAAACAAGTATGCAAAATCTCATGTAGAAGAAAATAAAGAAACACCTCAAAAGCGCCAGTAGACTCCAGTCACTCTAAGCCATGACGAGCTCTCGCTCCCGCTCCTTCTTCTCCTTGCTCTTGAACAAAGCTTTGAGCATGTTGTTGCTGTTGCGGTGTGCCTTGGGTCGGAGAACAACCTCCAAATCGTCCTTACGACTTCGGCTATCTCGGCTGTCGATCGATCGTGTCTCGATTCTCTCGGAGCGCTTGCTCCTGCTTGAGCGGTGACTGCGCTCGCTGTCGGCGATGCTCTCATCATCGCGTCGACTGCGGTGGCTGCGGTGACTCCGCTCACTTGCATCGCTTCGGTGACTGCGATGGCTTCGGTGGCTATCGGTTGTCTTGCTCGTCTTGTTGGTCTTGGTCGTTCGGGTGCTGCGTCGTGACTTGACGTCGAAATCATCTCCGTAGCGATCAACGTTCTCCTTGTTGGCCAGTGGTGTAATGAGTTCCATATCGGCCGTCTCATCCTCGCCAAATGGCACGATACCTCTTCTCCAGGTCTCAATAGAGCTGACTTCGCTGAGGTCATCCTCAATAATAAGTGCCTCATCCATACCGGCACTGTACTCAGTCGGCGCTCGTCTCGGCGCATACTCGCTCTGTGTTCGCATTGGTGCAGGGCGGTCCATGGGCTCGTACATGAGAGCCTCTCTCGCCGCCTGCTGCTCCTTGACTCTCTGAACAATTTTCCATCCTCCGAAACAGACGACCGTCACACCGACTGCGATACTTGTGCCGATAAGGAAGTGGGGTGATGAGAGAAGGGAGAAGACTGCTGGGGATCCACTCTTGAGAAGCATCAAGAATGCCGGGGATGACTTCTTGACCAGTTTGGACAGCTCTGCAAGAGAGAGCGCAACAGCGGCAGCGGAATCGGGGTCCTTCTGGAGCTGTGCCATGGTGGTAGTCGCGGAATGGTGAAGGCACTTGGCTTCAGTGAGGATTCCCTCAACGCGGTGTACCAGGGCCTTGGCCTCCTTCTCATTGCCATACTGAGGGTCCAGGTCAGTGCGGTCCGCCAGGTCTGGAGGAATGTTTCCGTATGCGAGATCCATGTCGATTTCCTTGTGAGGCTTCATCTTGACCAGTTCTCCTGTCGACCGGTTCCGCTGCACCATAGCGCCGCCACCAGGGCCGTAGGCAGAGGGTGCCACGCTGCGCATCTCGACTCGGGCAAGCTGACTCTGTGGGGGGAGAGCGAGATCCATGGGGATGGTCTCGGCGTACGGGTTCTGGTAGGTGCGAGGAGGCGCTCGGCTCGGGGTCACACTGGAGACCTCGCTGTGTGTCTTGAGGTTATCCATGGTCAGGGCAGGTCGGCTGCGGGTATCGTAGTAGTCGTCTCGAGGGCGGCGGGATTGAGAGGTTACGCTTCGCGATCGGCCACTGCGACGGGAGCTGGCTTGGCTGCGCTGGTCGAAGGCGCGGGGAGGGTAATAGCGGTCGCCATCATCGATGTATCTTGGCTGTTGGGGAGCGAAGTAGTGGGCGTCATCGTCGACGTATCTGGGCTGCTGAGGTGGAAGGCCGTGAGGGTCAAAGGACTGGGAGCGCTGAAGGGCCTTTTCCGACTTGATCTCGGCCTTCTTCTCCTTGTAAGTGCCTTGGGCGTCCTTGAAGATGGAGTAGAGCTGTTTGCCCTGCAGGACGGTTAGTACAGATCGGGAAGCTTGGGGTGGGAGACTAACGGTCTTGATGATCTTGCCGGAGTTGTTAACGATGGTGATTGTCTGCTCAAGCGCAGGCATGATGGGCGGTCAAGCTGAGGTCGCACTCTCCAAGTGATAGTGTCTTGTCGCGGTCAAGAGAGGCTAAGGCTAGAGTTGTCGTGCAGGAGGAAGCACGACAGATGCGAATGGGGCGCTTGATATGTAAGTAATCAAGATAGGAGGAGACCAGCTCCTTCTTTTGTCTGTAAGGGTCTCTCTATCTCGGTAAAGAGAAGAAAGAGGGTGCGTGTGTGAGACGACAAGGAGCTGAGGTCGTGCGAATCTAGCGTCAATGCAAGCAAGATCCGGCCTTGTAAAGGCTTGTCTTGAACGTGATGACTAGGATCCCTTTACCAGAGCAAGAGAGAAGAATGATTTACACCCGGTCCCGCGTGGGAGCGTGGGATGAGGTGAGTTGTTGCTTGAGTTCCCGCAAAAGTGGGATCCAAGTGGAGAGACTGAAGAGACGGAAAAATGTGGTTGACGATCAGAAGCGGGGGGGCAGAGGAGAGAGGTCGGTCAAGTTTGTACTCCTCAGAGTCGGTACTTGAGACCTTCAGCGAGACGAGGGCCTCCCAGAGGTAACCCAGCGCCTATGTTACAGCGGCCTCCCGGGAAGGGCAGCGCTGTGAGCCTGTGGCAGGGAACAAGCTAGGGGGGCTAGCTCGCTAGGGCCCAGCTAAACGGGCCATGTACCCACGAAGAGGAGGGACCTTGCTGGCGGTGGCGCCGGGGAAGAGAGAGAAGGGGATTGGGTCCACAGAAAAAAAGGGCTTTTTTTGGGAGGGAGCTCAGCGATGGAGTTGAGAGAGGCGGTGGACTTGTCGGTGAAGAAAGGGAGAGAAAGAAGATGGCAGGGAAAACCCAGGTTCATGAGAAGAAGGGGATGGGATATTAAGGGTAAAAACGAGGCATCAGTTCCCAAGGCGGCAAACCGGTTGGGTTGGGTATGGATGATTCTCAGGTACAGTAGCCTCCAGCTGCAAGCGAATAGAAGGAGAAGGAAACCAAAACTCGGTCGAGCCATCATCTGCTGCTACTGTCACAGTGACAGCTCCCGTCCTGTCGTCTCTCATCTCATCCCATCTGCACGATGATGATCGCTCTGCAGTTGGGTCCTGCATGGATCAAGATGGCCGTCAAGCTGGCCCTGCGACTGGTAGCAAACTGCAACGACAACCTGCTTTCGCCTACGTCGGCTCGCATGGCTGTCCGCATGGTCTGGATACTACAGAAGCCTTGGGATGATGAAATCTTGCCTATGCCGTGTCTCACAGTCCAGTCCATGAGGAAACAAGTCCGTGAGAAGGGAATCGTGAGCAACTACCCCCGATGAAACGTCTACCTGAACCTGGCGAGACGCCGCCATCAGAATGGTCTCACCACACTTCCTGCCCCGGTGTCCCCCCCCTCGACCATGACCTCGCCCAAAAGCCCAGCTCACCTTGGGTCCTGGAGACGCTGCCGATTGGCCCGACCCTGTCTACACCTCCCTCTTGGTCGGGCGCCTGTGCAGCGGTAGCGCGGAGTGACCAGGGGAGACATGTGCACCGTCTGGGAGGCCCAGAAAGCCAGCGCTTGACAGCGACCCTATCGCTTCCCCGTGCGGGCCTGGAGGATGGGAGGGGGAGGGCCTGTTCGGCGATTAAGGTCGCGACATGTGGTGTGCTCAAGACCCTATCAAAGGGAGGACGGGGCTGGGGCAGACGAGGAGACGAAGAGAGTGGCTGGGAGGGACACGGCAGAGACGGGAAGACGGTGACGGTGACGACGGATGGCCGGATGACAATGGAAGTTGACGATCCCGACAGTTTGCAAGGATCGTCTTGTTGTGAGCTCCCATCGAGTCAATGTGTGTTCCACGATAAGGCGGAAGAGTCTCGATGTGGGTGAGAGAGTCAGAGAGTGCCTAGAGTGCGTGTCGCACAAGCCTCGATCTCCACTAGCCACTCAGCCACAGTATGCCAGCTGTTTGATCGTGGCTGATGCATGCTCTTTCAGCTGCACTTGTCACACCCACCAAGAAACCAATCCTTACCATGGCCATGCATCCAAGGTCTAGATTTCTACAGTGCAGCTCGTGACTTGACGAATAACTTGGACTTCGAGGCCACCGCCTCTCCTGTATTCGTCTTGATCCCGCCACGGCTGCATCAGCAATGTGGCAAAAAGACCAAGACAAGAAAGAACTCCTTCAGGCCAATCTATGTACCTATAATGCCTCAGTCTTTCTCCGAGGGGATCGTCTTACGATGCCTGCCGCCGAGCTACTGTGCAGTCGATCGTGAACATCCATCATCCATGTTCATAAGCGGGAAAGATAATGCCTCTTTCGTGTTCTGGGAGTCTGGCGTAAGACGGTGCTCGTCCCTGATAACTGAGCCGAGTTCACCGGTGATGGGCTGATGGCCGTGGTTGGGCTCGGTCAGGGCGACTGACTGATACCGTACACGGAAGAAACGGTTTCTAGACGTTGGAAGTTGATCTTCGGAGGTTGATCAGAGGCTGCCATGTGGCAATCTCTCCGTTGGCTCCGTTTGGGTCTTGGATCCCGAACGAGATGCCGAAGTTGGCCGGCTCACCCTAGAGCGATGGACTTTGACGGGTGTACTTGGATACTGTACACGACTCTAGTCTGTGTCTGGCTCTTATTATTATATCCTCTCACTAACATCTATTCCTCTATGGTTATTATTCTACGCCCTATGTCAACATGGGTACCTCTAGACCATCATGTCATGATCCGAAAACCGCTCTAATTGCAAATCTTCCCCTCCATCGGGGCAAGTTCCGAAGGTCGGGGCCCCAAGGAAGGGATTTCCCACCCCGCGCTTGGCGGATATTGAAGAGAATGAATGAGCTGGACCGAGCCTGCCCGTACAATTATAACGCTACCTCAAAGAGGACAATGTTACACAACTTGACATTGTCCATTCAGACACGGTAGAGAGGTTTCACGGCCGCGGAATCGCGCCTGCGTCTGCGACTTCCCCCCCAATTAATGAGTCCCTGACTGCAAGAGGGAATGTCCCCGCCTCCGTAGCGTCGTAACCACCTCATCCGACCCCGGACTTTGCTTGTCTTGGCTCTGATGCTATATCCCGAAAGTCATCATCTTTTTTTTTTCATGGATGGAAAATTCTTTTCTTCAAACTTCAGCCTCGTCTTTTGGTGAGAATGAGCCTGTAGAGCCAATAGATTCTGGTTCCGACGTCTTCCGGTATTTGTTTTGTTTTGTTTAGTCTCCACATCAGCCTTGTCGTCAAACATCTTCTGTCGCAAACATCACCATTTGAATCTTTCCCCCAACAGAGCGACGAGGCTCTGTCGATAGCCTCATCATGGCCACCTCAACACCACCCACAGCCTCCATCTCTGCCCTCTGCGGCACCCTCCAGACTGCGACAGCTCGCGCTATCGATGCTCTCCGCGATTTTGTCATCTACTACCCCTCGGCCCGCTTGGACCTTGCGTCACTCTCACGCGAGCTGGCTGAGCTCCAGATGGTCTCGCGACTGCTGCACCACAATGCCGAATCCCTCGATGCGGGCACCGCGACACTCCCCCAACGCCTCGAGGCTGCACTGAGGGGAGTCGTCGAGAATGCGAGAGCTCTTTTGGAGGAGATGGATGATGCGCTGGAACCTGGGAGGAAGCCAGAAGACAGGACCCCGGCTTGGCTGGAGCACACGGCCGAAAGGCTGTCGCCGCTGGCTCGATTGGCCGAAAGCTTGAGAATTGCCATGAATCTTGGATTGGATGGGATACTACTGTAAGAAGCTCCATCCTCTAGCTCAATTGGTCACAGCTAACATGTTCAGGGCCATCAATTCTGAACCCCACGACGGTCGACGAGAACTCCCTGGGTACAGCAGCTCCCAGATCTTACAGGAAGCAGTGTCGTTGCGATCGCGAGTGGAGGAAGATTCGGATAGTGAAGACTTTCGTGTGCAGAGTCAGAGGCCGACACTTTCCGAGTTTGCCGATGCCATTCAAGAGTATATTGAGCAGACCTCAACAGCGGCACCCAATACACCACCCGAGGCACCTCCGCCATCGATATCACCACCTCCTCCACTGGGACCTCCTTCGGGGCCTCCACCGTCATTTGGTGAAAGTCTTAGACAAAACTCTAGCAACGCGACTCTTGCTACAGCCCCCGAGTAAGTATTGACTCATATTAGAGACATGCCATGGCTGACATCCCTAGAACAACCGGCTCGTCTGAAGTTGATGAACCCCCAATCCCCGAATACAATGCTATTGGCATTACAAATCCGAGTCCCCTCCGCATCAGCCTCCGACATTTGGCGAAGAAAGAGCTCTCCAATCATGAGGTGATTGAGGTGGCGTACCTCGTTCGCAGCGACAAGCCCACCATTGCCGTCTGCACTATGGAGTCACCCACTCGCTTCTATGACATCAATGCGAACCAGGTCTCGTGCTTGCAGAACCAGCACGGAGTCAACATGGTTTTCTCGAGGAATGGGCGTCAGTGGGCGTATCTCAGCGAGGAAGATAGTCGAATGCTTAACCCCCAGAGCCACGATGGTAAGACCTTCAAGAAGCCCGTCATTCACCTTGGTGACTACATCAATGGGAGGAGGGTGTCCATGCCCAAGTGGCCTGGCTCAAAGCCATTGGCCTTTTCTCAGGATGGGAAATGGCTTGCTGTGGGTACGACCCGGGGCCGAGTTGGGCTCTTGGATTGCCTCAACTTCAACAAGACATCAGTCGTGATACCCTGTCATCAGGATGAGGTGACACATGCCGTCTTTACTCCTGATAGCAGGATACTGGTCACTCAGTCTCGCGACGGAATGATCCGCTTGACTGACACGGAGACGCGCAAGGCTATAGCCAAGCTCGAGACTGACACATGGAAGAAGCCCATGTTCCTGGGCGTCGCGCCTCAAGGCGATATTATCGTGTCCATTTGGGGCGATACCGTCTTCCACTGGAATCACGGGACACAAGCTCTCGAGTCGTTTGAGCTTAGCAGCCGCAGGACACGCGAGGGTTGGCCTATGGCCATATCTCCCGACTGCCGATTCCTGTGCTGCCGAACCGATGATGGCGTTGACGTGAGCGACCTATATTCTGGTCGTGTGCTGTACACTATCAAGTTCCAGAGTGGCTATGCTACTACTGCGGCGTTTAGCTGGGATGGACGGTATTTGATCTTGGGAAAGGCGGCGTCATGGATGGGATTCAGAGTTGCCATGTCGACCTTGGATGTGTGGGAATTGGTGTTTTAAGTATCATGGCGTTTAAAATGGGATTGTTCACCGTCTTGATGACATTGACGTTGAGCAAGCCGTGTATGGTTATAGAATGTATCCAAAGTGTATCATTCAAAAGATAAGGATCACGTCACTCGACTTCTTTCCACCTCGCTTCTAACATACCAACTTGAAGGACACTACCTCCTCCAACTTGAGATCTCATCTCGCTGGCTTGTCGATCGTAGGCATGGCCTTGCATCACGAATGAGTTCGCGTGTCCGTACCCGGCGTACGAGTTTCCTACTGTGTAGCTATGGCCCATGACTGCATCTTGCGACCAGCCTAGACTTTTGTAAAAAGTCCCCTGTTGACCCAGATATTGAGCCTTCATCACTGCTAACCGTTGTTGTACCAGGATCTGCTCGGCCTGCATGATTGTCTGCGTGTAGATAACGTGTCTCTGCTCTGCAATTGCCAGTAGGCCCTCGAGATCACCCGTCTTGCACGCTTCGGTGTACAACCCCCTCATACGAGGCGAGAAGAGATCGCACATCCTCTCGTTATCCGGCTCCCTCGCGCCCTTGAGTGGAAATCGAGGTTCGAGTGCTGTCCCCTGGGCAAAGTTGAGATAGCATTCTTCGCAGATGGCCAACACACCCCATCCCCACCACGGACGGTTCTTGCCAGACTTGAGCTTTGCTCGGGGACATGGTCTCACGTTTGTCCATTTTGCAGCATAATCGGCCAGAAGCTTCCAGTCACCTAGATTGTGAGCGTTGTCGTAGGCTTGGAGACTCCCCTGTACGCGGGCGTGGTTCATGTTGAAGCAGCAGAGATACGTCTCGTCTTGAGATACTTCTTTGTCTTGGATGAACCAACGTGACCCGCCGACGGTCTTTATGACGCCTTCGTAGCAGGCGCCGCATATTCCCCAACCTGGTGTATCGCCGGGCAGCGTGTACCAAGTTCCGCCCTTGATGCCTTCTTTGTGGCAGAAGGGATGCTTGTCGACTTCAAAGGCGGCTTTCCAGAAGAGGCTCCTATCCTCGTCGGCGAGTGCCTGACGCATTGGGATAAGGTGGTTGACCTGGCCCATTGTGCACCGCGTCCCAAAGTCTCCTCCAGTGACCTGCTCAAACAAATCTTCATCCTCGGACCGGTAAAAGTAGTCAAAGAAGCAGGTCACGCATGCCTGGAGACTGGAAGGTCCGTTATTGAGTTTGGGCTTGTACCATTGACGGTCGTTTGCCTTGATGTCTTCCATCTGTGGACATGGGGGTAATGTCACCCTCACGCTCATCTCCCCTGCAAACTTTGCCCAGTTGTCCTCTTTGAGGTACTCTGATAACTTGCGTTTGAGGAACCAGACTGTTGAGTCGCAGTAGCACGCTCCCTGGACGGTCTGGAGCTGGTAGTGCTTTGCAAAGGATGTCCCGCTGACGCCGTCCTCGAAGCAGGCTTGACAGAGGGTGCTGTTGGGGACATCGGACGCCGTGTACCAGGAATCTCCTTCTGTCTGTATTTGTTCGAGGCAGTCTCTGATGGTCATTCGTTTCTTCATAAAGGTCACACACTCATCCAGACTACCTGAGTTGATGGCTTCAGGGAAGAGTGTTTCTGTGAGACGACGTGATGAGAAGCGACACCTGCGTTGTTCCTTGTCATCACAGTACACCTTGGTGAAAGAGTCCCGGAATCTGGAGTCGTAGATGTGTTTGATGTAGCACCAGGCGCAAATGGTGAACTCGGGTACCGTAGGGTGAAAGAACCAATGCTGTGGTGCTGATGTTGTAGCTGAGGAGCATTGCGGGAGTGGCTTTGCGCCGGAGGCGTGTTCTTGTGGTGGTCCCGGTGTGTGGACGCGAGGTGTTTTGGTGCGAGTAGGAGTGGCTTCTCGTCTAGGCTGGGAGACATGGGGTGAAGCTTGAGGTTGCTGTTGAGGACTGTGTGCTGGCTGGCTGGAAGAGTCCGGTGGTGGTGAAAAGTAAGGAGCTTGGGAAGGACTCGTCACCCCTTGATTTGGAGCCGGTGATGGATGCAAGTTTTGATCATCCTGGGCCGGGTTTGTCTGTTCTCGAGGTGGGAGACTTGGTGGAGGAGGCGGATAGTAAGGGGTCTGTGAAGGGCTTGTCACCCCCTGACTTGGGGCTGGTGAAAGATGCGAGTCCCTGCTCTCTCCTCGAGCTAGGCTTGTCTGAGGCGGCGGGGGAGCTGAAGCGTATGGGGCCTGAGGTTGGGGCTGTGAAGGACTTGGTGGGGGTGGTGGATAATGAGGGACCTGCTGCTGCGATGGGTTGACTACTGGTTGGTCTGGAGATATTCTAGGCGGTAATGATGGCGACTGAAAAGTGCTTTGGGGAGCCGAAGGAGTTGGCTGCCCCTGCACTGGCTGAGAAGGACTGTATTGAGCATGGTATTGCTGCTGGGAGGGACTCGGCGGAGGTGGAGGATAGTAAGGGGCCTGTTGTGGCGACGGATCCGATGGCAACTGAATTGTCGGCCCTGAAGTTGGAGATAGGTAGACGCTCTGCCGGTTCTGGTGACTCGGGCTTGTCGTTTGAATGGGGGGTGGTCCTGGTGGTGGCGGAGGCACATACTGCGCCTGTGAAGGACTCGGTGGTGGATGACTCGATGCACCCGGAGCAGGCGAGAGATATGAACTTTGATGGCTGGGAGGAGGTTGATATGATTGCGGCTGGCCTGTTCCAACCATAGAAACCGGTCTCCTCGGCAGTGGTGGCGCAACTTCTGTTTCCTCCTTGGCCTTCTGGATCTCATCCAGAAGTCTCTGCTGCTCCCTTATGATCTCTTCCTCGGCGCGTTGTTGCTGCTTAGCCTCCTCTGCATTCAACACAGCCAGTTCATCTTGCGCTTGTCGCTGTTGCTTCTCTGCTTCGAGATTCAGCCTAGCCATCTCCTCCTCTGCGTTCTTCATCTGCGCTTCGTACTGGGCCTTATACTGTGCTGCCAGCCTCTCTGCTTCGCGCCACTGCGCCTCAAGCTGCTTCGTTGCTTCATCCTGAGCAGCCCGGGAGCGTCCAATCTCCTGGAGAGCCTGGGCTTGGGCAGCTTCCAGTTGGTCCTGAGCTCGTGCCTGCTCCTGAGCCGCTTGAGCCTTGGCGGCTTGTAGTTGAGCCTCTGCCTGGGCTTCTTCTCGGGCTGCTTGGGCTCTGTGAGCTTGTAGTTGAGCCTCTGCTTCGGCTTGCTCTCGGGCTACTTGGGCTTGAGCAACTTGTACTTGTGCTTCGGCCTCGGCTTGATCTCGGGCTACTTGCGCTCTGTAAGCTTGTAACTGTGCTTCAGCCTGTGCCTGGACCTGCGGTAGACCTTGAGGCTGCTGGGGACTGGTCGGGCCATATGGCGGCGGAGGCGGAACGTGCTGATACTGCGGTTGTTGATATTGATATTGCTGTTGGGGCTGAGGTTGCTGATACTGTTGCTGATACTGAGCCTGAGGTTGTCCATAAGGCGACTGAGGCTGCTGGTACTGAGACTGATGTTGTCGCTGCCCAGAACCTCCAGGTGAACTCTGCTGTTGACCTTGCTGCTGCCTCGCCCTCTCCCTCTGATACTCCTCGCTCGCCTGCTGCACCGCCTTTGTGAGAGCTTCCTTGAACCACGCCATGTTTGATGCCCGATGAGGGGAGTGAGGGGATTCGAGATTGATAAATAGCTGAAGGGTGACAGGGGGCCCCCCGGAATGATCGGGGGCTTGGCATTTGTGGTGGGCCTTTTGGTGATGCGAGACATTCAGGGTTGAGATCAAGCTTATTTGCAAACCTAGGTATGTTCTTTAATATGTTGTCTATTCGTGTCTACTCAGTTACTCATATACTATTGCTCGCTGGCTGCCGCATCTTTGGGTCTTTTTGTTATCATGATCATGTTCACTCTCTTCTATCGCTAAATATCGCTAATCTTCCATCTCGGCTGTTGAAACACCAAGAATCCTGATGACGTAGTAAGCCAGGGAACGCAGATCCACCGCGGAATGCGCCCGTGCCTAGAGATCTATTTCACTCTTCAACACATATTTGCTACGTTGTCTGATACTCTGTGCCTCTGGGAGCAAAAGAGAAATTGGGTTAATAATGCCAAGTCCACTTCATGAGACTTACCTGATGTCCATCATCAACTTTGTACTTTCGCTTTTGACAATTCTGCTGACTTTGACTTGATTCATCATAAGTATCAACATTCTGTTCGAACAAGCGACACCGAAGAGAGTCATGTACCATTGATATACAGCCGTCTACCAGAACCCATCATCCCCCCATCCCTTCCTCTCCCCCCTGACACTCTCAACCAACCCATCCCTCGCCCTTTGGATCTTTCTTGTCGTATCCATACTACAGCAAAGTCCAACATCAAACTCTTTCAGGTCAGTTTCGCCCATGGTAGACAACGCCGCGAGACCTAGGTATGCGTGGTACATGTCAGGTGGTCCTCCTACGGCTTTGGAGAAGCCGCCGATTTGGTGCTGTGTGATGTCGAGGATATAACGCCGGGAGGGAGGGGCGTTGATGATGGATGAGTTACCGAGCATCTAACCTGTGAGTATGGTGTCTGTAGTAACAGAGAAGGGGACTTACTGCGAGTGTACCGCCAACCCACCAACAATAGCACGTATCAGCCTTCTTGTTCCACCGTCCATTGAAACCAACATGTCCATAGTTGGTCTCTCCAAGCTTGCTCTCCAGGAAATTCTCCTCTACCTCGTCCTCCTCTTCTTCCTTGGCGAGGTAGGCGAACTGCCTGGAGGCGAGGAACTGAAGGAGTCCTTCACGGTTGGGAATCCCCTGCTTGAGAGCGCTCTCAGGGGGATGGGCTGAGGTTGAGTCTAGTGGACGGTCGAGGAGGGATAGAGCGCCGATTGCGCAGTATGCGTATCCGGCTGGGGAAGTTAGCTTGAGATGAGTACAAGGAGGGGGTGAGCATACCGTGCGATTCGTGCTGTGAGGACTCGGCAACTCCGCCGTCATAGGTCTGAAAGTTGTCAGTATGAATGTTTTTTTTTTTTTTTTTTTTTTTTTTTTAGAAACAGGTGGCCTACCTGTCCTCTTCGGATATGGGCAATCATCTCATCAACGTTGACATCCTCAACCCAAGCATCCTCACCCTCCTTGACATCCCCCCTCAGCATCCATCGAATACAACTCGCCAGGTAACTGTGCCTCATATCCCTCCCACCCACGATCTGTCCATCCCAGATATTCTGACCGAAACTTCCATCTTCTCTCTGCAATCCCTTCAACCACCTGAGCAGTTTCGTCCTCTCAACGTCCTTGAACGCAGCACTTGCTTCGTCCTCGTTCTCAGCTGCGACACCTAACAAAATGAGTGCGAAAAACGTAGCCGCAATGTTTGCAGTTCCCTTTGATGCATCCTGCCCTTGTAGAGCGTGCGTTGAACTCCCGCAGAAGCCACCATCGGGATGCTGCAGACTCAGAACCCAGCGACGGATGGCTGCGCGATCCGAGGGCGTCAGGGGTGCGTCCAGCAGATCTAGGGCTGAAATTGTAAAGGTGGCAAATGTGAGACGGGTTGAGTCGTATGCCGTGTAGGGCGATGGGAGGTATGTTTTGTGGCAGCGTTGCCAGTACTTGATGTGTTTCTGCTTATGCAGTGGTGAAGCGTCAGATGAGTCTGCCATGATGAGAGAATGAAGAAGTTGTCGTCGCGAAAGGTCTTATGGTTTAGGTTTAATGAAAGGAAATGAGAGGATGAAAAGAAATGGAGGGTAAACGCAAGCCCCTCGTGAAAGAAGAAATGCCGCCGATATACGATCTGAGATGATGCTTCACAGCTCAAGTCCTAGCTCAGCTTGTAGGCCTTGTTGGGGCTTCTCACCAGCCATGCACCGCCACACCACATCTCTCGCATTAAGCTTCCCGCTCTGCGCCACAGGTCCCCCAGCGATCTAATTGGCCAAGACACACGAAACACCCCACGATTGTTTGAGCGCGCCATGTGACGCAGCCTAGACTACCTAATGCCGAAAGTACAGCAGCTAAGGTAGAGTAGGCCACCCTAGCTTTTATCCATCCCGCCGCGCATCACGTTCATTCGGGCATTCGCAGCGGATAAAAGTACAGCGTGACCACACGCAGACGGACAGACAGACACCAAGTGTGACCTTCACTCGCTTCTAGTCTGTCTTTGATCCTCGGGTCTATATTTCAGCCTCCGCCGTTTTGTTCTTCTTTCTGAGTTCCCCTCCTTTCACGAGCTACAACTTCCAAGTGCCGAGACGAACAGCTTCCCTTGGGACTCAACAACATCTTGGCGCCTTGAACGGGACCATCTCGAACCCTTGCCTAGATACATACAACCCTCTCGATCGATCTGCCATCATGGCGCTCATATCCGCTAAAACCATCATCACCTCCGTCTCCCTGTTCCACCTCACCCTCGCCTACTTCTTCCTCACCAACCCGAGCTCCCTCGATGGACAAGCCCTCGTCTATATGCTCGGAGAGAGCATGGGAATGGTATGCCTTTCTCTATCTTGTGCCGAGGCACAGATGGGACAAAGCTAACAGACGCAGCCCTTCGCCAGAGGCTTCGAAATACAAAGTCCCCCCCTCGCTTTCCTCGCCGCCGTCCTCATCTTTATCGGTTTCAGCGATCTCGTTTCTCTCTCCATGCCTGATGAGGTCTGCCTAGTGTTTCACTGGGGAACCCAAGGTCCGTCCCTCGCACCAAACCACAATCAACCTAGCTAACATCTCCCTAGCTCCCTTGCGATCATTCCTCTCCCTCGGCTTCGTCGTCTACATCTACATCTTCGGCCCCTCCTCTCCCATGTACGACTCTTCCGCTCGCAGCCGCCTCTCCCACCCGAGTTCACACAACCCATCCTACCGTCCTGCTGGCTGGGGCGGCGACATGCTCAAGAACCGTCTGTTCTTTACATTCATCTTTATCGAGACCATGACCTGGTTCTGGATCTGGGTCACTCTCCGAGAGGAGCGTGAGGCCATCATGAGCAAGAAGTCCCGGAGACGGAGCCAGTCGTACTCCAACTAAGGAGTCAGCTGTGTCTTGGGCTTAGGTGGGCTTCTCGGAGTAACGGTGTCATTTTCGGTTGGAGGTACGAAGTGTTCTTAAAACAAGATGCCACTTTGGGATGTTATAGCAAGGTTATAGGATTTCGGTTGCATAGGGATCGTAGTAGAGATCCATGACTGATACGTATGTGCTTTTATATAGTTTGACGAAATTGACCTGTTCGTTTCACTTGCAATCATGTCACTGGGCTTTTACTTTGGACAGATAGTTGACCCAAAACGAAGCAAGGAATGGCTCTTGAGCCTCTATCATTCCGTGGTCGCATATATAACAAAAGAGGTATCCATGACTAGGTATTGTACAGCAGTCCAGTCCATCCATGCCAACTGATAATGATGATGGAAGGCGACAAAGCTCGAGTTGCGAAGCAGAGGAACAAAGAAACAACAAAAACAAGGTGTAAAACGGCGTCTAGTGCCGAGGAAGCTTTTTCGAGAACCCCCCATGGATAAAAAATAACAATGCTCACTTGCCAATTCCCAGGTAATTATAATATTCCTTTCGTCAAGTCGTTGGAACCCCCACACCATCTGCTCTTCTCATGTACTGGCGAACGTACTTCTATCTCGTTTATGCTGCGGGAGCTTTCCCAGCAGCTACTGAAGTCGAGGTTTCGGCTTTTGTCGAGACCGCAACCTCTGGCCTCTTCTCGATGATGGTGGGCGCCGGTTCCAGTTTTGGTGTTTCATGCTCTTCAAAGATCTGCTCTTCGATCTTTTCCCCTGGACCCCCAATGACCGGACTAAAGACATCGACTTCTTCGATATCATCGTCCTCTCCGGATCCCTCATCCTCCTCTTGAATGGTGATTTCTCCAGATCGACGTCCCAGTCCAGAGGCACTCGCACTTCGGGAATGCGAACCGGATCCACTGTTGCGTTGTCCTTGTGAAGATCCAGCAAAGTTAAGTGTCGGCCCCTTGAATAAGTTGCGTTTCCGCTTGGCAAACATGATGCCAGAAGAGAAGGGGTTCGGTGATCCGGGTGCCTGCGGGGGACCAGATGGCATACCTTCGTTAAAGATGCTCAATGGAGGTGGTGTCGCTCGAACAAGACGGATATTTGATGGAAACGACACAGAAGTAGGTGTTGCTGGTAGAACCTTGACAGAATGATGAGGTGAATGGCCTCGCTGAAGAGGCGTTTTCGACATGGATGTAGAAAAAGAAGCCGCTGAGCTGGTGGACGATGCCTTTGAGTGGGAATGATGATGATGGTGGATCGATCGAACCGACGACACAGATGATGATGTTGACTTTCGGCCTCGCAGTCCAGCTGACGACCGCCGAATCGTCGACCTCGGGGTCAGGGGCGAGGGTGACAACGACTGTCGCTTGTACGACGATCCCGTAGTGATACGTGGCGGGGGGTAGGTAGGAGATGTCAACCCTCCTGAGGCTGTCCTCTGAACACTGCTGCTGGCCTGATGTGTCCTCGCGACATGGCCGTTAGCCACGACTCCCTTGGGCAGCCCGGCTGTTGGCTGTGTCCCCGGTGAGCCGGAAGCCGGGTACTTGCTAGTTTGCGGCCGTGAGCTCCCATCCTTACTGCTGGTGGCACTGCCCTCTTTCTTATGCAGGTCGGGTGTGCTCCGACTTGTCCGCCTCTCGTGCCCACGTTTGCTCCTCCTCGTCGTGTTTTCAGCCAACCAGTGTGTCATATTCTTCCAGTGGGTTATGAATGCGAGGCTGGGCTTCCTCCGTGTCTTTTCGGAACCGCTTGCCTGGCTCTGCTGGCTCTGAGCACTGCCACCATCCGTCCCCAGTGCATCCGATGTCGTAACCAGATGAAGAGTCGAGCCCCGTGATCGAGCACTGCGTATTAGGCCCTCCTTAGGAGGTGGAATGGGCCGGCGCTGTCGAGAGGTCGAAACTGATCTGATCGAATCCTTGTCGATGGGCGGAGGAGGATGATCACCGTCGGCGTTTGCTCCTCCTGGTTCTTTTCCAACTTCGAGTAGTTGAGGGAGATCCGATACCACATAATCCACGTAATGGGCGCTCCTCCGCTCGCTCCTCCCTCGACTTCGTGATCCTGATCCCGAGTGCTCTAGCCTCATGTGTCGTGACATGCCATTAGCCTCGTCCACCTCATGTAGGATGGGAGCTATCCGTTCCAATCGGCTCGATGCTGCGGACAAACGTCGTATGCTGCGGCTTTCAGCCTCCCTCTCTTTCCTCTTCGCCTCCTTTCTCCGCATCTTGCGCTGCTCCTTTTCGAGAAGGAGAGCCCACCATCCTGCAAGAGTATCGCACTTTTGAGCGAGCACACTTTCGATTACGGCGTCAATGTTGACACCTGCGCTTCGCATCCTCTGTAAACAATCCTTCTCCAGGGGAGTCGAGAAGGGAGGCGATTGCTGGACATCGAGAATGGCTCGCTGGGTAGGGGCGTGCTCGGCGAGGAACGGGTCGGCGAGGATGTCTGGCAATGTTGGACGTAGGAGCGGCCTCTTGGACAAGAGTGCCTTGATAAGCGGAACCGCATCGGCTGGAAGATGATCGGGAAATTTGGGTTCCTCGGTCAGGATCTTGGTTCGGGTAACGTTATCGTCATCGTCGTCGAAGGGAAGCTCGCCGCAGAGTAGAGCATATAGAATTACACCGAGACTCCAAACATCCACCTTTTCGCCAGCATATTTCTCGCCCTTGAGCATCTCGGGTGCTGAATAGCAAATGGTACCGCAAAAAGTCTGGAGGTGGTTGGTCCTACCCTCATACTCTCTTGTGAACCCAAAGTCGACCAGCTTGACATTTTCATGTTTGTCGAAGAGAATATTTTCGAGCTTGAGATCGCGGTGAACGCACGAGTGGTTGTGGACGTAGCAGACGGCGCCGACGAGCTGTGTAAAGATCTTTTGGACTTTTTGGACGGGTAGCGGACCGTGTTCGAGGAGGTGATTGTAGAGTTCGTCGCCTGGGAGCGTTAGCAGAGAAAGGGAGTGGACTCAGGGATATTGTGCGTACCGGAACAGTACTCGAGAACCATCCAAACCATGTTCTCCGTCACGATGACCTCGTACAACCTCGCAATGTGCGGATGTATAAACTGTCGATGGTGATGGATCTCCCGGGCAAGGTTGGAGTCGCCCTTGTTGGCGGACTTGAGGACGACCTTGTTAAAGATTAGCTTCGTTCGTTCGTGTATTATCTCGAGTCGTTGCGGACCTTGGAGCCATTGGTGAGCTTGTGGGAGGCGAGGTAAACCTTGCCAAACGATCCCTTTCCAATCAACCGACCAAGAGTATAGGAGCCGACGGATTTGAGATCCTTGCTGGAGAATTCACTGCACGAGGAACGTATTAGCGATAGTGACGGCGAGGTGAACGGAGATATCGTACTCGAGAAGCTCCTGATACGAGCGGGCAAGCTATTCAAGAGGGTTAGAGCTGCATTCCATCCGAAGCCCAACGGAGCTCCATGTTGGGAGACCCAGTCAACGCACCTTGGCCTTGCGCACCAGCTCAGCCTGTCCTTTGACGGCCTGCATCCCTCCACGCCGCCTGGCCACGCCGGGGGAGGGAGACGGGATCTAGTTGGCGTCGTCGGAGCGGGAATCGGGAGGCGGCGATCGGGTCAGGTCGAGCAGCGGTGGGATATGGATGGCGGCGGGAGCGTCTCCCAGTGACAGTGGCGTATTGCTTTCGGGCAGTCGCGGCGGCACATGCGCAGGATGGCCAGAAACGCGCATTCGAAGAGGTAAGGACAGGATGGGAGGGGCGAGCGCGTGTATTGAAGCTTGTTCGGTCGATGGTATGTTGTGATAGCTCTCGTTGGTTGTTGAGAGGTCCAGCTAGAGCTGGAGACGATGGAACAAGGAGGGGAGTCGCGAGGGGTCGAGATGCCGCTGTAGAAAATCGAAAGATACTCCGATCCGCCCGAGAAAGAAGAGAGTGACACGAACAAGAGGCACGCAGAAGGGGATGCTATGCTTGGAGGTGACGTGACGTGACAAATGTTGGTTCCAAGTTGTATGTAGGTGTCAAGGTTTGGGGCAATAATTTTGGAGCTGGAGATTGGATGTTCAGGTTGCTCCAAAGACCGAAAAGGTACCTCTGACGCCAGCGAAAATCAGCGGTGCAGCCAAGTACCCCTCCCGTCAGCCTCGAATTGATGCCGTCAGCGCCAACTGTTTGATACAAAGATCAAGAGATGCTAAACGGTTCAACTCAACTCTTCAAAGATTGCAAATGGGCAGAGATGCTCTCGGCAGTGGCGCGACAGGTCGCCTAACCTCCAATCCGCGAGCATCGGGAGAGTGGGTGACTACGGGTGACCATTCCCCGACTTGGACAAGGGGACAGGGAACGACAAGGGGGAGCGATTCGCCTGTGGAAGGGATTTGAGGCCCTTTAATCAAAACATGCAGGGGGGCCTCAAGGTTGAAAGATATAACATGACTGTCGCTCGCTCCTTTGAAGCTTTTATTCTGCTGTGGGTTTGCATCACCGTCCATAATTGTTGTGGACAATTCAGTGATCGACAGCTCGCATATCCAACCTGGATGTCATGTGCATTTACACGTAAGTATGGAGTAACTGTTGTCTGTTTCTATTGTTAGTTGTGCTTGCATCAAGGATGTTCCTTTCACTTTATTCACTGTGAAGTCAACATGCATGTTTCCTCTTCATCTACTCCGCGCCTAGCGTTGGATAGTGACTCCCATGTAAGGTGAGGACTATGCTTGATGGAACTGAGTGGGAATAGCTTCTTGCGTACTTGACAATCGAACTTGAGTGTCTCGGCTTCATTACTCACCCATCCGAGCTTCCATCAACCCTCATGACCCGTCTTAGCCACCTACGCACTTAGACTTCATCCATCTCACTCAGCGCATCCTCCAGATCCCACCACGTACGTTAGCTTGTTCTTGCCAACAAATCCCAAGTATAAAGATAAGACCACTATGGCGTAATGGTGCTCTATCAAAGACAGGCTCCTCGCTAATCATTTGAACAAATCCTCCGAGGCGCGTTACCCACTTGGCGCGTGGGTGAAGCAATCGTGAGCTGTCCCAAGCTCCCTTACACGCAATCCCACGACGATAGCCAACTACTGACTCCAAGCTTGAATCAAGGATAAGACAAAGCACTCAGGCCGAGAGCATCTCTAGCTTCCCCACACATCATCGGCGTGATATCCTGATATCGTTAAGATGGAGGGCAGTCCCGCTTTAGCGATTGGTATCGTCTCGTCTCGTCTCGTCTCGTCTCAGCAAAATGTCATCCAGACCAACTAACTACGCTAGACCAATGACTGCTGCCAACAAACTTAATCTCGACGTTAGGGAGGAACCGACTGGGAGCTAGTGACCCCCAAGAGGACACGCACCTCTCGCATCACATCCTCATCGCCTAGACAGTGACCAGGAGCGCCTGTTCTTGGTTTGGCTCGGTTCCGATAGGCTCGTCCGAAGCCCCCAGATGGCACCTACCTTTCCGTTCATCCCCATGATCGTATATCCGTTCTGTGTCCATATCACTGCTCTCCCTATCACTTGCATCATCCTCTTGATCTTCAGGTGACTGCTATCCGAGACTGTTCTGCAACATCTTATGCAAGGGCAACATTTAGTCCACCTGCAGTGTTCTGGTCCATCGGGTATTATCCTGAAAAGGCCGGGCTGGACTCCTGATGGGCCCTCCCATCTTATGTGTAATGCCAATGCAGTATCAGAAGAATCTCCGACCATCGCGGCTACGCTTCAAGCGGGGAAACCTGTGCCTGGATTAACAGTTATCGAAACTCAAAGGTTGACTGGCATGCAAGGTCCATATTCCCCTCGTCCACACGCGACCGATTCTCAGGGACCATCGAATCATCGTCATCGAGCTGTTGCATTAAAGTTTTCGAGGCGTCCCGATGATGGCGTGCATCAAGCTACAGCTCCTCGGGTCCCTGCGCCGGTAGCGCCTGTTCATGCACTCTTTAAAGTTTCCTTGAAGCTATCCAGACCCTCGAATTAGGTCTAGGTAGGTCTGGCCCACTGACTCGTTGGCATGCTTTGGGTTAACTGGAATGCTGGGCTCTGGAATGAAGGGAGCCTCCAACCAGATGTTGCTCCGCCCCGTGGCCTAGAGTTCCCATATGGTTTTACTTTCCGAGACTGAGGCTCAAGGGTCCTAAGAGGGTCCGATCTGGACGCGTCTCCTCGATATCGGCCGCCACCGGTTACCGGTAGGTCGGATGTTGTGATAGCCCCAAACCCTCTCCTCCCAAGATGGTATATCTGAGATGATCCCAACCCGTTCGGCTGGGCTGATATTTCTCCTGTAACCGTTAGAGCTTCTTTGCTTCACAACGGGTGTCCTGTCGAACAAGGACCTGCGAACTCTTATTTCCTGTTCTACTTCAACCGCCACACCCTTAACAACATGGTCAACTGCAACACAAAGACCCTTCTGGGTCTTCTGGTCATCGCTACCTTGGCCGATGCCTACTGGCGCATGTCGTGCAGTATTATCCAGACTGGGCGAGTTGATCCCATCATTGCTCCTGGACGTGTTGCTGCGCATCTTCACAAGGTATCGGGTGCCAGCAACTTTGGTGTCTCGGCTACGTACGACGACCTACAGGCTTCACGATGCAGCTCCTGCGAGGTTCAAGACGACAAGTCGGCATACTGGACACCGCAGCTCTTCTACCAACACTCGAATGGCAGCTTTCAGCTGGTTCCTAATGGCGGCACTGTTGTGTACTATCTCGGCCGCGGCGAGAACAGGTCCAACATTGAACCATTCCCTCCTGGATTCAAGATGCTTTCAGGAGACAGCACTGCTCGATCGGCGGATACGAAGACGATGACATACAGCAAGACTGGATACAAGGGTCGACCAGTGGCAGAGCGTATCAGCTTTGCTTGCTTGGATAGTTCTGGTCCTTCCAAGGAGCGCAACTTTATGTGGAAGACGGACTGCGACAACGGCATGCGAGCGCAAGTTCACTTTCAAACTTGCTGGAACGGAGGTGACTATCAGTCCGATCAAAGCCACGTTGCGTACTTGTCACAGATTGACAACGGCATTTGCCCGCCATCACATCCTCGCATGCTCCCTCACCTGTTCCTCGAGGTCATCTATGGAGTCAACAACATCGACAAGAGCAAGGGTGGCAAGTTTGTCTTTGCCCAAGGTGATACGACTGGATACGGGTTTCACGGTGACTTCCTCAACGGTTGGGATATGTCGGTTCTCAAGGGTGCCATCAAGTCTTGCATCAACAACGACGCCATCGGCGGAGCCATTTCCAAGTGTCCAATTTTGGCCTCGTCGCAGACTCCTTTCTTCAGCGACAACTGCCCTGAGATGCCCCCTATCGTCAACGAGACTGTACGTGGAATGCTTGATCAGCTCCCTGGCTGCAACCAGGTCACAAGCGGCCCTGCCAAAGCACCCCAAGGCATCTGTGCTACTCAGCCACCCTTCAATGACTTTGGTGATATGGGCATTGGCAAGTGGTACAACCCTTCGCCAGGTGACAAGGTCGGATCTTGGGCATACCTTGGCTGCGCGGCAGAGGGGGTGAATGCTCGTGCGCTGAACAAGTACGCCGTGACCTCTGATATCATGACCATCGACTACTGTACTGCTGTTTGCAAGGAGCAAGGATACCCTCTCGCGGGTATGGAGAATGGTCGCGAATGTTACTGCGCAAGCGCGCTGACAAATGGTGCTTCATACGTGAAGGCGTCCATTTGCGCAGCAGCACCCAAGATGATTTGCAGTGGCAACATGACGCAGTACTGCGGAGGGCCGAACCTGCTTACTGTCTGGAACGATACATCTTATACGCCTCCCGTTCAACTGGTCATCGGCTCGACCAAGATCGCCAACAACACAGCTACATACCAAGGATGCTACTCCGAGCCTTCAGGCGGTCGCGCCCTCTCGTCGGATCGTACCTCAGATACTGTTGGCATGACCAACGAGATGTGTGTCGCCTTCTGCCAAGCAGGTGGCTATCTCTATGCTGGAACAGAGTATTCTCAAGAGTGCTACTGCGGCAACACGATTGGCGGTGACAATATCCCAGATATCTCCCAGTGCTCCATGCAATGCAAAGGCAACATCTTTAGCTATTGCGGTGCTGGCAACAGGCTGAGTGTCTGGAAGATAACACAACCTGAGAAGTCAGCTGGGCCTGTCACTGCCTTCAATGGTGCTGCCGTCTACACTGGCTGCTATATCGATGGAGGTGCTGGTGGTCGGACACTGCCTGGTGTCGTCTTCACCGGTTCTTCTGTGTCGCTTGACACATGCTTCGCCTTTTGCAAGAAGCTCAACTTCCCCCTCTTCGGCATGGAGTATGGACGAGAGTGCTACTGTGGCTATGCGCCTAAGACTCAATCTTCCATTGCACCCGACGGCGATTGCAGGATGCCCTGTGCCGGCGATGCCTCTCAGAAGTGTGGTGCTGGCAATCGCATCTCCATCTGGAACAACACCCTCTACACGCCCATGGCCAGCCCCGAAAGCTTCAACATCCAACCTCAGTACCTCGGCTGTTACACCGAAGGCAAGAAGGGCCTGGCCCTGGGTAAGGCCAAGACGTCTAACAGCAAGATGACGGTCGAGGTGTGTGCAAACTACTGCGCCAACAAAGGCCTCGCCTTCATGGGAGTGCAGAATGGCCAGGATTGCTACTGCAGCAATGCTGGGCCCTCGAGCGGTAGCGTTGAGGCGCCTGAGAAGGAATGCAACGTTGTTTGCAAGGGCAACAAGGGACAGAAGTGTGGTGCGGCCAACAGACTCAACGTCTACAAGGTCAATGCCGCCAAGAACAGTGCCAAACCTGTTCAGGCCAAGGTTCAGGACGTTTCTCCCACGACCTTGCACAAAGCGACCACGACATCCAAGGCAGTCAATGTCAAGGGCAAAGCGACAACCTCTTCCAAGTTGGCTAATGTGAAGGCAAAGACAACCACATCCAAGGTGGCAAACGTCAAAGCCAAGTCAACGACGTCCAAGGTCGTCAATGCTAAGGTAAAGGCGACGACGTCCAAAGTGGCCAACGTGAAGGCTAAAACGACGACATCCAAAGCCAAGTCTACTGCCTCCGTCCGCCTGGCTGTCAAAGGGAAGACGTCAATGTCCAAGGTCGTTGTTCAGAAAGCCAAACAGACTTCTACGGCTCGAGTCGCTGTACAGGCAAAGAAGACCTCATCCTCAAAGGTTGTCAATGTCAAAGCCAAACCCACCACCAGCCACCGGGCAGCGGTGAAGGCCAAGGCACAGACGACCTCGAAGCCCGTCCAGGCCAAGGTGCAAGCGAAAACGACCACCCGCCCTACCATAACCTCCAAGGTTGTCAAAGTGGCAGCCGAAAAGACAACTACGGCAAAGGTTCAGGCGAAGAAGACCACGACATCCAAGACGAAGTCGACTTCCACTCTTGTTCGTGTGGCAAAAAAGACTCGTAGGGCTTTGGAGCCTGAGGTGATTGTTGTCCCTGTCTTCAAGAGGAGAAAGGGTGAGGACTCTGATGGAGGAAAGAAGAACAATGGTGGTGGTGATGGCAAGAACAAGAGCAAGGGTAAGGGCAAAGGAAAGGATGACGATGATGCCGGCAAGAGGAAGACCTCAACCTTGACCAGTGTCACTTCATCCTCATCCGTCACCAAGACGGAGGACTCGAGGAAGGGAAGAGAGACTAAGCACTCCGATGATAGGAAGGAGAGTAAGAGCCGGGAAGACTCCTCCAAGGGGAAGAAAACCTTGACAAAGTCTTCCTCATCCTCGGCTACCGCAACCGCCTCAGTATCGAAGACTGAGGATCACAAGAAGGGAAAGCCAACCAAGGCTCCCGAGAAAGGAGAAAAGGGCGAGAAGAGTGAGAAGGGAGAGCACAAAGAAAAAGGCACAAGCTCCAAGGATTCGACCAAGTCAAAAACGGCGACGACTCGCCCAACCCCAACTGGCTCAACTGCTGCATCACAGGCGACCAAAGACTCCAAGGGAAAGGGACATGGGGATTCAGACAAGTCGAGGAACAAGAAACCCTCGACAAAGTCCAAGTTTAGGCTGGTCACAAGGATCTCAGGGGAAAGGAGGAGATCAAGCGGTTCAGGAGCATCATCTTCAACCGATGATACGACATAGAGGCAGGGGTTCAGTCTCTGTAGATATTTAGCTGACTCTGGGAAGAGTCTGGTATATATTGTAAATGATTCGTTGTAATGTTAATATACTTGAACTCGAGCATTGTCTGCTCACTGTCTTGTCTCTGTTGCCTTCTACTCTGCGCCTTGACTTGCTCCGGCTGTTTCTCAAATCGTAATGCTCCCCTTGCGTGTAACTGAGCTTTGTTGCCCTTGAGGTGCTCTTCCAATCGACTCAAGTCCTACCTCGATGGTGTAGTAGACCTTGATCTATTGATTAGTAGCGCCATCTCATGAGACCCATGGCCTTGCCTCTACCGCACCCGCCCCAGTCGGCGCGAGGTTACCGAGAAAACTCAAGTCTATGCCCTGCAAAATCCAATCGCCTACCGCGGTCTCAAACTCGGGCATAGCTGTCTGCGCTTCCTGCGATTCTTTGTTGAGGCTGAAGATAGCGGGATGGCTGGCCCTCCTGGTAGCCCCCTGTGTAAGGGACTCTGCGTGCTCGTTCTGGCCCCTTGATAGCGGTGGAATTGATGGCGAAGAAGATGTGTCAGTCCTGCTGTAATGAATCTTGACGGTGCCAAAGTACGGAATGAAGATGTCCAGCACGTTGCCGTCCTCGCTAAGCCTGCCAAACTGCTCTTCATTATCGTGTGTCTCGGCGGGCGAGGAGTCCACGCTGTACCACCCACCGGCTGCAACATCAGCCTCAATTACAAGGAGATGCTGCAGGATGGTGATGGCCTTCTTTACAAGAATATTATCACGGGCGGTGGCCATCCTTTCCATATTCTCAACCGCACGCTCCATCATTCCCCGGTCAGACGGCCGCTGGTGTGTCAGGAAGCATAGCACGCTGCTGTTGGTGGTCATGTTTTCGGCGGCAATCTGGCGGCATGTTTCCATGTGAGCAAGGCATAACGCTGATATTGCGATGAAAGTGCTGAATTCGAGACCGTGGCAGTAGGAGCTGACGGGATAAATGACGCGGAAGGCGAGAAAGCGGCGAAGGAGCTCACGGCTTGCGTGGACGGCTGTCATCTTGCTGTAGTCGTACTTGCTCTGGGCGGAGGAGTAGAGTAGGTAGGGGAAGTGAAGTTGGACAAGCAACTGGTAGTGGATGAGCTGATCTGCGATGCGGACTGTCGCTTCCAAGATGCGTATCTCTTCACCCTCCTCTTCCCCTGGGTTAGATTTGTAGGTGGTGACCTCGCTACCGGATAGCCACCACTGGGGCGGCATAATTTCTGACGAATCTCGCAGCAGTTGGTCAATCTCACGCGTCTCGGCTACTCCGTCTCCAATGTCGCCTTGGTTGCGTGCCAGGATGCGTCCCCCTGCTACAGCGTCAAGGCGATGCATTCGCTCTACTGGGGTGCATCGCTCCATCGACTCAGGGTGGGTGAGGACACTCTCGGGGGAACAATGCGGCAGGCCTAGCATCATGGAGATATGGCGGTCTATTTGCATAACTCGAAACCACATGTGTTCACCGTCAACGCTTTGACGAGTTTCTGGCTCCAGAGCCTCTAATGACAAGCTTGTGGCACTGCCGCGGTGGAGTTTCATTACCTGGCACATGGCCACGGCTCTGCGAATCGCGAGCCATGCGCGGCGAAGGTTCCCAGCAGCCTCATGGTAAAGACACTCCAAAGAGATGCACTCTATACCCTCCAGGGAGCTGGTGAACTCGTCCCTGGTCGCCACGAGGGTAATGGCGGCTTCTGCCATGCGGGACATGATATCGTAATACTTGGTATGGGATTGTATGTTTTGAATATAGAGACCTAAGAGGAAGATCTTTTTTGCAATGGGCACAGGGTGTGAGCCTGGCGGTGGTAGTTGCAACATGTCTCTAGGCTGCGGTATGAGGGGTCCGTCTTGTGGTGGTGAGGTTTCATTAGACGGAGTGTTGGGAATGTAGCCGAGCTTGTGAAGGATTTCCAGAAAGGATGTGCCGTCGCTGAGTGGCTCACTCAAGATGGTCTCAAGTTCGTGCGGCTTCGGCCAAGTCGCAGCAAGAGCTCGGGATATTTCATCGAGTGTGCCTGTGACTGCCACCTCTCCAGCGGACAAGGTGGGCGAGGTCCACTCGGGGGCCTCTGAAGTTGTGGTACTCGTTTGGGGCAAAGTGACGGCCGAGATAGGCTTGTCCTGAGGGGTGACGCGGGAAGGACTGCCAGGGTCACCGGTGTTGGGACCAGTGGGCCCGGAACTCTTGACCAGCATCTCAACGGATGCTTCCAAGCGGCCGAGTCTATCTCGGTAAGCCGGTGACCCGTCGCCGTCGGTGGAACGGAAAGTCGTAGGTTCATCCGGGAACTCCTGGCCGACACACGCCGTTCGGCGGCGTTTACACCCTGTACAACGCATGTCGGCGGAAGCTGCAAATGTGCAGCGAGTCTTCCGCCGTTTGCATTCCCAGCAACTCTTTGTGCCTTTACGGACGCGGAGCCTCTTTCCCGCGGGCTGGACTTCGGCCGCCGATGTACGAGGGGACTCCCATCCAGGGATGGAGGCGGCGGCGTCCATCATGACCGAGATACGCAGTGAGATGGAAGCTTTGAGAACGATACTATGCAGGAGGTTGACCTCGGAGGTGATGGTAGGAGCGATGAACTGGAGACAAACTCGGCGGAAAAAGCATTGCCGTCTAGCATGGTTCGGCGGAAACAATATGTTTTTGGTCGCTGGTAGTTGAGACGGCGGAGTGGTTAACTATCCGCACCTCATTAGTAATAATTATCATATTAGAGATGGGTAACGTTGATATATCCTCCTCCGACTAGTGGGTGATTCGGCCGAAATCTCGGCGGAGTGTGCACTGTACCCGGCAATCCAACAACCAGGATGATAAGGTCTATGTTTATAAGTATCACGACAAGAAACATTATACTTGCCTCAAAAGATTAAATCTACAGCCATCCATATTACAGCCATCTCATCATAGAAAGTTGCTCCTTTACTTAAAGACACAATGGTCAAGATTGCTATCGCAGGCGGCACTGGAAGTATGTTCCCCCTTTCAGTGCCCTGTTGAAAGATTACAGTACTAATCTTCCAATTAGACCTCGGCCGAGAGGTTATCGATAGTCTTCTTGCGGCTGGGAAGCATGAGATTCTACTCTTATCCAGAAAGGCATGGCTCTGAAAACACCAGCCCTCTGGATCAACCCCGCTGACCATGAGCTAGGATACTCCTTCTGACGGGTCTCTGTCGGGCGTGAAATGGATCAAGGCAGACTATCAAGACCCAACCCAACTGAAGGGTGTGCTACAGGGCGTCGATACTGTCCTCTCCTTCATCGTCGCACACTTGGATGCGGGTGGAGTGGCTCAAAAGAATCTCATTGACGCATGCGTTGCAGCCGGGGTTAGAAGGTTCGCCCCTAGCGAATGGTTCTCGTAAGTTAATATGGCGCGGCAAAAATGACAAACTCTAACTACTCGTTTGTGTATAGGTCGAGTTTTGAGAATTTTCCATGGTATGAAACCAAGGGCATAGTCCGCGAGTATCTCGAGACACTTAACAAGCACGAAAAAGTAAGCTTTACCGATGTTTTAAAATGTGTTTTATATAGAGCTTGGACTGATGATCTGGCTTTAGGTCCTCGAGTACTCGCTTTTCCAGCCAGGACTCTTTCTAGACGAGCTAGTCTTCCCTTACAGGTCCGCCAAATATGTCATTCCTCTGGAGTACACCATTAGCTTTGAGAAGCGGCGAGCACTCATCCTAGAGGGAAGCGAAGACGCCCGAATCTCCCTCACCACGGTTCAGGACATTGTTCAGGTTGTCGCCAGAGCTGTCGACTACGAGGGCGTCTGGCCGGTGGTAGGAGGTATCCGGGGCAACAGCATCACGATTGGACAGCTCATCGCCCTTGGAGAAAAGATCCGCGGTCCGTTCAAAGTTGAAAAGCTCCGGGCTGAAGACCTCAAGGCTGGAATCGTCAAGAGTGATTGGAAGCTCAAGATCGAGCACCCTGCTATCGGACCAGAAAATGCCGACGCTTGGGGGGAAATGGTTTCTCGCTACATGCTTTTAGCCCTTGGCGCCGGCGAAGTTGACTGCTCTGATGAATGGAACCAGTTGTTGCCTGACTATAAGTTTACTCAGGCAGAGGAGTTCTTGGCGAAGTGGTGGGATGGTAAGCCGTAAGGATTATTAGCCTCTATATCTTCTCTTCACTATGCTTCTAGGAGATCCCGCACCATCTCAGGGTCGAGCTTCTTCTTTAGGTACTTCTGAATCAATTTCAACCGCACAATAACATCCTCCTTCTCTGCATCAGAGCTCTTCATCCACTCCTCATATCCCTGAGCCGTTCTGGAAGCAATGATGTAGCTCTGTACATTGCTTCCAAACAACTTCTGCACTTCTTTGTGTACCCCCTTCATGACATAACCAGGGATGCCAAAAACGCCAGCACACGGCTTGGCTATGAACCCTCCAACCCCTCTCCCGATACCTTTGAAAAACCCGCCGAAGCCCTCTTTCTGCGCGCCTCTCCAGGGTTGAGTGAATAGGCCGGTGACACCATCGTACCAACCCAGGCCAAATTCTCTCCCTGCTGCTCGGGCACCTGATTTAAAGTCGCTGACTTGTTCTTGAGGACGAACTGTGTCGTCTCCTAGAAGTTTGGGGACGTTATGGAGTCCTTTCGTAAAACTCACTGATATATCCATGGGTCCCTGCACGATCGCCTTTATGATACGGCCAAGGCCTTTGCTTGTGTGTGCGCCAGTCTGGCGCATCATGTCGTGGTCCTTAGAATCCGACATGGAGCTTGATCCAATGTTGGAAGTAGAAGATGAGGAACCGGGAGTGCTTTGAACACGACCAAGAGAATCCTGCACACCTAAGTTTGCCTGGCTTGGCTGCACTGATGCCTGGGACTGCTTTCGGCTGGGACCAGACGACATGTTCAATGCCTTTAATGTCTCCGATGGAAAATCGACCAGCCCCATCAACATGCTGCCGACCGACCCAGCAAATGCCATGGTACCTCCGGATATTGGCTCCAAAGGACCTTCGTCAGTGTAATGCTCTTGTGGCCGAAAGAGCTTCAAGTCACGGAAATCCAAAAGATTTGCATTCGCTAAAGTGCAGGCTGCGAATGCGCTTAACCTGATCTGAGTGCGCTTGATGCGCCATGCAGCTGGCCGAGATGGTGCGAGGGTGCAACGGAGACGGTCAACCTCTAGATGTTGATGGAATGACTGAGCTCCCATGTCGGTGCCTCTCTCTTCTGACATCTTGCTTGCGAGTTCTCTGGCACGTTCCAGGCTTGAAGGTTTCAGGCAGAAGTTGATGGCTTCGGCTAGCTTGTCCGCCGTGAGTTGTTTGTGAGGGATCGGGTCGGGACCGGCGCCTGCTCGCGCGACCATGGAACCCCAGAAAGGCTGGTCTCCGAAGAAGGGGATGACTAGAGTTGGCCGTCCTGCAGTGATGCCTGCCGCTGTGGTTCCTGCGCCGCCATGGTGAACGACGCACGAGACTTGCTTGAAAAGCCAGTCATGGGGCACGTTGCCTAGCATGAAGACGTTATCAGGGATACGAAGCTCGTCCGCGCCCATGCCTCCCCAGCCTTTGGAAAGGAGGACTCGCTGGCCGGTCTTCCTGACGGCTTCGAAGATCAACTCCGTCATGGCGTTTGGATCGTCCAGAACGATGCTCCCGAATCCAATGTAGATGGGAGGTGGACCGGCGTCGAGAAATGCCTGGAGCTCAGGGAGAGGGGTGTAGTTGGAGGCCAAGTTAAGAAGATAAAACCCGGACACTGATACGTAGGAACCCCAGTCCTTCGGTTTGGGTATCAAGGCTGGAGACCAACAGTAGGTGTGAGGAATCTTGAGACGCTGGAGCATCCCGGGGCCCCATATTATACTCACAGGATCCAGGCCGAGACACCTCGCGCGAAATCGGTTGATGATGTCGCCTAGGGCTTGCCACGAGAGGAGTTCGATCATGGAATAACTTATGTAATTTGTGAGTTGAGGGTCGGCGTTGGATGATTGGATGTTGGCCAGCGGATGGGGAAAGGCCTGAGTGGGAGAATATGGCATGGTGAACATGATGTGAAGAGGGATGCCTAGCTTCTCCGCGCAATGAATATGGGCAAAGCTTGGGGGGTTGGCGATGATGCAGTCGGCGACAAAGGGTCTTGTTGCAGGGTCATTGCCAGAGAGCTCGGAAATGTCATCTAGATTCATCCCATCTCCAGCTTGGTAACATGATCGCCAGCAGCCTTGAATGTACTCGGCGACATCCCTTCTTCGCTCCCCGATCTCTCCACCAACCAGACTGCGAAAGCCCGGCATCAGGCCAGGATTCTTAACCATGAAGGCCATCAGACGGGAGGGGTCGCCCCCGATACTGAAGAATTCCAGGCCATTCTCCTGCACAAACTCCTTGAAGGTTGGATGAGTTGCCAGACGTACTCGATGACCGTAGGTGTCTTTTAGAACCTTGCCCAAGGCAACAAACGGCTGCACATCTCCGCGTGATCCTACGACTTGGATGACGACGTTCAGGGGCGGAGGCGGAGGAACTCCCTCTTCACCTCCTAAGGATGGAGGGATGTACGGGGGAGGAGGTGGGCGATCATCTTCAGCAATCTCTTGGCGGAGGGCAGGAGTAAAGATTTGGGACAGACGCCTGTTGAGATGATTGATGCGGATGTTGACACGGCCATCATCGGTCACGCAAGCACTGGTGCCCGGGGCGGCTTTTTCGTTGCTGATCTCGCCATAGGTGTCGCCATAAGCAGGAGGGGGAGCGTCGTCTTCAGCATTGATGAGATCAATGTCTTGTAGAAGAGCGTTCTGTCCTGGGGGACTTTCGAGATTGGCTGCAGCAGCTTGTGCTTGTTGAAGAATGGATTGCTGCATCACCGTCTCCGGTTCTTTTGTTGGAGTTTGGGTAGCCATGGTATGAGTGTGAAAGGACACAGTATGTCAAATTGATCCAGTCAAGAAAGTATGAAGGTAATATATGATATATCCGTCATGAGAGACCGATTGAGCTGAGTGGTTGGGCGAGGTGACGCGGCAGGGAGAGTTGATAGTAGAGATTCTGAATGAACTCGTACATCCTTGCCAGTTTCAAATGTTTTTGATTTCACTATGAGGCTGAGCAGAATAAAGATGCATCTGATGGCGTACCAAAATCCTTCTTCAAGGCACCAACTCAAAGACCGAGAATCAAGATGTTGGTGTTGTTTCCACTCTGCTCGGTCTTGCCCCACGGTGTCAGCCTTTAGTGCAGGCTGATATAATGCTATTGGTTGAATGACCGAGCTGCCCCGTTCTTTTGCTCGGTCTTTGACTTTACGCCGAGATAATTTTGGCGATCCTGACCCCTGACATCAGATCCTTCGGAAACGAGGAAGTACTCTATACTTGAGCCGCCGCTAATACCCCATGTTATGCTCCTGTACTAGTACATTTATCACTCAAGTATTGCTGAGCACGTTCCACGCGGCATGGGCCGCCTCAACTGACGCGTATAAAACGGTTATTGTGCCATGTCTTGCTTATTATCCTCGTATCATCCTCGCTCGGTCTTTGGCTTTCTCGGTCTTTATTCTCAACTTACAACCAACCACCCAGCAGCCAGCATGTCGTCAGAAACGGAGAAAGCGAAGCGGACGAGGACCAATGTCAAGCAATCAAAATTCGGCTGCTTCACTTGCAAGTATGATCACCCCTGGTCAGCCTTCACATACGCATGACTGACCTGATGCGTCCAGAGCTCGACGAGTAAAATGTGATGAAGCTAAGCCGTCTTGCCGACGATGCTTGACTGCACAGCGACATTGTCAAGGCTACCCACGTGGAGCACCCTCTGAGTCGTCATCCTCACCATCGACTATAACAGCCTCTTCAGCATTGTCATCATCACCTACCTCAAGACTTTCGTCAGCTTCTTCATCACCTCCTATCTTCTTAATACCGGACCTCCTCTCCCCTTCAAGTCCCTTGGCAAAGCTCGCCTGCACTGTACTAGTACAGAGTCCTCGCAGGGCAAAGAACAAGCTCGAGCTGGAGTTTTGGTCCCGCACCGTCCCCCAGCTGACCCACTCCGTCCCATCTGTCCAAGCTGCGGTCGAAGCTTTTGGGGCCTGCTATAAAGACTATGTCCTAGGAGGTGATTCTACTACTGCAGGCCTCGAGACTACAAAGCGATACATCAAAGCTTTGAAACTTGCGCAACTCGATCTTTCTACTCTACAACATGGACCCTTACCCTGCATGATCGCCTGTCTTCTTCTGGCTAGCATCGAGGCTATACAGCAGCGACTCTATAGTGGACATGTGCATCTAAATGGCGCGCTAGCTTTGATGGCATCTCACTCCAGCGAAGAAGCAACACCCATGATCGATATGGAATATGTCTCATTATTCCGAAAGCTCGATCTGCATATCGCCACCTATGCTATCGGAGTCGCACCACATCTGCCCCCTCAGCCTCCGATCACAGCAGACGAGTTGTTGTCCGGTCCGCCTGATAAATCTCTCTCCAGGGTATTACACTCATGCTACCACTTCATTTCTGCAGGTTATGTGTACAAGTACACCAGCCGACGAATAATCCCTCCAGAGTTGCTCATTGAACAAGGCCGTCAGCTCAGCAACATGAGACAATGGCTTGAATACAACCAAGTACCATCCTCTCCAACGAAAAACAATGCAGTTCAAGATGAGTCGCTGCTCGTCCTTCGGACTCAATGCCTTGCCGCCTTGGTTTATGCGTCGTGCGTTCTCGATCCCCGGGAAACTGCGTACGATTGCTTTGGGCCAGAGTTTGAAGAGATAGTCACCTTGGTTGAAGCTCTTTCTCCCAGTACAGACCAGGACCAGGCATTACAGCACGGAGACTTGAGCACCCTATTGTCATACACACCTGAAATGGGCATCATTCATCCACTGTACTTTGTGGCACGAAAATACAGGCATAGACGCTGGCGCCGCAGAGCATTGAGTCTATTGATAAAGAGTGGTAGGGAGGGACCATGGTGCGGAGAGATTGAGGGCGCTGCGGCGTCATCTGTGATCTGGGCAGAAGAGGGACTCGCCTACAACACGTCGTTGTACCTACCTGGGTCTGAAGACACAACCATGGATGACCCCATCAACATCCTTGAGAGAAACAGAGTGCACGTCAGTGGTCCAGTTGCCGTGGACGAGATAGAGGACGAGTATGGGAATGTTGAATCGAACCAGATGTCACATAAAAGGCTTACAAAGGTGCACATCTTCAGATGCCGTGATATAGAGGCGATGTTACGGGATGATGGACATCAACCTCGTCAGCATCCTTGGAAGGGCTCAAACCATTGGGAGGAGTGGATGGATCCGCTTGAACCTGTATCATAGACACCTAGTTCGTGACTGATTTACACTTTTGCTTTAAGAAAATGGGGTCCCATTGTGAGTTCACCGCAAAGTCCGCCATAGATACTTGGGAAGATGGGTATGTAGAGGAGCAAAGGTCTGAAAGAATACAACGAGGCTATTACATACGTACCTAGTTAGACGCGAAATAATATCAACTCAAGTCACAACAGCAAATGACACAGTTATCAATACATAGCTAATAGCATCAAAACTCAATACTGTAGAATACATCAGTAAGCTGGTTAATGAGAGTGAAGGTGAAAAAAGTGTAAAACTAGTGAAAGGCAAGGAAAGATTTGCCAACCTAGTGGAAGAGATACAATGTAATCAACTAAGACGAATACCACCAAAGACAGCACCGAACTTCCCCAGCACCTTTCTCAAGTACTCATTTCAGTATCAGTTGAGTGTCTCGACGTCCCAGATATATGACTCTTGTCGTTAATCGGCATCTTGGCCATCTTCCTGAGCGGGCTAATAACATTTTGGTAGAACGCATGCTGAAAGTCATTGTCGTCCCCATGACGGTCACCATATTTGGCAAAGCTGACGCAATAGCGTACGGCTTCTTGGAACTCAGGCACCGTCTCGACGTCGAGGCAGACTAAATGATGTTCCATCACTCTGTCGAAACTGCGCCCTAGTGTGTGCACCTCCCAGAGCCCGAGCTGGAGGAGGACAGTGCCAAGGTTGAACATGAAATCTTCCAGCTTGCTGCTGCCGTGTTTGATCATGGCACGAAGAAAAGGCATCCTCTTGGATTCGTAAGGGTAGAATTCAATATTCTTGATTCCCCATGCGTCTCCAAATTCCCTCCATCCGTAACGGAGAGCCGCCTCGGCGATCTTGAAGGCCAACTTGAACTGGTCCTCTTTGAGCTTGCGACTGCGCTCAAAAAGATGGGGATGAAGCCAACCAATGCTCTTCTCCCCGTCTCGGATAATGTCGTAGAGATTGAGAGGCTCGCAGCTCGTCTTGGGCCTCCTCTTCTCCCCTAGATAGAACATTCGGTGATGGCCACTCTCTTGATCATCGCCGATGCACATGGCCAGGCGATTACTGCCCTGGGCAAGGCTCCCGGGACACACCTGAATGCGACAAAAGTCATCACTTCCTCGCCTTTCCTGTGATGTTTGGGATAGTTCCGTAGACAATGAGGGAGTAGTAGAAGAGTTGGAGTCCCTACGAAACCTCTGTTGCAACCCCTCAATCACCGCCTGAGGCGACGAAGGCTCCGAGCAGACAGCCTCACTTGCGTCTCCCGGAAGGATGAGCATAGAATGTGCTTCGAACCAGATGTAGTGTCCCTGGCAAAAAGTTGATTCGATGGCAACGTGATGGGTAGTGATGGCGACCTTGTTTCGAACAATATCTCGCGGCTCCCTTCCGGGCACAAGGCCGACAAGAGCCGTGTGGCTGTGCCCTTGCTCCTGCTCATTCAGAGGGCAAGCCTGGCATAGGTGACGATATAGTGTCCGAGTGGCAGAGCTGGAGACAAACAACTCACCAAAGGCCTTTGTTGATTGAAAGGATGGGTGACAAGTTGAAAGCTGGATGAGCTGACTCTGAATGGCCGCAATGTCGATCTCGATCTGCTTGACAAGCTCGCCGAGGTTCTTGAGGACCTCGGACCTGCTGGGGCTTTTGGAACTTTGGGAGACTTTGGAGTTCTTGGAGACCCTAGAGCTCCTAGCACGGCCTGCCCCCGTGCGGCTCTAGCAGCAATGCATCAGTGTCCGTCGGTAAAACTTCTTTCAGCTCTCTGGCGATACGTACTTGGCTTCGTTCCGAAATCTGTGATATCTCACCGATGGCCTTGTTGAGCTTGTGATGAATTTCTCGGAGCCTTTCTCTCAGCTCGGCGCTTCTCTGGCTCATCCCGTAGTCCGGCATTGTGTCTTGTGATACAAGAGCCGATGCACCGTGGTGCCGGGAGTTTCCTGGAAGCCTGGGCCATTTCTTTATGGACTCCACTTGAACGTTGATGCGCAGTTTCTGGTCGGTGGCCCTTTGTATCAATTTCTCGACACGACGGTCCTTCATGCTGGCAGTTTGGCCAGTTCTGTCTAACAAGGCCTGATATTTCTGCTCTATCCTGGCGCCCATGCCGTTGATGTACTCGGCGTCGGCCTTCTTGATTGTTGGCGCCAGCCTGGGTATGGGCTTGGATTCGCCATGACTATCCTGGTCCTCCTCGAGAGCCTGGATTGATCCAAAGTCGAACTTCTCTTTAACCGAAGATGATGTCGGTGATGAGTTTTGAACGGGAGTGACTCCCAAACTGTTCATGTAAATACTGAAGGTTTGGTTTTGCCTGGCGGGGCCATTGTGTTGGAATGAGTTGCCGCTTGACTCGTTTCCAGTCGCATAATTCGACTCCATACTCGGATACATTGCATAGAGCTAAGAAGGCTAAGCTGCAATGACAATTCAACAAGAGCGGTGAGAGCAATTCAAGTTGGGATCTTGACCACTTGGAGAGGTGAACGGATCATGGGAAAGATATCGTACGGGTAAGGGTCGACTCGGATGCCGACCAAGATTCCGGACCATCAATCAAAAGAGGTTGAGCCTCACTCAGGAAGACGGGTTATCCAATCCCCGGCGATTCCGGTCACACACTTATCTTGGGGCTTTCCCGGTCAACCACGCAATCTGATGTTACCAGCTTCTGACTGGCCCCCGCGTGTTTCAACCGCATTGCATGCATAGGCAGAAGACTTCACACAGTGTACTTGACGTCGCTTACGCCGAGCCAAGGCAACATTCACACCGGTGTGAGTAGTCAGCCTGGGTTGCATCTACTGCCCCCAAACCCACAGCCTGCTGCGAAATGGGTGTCCTCATCCGCCCTTCGCTTCCCAAATACATGACACCAGAGCAATCAGCTGATAAAAAATTGCATCAAAATGCAGTGCGGCTGAAGAGAGGTCCAACAAATTGGCAATTCCTGGGGGAGGGTGTAAATTCCCTCACGGTCTTGAGACGGCGCATGTCAGGCTGGCAGCATGCAATCCTTTCAGCCGCAAAAAGGCAGACGCGTTGAGGCTTGGTAGGGAATTGTAATTCTAGGCGTTCTCAGATTCCAGCCGCCTTTTTTCTTCTTTCCTCCAGAATACGCCTTGTTGGCTTTCTCGTCGTCGCCTTGCTAGCAACAGCAGCTTGTGACAAGTCCGTCATTCGAAAAGACATCAACCATGGTACGGTGGCATTACAATTACGGTTGAACAAAGTAACTTAGGTTGTTTCCAGGCTGATATCTTCGGAGCCGCTGCGGCTGCCACAGCCATTATCGGCCAGTCCCTCAACCTGATCCGAAGAGTGACATCGACCATCAAGCACTACAAGAGCCACGACGAGAGGTTGGAATGTATTTACAATGACCTTTCCGGTATCATTGATATCATAGAACTTGTCGAAAACCTCGAGCCGCTCAGAACCCCACGAGTCTCCAGCGCTGTGAACAACATGCTCGGACACGCTGAAAAGCTGGACCTTCACGTCCAGAGCTTGAAGGAAAAGCATAGCACGAGATCCCCCGCCCGCCAAGTGATAAACCAGCTTATGGATGGTGCTCAAGACCTGGAAGATACCAAAAAGATGGTCGGCGAGCTTACGACGCTCAAGGCCACGCTCATGCTTGAGATCCAGGTGGTCAATATCCGTCTGTTCGTGGAAAGGGACCAAACACAGCAGAACGAGTCTGGTTGCACTTACGTTTTGAACAAAGCTTTTCTGCAACAGGTCAATCAAGCTGTCGAGCAAAGACTTGGCAAGGGGAACGGACTCAGGATACTCGAGCTGCTGCAACGCAAGACTCCAGATGGTGCGTACTCCATTCTCCCCTGTCATCACACAAGAGTTGACCAGTTTCCCTGCACAGGCAATGGAATGATATGCCTTACGAAGGAAGAGTACGAAGATCTCGCCTCTTATCCGTTGGGCGAGAATGATGTGAACAGCCAACCAGGTGGGTTATTGACTTTTTGTACTGTCATAATGGCACTGACTCGAGTCCAAGGCCCGACCCAAGTCTTAGAAAACACGTGCGACGATCGAGCATTCCAGGTCAACGGGTCTGTGAGCGATATTGGAGCAGAAGTCACCCACGCTCAAACCATCAAAGGCAACCAGGCACGCGGCCAAAGCATCCAAATGAACGGTTCTATGGACGGGAACGCGCTTGGCCAGATGCTAGCGTCAAGAAACAAGACGATGGAAGCCATCGCCAAGCCACGTCAACGGCAACAGCCACCACCAGTGTATCAACAGCTGGTCAATGGGCCCCGTCAAGCACGGGCTTATTCGCCGAGGCCAAATTACGGCCTGCGGCGTGCAAACAAGCGCTCAAATCCCCGTATTAATGGGACTCAAGGAACCTTGCCGGCTCTGGGACAGGTCGCCATGGCTGAGAGACAGGTCTCGGTGGTTGTATCTCAGTTCAGAGCAGATGACGATGGAAGACATGACAGGATACTTGAGTCGCTGGACGACATCTCATCCAACAGAGATGGGAGGGCATCGTAAGAGTGATGGTACTACAGATATGAAAGAGATTGATCTGATGGTGGATGCCACATTCTTTTCTCTCTGCAACTCCCAATTCTTTCCTAATATCGCGCGGTCCTCATCTTCTTGATGCCGGGGCCTGGTTTATCCTTATGCTATCATGAGCGGAGGAACTTGTATACCTCAAAGCTAAACTTGTTTCATTACTTCTATCACTATTCACGATCGTTCTTAGCACTTTGGTGCCATATGTTCAATTCGTCATTCACTGGCTACCTCAATGCCCTTTTCCTTTGCTGTTATCCATGAAGTTTCGAAAATGGGCCATTAGCCGCAACAGGAAAAGAATGTACTTATCAACACATTACGGCATGAAAAGTCAATGCTATAAAATCGCGTAAACCATCGCAATGCCTTGAAACGCCCATAACCACGTGAATCACCCATTCACTGTGACAATGATACCGTTACTCAGCCCAAGACGTAGTGACTGAGACAACATCTGCAACCTGCCAATATCAAACCTGAGGGCCTCTAGAGGAGTCTCCTCCTCAACCGTGCAAGTTGACCCCTGAGTCATGGAGAAACCATCACAATCAGTCATTGCGTCATCTTCAACACTAGCTACTGAGATCTTTGACTCAATCTGTTTGATCAAATGCTGTAGGGACTCTGCCAAATCTTCAGACTTCAATAATGCCTGCCGCTCGCCTTGGGACTTTAGTCAGTAACAATAATACTTAGAAGGGAGGAAGAACTTACTGTAGCTCTTTATCAGTGTGTTTGCCACCCCAGTCAGACATTTCAGGACGCCCTGCGCAACTTCGTGTTTGATGAATGGCAAGCGATCCAGGTCGTCATTAGAAAAAGCGGTTTTCCAGACCCGTAGTCTCTTGAGTTCTTCTCCCAGCAGGAGATTTTCGAGATTGAATGTCGTTTGGTTTGTGCCGTCGCGAGGACCTGGGGTGCAGTCTCTTGCCTCCAGCTCCTCGTCATCAGATATTGCGGCATCCGATGGCAATTCATCGACGCCATCGAATTCGGGGCTAGAGTTTGGGCTATCACTACACTCTTCTCTGCTTGTGATATCATCTGCGACGGTGGTGGGAGGGCTGACGGGGCCTTGCCTTGCCTCATCCTGGCCTTGGCTCAACGGTAGGGCTTCGTCCTGAATGACCAGGCTCCAGAATTGAGTTATCAAGCCGAAAAGTCTTGATACCATTTGGCCATTATCTTCATGGACACTCGAAATGGGATCTTTTACTTCCGATTCTGGTGTCAGAACCTGTGCTCTGGACACCTCTTCCACCAGGGGCACATGGTCACCAGGCTGTGTAGCCAAAGACGATTGGTTTGCGCAAGATCTTGAGACTGATCGAGTGAAGTATTTTTGCGGCAAGCATGGCTCGCAATGATAGGTATCAATGGAACCTCTTCGCACCATTGTGAGATCGCAGGATAGATAATGTCAAAAGCCTCGACGCGTCAAAGAATTGTGTTAAAGGGAAGGGCATAAGAGAGGACATCTGGTTCGCATAGAACCAAGTGGACTATGAGATTCAATAGGTAGACTGGAAAGGTTGCCTTAATTAGGGCCGTGAACATAGAGACTGACCCGTTGTCGGGCCTGTGGGTGACTAGACGCTTCTGAGCCCGAGCCGGACGGACTGTTGGGCAGCACATGCGTTGGCAGGCTACTTGATGGAGTACACACCACGACTCCAAGCGGTAACAACAGGGCCTAAACTGCTATCCTGCATAGGTATCTGGCAGAGGTCAGGTGGTGAGATCCGGCAAAGGTTGCCCTACGCGGGAGGTGCGGGAGGTTGTTGGTTGTCTCTTTCACCACACCAGCACTTTCGACTCAGCTCCTTACCGAAAAGACTCCTTGGCTGCATAGGGTTGCAAGTCTCCACTGTGATCCTTTAGGCCGCTGCAATGTGATCACAAATTACAGTTGCCGGCTGTGTTGCTCTTGCAGGTAGTGTGTCCGATTCTACTCCGAGAGGGTTGTCTCAAGCGGGGGAATGAGAGATAAAGAGCCGCTATTACGCGCGAGAAACATCCAATGCCCAATAAGAAGTATGTTTCAACCCTCAAGGCTGTCTGTCTTGCTGAAAGTCTGACTATGATAAGAAGAGACAGCCGTGGCGCCTGCGGGATGTGTGATAGAGGCGTCAGTTTTAACATCGGGGCACTGTCGGCTGAGAGGCCTCCACCAGGCTCGCACTGTTGAGTGCCAAGTGGAATGAGTGTTGGCGTCTTGGAACTTCGGCGATTTCCACGAGTTTCTCCCTCTATGGATTGGGTCGACATGGCTAGAACCGGGACTCTGACACTTGAAAACTGGAAGTAGTTACACGGGGCTAATTCCATGGAGCGAGAAGCTATCGGACACTCTCCTATGGTAGCATTGATGTGATGAGCCCCAGTCAACATCACCTTGGGGCAGATAGGGGAGGTGCTTTTCAAGAACTGCTCGGCAGATGGGAATCAGCTGTCATTTTGTAAGAATGGATATAATTGGTCCCAATGTAGCGCAATGCGTCGAGAGACACTGGTAAGCGGTCCCCTCATGTCGGACGATGGTGAGTTGCAACCATATGGCCAAAGCCACTCTTCCACCCTGTCCAAGGAAGAATAGCATTGGTCACTTACTGATTCAGAAAGCCTTTGCGTGACTATAGGTGTTCTTTCTACAATTCAACATCGGGATTCTGTATTAGGGTGTTTTGGTCGTCCCAGTTGAGTTTGTGGTGATGTACCCAAGAGACCATGCCCCCTGACCTAGGCAGCTGTGTGACTTAGCTAGTAGATTTGAGAGGAAAAGCATCCCTCGACGGACTAGCCATCGCATTCAAGCTGTGATCAAGCACTGCGTAGCATTGATGGTCAAAAGGAGCAAGGCAAACCTGATAAATCTGCACTAACAGGGGAGACTACCTCGTTCCTGCGTCACTGGTTGTTGATGATAGAGCTTGGGGGTAATCACACATATCATTAAGCTTAACGATGACTTACAACCAAAGTTAATTAAATTCTACAGGAAAGGAAAAGAGTGAAAGTCTTCAAGAGGCCTCTTTTGCGGTTGTGTCTGCGATTTTCTCGCTCTTGTCTTCACCCTTTTCCCAGCCTTCAATCAGCTCGTTGTCCGCCTCCCCCTCATCGTCACTCTCATTCCTATTCTTTATCACCTTCCTCGCTGCTCGCTTTCCTACCACAGGCAACTTCTTGACGCCGATATCCTTGGCAGCCTGTGGTAGCAACTCTGGGTCTAGCAGTCCTGCTTGTACCAAAACGCTGGCCTGGTCCCAGTACACATGTTCATGATAGAGTCTGCCACCCCTCAGAGTGACAATGCTCACCATCATGATTTCAATCTTTTTGTTGGTAGGCGGGACTCCGGGCAGCATCCACGGGACTTCCTGTGTGTGCTTGAAGCGCAGGTGAATCTCATCCACGACTCGGTCAGCGCCGATGGTACGCGATATAAGCGTTGTCTTTATAGAAGGTGGGTTGGTGAAGAATTCTGTATAGAAACGCTTTAGCTCCGCCGATCCGATGCCTCCTGTCAGGGTTGGCATGTTGGTGACATGAGGCGTCTTGTGTGTCGTATAGGTAGACATGGCATGTTCGGGGTGCTTGGAGAAGAATTTGCCTGTTGATATTAGTCTGGATCTTTAATGTTACCCTAATCATTCTCTAGGACTCACTCTGCACGTTGTTGTCCAAAGCAGCTTCCAAGTCGGGGTTAATCCCAAACACTCTTCTCGCCAAAGCCAAGCTCCGGCTCCAGGCCAGGTCGGCAGATATCCCGTCATACTCCTCCATATCATGTTCAGCGAAGCCTGGCTGGGCGTCGTACGTATAGCTAGGATACGCGAGGTTCAACTTGCCGCCGGTGCCGAGGCCTCTGCTAATCGTTCTGCGTCTCGTTCGCTTTTTGCCCTGGATGCCCACCATCTGGGACTGCTTCACTACGCCGACTTCTTCACCAGCTGTGAAATGTACCAAGGCACTAATAGCGCTTGGAAATCGGCCATTGGGATCTGGGATTGAAGAGGGATAGTAGGCAATCAAAAGGCCGAGCTTGAATTCTGGGTTGTTGTCCAAGACATGGAAATGCTCGAGGCATGTAGCTGCTGCGTCGTCATATGCTACCCTGTGTCAACGCTCGACCAAGGTGCTATTTACATGATCTCACTTACCTATGATTCCAAACTTCTCACAAGGTCCCAGATTCTCTTTGCTCAACGACTTGATCTTGCGTAGGTACTTATCACCATGGCTCTCCATTGAGATGTACTCGACATCAAAGCCCTCAGCTCGCCACTCGGCGAGAGTCAGCTGGTCAAATTCGTCGCTTTCTCCCGTCACGTACAACTTGGGGGGGTTAGACGGGAAGTCGCCGGAGAGGAAGTTTTGGTCCCTGTAATTATTTCCAGTCATGTTGTCGTTGAGGACCTGGACATTGCGACCCTTTGACTCGGGGACGGCCGCTTTGATCAAATCTGGGACGTTGACGTTCATTTTGGTAGCGTTAATTATTGAGGAGAGTTTAGAAAACGAATGATCCAGGTGATGGAGTAACTTGTCATGTTATTCACTTGTTGTTCCAAGTTCCAAGCCCTCATGACATCATGTTTGGAGCTACCCTGCGTGAGTGTGATGTCAGAATGGTCATGATTGGCTGAGTAATCATCCTTCTAAGCTTCCACCCGACTTCAATGCTTCGTTCGTCAAAGTAGCCACGTATTTTACCCGAGGTGCAATAGGTATTTCATCTCATTGGTATAATTACATATTATAGAAGTTCTAAACATTTATACGTGGTTAAATATAGGAGCCAAACGGTCCAGGTTCACGATGTACGGCGCCATGGGTCACTAACAAGCTGTTCCCCACTCAGGTATATAAGCTGGACCACAACGGAAGACCACCTGAATATAATCACTGAGTTTAGATGGGTACAGCCGAAAGCTCTACCGATGACAAACTGAGACCACTGGGACCAAGAACAACACCATAGCCGTCGCTGCTAAGACCCTCGATGTAGAGGGAAGAATAGGATCCCCTATCATCGCAGTGGAGCATGTCACCCTGGTAGTAACAGAATTTACCAGCCACTGAGCACTGGATTTTCTCACTGGCTGTCAGTTGGCAGGTGATGGGTACTTGCTGCACATCAGGATTGACGTCTGGCTGACAGCCGATGAGATCGCCATAGCCTTGGCCGGTTCTGAAGAAGGCGCAGATGCTTTGTGACCCGCGTTCGGTCAGGTGCCGAGTGGCGCCATTCACAACGAACACGCCGGTTTGGTATGATGTGTATGGATTGTTGAAGTAAACCTCTCCGCCAAGGATGGTCCTAACTTTGAGGAACCCACTGGCAGCTGAGCCAGCTTCTGGGATGATGTTGAAAGCTGTTGAGTCTGGCTGAGGGGAGGTCGAGGTGGCGGATGTCTGGGTCGACAGAGAGGTGGTTGCCTCGGACGTAGTAGCCTCGGAGGTTAAAAGCGTTGTTGAATCCGAGCTCACTGGGGCACTACTGGTGGATGATACGAAGGTGGTTGACTCGGTAGAAGACTCAGTGAGTGTCAAAGATGTGGTTGATGAGTCAGTTCCTGAGGTAGTGGAATCCGTGGTAACAACCGTGGTGAAAGATACGGAATATGAGGTAGCGGATTCAGCCTCAGAAGAGGTTACGGCTGCTAGAGGTCGCATTAGTTCATGCCGTATGGCCTAATGTTGACGCTGCACTCACTTGAGGTAGTACCAGGAATGCAAGGGCCTGCAATTGAAGATTCGATGTAGACAAGGCTAAAAGCCAACAAAAGGCCGACCCGGGGAACCATCGTGGTGATTGAAGGTGTTTGAGCGAGTGACAATTAGTTGGAGAGAATGAGGGATGCATTGCAATGAAAGTTGAGAGGTTCTTGGCCTTTATCTCACAAGCTCACCCCGTGTCTCTCTACAGCTAATTTCCTTGGCATCCGATATCCGTCAATAGTTGATCAATAGTGTGGTTTCGAGCGCCACTAGGCCACCAGAGCTGCACGCAATATCAACACGCTAGTGACAACCCCCAGCTTCTCCAGGGGCCCGACCTGTCGATCTGTCTCATTTTGGGCAAGCTTGCGCCCAGTTCCTGCCAAGAGATGTTGTTATCAGAACGGGAACAGACGAGTATCACCTTCCTCTTGTTTAGCTCGCCACATCTTGCGGCATAGCTGTGAGTTGGCGCGGAGCGACGGCGCCGCTTTCCCCTTACCAAAGATTTAGCTGCAGGGATCATTGCCGAGGCTCCGAGTATAAGCACTACTACTCATCATCCCCCAGAGGACATATTAATGGCTTTCGATATTCTTGCAGTAAACAGACCCTGATGCCTTGTTTCTTTAGTGTCCCTCTCTAGTCCGGCTATGAGGTCATCTGTTATTCTAGCCAGCACAGAGAGATGATTGAGAAGGGACTTCAGAGTGGTGACCTCGATGGCTTGAGGTATTGATATTGTTGGAGAATATCAGCGCCCACACCTTTCTGATGTGGTCCGTTATGTAGATACAAGTCTGGGTTTCCCCATTCAAAGGTGCGATGCCTTTGTCCTATCAGTCTTGATCGCCGCGTCGAAGTCGATCCCCATATCTTCCATCACACGTATGGCCACAGGACGACCGCCACCCCAGACGCCACCACCTGGATGCATAAAGGGGCCGGCTAGATACAAACCCTTTACTCCAAGGACACGATACTGAGCCAACTCTGGAGTAGGACGAAGAGGGCCCATCTGATCTGAAGACATCGAGAGACCACAGATATCACCGCCCTGGAAACTGGGTGTATCATCCTGGTGGTCTTTGGGGGTAACGACGTGATATGCCCGGATTTGATCGGGAGTAAAGTCCACAAGATAGTCAGACAAGTAGCGGAAGAACTTTTGCATCACCTCATCTTTGACCTCATCCCATCCCTGGAAGCCAACGCGAGCGTGGTCTGCACGAACCATCACAACGGCATGGAGGATGAACTTTCCAGCTGAAGCCCGTGTTGGGTCGGTAACATTGATGGCTGACGCGCTCGTCATGATGACATCTGGTATCTCGCTTTTATCCATGGTGTCGTAGCTCTTGAGGAGCTCCTCGACGCTACCTGGGCAGATGGTGTTCATCACCACATGGTTTGCCACTCCTCCTGCCTTGAAGTTGAGTGGGTTTTCCAAGGTAGCGTGGACGACCACAAGGTTGTACTCGGACAGTTTGGTCTTGGAAGCCGCCGCTGTGATAGTTGGGTCGATGCCATCCACAAGCTTGCCCAAGATGTGTGGGTGAATCTGAGCCACGACACATTCTCGCGCTCGAATCTCACCGGCTCGCGTTCGGACGCCAACAGCTCGGCCATTCTCGGTAACGACCTTGATGACTTCGGTGTTGAGACGAATTTCCCCTCCATGTGCCTCCAGGCATCTGGAAACAGCTGCAGTAAAGGCTGAGCCACCTCCTCGGGGCACTGCCAACCCGTACAAGGTCATCAATCCAATGCCCAGATACGCCATCAAGCCAGTTCCTGGGGTCTTGGGATGCGCCAGTTGAATCTCGGTGACAAGTCGAAGAATGGCTACCCTCACAATTGGGTCCTTGAAGTACTCGTTGACTATGTCAAGAGAGCTACACTTCGCACTCGACTCAAGAGCCGCGGCGACATCGGGATGGCTGGATAAATCTGGGGGTGTCGTAGACAGAGGAACAAACATGCCTGGCATGACGAGCTTGGTGATCTTGGTCGCGAGTTTGGCGAAGCGTTTGTACGCTTCGCCTTCCACTAGGTTTGAGATGGCGGTGATGGCATCGGCAGTCCGCTTCATGTCTCGGTATAGAGAAAGGACACCCTCTTTGAAGATGATGGCATACGCCGGCTCCAGTGGAAGATACTGCAACCCGTACTTGGACTGAAGTTGAGCTTATCATCAGTGATCAGGGGGTTACCCATGATCATCTGATGGATGGCACTGTGACGTTCGCTGGTGTAGCCTGGCTCAGCCATAGGCAGAGACGCCACACCTCCGCCAGGGTACGACTGCCGTTCAAGAACGAGAACCTTTTTTCCAGCTTTGGCAAGGTATGCAGCTGCAAGAAGGCCATTGTGACCCGAGCCAACGATGATAACGTCAAATTCTGGCTCAAAAGACGTGAGACGGCCGAGCTTTGAAAAGTCGTTCGTCATTATGTGGCGTAGTTGGCGATTGACGGTGAGTTGAACCCAAGGTAGGTATGTTGGTCAAAGATTGATCAGAGGAGAGGTTTGATTAAAGGTTGAGTAACGGTTGATAGAAACACTTTGGCGAGTAGGTTTATATATAAAACAATAACTATCGCCCGGCAGCTCATAGAGAGTATCTTAACGTCGGGAACTCATTACATCAATGTTTGATATGCAAGATGTGCAAGTACATGCGGTTCCCTTCTTTACCAGAAAATACGTAAGACACACCACATGGGCCCAGACGATTTAACTCAGAGACACGATAAGGGATCTCACATATTTCTACGAAGAGGTTTGATATGAGTAGAAGAGGCTATTAACAAGGGCCTGAGACCTCTGAAAGCGGCGCGAATCTGCGTGGTGCGAGGTTGTCCCACCTACCCTAGACAAAATCACCAAATAGACGCGTCGGAGGCAATTTGATTCCGGCCATGACAAACTACTAAAATGACTAATCTTTCCAAGACTTGGCACGTCCAAAACACCCTCGAGGGAAGACCCAGACAACTTCTTCTTCTTCATGGCCACATCAAAGTCAAAATAAGATGGAAAATGATATTCCTGAAGACGGCTCGTCGCATCCTCGGGCCCGATTGCACAACGTAAGTCTTCAATTCGCTCAACCTTGCTCACAAATGTCCCCCAAACACCCAGTGCATGCTTTAACGGACCCTTGTATGTAGGCTTGCCTGGCTTGCCAGAAACGCAAGTCAAAATGCGATGGTCAGCGTCCCTCATGCTGCCAATGCCAAAAGCGCGGCATTCAATGCGTGTATCAGCAAAGGAGATTTCGAGGTCCCGGCAAAAGGTGCAAAGCCATTTCACCACTTATCGAGCAAGACTAACCCCTAGCAGCAAGGAGTATGCACATAAATTGGAGGAGAGGCTCAAGCGACTCGAAGAGTCTCTTAAGCCGGGCGCGTCTAGCTCCACCGATGAAGGCCACAGTGACCACGTTGAAGGCTCTCCATCCCCCTTGCAGGATGCAAGGACTGAAGAGCCCACGAGCACGGCTTCTACGCAAGCAAATGCTTTGAGTCAGAATCTGACTGCATTGCACATGTCGCCTTTGGAGAGGATCTGTGTCGCGGAGTCTTCAAACGAAGGCGCCAGCCAGCAGCAGCCGGGCAATCCCACGGCATCATTTCTACAAATGCACTTCATCGAGTTCATAAGATCCACGGTCAAGACTGACAAGTTCAAGATGGCACTGTTCAGCCCACCGCATTCCTACACCAAAGTCCTGACGAGGCTTGAGGACGTCGTCCAAGATATTTCCGATCTGTACCCCCTTCTCGAGATGAGCCATCTCCAAGAGCTTATCACGCCTCAAGAATCCGACAACTTTGTAGAAAGGTCGGCTAGGATGGCAATTTGCAACGCCTCGCTCGCACTGGGTGTTCAATGCAAAACTGCAAACTCTGCGTTTGGCGAGCTGGCACCAGCATCCTGGGCGTACACCAAGAGTGCTTTTTCTATAGTTCCACTCTTGCTTTTCCAAGGCACTAGCGAACTCGCTTCTGAAGCCATGCTCATCATGGTCATGTTCATGTTGGGCAACGCAGATCTTCATATCGCATCTCATCTCAACACGCTTGCAGTGCGTGCATACCAGATGTGCCAACTTTCCCGTTCTCACGAAGCATGTGTGAAGGATACGGAGATTCAGTTGCGCGTTTTCTGGACTCTCGCTTGCCTGGATATTGATCTTGCGTTCAAGATTGGTATACCGCCAATGATCCCAGATCTTTCAGGCAAAGATCTCCCAGCAGAGATCCCACTGGATCCTGCTTTGTGTCTCGAAGTGCCGGGGATGGATCATGGTATCAACATCATGAGACATCGAGCTGAGCTTACAAAGATTCAGCATGACGTATACCATCAGCTCCTTTCTAGTGCTACAAAGCACCTTTCTTGGCAGGATATTTCGATGAGAGCCGAAAGCTTGCATCGAGAGTTGGAAGATTGGAAAATGAACATCCCGGCATCGTTTCGACCTCACGAGCAATACCGGCCTGGCAGAGAGAATCTGCCACTTCCCGTTATCTTGATGCATTTTATATATCATGACCTGAAAATGAAAATGCAGAGAATGATAGGCCTCACCTCCGTGGGCGACTGCATAGCATCAGCGCAAGCAACAATTCGTTTAATGCATTGCCTGCCCACGCAGCAGTTTGCAGCTCTTTGGTATGTCTTCCTTGCCCACAGCCGGGATTCATTGCTCATATGCACAGGCGCGTTTTGGTTTATCCAACATCTGCCGCTCTTGTCCTTTTGGCTGCTGTCAGTCAAGATACAGCTGGGCTCAATGCAGAACCCAGTGTGAATGGAATCCGGGAGCTGACGCATTACCTTGGTGACATGTTGTCAAGAAAGGGCTGTGATTTAGGAAAAGCTCTTCCGTGGTTCTCTAGGTTCGAGGAGGTGGCAGCTGCAATATCAACCGGAGATACCGCCATAGAATATCAGGAAATGCACAAGGTGAGAGAATCTGCACAATGAACCATCTGGTGCAGGACTGGGCTAACGGCACATACAAATAGAATCTCTCTCAGGTCCTCTCGCCCGACGTGGATTTTATGCGGCTTGCTCAGAGCTTTCTTGGGAGGGTGGCTACTGATGATGCAGTCCGGATCCAGAAACTGTCAGAGATTCTTCGTATTTGTTGGTCACCGGAAGATGAGTTTGGTCCATTTGTCCCTGATACATTAAAGCCAAGGACGCACAACTTCGACTTTGCATTTGCCTAGATTTCATCGCTTATGGAGGAATGCCCATCAAAAGACAAGAAAAAAAATTGATATCAAGGATCGTCATCTCATCTACATAACTCCCTCTCCGTAGACCTTACGTCACAGTCGCCTGGGAGGATCTAACCATGTGCTCTGGTCCTTCAAAGGCTCCTTTCCTTTCAGGGTAGTCTATTTATCCGTCTCTCTCTTGCCTGCGTCTGCTGTCCAGACAATTGCCCGCTCCAACTGGCCCATGAACCACTCATCCTCATAGGCCTCGTCAAAGTGTCCCAGGGCCGTGTAAAATGACCGACCGCCTTCAAACTCCTGACACCACACCAGTGGGTGGTCGTCGCCCATATTGCCGCCCTGGAACGAACTTGTGTCGCCGCGCACCAGCACATGCAGGTTTGCGTTCTCCCGTGGGTGCGTCTTGAAGTTATACCACTCATCCATCCACCGCCGCTCACCAACTGAGTTACCCGACATGATCTCATGCCCCGCGTCTTCGATCACCAGCGTTCCCTCCTCTGGGGTGGGGTGATAGTCAAAGTGCGCACCGACGAGGCGGCCATACCATTCTGACTCCTTGTTACCACTCGCGGCAGCGTGGACACCGATGAAGCCACCACCGGCGCGTACATAACTCTGCAGGGCGGCAAGTTGGACGTCGTTGAGGAACGGGCCGGTGGTGTGGAGGAAAATAACGGTTGCGTAGCCAGCGAGGGTATCAGGAGACAAGATGCTGGCGTCCTCGGTGGACACCAGGTTAAACAAACGCGTGCGATCCCCGAGCACGCGTAGAGCGGCGATGCTGGCAGGGATGCACTCGTGGCGGTAACCAGCTGTCTTGGACAAGGCAAGGACCCGCAAACGAGGTTGTTGTGGCGTCTCGGGTACTCTATCTACTGTTGTCATGTTGATGGTGAGGGAGTTGTGAGATAAGCTATGATGGATCTAGTACAAGGAGAAGGAGTTTTCCGTAATCGTGCTGAATGGTCGGATATTTTACGAAGAAAGCGTTAAATATGTCACGGTTCTTTGCTCTGATTTTCGGTTTGGTCGGCTTATTAATCGAGACATCGGCATCCTCCCCGAGAACTACTCCGGATCTTCAGGAGTGCGGAGCAAGAATCTGCGGCTTCAAAGATAAATTAATCACTTTCCGATACAGGTCTACATAACTACCCAAGCTAAAATTAGATGGATTTGCAGAAGCAGGCTCTGGAGTTTTTAGCCACGGGGCTTAGGTATGGATTTTATTCCGCAGCCAGGTCCCGCTACTGGCTTAGGTATCTTATGATGTTCTCTATCATCTCTCTAACCTGTTTTGCATCAAGTCCCTTTGGCCTTAAAGCGGTTAACTTGATGATGAGAGATTCCTAGCACCCGGAGTAGCATCCCGATTGTCGAACCCTTTGTTGTCCTTTCTTCAACATCAGTCCTGCTGCCAAACACTGGTCGTATTGGCAAGCATGAGGCTCCTCAATACCGAGCGTGTCGACACTAAATGTCCGAGGCCTAGCTAGACTACTAGACTTTAGGCCAAAGACGTTCAGAATTTGCTAGGGGAAGTTAAAATTTATTATTATACTTACTCGTTATTATCCATTTCAAGATAAGGGTATGAGAGTTGCCCGACCTTATTATGCATACCTACGCGCCAACTTTGGTGGGGTTGATGCATCGCTTAGAAGAATCTTTATTAATTAACTTACTTGGTATAGTATAATTAATGCTTAGATCAATGTCAGAGCTGACGATCCGTCCCATGATGTCCAACAACTTAGTCTGTTCGCGCCTGCGGCCTTTGACACTCCTCGTCCTGTCGCCAATCTTTCCTCTTCCGTAGATGAAGATTCCCGTCTTCGTCAGGCCGTACAACCCAGCACATTCCAATAGCCACAAATGTAGCCATTTCTGTCACCACTAGGAGAGGTTGTGTTAGCAAGAGACGGCAAAGCACATAATTTGACTCACAAGCCCCAACAAATACTTGCCACCACCCCCAGGCAACATCGCCATCACCATTACCTCGCGGAAATTCTAGAGTCGGCACGGCGAGAAACGTACACACGAACGAGACGGGTGTCTAAGTAAGCTCATTAGTAAAGGATCGTAACAACCCTTTCCGGGGGAGTACGGGAAATCCTACGAAAAAAACGGTGACAACGGTGAAGATGAAAAGCAGCTTGGTTTGCCACTCTCCATCCAGTGCTCTGTCTTCGGCTTTGTTGGCTAACCGACGTGTATCTCTTGCCACATTCAGGTTGGCTTGTTTCTGCTTGATGTCTAGCAGATGGTTGAGCTGTGAGGGTTGAAACGATGTTAGAAGTCCTAAAGTACAGAGCGGAGGGCATTTCCCAATGAAAAAAATATTGGATAGGGATACTTTGACTCACCGAGTTCTCTACCGAGGATGCGTCCCGCGAAAGCTTTTGAATCTTGGAAATCCGGAAGAGGATGCTCTGTTTCAGGTCGTCCAGTGTACCCTTTTCTGAAAATGGTAAATTCCTTCGGCCGGCTTCATATTGATCGACCACGGTTCTCTGGTCCTCGAGAACCCGTTCGATCATTCTCAACTCATCTTGAATATCCTTGATCTCCCGAATATACCCAACCTCCTTTCCAATGTCGCACATATTCTTTTCGTCTTTCCCCCTTGCCTCCCGGCTGCAGTTTTTAGGTTGGGTTGAATCCCTCCACGCTTCTTGCTTTCCATGGAATTCTTCATAACAGTGAGCCTCTTGATGTGCCTGAAAAATAAGAAAGATCATTAATAGGCATTCGATTTTAACTCTTGATTTTTTTCCGTTAATGACCTACCCAGTGTGCGATGCTCTGTTCAAAGATATCAAGCACATTCTCGTTGAGACCGGCAATAGGGGGTGCATCAACGAGGTCAAAGGCGCATTTCATCATTTGGAGAAACATAGAGTCCAAACTCAAAGGTCGATCTTGCTCCATGATTTTGCAAATGCGAGCTACGAAAGTTGATTGCTCCTTGATAGGGTGCCGGCGATCAGGCAATGCAGTAATAACAGTTTCTACCAAAAGACTATCAGATATCCGCGTATCCAGGAACTGCCGCGATATAGGTAACACTTACTGGCGTCGATTTTCCAGACCCACATCTGATTTACCATGAGAAGACTCTTGTTTTTGTTCTTTCGTCGATCCGCGTATTTGGCCACCACCTGATCTTTATCGCGATACGTCGAGTCCGTGAGAGACAAGTAGTAAGACTGGTCCAGTGTGAATGGGACGTGCAAATTCCCTGGACTTCCATCGGGAGTGTTGTACTTCTCCCCGAGCTTGTTCATGTTTAAGAAATTCTCCCTGCACTTAGGGTCTTGGCACTTTCCCCTAGGGAGACAATCAAGGGCTTGAGTGTCAAGGAACGGAACCTGGAACATGAAATGTTAGCTTTGACGTCATCCGGGTACATCTGGTATATCAAAAACCCACGGCCAGTGAAAATATTCCCCCGTGGGACCCAAGGTAGGGAGTGAACGATGGCCTGCGTAGTCGAGCATGAGGAGCTGGTCCTCGAACTTCGTGGTATGATCCGCCAACAAACGTCGCCATCGCGTCAGAATATGCTCTTAATATAGCCCCCTTCATGCCGCTTAGTAAACCGATGATGTCCTAACGTTGCGTGTTAGTGTGGTAAAAGTCTTTCATAGTCGGTTTTCGAACCTCGACCCAGACTTTCTACTGCCATGTTAGCAGGCTGAAGGTGGCTAGCTTTGGTTAGCTTTGCTGGCAGCTTACATTGTTCACAGGTAGATGCACCCATCTCCAACAATCCTCCACCGACTGCCCAGTCGCCCAACCCTCAAGTTCCTGAATCACGCGCAACCCAAAATCATTCGCAGTTTGGCTGTATAGAAAGTTCCCAATGGGAACTTCACGAACTTCCGGGTCACGTCTAGAATAATGGCATTGAAGTTGCAGCTTGAAATAGTTGCAAAGCTCGATGGTCCCGCCATCCACGCCCGCTTCTCGTGGTTCAGGCTCTCTTTCGGCCGCCTCTTTCACAGCAGTCGAACTGCTCAACAGCACCAGGATGTGCTGAAGGATACGCTGTTCAGTGTTAGTCAGATCTGGAGACATAAGCTCCAATGACACAAGGTCTTGAACGGTCCGTCCATCTTTGCGTCGACGCTTGGTAGAAGCGCCCTGTTCCAACAACAATTTGACGACCTGGACGTGGTCCTCCCTTAGAGGAGGGGTTTGTTGTCGGCTCTGGGGCAGGAACCGGCGATGCTTGCGACCCCTCTCGATTACAGCATGCAACACCGTGTCACCACTAGAAGTGATTACCGCGTCGACATTTGCCTTGTGTTCGATAAGCATACTCGCGATCTGACAATTAGCAAAGCAAGCAGCTTCATGAAGAGCTGTGTATCCAAGCCGATCCCGTTCATTCGGGTCCACGCGTTGAACATTGTCGGCCACCGAGTCCGAGATGTCGCTGCTCAATAGGTCGTGGACTGTACTTGTATCCCCCCTTGCTGATGCCAAGAGCAAGTCCAAGACACTGGGTCTGACACCTTCTATGGGCGATACACCTTTTTCCAGGAGCAGGTCGACCATCGACTGAGGCTCGGGGTTGGAGGTAGCGATATCCAGCGCTGTCCGCCCGAATTTGTCCACGACATTGAGGTCAATATCCGCGTCAATGAGTAGGCGAGCCACGGTGTCATAATGGTTTTCTAAGGCGCCGAAAAGGGCTGTCCCGTTAAACGGGTCTAGTCCTTTGACAATCGCTTCATTTTCGAGAAGTTTGCGGACCTTCCACTCCTGACCTTTGCGTGCAGCCACATGTAGCTGGAAGTTATCTTCACCTACAGGTTGCCCTGTCCCTGAGACAATTTTCATGTCCACGGCGAGCTCCTCGTCGCCGTATCTAAGAACGAGGGCGCGAACAAGACCATGGCTAAACTTGAAGGCGTTTCTGAGGCGTGTGTGGAGGTTGAAGTGGTCAAAGACGGGGAGGTCCGCCCTGCGGGAGCCAGTCTCGTCCATGGCGAGGATCTGGCCCTCCTGTATATCAAGAATACGGTACTGATGGAAAACAGGCCCGTACATAATAGGGACGACAACGCCAGGAGCGGGTTTGGAGGTGATGGATGACTGCTCATGGGGCTGCTTGGTGAAGAGGTCAACACCGGCGTATCGGTACTGGCCGGTGGCAGAGGGGGTATTATCGATGCGTTTGACCCAACAGGGACGGCCTTGGAGCATCAGGAAGTTACCCAGGCGGATCTCGCGGCAGGGGATGGTGACCATTTGTGGGGCGTGATCGTCATCGCCAGTGAGGTAATATATACCTGGAAGGATTCGCAATATTAGCCGTTCTTGTAGTTCAAAATCCATCGGAAGTAAGCTTACCGTCATCATCGTAGTAACCCATGATGCCGCTGCGATGCTCTCCTTTGACACAGTGGTTGAAAGCTTGATGAGTGAGCCGAATAATTCTCACAGGAGCAGTTGTATGCTTTGAAGATAGACAGGTAAATTGTTTGTCGAAAAGGATCAGATGTTCATGCTCTTGGGATGTAATGATTGCCCTGGCTAAGGAAATAAGTTGGTGGAAACGAATAAGCAAGCGGGGAAGCCTCGGGCGACAGCACAGGCGTTGGTGGTCGGTCTTTATCTCTAGAATCTTTCAGCTCTAGGGGAGAAGTTGCCTCTTTTCTCCAAACTCGCATATGCATGGCCAGCGGAATGGTTGCACGACAGGTCGGGCGGCCCGATTGGACGCAGGCACGCCCTGAAGCAACCGAGGCCTCCTCATATTAGCCCAGCCATGCTGATTTTGGCGTTTCGTTCTAAGAAATTCCAAAGGGATCTAATGTGGCTAGAGGAATGACATTAAGTAGCAACGAAGTATTCAATAGATCGACCTGCTTCTTCCAGATTACCTTTTTAATGTTCCATCGCACCGTTGAACTTCCTAGCCCCTTCGATATCCGGCAACCAGCTGTATTTTTCCTTGCAGAAAATCTCAACAGTAGGTCTATGCTTTGTCTCGTTTAGGGCCAAGTCATCCAGAGTGCCCGCCTTGATTACAACAACCCCTGGGATATTCTCGCTCACGATGTAAAGTGTAGTCCCGCATTCCAGGCAGAAGTGAAAATATCGATCTTTCCCCGACTCTCCCTTGTCTGTGTATGCCTTGGAAATGCCCGAAGTCGTGAAGTTGGCGGCCGGTACGAGAAGGTTGTGGGTGTAAACAGAGCTGGAGGAGCGCTTGCAACCGTTGCAATGGCAGAGTACCTGAAGACCAAGACACAGATTAGCAGAGAGAACATATAGCGACAGAAGGTTCACTCCTACACAGACAAGAGGATCGATGTTGAAAGCGTAGGTCAAGGTACCGCAGGCACATGAGCCAGTAGTCATTCCGTCGGCGCCTTTGAGGGTATTTTGTCGGTGGTGGGTTGTGATTACAAAAAGTAGCAAATCAAATAAGTCTTGAATTTTGGATGAAACTGAAAGTTTCGGTATCTGAGGACGTTCCCAACTTACGGGGCTCTTTTTTATTGCTTCAGATCAAGTTAGGAAGCTGCTTGAAAAGTCTCTTGCACAACCAAGGTCTTCATGTAAGATGTTCTCCTCGCATCCCACTTTACCTCCGATGACCTTTATCGGATAACTGAGCAAGTGACTAAGACTACCCCATCTTCTCTCGCCTCGCCTGTCATTGCTTATCCTATCATTGTGTAGGAATTGAGCTCCAGGCAACCGAACTGGGTCAATATTCCGCAACGGAGGGCATCGCTGGTTGCGTAGCCCTGATACCGCTCCGATCGGCACGAGATCTAGCAATATATCTAGGTTGGTCGAGTCGTAGAAGGGAGATAGTTCGAAGGCAAACGTTAGGTGAAAAACTTTGTATATTTAGGTTGCTGCCAGGCCTGAGTCCCGCTCCCCTGACTACATCAATACCTGGTGCATGAGCTTAAACTGGCAAGATACAACGACATTATTCGACAGTCATAGCGACACCAGGTTTATGCTAAACAATGCATGATTTAAAAACTAACTCCAATCACCACTAATTAGAAGCAAGCGGATACGTATAGAGTCCCTGATGTTGGAAATTTTTACTACCTAATACAACGCAACCCTAGACTTCGAATCATGCACGTCGGTTTCTGGATATCCCACACTGCATTAGTATTATGCAGTTATGAAGGCCTTGCTTCACAAATCCGTTCAAAAGAGGCCTCCAGGCTTAGGGGATAGCTGTTGCGGAAAAGTATTCAAGCATCCGGCAAAGAAATCACAAAATCGTTATAACAGAGCTGCAGAAGATAGCGATCCATAACGTATACGTAGGCGCAGCACAGCCGGCCAGTTATTGGGACCGAAAGCAGTGTCTGCTGATACGCCACATACAGGGCAGGCTGTCAACCACAAGCCTTGATGCTTTGTGATTCGCAGCCTGGTTTCAGCCCTGGCCCTCGCTGGCATCTCAAATGAGAGTAGTAGTGCTTGGCTACCGCCCACCTGACCGGAATTCCATGGCATTCTTAGTCTCGGCATGGCCACCTTTGCTGGCCTGTTCATTCCCCGTCTGCATGAGCTGCCTCATACGGGTCCCTGGAGGGCCAAGTTTCACCCCTCTGGGGTGTTGACTCGGTTCTGCCTCGACGAAGACCCCATACGTGAGGTGAACCACACAGAATACGAGCTCCCCGCTTGGATACAGAAATAAGCTTAATTTAGAATACAACGATGGCTTCGTAGGCCGTCTTCTGACCTCGGCTGAGACCCACACAGCCTCGTTCAATGATGATCCCATCGAAAGTGCAGGTCAGCCAACTAATAATACTCCTTCATGCGTTGGCAGTGTGGCAAATGGCAACATCCGAGTCACAGATGTCAGAAGTAGGTCGCCAATACAAGACCATTGGGCGTTCTGGTGTCGAAACTTGAAGAAGTTGGAAGACGAGCGCGTAGAATCCAGAATGTCGATGATTCGTCCCAACACATAGTAAGTGAGGTGACACTTGGCTCTTAACTCTCAGACTTGGATAGAAGAAAATGGAAGAGCCGGAGCTTGACTATAAGTATAGCGCTTTACTCTACTCTTCTTCCTTCACCATTCCTCTCCGGCATTTCACAACACATATTAGACCCCACCAACACAAAGATACCACACTCATCCTCTCGCACCGATCCAAGGTAAGCACTCGATTGTGCTCATTGAAATTTCGTAACTAACATCTGGCTGTTTCAAAAAGACGCAAACATGGACAGCAACCGTGAAGCAGAGGCGCAAAGGGCTCAGTACTATTACCACATGCGACAGCGGCAACGGGCTCAGCAGCAGCAAGCTCAGCAGAGGCAAGCTCAACAGCAGAATCCTCAGCTGATTGTGTGCCTGAAATTCTCTCCTGAGGGCATGCGCCGTCTTGGATGGTAGTAGATCTTGGTTGGACCTCAGAGGCCCGTCACACTCTGCCTCGCACTTGTCTAGTTAGATGAATTGATCACTTTTGCCACGGTCCCTTACTTAACCACGTCTCTAAACCCTTAAGCATCATGGTGATACGTGCAGGAGGGCGAGCCAGGAGCATAGCCAATGCCACCAGAGGAATTGCAACTGCCCAGTAAACCCAGAACTGCGAACCACTAGGACCATAAGAGCCATCGATGCTAAATAGGCCAGCAACAAAGGTCAGCGGGAGGAAGAAGAAAGCGAGTGCAGTTAGGCGGCCGACGTTGGCCGCTTCGGCCAAGGCGCGGCGATTCTCCAGCAGAGTCATCCCCGTCGTCACCACGGGTATGATGCTCTCGAGACGGTTTGCGTGATCTGTGATTTCCGTCGCCAGGGCCGCGTAGTCTTCTTTGAGTGCTGCCCAGGCAGCACCGGCGGCGTGTCTGCAGGGTGCGCTACCTCCCGATCCGCGCCTGCACGGGAAGTACGAGGAGCTGTTGCAGCCTACGTCATCCATACCGGGTGCAGGACGGTCCAAAAACCGGGCGACCTGTCGCATCTTGCGCGTAGAGGCCATTACACGCCGGCGCCACGTCTGTAGGGCACGGAGCCGTGCATCCAGGGCATCGAGCTTATCTGTCCAGTCCATCGGCCCTGCGACAAGACGTGTCGATGAAACACGACCGTCACTACCACGCCATTCGTATTCTTTGAGGCTAAAGTCTATGAGCGTGATGTAGTTCACCCACTCAGCTGCCACGATTCGGAGTGGCAAGTATGCGAGTGCCTGCAACGAAGGCGGCGCAGATGCCTCTAACATGGCTAGGGCTGGTGTAGAGGCAGACATCCAATAGTAGACGAGCTCGTCAAGCATACCTCGGCGATCACTCTGTGCCTTGTAATTTTTATTGGTGCTATTGTTGTTCAGCTGGAGAGTAACTCCGGAGTCATGTGGTGTGGTCTTGTCCCGAAAGTCCTCGCAACCACCCAAAAATGGGGTCATGCTGAAGTCCTTGGGTAGCCGTGAGTGCAAGTGTGAGCGCATCGGTGCATAGTCGGTCCAATCCTGGAAGGGCGGATCCACGAGCATGATACCTAGGTCACAGTTTAGCAGGATAGACATGGGATTAAGCTGTAAAGTCACAGCTTATCATGGGTACTGAGCTTACCCAAGAACTTCCCATCCGCCCTCACTGTCACCGTGACCACGCACGCGTGCTGTGCTAACCCTACGCGCTTCTCTTTGATGGGAGATAGGACAAAAAGCTTCCGCTGGTGATTGCAGGTGCGCACTAGCTGCGCCATGTCCAAGTCGAGACCATGAGTCACCACAGTGCGGTGGTAGTACAGAGGCAGAAAGTTGAGAGAGCGCTCCCGTGATGGTAACGTGCAGGCTTGAGGATCCTGCGCTCTCAAGTTGTGCCATGCCTGGCGGATATATGATGCAAAGAACATCGGGTCCAGGTCGAGGGAGCTTCCAAGGATTTCCATCTCCTCAGGTGATATATCTTCCAAGATGAGAATTTGGCCAAGCGTGGGGGAGGCGGAACCGGGAGCACCAGCCGTTTGAATCTCTGAGGGGAGGTCTGCGGATTGAATCCAACGGCATGTTGGCGACTTGTTGTAAGCCACAAAGTCCAACGACACTATTCGGGAATGTCCCCTTTGCGTGCGTGGCTGCGATAAAAAGTCGTACAGATTTGTGAGGCAGGGGCTGCGCTCCATCTGCATCTTGACCTTTTGTCTATACATCATAGTGTAGTTTCCACGGGTTGTATTCAGACTTGGGCCTGATAGAACAGTTGAGTGTTTGTGTAGGCGCCTTCTGATGATGATGTTTGGCCAGACAAAATCCTGCTGTGAAGCTGTTGGAGAGGCAAGGTCCCATGCTGGTGCCCCTCATACTTGCTAAAGTGAGCCTCGCAGGGGTCGGCGTAGCCTGGTGTTTGCTAGAGAGGCAAAGAAGCCAGCCCTGAGCCTAAGAAAGACAGCTTTTACAGGCCATCAACATGCCAACAAACGCCCGCATGCATCTGAAAGTGGGGATATGCTGAGCCACACCACAGGGCTGTTTTCCAATGTCTTTGATTACAAGAGTTGCCGAACTGGGTCTATCCAATCAACCCCAGTTTCTTTGCGTTAGGTTGAAAATCAGCCGCCCTGCCTCAACTGTGCCCTTCTTGGCATGCACTGCCCGCCGCGGGGTCACTGGGATGACGGAGGTGTTGGGTTCTAGTTCTCTGATTTCCCATTGTTATGGAGAGGGACGGGACACTCCCGCACGATCCCGAATCACCATATCTGTCTTCAACAATTTAAGCACCCGCTGTTGACAACAGAGCAGGCATAATTCATTGCCGTACCCTTAGGCGACAAATTGCGCGACTCCTGACTCATGATCCTCCGAAGCCTCGTCAAAAAGTGACACCCGTAGCTCCTCCTAGGACACTCGGGGGAACCCACGCACAAAAATGAGTGGTACAATATCCGCCTTGGACAACGACGGCCGGTCCAGGGAGGGGTTCATCACCGTAACGGCACGAGATGGCATGCCCCTCAGATTTTACCGAACTCAAGAGCACGACAAGGGTAATGCCGCAATAAAATCCTTCATCCGGGACGAATTCGCCGGGGATCAGGATGAATGGGATGCACTGAGAAGATATGCAGTCGAAGTCATTGAGGATGGCTTACGTGATCTGGGCATCCGAGCACGAGTGACAAGCAGAGTCAAGTCTCTCCAATCTTTAGAGAAGAAGCTGCACGAGAGGAACCTCCAGAAGCCATACTCTGACAGGGACAGCATCTTGGCCGACCAAATCGACTTCGTCGGCATTCGTATCATCTTGTTCTACCCCAATCAGAAGTCTGAGGTCATTCAGATGCTTGGGAGACTCTTCGAGTATCGTTCTACGCGCTCGTTTCGTCGAGACTGGAAGCCTAAAAAGTGGCAAGTCAACGACAAAGTGCATGGGGAATATTCAGCAGATCACATCTGGTTGCGCATCCAAGATACCGAACCTCCTACGGAGGCACCAATGCCCGGGAAATACATCAACCAACCTTTCGAAGTTCAGCTCCGCTCACTACTGATGGATGTCTGGTCATCGATGAGCCATGATCTACAGTACAAATCATACCAAGGGACTCTCTCCGCCACGGAGCACAGTCTACTCGATATGCTGAAAGGTTCTACGGAAAAGGGCGATGCTGAGATCGGCTTACTTGGGCAACCTGAGAAACCGAAGCTCCATGGGGCTGGCGACAAAACACTGCCCGTGCCAAGAGCATTTGACGAAATCCTCGAACAACACCTGCTGCGAGACAAGTCTCGTGAAGAGCACCATGATGAAGTCGAGTTGCTCATCACAGCGCTCAAAGAGGCTGCTGTAACCGCTCCCCCAAAGGTCGGAGAATGCCTTGTCGAGTGTGCGGAGCAGCTTACGGCACTCCGTTCCCAACATCTTGACCGCCTCGAGTTGGACAAAAAGCCCCTCAGTCTCAATGAAGTACACAAGATACTCACAGACCACATACCGCAACACGTCATTTCCGAAGTGCCCATGGGGAACATGGAGCTCTTGCTATTGATGCTACAGCGCATGAACGCCAGCACTCCGGACAAACTAAGAGGCTTTCTGTTGAACCGGAATGTCAGAGGTCGTATTGACGAGGATTTGAAGTCGTGGAGCCGACATGACAAGCTGCTACCTCCAACAATATCCCTCTACATATTGAAGAGGATTCTGGAAGAGTTGGTTCGTGAAGACATGATCACGATAAAAGACGAGTCGCGACGTTTCTATTATGGGGACAACCTGATTTCAGCGGCAGAAAACGCTTGGCTTCATTCCAATTCGTTCGATCCTGCGGACAGTTTGCTCAGTCACTCCCTCTCACAAACCCTGATATGGGTCTACCACGCTGTTGACCGAGGTTCAAACTGTACGCTCCAGCCTTGGCAGATTGAAAAGTGCGCAAGAGTCTGGGCCGCGTTTGTGTGTGTTAGGAAGAATCGACCAGCACTTTCGGGGATTAGGAGACCATTCCCTTCACCTCTGGATATTGTGTATAGAAGTACTTCCCATGGTTGTCACTGTCGAGGTGGTAAGTTTTGTTCCATCTGTGGGTTCATAGACCTTGTCGCAGAGCTGTCGTACCTGGGTTTAATGCCAAGCCCACAAGAGCTTGCAGACAAGCAGGCTTGTTCTTCTTCTCTGCATTCTCAAGTCCAGCGCCATGAACACCTTTTGGATGCACAAGTCAGCAGCAGTAGCCTGGTTATTCCGCCTCGAAATCAGTGCCTCTTCAAATTCATACGACAGCTGCAATCGATCGATCCAGAGTCGTGGAATAGAGGGATTGGCAAGTTCTTTTCAAAGCAGGAGGGACGTCTAGCTGAGCTTTTATGGGGCGATGAGGTCGACGGCCATGTCTCTTCTCCGGTGCGTATTTCAGCCTGGCTTGCTGAAATTGGTGAAGATGGTCTTCTCCAGGAGTACCTTGACCCCGAGTGGGATCCGACTGCCACAACAACAAGTGGACTATCCAAGATGGGGAAACTGGTGCATTTGGCCATAACCCTTGGCAATGAGGAGATGAAGAAGATTACTTTATCTATCGTGTACACCGTCTCCAACGAGCCAGGAGGGAGTGAATGTGAAAGTGGCAGCTCGATTGTAGAGCGCATCGCGTTCTGGCTTGCTGATATCGGGGAACATGACCTTCTTCAGGAGTACCTCAACCCGGCATGCGACTTGGCAAGAACGGCGCGTGGTTTTGTCATGATGCGGAAGCTATCCGAGCTGGCTACCAAGTATGGTAATGAAGATGTGAAGGAGTTTACCAGTTCGATGAGAATCCCCAGTTTGAAGCAGTCTAGGGCGGCTCCAAAAGACAAGAGCATAGATGGTCAATAGGATAGTTATCTGAGAGTATGTGGCGTTTTAACTTTGTCTACAAGCCTCACCAAGCTTGACTTTGGCTCATGGAATGTGGCTGGAGAACTCTATACCGGGCCGGCTTCTGTTGGTAATCACTTGTTGACTGGAAGATCCGATATCGGTTTGTTACATAATAGATCTATCTCGGGACTTCTTTTAAAGGGGGAGATCTCCATACCCCGCACGTGGAGGTGTCATTTGTGAGCCTGCTGTTGGGCCTTTCCTTTGGAGGGTATTCCGACACAGTACGGTCGCACCTCCAAAGGCATAGTCTCCTGAAAATTGTCTTGATGTTGCAGACCTCTCATCGCTATACCTTTGGAGGCTGGAAATCTCCATAAATCTGCAGCTGTTCATATTGCTTGGCCACTAAAGGAAGTTGTAGCCGGAAGGCGTGCAATCAAGACACAGCTCAGTCTTGGCATTTGCAACATAAATACTCCCTTGCTTGCATCCTGTCCGACGTTGACATCATCAACCTTTCAACCTTTGTCTCCCTGACTATTCATCTGTCAAACCCCTTGTCCAGCTTTCATTAATCTATCAATTGCTCTCATGATGCTAGCCGTTCACCCTTTTGATCCCCTCAGCCCTGAGGAAATCTCCAAGGTGAGCCTCGTCCCAGTCAAAAACCCCATATGATAACTTACTCGTGAGTGGTTGCTCCATATAGGCTGCTGACATTGTTCGACCTCACTTTGCGGGGCAAGAGATCAACTTCCGCGTCATTACCCTACGCGAGCCCCCCAAGGCTGAAATGATACCCTTCCTGGATCAAGAACATCATGGCCATTCTCCAGGTCAGCCTCCTACACGATGTGCCCGTGTCGAAGTGGTGTTGGAAAACAAGAGCGGAAACCACCAGCTCTTCGAGTTGGTCGTTGACCTCGACAACAACCGCGTCAGTGCGAAGCAGCATCATCCCGGGAAGCATTCCTATATCGACGCCGAGTATATGGGCAAGGTTGAGAAAGCTTGTCTGGCAAACGAGGAGGTCCAAAAAGAGATTCGCAGTCTTCAACTTCCTGAGGGTGCTACCGTGGTGGTGGAGCCATGGGCCTATGCCACTGATGGCAGGAACGACATGACCCAGCGCATTACCATGGTATGAGTTGGCGTACATCTGAATTAATGCACACAAGACTAACCATCTCTTAGTGCTGGTTCTATCTCCGCCTCGTGGAAAACCCTGATGCCAACTACTATGCATACCCTCTCGACTTGTGTGCTGAGGTCTCGGAGCAACTCAAGGTCACCAAAGTGTATCGACTACCAATTACTCCCAACGAACGAATCCACAACGAGTCCCGTCCTTTTGATCGAAGGAGAATTCACCCTCAGTCTGCCAGCGAATATCACCCTGATTTGCGACCCAGCCCCCGCACCACCACCAAGCCTTATCAGGTGGTGCAGCCTGATGGCCCCTCCTTTGAGATCCGTGGAAATCAACTTACTTGGGAGAAGTGGCATCTCCGAGTTGGTTTCAACTACCGCGAAGGTTTAACGCTCCACGATATCCGCTACGATGGACGTAGTCTTTTCTACCGGCTGTCTTTGGCCGAAATGTTTGTCCCATACGGTGACCCTAGGTCTCCTTACCCTCGCAAGGCCGCATTTGATCTCGGAAATGACGGCGCTGGCCTCAATGCCAACAACCTAAAGCTCGGATGCGACTGTCTCGGTACCATCAAGTACTTCGATGGTTATCACAACACAAGCGAGGGTACGCCTACCAAGTTGCCCAACGTCATCTGCTGCCATGAGCAGGATGATGGTATTCTGTGGAAACACACCAACTTTAGAACTGGCAACGCCGTCGTCACGCGTTCCCGCATCCTAGTGCTGCAAACCATCATCACAGTTAGCAACTACGAGTACATCTTTGCTTTCCACTTCTGTCAGGATACTTCCATCTTCTACGAGGTTCGAGCGACTGGAATTCTATCCACCGCGCCCACAGACGTTGGGTTTAAGGAGAACACCCCTTATGGCACAGTTGTTGCGCCAGGAGTGCTAGCCCCCTATCATCAGCACCTCTTCAGCTTGCGCATAGACCCAGCCATTGATGGACACTCCAACTCACTTTCTATTGAAGAGTCCAAGGCCTTGCCATATGGAGATTCCCCTGTGCATAACCCTTTTGGTGTCGGTTACGTGACAGAACAGAAGATCGTTGAGCGAGAGGGTGGCTTCGATCTCGACCATACCAAGGCCCGAACCTTCAAGTTCATCAATGAGAACAAGGTCAACCCTATCACAAACACTCCAGTCGGCTTCAAGCTTTTGCCAGCTTATAGCCAGATGCTGCTATCTCACCCCGACTCATTCCACGCCAAGCGTTCTGAGTTTGGCAAGCATGCCGTCTGGATCACTCGCTACGAAGACGACGACCATTTCCCTTCTGGTAAACATACGATGCAGTCGCCGGGCGGCGATGGGATCGCCTCCAAGATCCTCAAACGCAATACGGAGGGGACGGCTCATTCTGTGAGGAATAGCGACATTGTCATCTGGCACACCTTTGGCTCGACTCACAACCCGCGTATTGAAGACTGGCCGGTCATGCCAAGCGAGAAGATGATGGTTGGGCTCAAGCCAGTCAATTTCTTCTCAGGTAACCCTAGTATAGACGTTGCCGTCTCAACACAGGAGAAGAACAAGAGTGTCCTGTACACCGGGGATGAACAAACCCAAGGTGTCTGCTGTAGATCCAAGATTTAATCAGCTACTAGACACGGATTGGAGACACTTTAGAATTTAAAGACCTGAGGCTATAATCTCGCTTTGCTTCCTGGTCGGCGATGACAGTCACGGGTCAAGAAAGTGGTATCAATGGTAGAAACTGGTCATTCTGCCCCTCCATCAGGCCTTAGAGGAAGGTTATCCAACCTGTTGGGTGATTTTCCAACAGTCAAGCACAGGCTCCATCAGCATAGATCCAAGTGACTCCTACATGTTCCGAGTTGCCAGTATCTGGAAGGTTGTCACAATCAATAGTATTTACCTCCTTATTTTGCCAACTCGGATCTTATGTATAGCTTTGGCCAATAGCCGTCAAGTGTCACATATGGTGACGCCAAATCAGAGGACGCAAGTGGTAGTGGCTGAGCAGCAACCATGATCTGCAAGGCATCCCACCTCAGTAATCACTGCGTGGCTGTGCAAGGTGTTTTGGTACGAAGGCAGCAACCACCAAGATCCATCACAACTTGTTACGACGCGATTATCTTCTTTCACGAATGTAAAGTGTCAACTCGCTTTCGCTTTTCCCCTCTAAATTTGTTTCAATTTCTTCCCTTCTCTTGGTGGCCGAAATCAGGCTCTAGCTACCCATCGCCATGTCTACAGACCTCGTCCTCAGCCGAGGTTGCCGCCACAACGATTGGTGGTCTATGCCCCAGACCTCTGTTGAATTCTGCAGAAGCTGTGGATTCTCCCTCATCTATGCTGCCAGCCGCCCGTCTAAAGATGTCTACGCTGAAGTTCAGGTCCAACCTCGTCCGCAAGACACGTTCGATCCGGCGCGGATCACACCACCTGGTGCCCGCAGCTACCAGTACCAGCCTCTTGACCTCACTAATGGGCGCCAGATTCGTGTTCTTGTGCTCAAGGCAGGAAAGCTTGAAGATCCTCTCCAGTGTGAACTGGAACATGTCAACCTACAGCAGGGGCCCATCTACGAGGCACTTTCTTACACCTGGGCCGACGATAAAGGCGATGACTCAATCAGCAGAGCGATACAATGCGGCAGTGAAAGCCAGTCCATTGGTATCACCAACAACTGCGAGCTGGCTCTCTTGCGCCTCCGCAAACACGATGTGGATCGCCGACTCTGGGTTGACGCCGTGTGCATTGATCAATCCAACATACTGGAGCGGAACCACCAAGTCAAGAATATGATTGCCATTTTCCGAAGCGCAATTCGTGTTGTGGTCTTCTTGGGTGAAGGAAATCCTATCCTTGACCGACTGGTAGACTACATGAGCAATGACACTGGCGGCCAGTTACCACAGGTCACGGACTTTATTTCTTTGTTTCGAAGCCGGTGGTTTCATCGAGTCTGGGTGCTGCAGGAGGTTGCCGTGGCCAAGAGCATCTTGGTCATGTATGGAATGAAGCAGATGAGCTGGGTGGACCTTATTAAGCATGGAAACCTCTTCTTACGACTGATGGCCGCTCGCAATCTCTCGTTGGTGCTACCTCCAGTCATTTCTTACGGCCTACGACAGACGGAGGCCGGAGACCGCCGATTGGAAGGAGTATGTTCCCCCTGGAACTCGCCACTGTTGACCAAAGCTGACCAATTCTAGCGTTCGGATCTCTTGTCGTTATTGCAGGTGTCTCGGAATTGTGCCTGCAAGGATGCTCGAGACAAAGTGTATTCCATCTTGGGACTCCTTCAAGAGGAGTCAGTGCTATCACTACAGGCGGATTACTCACCTTCAACCACACCTGGCTGGATATTTCTGCAAGCCGCTGCCTGGCACGTCGATACTACCAAGACTTTGGAAATTCTCTCGCAAGTGGACGGGACCTCGGCATTATACATGCCATCCTGGGTTCCGGACTGGACGAGGAAATCCCCCACCGCTTTACCAGCACAGTTCAAAAAGCTGCGGGAGTTCTCTGCCCCTCGGATAGCGGTTCCGGACGGCCAAACCATACGTTCAACTGCCAGGCTAGGTTACCCCCTGGAGTCTATTCTCGAAGTGACTGGATGGCGGTATGGTACCGTCTGGACAGACAGAAAGATCTTTGGCCAAGCTCTGGTTCCCTCAGGCGGCACCAACGGATCTATCTACAACCAAACATCGGACCTGTATGCTCAATCGTCTTCAACAATGGGCAATATTCACTGGCTTCTTAATCCGTCCCAGAATCCCGGAACTCAACACTGCGACGAAAGGGTAGATTTCTGGAGTCGGATCCTTTCATTGTACCATGGTGCCACTCCTTCTGGTGATTTCAATCCCAGTGACACGACCTTCCCGGCAGATATCCCACCAGCGTTTGGCGGATTCTGCTTGAACTGTTTTCAGATGGACCAGATGCACTGGCAAAGAATCAAGGCGGCCACAAAGCTGAATATCGCACAGACAGCGGAGCAGGCGACCAATCAGGTTATGAAAAACTGGACAACATCCAGCTGGATTACCGAGCAGGAAATTAGTCCCATTATCAAGAGTACGGTCGAACAGGTCATCCAGCGGGCGACTAAGGAGGCTATTGAGAGGCAGATCAAACAGGTCACTATCTTGCATGAAAGGATGGGCATCATTTGGTCTATCAATGAGCCCATCGAGCAGGCTACCGAGCAGGCCATGAATATTGTCCGCCAGGCTGCACCCCGCTGGGCTATCGAGCAGGCTAGTAACCAGCATATTCACGCTATCCATGAGGCCGTCAATCGGACTATCAAACTGGCCAACAAAAAGGTAACATGCCGCTGCATGTCTCAATCACCATCTCCAGGGCACTTTGACAAGGATGAGCTTGAGCAATTCATCACCAGCATGAGTCAGTATGGCATGAGCCGTAGAATATTCGGCACGGATCACTCGCTCGGGCTCGGTCCTATGGAACTTGAAGATTGGGATGAAGTATGGACCCTGGAAGGAGCTACAGTTCCATTTATACTCCGCCCTGTTGGCGACCACTACAAACTCGTCGGCGCATGCTACATTCACGGAGCAAGTAAGACTACTTATCGCTGCTCTGTTTGCTCTTACGAGACTGTCCGGGACCAAATTACGCTGCACGAAACCACGCAACCAGCGACGGGAGCAATTATATCTGAAGGATTTCCCATAGGGCCCGATGGTGTTTTCCAGTCAGCCGTCCTAGACCCGTTATCAGGGGCATTCGAGGAGAGAAGAGAACTGCCTTTTGCATCAACCCTCTCAGGCTCTCTAGCAAAGATTAAAATCCAGTGACACTAGTCTAGAGCGTTGCCAACTACATCAAGTATGCACCGAGTCAGTGCTAACATAAAGCTTCGGGCAAATTGTATGCTTTCCAAACGTCATCTTTTTTACTCCAGGACCTGACTCATTACTTTCGCTGTGCCTTGACACGTCAATGATCGATTGACGTGTCAAGCGAGTGTGTTGTAACTACCAAGTAGCGCCCTTGGCAAGCAAATATGCGAACCATTGGACTCTCCCCGAGCGGGTCATGCAAAAAGAGCCAGTTTCGGCTTGTGAAGAGGTAACATGACAGCTAAACCCCAGCGATTGACCTGTCAGAGGCTGAGCGAACCCCGCAAGCACTGGGCGGTGAGGCTCTCCGGCGGAGTTTTCGGGCAGCCAAGCAGTCCTGATACCTCGGCTTTTTACCTTGATCTGTGTACCCTGTTCATATGAGTCATCTTTAAAACTATCAATCACATTGGGCTCTGATTTGGCTCCGAAATAGGTACCATAACCTTGCTATTTCACTTGCAGTTACCAACATCTTTGGCGCCTCTATCTTGTGCGTATTCATTCTCAACTCTGTCTTTTGTCTCTCATTAATTCGCTTCTGAACATTTTTTTTGTCTTGTCTTCACACAAGACAATTATCATTATCACCAACCCCAACTAAATGAATCTTCCTGGAAGCCTCGTTCACCGCCATATGCTCCAAATCGTCGAGTCCGCCACCACATACGTCCCGGTTCCTTGGATCAGAGAACAACTTCTCCGACGAAAAGGTCTCCAGCTTCACCAGGTAGCTGGAATCTTCCACCATCAATCTATCCTCAACTCCTTCGCCATCGCCGAGACTCTCGTGGAGCAAGACCGATTCGATGAGGCAGAGGAAATCCTGCAAATCATCATTCGGGGCCTACGAGCCGTCAAACAGCTAGAATCGGTGCACGACAAAGCAATAGAGCTTCTTGGCTCTATCTACAAGACATGGTACCACCGACTGTTTCTGGACGACGATGTTTTGCTTCCCGACAATGTTGATGTCGAAGCAACAAAAATACTGGAATCGTTTATTTCTCTCCACCTCGACCTCTCAGATATGCCATCAGCGTCATGTCTGGACAATCTTGGCAGGGTTCTGGCTTGGGCGGGCCTGGACAAGGATGCCGAACAAGCCATGACCTTCAAGATGCTGCTTCTCAGAATGAAGAGCGAAAGCGGGACTCGAGAGTCATTCGGATGCTGCGATATCTGCGACCAGAACATACCCTTGGAAGTGGCGTACTTCTGCCGCATGTGCGAGAGCATGAATGTGTGCCAACGCTGCTACGAGGCGAACCTTGGAAATGCGGCCTGCAACTTGGCCAGTTGCTTTCCTCATCTCATCAAAGTGGCGCCTGAACCAACCACCGAAAACATTGCCGGGCAGATACAAGCCTGGCTTCCCCCTGTCTTGGATACTATCCGTTCTTGGAACTTGGAAACAGGAACCGAGAAGGAAATGATGTCTCCAAAGCGACTCTTCTCGCCCGACGACTTGCAGACAGCAGTACGGTTGTGCGACGATGTCGATGCGGACGACCGTGATTTCATCAGTCTGCTTTCGGTTCTTCACGCGGTCTTGATGCAGAGCGTCCAGACTGATGAGTTCAAGACGCTCTTCCAGGCTCAGGAAGGTCCGAATGTGCTGTCCACCATCGGCTTGCTAGCCATGGTTAGCAACACGAGATCTGGACTTACTCTGAAGTATCAGGATGCATTTTGCGGCGATGGTAAGTCGTGGCCCTGCTTCTACGCCCATGTCGGGAGTTCATGTTAGTTCAATGCTGATGCATATCCCGCAGGCTTTGACGAGTGGGATGTTCCCAGTCTACTCCCCGCAGAAGCCGAAAATCTCGACTTGGAAGATAGCGAGATGGCAGACGAATACGGGCAGGCTCTCGCTCAAGTGGCTTCCCGTGTGATTCGGCTGGCACGCCCGAGAGACAGGGGATCGCTCAAGCCATCCAAGGAGATCCAACACGGTAACTCGGTCGCCGAGAAAGGAAACGCCCTACAAAAGAAGCGTGTTGTTCCGCAAGAACTGTACGGCACTTTGGACCTCCACTCAAATCCCAATGCGATCCGTCTCGTGGAACTGCTTCCTGGGACGGGCAAGGATCCTATTCGGTGCAATTTGCGCATCGAGTCCCGAACCGATGAACAACTCTCGTACCAGGCGCTGTCATACGTCTGGGGCAATCCAAAACCAGAGGAGCTGGTCAACATCGAAATCGGTGGTCAGCCGGCACCCGTCACGCCCAACCTTTACTCTGCGCTCTCATATCTACGTCTCGCGTCGGCCTCAAGGCTCCTCTGGATTGACGCTCTAGGCATCAACCAAGCAAATACCGAGGAGCGGAATTTGCAGGTCGCCAAGATGGCCACGATCTACCAGAGAGCATCTGCTGTTCTGATATTTCTCGGCGAGGAGGAGAGCAGCAAGAAACGCAGCGAGAATCTATCCTATGCGGACTTGTTTACATTCCTCAACAGAGAGGTGGACATTTATGGCATCCACGAAGATGATGATTGCGACAAAAAGGAACAAGAACAGCAACGGTTCAGACGGGCGCTCCAGGAGACGGGCGTTCGGAAGGTTTCCTTGCTCCGGACCTTCTATCATCTTTGTTCCAGAGAGTGGTGGAATCGTCTATGGATCTTGCAGGAGTACGCCATCGCTTCGACAGATCCCATCTTCATGCTCGGAACCTGGCAAACAAGTGGAAGTGCTCTGCTGAGAGACATGGACATGCTCGCAAACGAGCATCGGAGAGCGTTCAGACAGGAAGAAACAAGGATCCTGTTGTACAACTCTACGCCTTACTATCCCATGACGCAGGCGTCGGGTGTGCTCAATTGCCGTCCAGCCAGGACTGACGGATTTGAGTACAAGTCTTGGTTGTATCCGCTACTCATCTCGACCCATTCTTGGTGCATGGACCGTCGAGATATCATTTATGGACGCCACGCTCTGATGCATCCTGTGTTACAACAACTCCTTCGGCCGGACTACAGCCTCACCACAGAGGAGCTTTACGAAAAGGTGGCTATTTGGCTTCTCATGTTTGAGAGAGGTATCAGCATGTTTTGGGACTTCCCGGTGCGTCTGTCGCCAGACCTACCGTCGTGGGTTCCCGACTTCTCCAAGCCACGGCAAATGTCCGACGTGGACATGAAGTGGGAAGTCTACGAAGAGAAACTCTGTTTCGATCCCTATCCGACCATCTACAATGGGGAAATGGCCCTCTACGGTCGTCCTATCGACACTATCAGGGAGGTTTTCCGGTTACGCCCACAATCAGAAGACTTCAGGGCCGATCTTGTTCGAAGGCTATGGTTCTTGGACCTTGGTCTATCAACTCTCGGCACTCGCTATCCGCTGTGGCAGAGACACTCCTTGTCCGCCAAGCTCCCCGGGCTGTACACTGAGCAGCCTTTACACGCATGGTGTACGAGTGCGGAGTCCAGCCGGGACACCAGCTCCTCGACATTCCTCCTCGACAATGTAACCATGAAAATGTTGGAAGAGGTCATCCACAGTATTGTCAGCCCTGTGAAGGAAAAGGTGGACAGAGAGAAGGCCATTGCAGACTGTATGGCGCCCATCATGGGAAAGACAGGCAAGACACCACCCGCCTTTGAGAGGGCTCGTGAAAGCCTCAAACGGCTCTCTCTGAAGCTGGGATCCATCAAGGGGTTTCTTTTGAACACGGATACTACTCGTCCTGACTTTCTCGGGGCGACATTCTTCGACTTTGACCGGTTAGCCGACAGCCTGCAGTGTCTACGCACGCCATCGTTGGACGAGCCGACTGGCATCAATGCCCCTCAGCGCAGGTTTGTCAATGCCATACTGAAGAGAGTACGAGGAGGCACACAGAGTGGTAGTATCATGTACCGCGATGGGAAGATGAAGGGCAACCAAAGCAATGACCCGGTCACTCCCTTCCCGGGACTTCCTCTGCCCAACTATGGGGCCATTCAAAGCTGGGTTGAGAATGACACTGCATTCACGGAAGAAGTGGAGCTCATTTCTACCTTACTCCTTCAAATTGCACAAAGGGTCAAGGAGAATGACTCCGACGTCTTTCAAGACACATTCAATGAGTTGGAACAAGTCACGATACTGGATTTCCTTGAGGACAAGAAGCTGAAGGAATGGGTCGTCACCTTTAACAAACTCCGGCAACAGTACTCGAGTCGTTCCAGCATTCGGAGGAGTGTGGTTCGCTCTGAAGGAGCCCGGTTGTTTGAAGATCGGGCATTTTTCATCACAAATTCAGGCTTGGTCGGCGTGTCAGGGAATGGCACTGAGGGTGTTGCCGTCGGCGATGAGGTCATCATGTTGGACGCTGCACCCATGCCCATGGTTCTTCGAGGTGGCAAGGGCAGTGGCAAAGCACAACACGAGATTGTGGGATACGCGCATGTGCGGGGACTGGAGCCATCGAGGGTTCTGGATCTGCCTGAGCAGTGGTGGCCAGAGCTGCGGTTATTCAAGATTGTGTAGACATTACGACTGAGTGCAGAGCTGAAAGCTCTTCAAGCTAGTGGGCACCTGCAGAATCAAGGTGCTGCATGTTACAAAGAAGACAAGAGCCAAGAATTTCGCAAGACAAGCCCTGGGTTAACACAGTAGTGAATGCTATGTAGAAACCGTAAATCTAACTCCTATCATCTGCTTCACCACAGCTTGGGCGTAACCGTAACTCGGTCTTCTAGCTCAGTCAACTCATCAAGGGCCGAGCTTTACCTATAATGAAGAACAGATTGTAGCCATAACCCAAAATCATACCATGAAATTAAAAGAGCTTAATAGGTTCAAACGAAACTGTCATGTAAAACACCCCGTGCGGTGACCACTGCCACTGTTGTTCAGTTAATTGGGGGCGCGTGATTTTGACCACCTTTATTTCGATGCTCCCCGACAGCTATTTGGCGCTTTCTGTCTACCTCGCCAGTCTAACGAAACTGATCCGCGAGAAATCTAACAGCCTTGACACGAAATCAGCGGTCAAGAAAACGGCGTTATCCTTTGGGCAGTTCAAGAGCTTGTGGGGCTATCCCAGCCAAATGTTGGCAAATGAAACTAACAACTGTTAAGGGATACTTAATTTGTGGCGGATTTTCTGCATGACTGCTTGTCTTCCTCATCTCATACGAACTACCTCCCTGTACTCACTGGTTAGGGTTAGATCTCCCCGCTCATTGCTACCTTGTTTCCACATTCCATCGTCGAGATGGCAAGTTCCCACTCTGAATTCTTCTTTCAACTTATTCTTTACAAGACCTGCGGTAGGCAACATGGCAAGCGCTTCGAATGACGCGAGCAGATTCAAAGGTCCAGTCGGCCCCCTACGCCATCGCTGCCCGCAATGCACAGCGACAGGCCCTGAACTCCTCCGATGCAGTGCCTGTCGTGGGGTCCGATACTGTAGCCGCGAACACCAGGCTGCCGACCGTTCTCAGCACAAATCTGCCTGTAACAAGATAAAGAAAGCACGTGTTAATGTTTCCAGAGAAGAAGACCTGGTCCGTAACGGCACAGGCTTCTTGGAGCCTGCCAACGCCTTTGAGACGCATGTCGGTCGCTTCTATGGCCTCATGAACACCCGCGATTACATGAGCCATCGATTATTTTTGGCCAATCGTCTATGTGAGCTTAGCACGCTTGACGGTGTTCACGAAGCCCTTGAACATATGCGGGATATGCTGAGACTGAACCGGAGCGATAACATAGGACTGCGAGATCTTGTGCCGGCCATGATGCTGCGACTGGATCTCGATCAGGAGTGCTATGATTTTGTCAAGTGGTGGGCGACGTGTGATTCACATGAGGATTACGATTGGGAAGACATGACTCTACCTCATCTCGATATTCACGGGGCCGATGTCTTCGAGTATCCGGATTTCTTAGAGCGGCATCCGGCATTGAACCACATTATCGCCATCCTACTACTGAAATTAAAGCTGCTCGTTGATATTCGCAACCTCAAGATGACGCGAAAGATCCTTGCATTGCGCCGCGTTCCACACGACCTCTGGCAGTCAATCGAGCTATCGGTGATCCGGAGCCCGCTCTCGCTCAAGCTCCAAAGGGACTCCCCTGAAGCGCTCATCCAGACAGAGGCGAATCTCCTGTTCCAGACTCGCCAGCGAGGCTATATTCTCCCCGAAGCCAACTACAGTTTCATGTACTACTTCTTCGACCCGGACGAAGCACTCTGTGCCAGACCAGAGGGATACTCCAGGGGCAGTTGGGAAGAAATGGCCCTTGCGATGCAGTACTCATACGCCGCATGGTGGGAGACGGAAGGCATCATGGACCTGTTGAACGAAGCACGAGCGTGTGCGGCGCGATCCTCTGGGCGCGATGTTGAGACCATGGTGGCCCGAAGTTCGGACAGCCGGGAGGCGGAAGAGTTGTTAGCGGATCTGAACGTGAAACAGATTTGGCATCACCTTGATGAGGCATTCAAGAACGCCTCGTATCTGGGTCCCTGGTCTGAGCGGCCGTCTGAGCGGCATATACGTCAGAGGGAGGAAGTTTGGGCGCGATATATGCCAGAGAACATAACCTTTATCGCTGGATGAGCGGGTGGACGGTGGTGATAGAGATTAGGCAGCGTTTTCTTGATTGGATAAGGGGGTTGAGACGATAAATTGCACTCTTTGTTCTGCTCTGTCTCCTTCATTTATCACTAGTCCAAAGATTTTTCCTGGGGCAGCTTCTCCTTAGGTAAGTTAATAGTATTTGTGAACGCCAACGAATTTGGAAGTCAAGATGCCGCCAACAGTCCCATCCTTGGACGAGGGGGGTGGAATGTTCCTAGCATGTTGCAGTTATACTACCCCCCGACCTGACTTTTCTTGTTAGGGGAAGAGGAGCCTACGCTGTTAGTAGGAAAGCTCAGATTCGTTCAAGTATGCTGGTTGATCCCATTTGGAGTCCATAAATTAGAAGTCTCCATCCTCATCAGATGCTGGATCTGCTGGAGTTAGGCTCAGAAGACAATAGATGCTGTCAGGCCACAGCCTTTCCATTTTCCCTGACACATCGCCCAGAGTACCCAGGTCAATAACCTCCTTCCATTCATTTCCCAAAGTCCACTCATGTGCATCATTCTTTGGTCGTTTCAATTCGCTTATAAGCGTTTCATTTTGTTCAGCGCGTTGAAGGACGCAACTACTGCGGTCATCGTCAAAAATGATTTTGAGATGGAATGGAGAACTATCGGGGCTCTCATATGTCACAAGAGCCAATTTCTTTTCTCCAGGTGCCCAAGGACCGAAATATATCGTTGATTCATCGACGCTTGAGAAAATCGCATGTGGGTGTAGTTCCCTAGGGTGATACCCAGCCTCGGTCAATTCTTTCGCCACGAATAGGGTATATTGGCGCCGGTTTCTCTCCATTTCGGTCGAGGGGTTTCTGGAAAGATATAACTGTCTCGTTGTCGCTCCAACAAGCGCGGTAGGGAGCATAAAGACGGGCATGCTGCAGGGGTCTCACACAAGGATATCGTCATCCTCGCCAGCGTCACCTGCCGGGTATAGCGGTATAGACATGACTAACTCGGTCCTAGATTTTCTTGTGGCATTGAAAAAGGCATATTGAGCACCATTTTGGACCGTCAAGACAGGAATCTGGATCTGAACCCCAAGATTTGTCACCGTGTAATGAGACTTGCGCCCAGCCTTTACAGGCACGATCTCGCCGCCCCCAGAAAAGTCCAAGGGAGAGGTAGCAAAAACCCCCCCATGGGTCGGTCCCCTGGCGAAGCCCCAAGAGAAGATGGTGTGGTCATAAGTCCGACTGATAATTTCCTCCTGTAGCCGAATAAACGCACGCTTGCCCCCTTCGCCATACAGAAGAGGCATGTTGATACTAAAGATACCGAGCAAGGAGTATGCCATGTCCTCGGAGCGCGTAGTCTCACGCTCAGCGGCCCAGGACATCTTCTCAGACACGCTGATGCTATCCATATCCACCTCATGCCGGAGGGCAGCGACAGATATGTTGGTAATGTTTGAGAGCTTTTGAGACAAGTCATCATCGGGACCTGGCCTCTTTCGAATGACAGGTGGCTCGAAGCCTTTGGGTTGCGTCTTCTTGGCGTACTTCTGCCCAATGCTTATCCACGAAGAGTCAAAGAACTTGATGCATCCAGGTGCCAAGAGTTCCTGCAGAGTCCATCCCCGCTTAAACTAGCGGCTCTCACTGAAAGCATCGTCATCGCTAACCGGATGGACGTCGCTGAGGTAGGCGTAACAGATGGCGGAGTCACCATACCACTTGTACATGGAGTTGATGGCTTCGGATAGCTCAGCGCTGCTGGCCTTGTCGATGCAAAATGTGTCGACCCACACATATGTAAGATCGTCCTGGAGGGCTTGCCTGCAACAGCCTACTGTCTTTTCGAGCCTGGGGTCGTCCCGGGAGAGAGTTGGGAACTCTTGAAAGGTGACTTCATTCTCAATCCATGTGTGCGAGAGGATCGCATAAGGGGGAATGTCATTATCGTAGAATTGTTCCAATTGGAAGGTTTTAGCATTGAGTAGCCTCATGGCTAACACGGGGCTGGTAACTTGTCATAACAAGGTGTCATCTTGGTGGAGAAAAGTCGCTACAAACCGGAGTTGACAAGATAGCCAAATTTCAAGACCGTGCCCAGAAGTCACGTGCTTTGTTGTCTCTTTTCTCAATATCACGAGATCGCTCTCAAGCTTCGTACAGTTGCATTATTCTTGAGCCGGGCTGCTGTCTTGGCTTCCCGTGACGGATTTGGCGATAAGGACGTCAATTTGGTCGTTTCAGACGATGACTTGTTCAAGGGCACTTGGCGAAGCCCCAAATTGTACTCCATGAAGGATTGTCTTCGACCAACTCCGCCATGCATGCCCGATTGATCAGGGCCGCGAAGAATGTGACTTGAAATACCTCCCAGTTACTACCAGAGGCCTCAAATACTTAGAGATAGTCATTTTACCTTATTAATCTCGAAGAGGGACATAAGACCTTCATCTTATTGCCGTTTGCTTCATCAGCCAGTTCTTAATTGAACTCTACCCTATATATTTATCTTATCAATCAATGTGGCTTTCGCCCACTGAGCCACATTTAAAGCACAGGCTTAGTACAGCGCGAAAAGAACGCGACACGACGTCGCGTCGCGGTCTTGGACTGGGCTTATCTCGCGACGCAGCCAATGTAACGCGTCTGAATGAGCTAACAAACCTTAATGTGACCCCAACCTCACTTAAATGATGCAGTGTACATTGTACTTACACTCCAAAGAAACCGCTGCAAAAGTCGAGTCAATAAGGAGTTGAAAAGATAAAAATGCCACGAGAGAGAAAAGCGCTGAACAATATGTTGGGCATGTCATTTCTTGGCAACTCAGAAAGGGATTATTATTTCCTTCCCAAAGCGTCCAAGACTGAAGTAAGTGTCATTCTCAAAGCTAGGGACTTGTCGCTGCACGCCAGCCTTCGCAGTATGCCGTTTGACGTCAGTTGCACTCAACGAATGTCACCTTTGCTTAGGTATACTATTGACACGAAACGTCTGCTTCGCGTCTTATTTACAAGGCCCAGCCCGTAACTTTCCTTGTCGTTTTCTGTCCCATATCTTGTGACTGTTTACTGCTCTCCTTTTCCTCAACCCTACGTTAGGCTGCTGGCACAAAACGCATCGCATTCCCGTCGCGGCGTTTTGTCTAGTATAACTCTCCCACCCTTTGGGCCGTCACCCGGCAACGCACCATGTTCTACTCTGAGTCCCTGCTCCAGAAGAGCGGGCCACTCGCTCGCATCTGGCTTTCTGCCAACCTCCAGCGCAAGCTCTCAAAGAAGCATGTGCTCCAGTCGAATATCGCCGATAGTATAGCTCTCATGATCACACCGAGCCAGGCACCCATGGCTCTCCGGCTGAGCAGCCAGCTACTACTCGGGGCTGTTCGGATTTACCAACGCAAGGCACGATACTTGCTGGATGATTGTGATGATACTTGGATAATGATGCAGATGGTATCTAAGATCCCTTCTTCCGTCTTATGACATGTGCTGACGTCCCCAGACGTTCCGACCAAGCATAGACCATGATCTGCCTATCAGTCTTCAACATCCCGACCCCGAAACACTCACACTTCCTAATGAGATCATACCTTACAATGGTTTTGAACTCGCCCCTCCCCCAGACGCAAACTGGCTCCTGTCTCAGATAGGAGACGTGGGCATTGTCCCAATCAGCCCCAAGCGCCGAGTCACACTACGTGACATCACCTTACCAGAGATTTTGACCCCGAGCCAATATACTGGGATGTATGAAGAAGCTGTGGTGCCTACGGAAGGTGTAGACCTTGAGCTTGACTTCGGTATTGAGATTGGTCGAGAAGCGCCAGCTCCTCGCCCGTTTGAGGAGGAAATGGTCAGCGAACTGGAACCAAGGCCAGCTGAGAAGGAGGGCCCTGAGATTGAGCCGCCCTTCGAAATAGAACCGGGCGAACTGGCATTCGGGGGCGAAGAGTTTGAGTTCCATCCAGCCGACATCACTGCCCCTCCACTTCCCGAATCACCGTTGTCCGAGATCAGCGAAGAGATCGTTCAGCAGATCGAGGAGGAAATTCCTGAGCTTCGCCCATCTGAACCCCGTGAACCTGAGGAGGAGCGCCCACTACTGCGGCGGCCTGAACAACGTATCAGAAGGCGGAGGATTTTGGCGCCAGATGAGGAGATTACCCTTTCGAGCCGCCAAATTCAGGACCAGCAGACGAATCACGAGGTAATCACCAGACCCACGAGATTCTATCCCCGAGACCCGCTCCTAGGCGCCTTGATGGGCATGCAGGCATCCGGTGGTTTCGTCTCTTCTATTATGATGGAAGGACGAAGTGCTGCATGGGCCCCTGAGCTTCGAGGAGTCCTTTCCTTTGATGCCGTTCAAGAAGCGAGACAACTGGCACGGAAGCGTCCGGCTAGGGAAGTTGAAGTCGAAGTCGAACCAGAGCAAAGAGTCTCCAAGTCACCACGACTGGAAATTGCTGAGGAGCCAGCATTTGAGTTTGGAGAGGAGGGTGTTGCGGAGCCAAGCATTGTCGGCGGAGAAACCATGATGGAGATTCCCGCCTTTGAAGCCAGTCCCCCTTCTCCCAGCATCCCTGCTGAGCGGCTTCCAATCCCGATAACCACCGAACATGCCGTCTACACTTTGCGAGATCAGTTTGGCGCTGAGGCTGCCACCAGTTCCGAGGTTCGGGAGAGTAGGTCTGTCATTTTCCAAGATTTCGTCCCTGAGCAAGAAACAACCAAGGCCGAGGCAACCAAAATGTTTTTCGAGTGTCTTGTGCTTGCTACGAAGGGCGCAATTAAGCTTGAACAGGGGCTAGGGCTGGGGGATCCTATCCAGGTATGGGCGAAGGAGAGCCTTTGGGGCGACTTTGCGGAGAGGGCTACGGGTGGCGGAATGGTATAATAGCAGATCATGCTATAGAGTTGTAATTTTGACTTTGCTGAAATGTCCGAAAGGGGCCATCACTATCAGTCACTATATAAGAATACAGCCATGAACAAATGGCTATCTCAAGATCCAAGAACGTCAAACACCGTGATTAACCCACTGCTACACCTCTTCATGCGGTAACCTCTTAAACTTCCTACAGCACTCAATCTGGAGACTGTGCCTCATCATACACGACAGAGAAGTCCACCATCCAGGTTATAGTCCCAATCATGGCTCCCAACACCTGAAAGAGCAAAAAAGCTGGAAGTGGGATTATCCTTCTCCTTGACCTGGAGTAACCGACCGTAGTTGCTAACATAGAAGTCCTGCTAAAAGTTTCCGGAAAATGGGTTGGCCTGGTTGATGTATGCACGCGTGTTTGGCGCCCACTCTCGCCAGACAGCCTCCTTGTTCTCCTCTGCCCACGCGGCGGCGGCGGCGAGGGCATTCTGGGGCGACAACGTGTTAGTGTCAATATCGACGCCGGCGGCCATGAGATGTAGGTAGGGAAGAGCGAAGTCGGGATAGAACCAGCTCCCCTGGACATGGTCGCAACTCACGGCCGAATTGTTGTTGAATCACGAAGATGCGACCAGGTTGGTCCTGATTAATGCCCCGTCTGTGGACCAGCCAGTTGAGGGCGTCCCACTCGTCAGAGACCCGTTAGCGTCGAGTGGATGATTCGTGCATCTCGGCTCTGCAAGGGCGACGCAGAGGAGGGTATTAGCAAGAAGAGTCTTGGTATATAGCATAATCAAGGAGAGCTAGATGAGAATAAGACCATAGAGTGAAGTTAAAACATTGAAAGTACGACGTAGGATTTCACCTTGACACTAATTAGTTTAACCCATGTGTGATGAATGTTATGCAGTGGAGTGCCCGAGGTCGCTCGTATACTCGTATTCACGAGTCAGTCCTTCGTACCGCATACGAACCACCCCTGGGCGTATGGTGACGCTGAGATTCGTAGATCAAATCTCCAATCTGTAAATCTGATTTGCTCAACAGAGCCACTCCGTGAGGTATGTAGGTATGTCAAGGCAGATTGCGAGGACCGCGGTTCAATCTGGCCTAGCAAGGAGGCAATGGAAGGGCAGCCTCGTCATGCTAGGTATCTGTCTTTTCTTTTAAAACTGCCACCACCCGATTACCCACCCTCCTGGCATCAAACCTCCTCTTTAGACATTCGCTCTTGCTGAACACCTATTACCAGACGATCGACTCGGTTGCTTGCGGCAGACGCACTAGGATCATGGACCTGCAAGATAACACCTATGGCTCAACCGTGAGCATGCCGCCGCCGTATAGCACGGCTGTTCGCGAGGACGCCATCGAAATGGAGCCCGCTATGAAAGGTTTGTTCCCAAATATGCAATCCGCAGGCGGACATCGAAGCCGGCTAACTGTGCTTGATCTTCAAAGACGATGGCCGTATCAACATCGACATGAACTCGCGAGCGATCAAATACCTCTCCCTACTTCCAAACTTGAAGCCGAAGCCCATAGACGAACCCGACGAAGCTCCCCCAGCCTACTACCCCCCTCAGCCGCACGACAGCGCCCGGGAGTCCTTCCCAGTAAAACTCAACATCGTCATTCAGGTTGTCGGCAGTCGCGGAGATGTCCAACCTTTCGTGGCGCTGGGGAATGAGCTGCAAGAACATGGACATCAGGTTCGGCTCGCGACACACGCGGTATTTGAGTCGTTTGTGCGCGATGCTGGCCTTGGTTTCTACTCAATTGGGGGCGATCCAGCCGAGCTGATGGCATACATGGTGCGGAATCCAGGGCTTATACCCAGTATGAAGAGTCTTCAGGCGGGTGATATACGGAGGAAACGGATCATGATGGCCAACATCCTACAGGGGTGTTGGCTATCTTGCATCAGTCCTGACCCGGTATCCGCGGTTCCCTTCGTGGCAGATGCTATCATTGCCAACCCACCCAGCTTTGCTCATGTTCACTGCGGTCAGGCACTTGGGGTGCCGGTCCACATAATGTTCACCATGCCCTGGACGAGTACGGCAGCATTCCCTCACCCGCTCGTCAATATCAAACTCGGCCAAGGATCCAGCTCTGAGCCTTCTATTGTCAACTATTTCTCCTACGGTGTGGTTGAATTTCTCACATGGCAAGGGTAAGCTGTTCCCCAAGAGATGTAGAGGCAAAAGCCTATCGGGAGCCAGGAGTGACTGACCTTTTCTACCAGACTTGGAGACGTCATCAACCAGTGGAGAGAGGGCATCGACCTGGAGCACATTGCCTTTTCAGAAGGACCGTGTCTAATTGAAAAGCTCAAAACACCTATTACGTACTGCTGGTCTCCAGCGCTTGTGCCAAAGCCTGCAGACTGGGGCTCCAATATAGGCACGTTCGCCGTCGGGTTTCTTACTGTTCCATCGCCAGCTCTGAGCTAACAACCCGCAGATGTATGCGGCTTCTTCTTTCGCGAGCCGCCGGACTACTCGCCAACCCCAGAGCTTCACGAGTTCCTGCAAGCCGGGCCACCACCCGTGTATATAGGCTTTGGCAGCATCGTGTTAGATGATCCGCAACGCATGTCTTGCATGATTCTCGAAGCCGTTCGAATCACAGGCGCCAGGGCCCTTATCTCGAGAGGCTGGAGCAAGTTGGATGGCCCTGACTCGAACAACGTCATGTTCCTGGGTGATTGTCCCCGTGAGTGGCTTTTCCCGCATGTAGCTGCTGTTGTACATCATGGAGGAGCTGGCACAACTGCTTGTGGCTTGTTGAATGGGCGGCCAACTACGATCGTACCATTTTTTGGCGAGTAAGTGTTTTTGGGTGTTCGACACATCGTCTTATTCTTACTGACAGTGATCTTTTGCGTCTCAGCCAACCATTTTGGGGAAACATGGTAGCAGCTGCCGGGGCAGGCCCTGAACCGATCCCCCAAAAGTCCTTGGCCGTTGACAATCTCGTCGAAGCCATCCGATTCTGTTTAACGCAGGAAGCTGCTGAATCTGCTGCCAAGATTGCAGGTAAGATGCGGTCCGAGATGGGCGTCAAGGCTGCTGTGGCATCCTTCCACAATCATCTTCCTCGAGACGAGCTCGAGTGCGATATCATCAAGGGCCAACCCGCTGTGTGGACCTGCTCCAAGAAGCACCGCCGGCTTAAGCTTTCCAAAACGGCGGGAGAGATTCTTTCGAGCCATCTCAAGGTTAATGCAGGAAGCTTAGTGATGTAGACTTTGACCCTTAACCCTCGAGTTTAGATTGTCAGTTTACCAATCCAGCTTCCAGGTACGAGAGCCGTCACACCGTCATAGAAGCACGTCGATGGGAACCAATCACCGGCACTATAGCAGCTGCCATAGGGGTTAGTGCCGACCTGGCCAAGTCGGCTGTTGACACCGTTGTCAAGCCCATGAAGACCTACCAGCAACGGAACGAACCAGACTCAGAGCATCACCTTGATCCTGCAGATGCAGCCACAGTGACGGCCCTTCAAAGCCTGGATGCGAGGAGAGCGAAGCACTCGAGAGGATGCCTCAGCACAGCCAAGTCTGTGTCCGCGGTGTCAGCACATAGTGTGTCAAGACTGCTAAAGCAACCTTTGAAGGGTTTCGTCATCATCCCATTCGCCTTCGCCGAAGGCTTCCGCAACGTTCCCCTCCTGTATGGCGAGGAGGTCCGAGACTATGGCGAGATCTGCGACTGGAAGTCAGGTATCACGTTTGGGGCTAAGGCCGTTGTGTTTGGCATGGTAGACGGCATTGCCGGTCTTTTCATTTTGCCCTACGAGGGTGCCAAGAAACAAGGCGTGCTTGGAGCTGCGAAAGGGGTTGGAAAAGGTGTTGCCGGCCTAAGCAGCAAGCTCTTCACTGGTATGCATGTCATTCCCAGTTTCCCGGCATGACGACTCTAACCAAGACAACTCGCAGCGACCGTCGGTTTAGGTACTTACCCCCTACAGGGAATTTACAAGAGCATACGGCGTCTCGCCAAATCCAAGACTCGCCAGACTATCCAAAGGGCTCGGTTGGCTGAAGGCAAGTACTTGGCAGACAAGGGTCGTGAAAGGGGCGTTAGTGACAAGGCCATCATGGACACATTTGATGCCATGACGGCGAGGGGACTTCGGACTTAGCATGGTGCAGAATTAGTTTCATTAATACAGAGATGTACTTTTTGGGCCCCTTAATCATCTATTCTCCTTCAAAAACTTCACTCTGTGGCCAAGCCATAACCTCGCACCAAAAAGGACCAATATGGCGCGCAATTAGTTCCACGAGTGTTGACCCGGCACCCCCAAGAAAGACCCAGAACTCCCGGTACCGATGGACAATGGCGGCATAGTAGCTCAAGACAGCCAAGGCTTCCGGGCGGTGCTGGTAAAGAGCGTCGACATAATCGTCTGGAACGAGGAGTGGCCAGGCCATGGTGGCATGGACGGCCAGGTCGAACCGCGTGGGCTCCAACCTGATCGTGTCCAGCACCCACTGAACCTGTTTCAGAGCGTCCAAGCACGCGTCTAGGGATAGTGATGATATGCCGGGGGTTGATTGCAGAAACTCTCGCATCCTGGCCGTGTCGGTTCCAGGTTCGAGCTGGTCGGCTCTGTCGGCCCAGTCGACGATGTACAGCAGAGGCTTCAACTCCGACTGAAGGATCAACCCCCAGTATTGGTTGGTGACGGCACGTACCCCACGATGAAGGCGGATATAAGCTACAAAGGCGCTGATAAAGGCGACCAGACTATGATGGTTGTTGGCGAGGGTGTTGCGGAGCACATGGACGCCGAGTAGAGTTGCAAAGACGAACGAGGTTAGGTGATTACTCTCAGAGATGTCAGCCTTGGTTTCGTTGAAGGCGGACAGGGCGCGCGTCTGCAGTTCCGTAGCCTGTTGGTGGTAAACTGAGGCCATAGCGGGATCGGATACTGCTCGATGGAGCGCCGAGAGGGCAAGTAATTGGTCGAGGAGATAGGGCGTTGTGAGGGCATTGTCGACGGCGAGCGTGATGATTGGCTTCATGTCGCACTGAAGCGCCATGAATTCAGCCAGGTTACATTCTGCATGGTGAAGGAAGGCTAGGTCCATGGCGGTAAAGGTCCCAGCCTCGGCTCGCGGCTGGGGGGTTTCTGAGACACGGGGCGTGGGCGTGGGCGAAGTCGGGGTCTCGGGTTTCTGATTCTGATACGAGCATGGGCGGTCGCCGAAAACGCACTTTGAGCATCTGGGACGGCCCTCGTCGCATTTGACGCGGCGTTGCTTGCATGTGACGCAGCCGTTTCTCGATTTACGGTGCGTGCGTCGAGTGTCCTGGCGCTGGCTCGATTGGTCTGACATTTTCGTATCCGAGCGGGGGGTATGTGGATGTGCACAATCTGGCCAAGAGAGATGGAAGAGCAATTGGGAATGCGAGCAATTTACGAGACGCCTGATGATGTGGGTTGAGCACGAGTCAGTCATGAGTACCCATGCCTCCTCAGGCGCTGATGTACGACTAACGCATGGCTTGACTCGTACCGAGTACGAGAGTGGGGTCCTTGTACTCTTGTATAGGCACAGTACACTAAACTAGTTCCACACATAGTTGTATGTCTAGCCAATACCCAACCCTTCACCAACGTAGATAAAGCGTCACATCTCGTCGACTATTTCCATGGATACAAACTTGTTGTATATATATATATAAGCCATCATATTTCTGCTCTCTATCTTGTTTCCTCAGTTTATATTCCTTACCCGTGATTTACTCCTTCGAGGGCCCGTCTTCCAACACACCATCGAAACCCGCTCGACATAGCGCCCAACCCTGTCAAACGCAATGGCTGAACTGAAACCTTACAGAGGAGATTACTATCTCTGGCTTTACATCCCTTCTACGCCTGCCGCAGCTTTGTTCACTGCTCTCTTCACCCTGGGAACGGCCTACATCGCGTGGCGCATGTTTAAGAGTCGCACTTGGTTCTGCACTGCGTTTGTTGTTGGTGGCCTTTGTATGTCAACTATTATTGCTCAAGCTGTCCCTATTAACTTGCTAACTTGAAGCTTGTCCAGTGGAAGTTGTTGGTTATGCTGCGAGGGCTGTAGCCAAGAACAAGACCGAACAACTCATGCCCTACGTCATTCAAAGTACCTTCATTCTCGTCGCCCCCGCCCTATTTGCTGCCACCATCTACATGATCTTGGGACGCCTCATCCGAGCCCTCGACGCCACGGCCCTGTCCATAGTCCCTGTGAGGTGGCTTACAAAGATCTTTGTTTGCGGTGATATAGCCTCCTTTGTCGCTCAGGCCACCGGGGCCGGTGTCATGGTGACGGCCGACTCGATGAAAACGGGCGAGAATATCATCTTGGGCGGCTTGTTTATTCAGATCGTCATTTTCGGCCTCTTTGCTGTCACAGCAGCCATCTTTCATGTTCGGGCCCTACGATGCCGTCCCCGTACTTGCATTGAGTGGGAAAAGACCATGACCATGCTCTATGTCGTCAGTGCTTTGATCATGGTGCGATCAATCTTTCGCGTTATCGAGTATATCATGGGCCATGACGGATACCCGCTTAGGAACGAGTGGACTCTCTACGTCTTTGACGCTCTGTTGATGTTTGGCGTCGTTTGCATGTTGGCATGGAGATATCCTTGTGACCTGCGTCCTCAAAAGAGTCGAGATCTGGACGTTACCCTCGAGTCGGCAAGTAGAGAACACACAGGAATCTTTGCCAGGGCCTGGCGGTGCCTGCCGTTTCAACTGCTCAGGGGCTAGCGTCAGCAAAGGGTTGAGATATAAGTAAAGAGGCAAGAAGACGCACACAGGCAACCGATTAGAAATGGAATGAAAGCCCATGTTCTCGACCCGATCAGGAGTTGCAGGTGACGAATCGACACACCACCAAACAGTACGGCGAACAGGACTGCTGGCGAAGGAAGGATCGAAGTGGTATAGTTTGAATCCTCCATCGCTCGACTCAGACTCGGTATCTCCAGCCATTTTTGTGTGATGCCTTACAGAGCTGCTGGGAAAACAGAGGGGAATGTTGATAGTCTAAAGATCAGGAGGAATGGCGCACGAAGGTAAGTGCTTGAGGCTTGGGGCTGGCTCAACGACTGTAGAAGGACAATAGTTTTAAAGGAACAACATAACATGTCTTGATAATAACGAGGCGAATCCTTTGCCGTTAGTTGGCAATCTTGGACATCTAAGTTAATGCAGGGGCACAGAGGGAGGCAGGGTCTAGGTACAATGCTTGGCTTGCAGCGGCTGAGCCAAGATTATGACCTGAAACCAATGCATCCAAAATGACCGATACGAAGCAATGCGAATGCCCTCGTACTTCATCGGTTCGAGGTTTCAACTTCGGCAACCTCAAGTCCTTAGCACTAGGCTCGTATTCTGTACGAACCCCCGGTAAACTCCACTTGGTGCTCCACTACTCAAATAGTACGTACTTCCTCTACCAAGGTAGCCTACGTGCCAACCTACTACCCAGAAAGTGATCTACCGACGGACGCAGTTCGGACAATTGTCCTCGCCCCCATCAGTCTTGTACACGCAAGCCTCAAAAATCCACATTGTAGGCTTCGCTAAGAATACCAAGTGGCCGGAAATATGGCCTCACGAGAGGTATAGACATCTGGGTGACTACAATTGGTCCCCGATTGTTGAAAAGGGACAAACATGAGTACCACTCGACTCAATTTCACATCTTCAAATGCATCTTTTTAGGCTCTTAGATTCTGCTACGCTCCTGAAAGTGGTCACCTTGGCCCATTCAGCCTTGGGAGCTACTTCGTCTACTAGGGCATTCGTTTGTTTCCGGCCTCACTCTGATGGCCCAGCTGGGTACTCCCGATCTGATGGTGTCAGCGTGTTTCCGTCTGGAATTACGGTTGCAGCGACTTGGGACAGAGATCTCATGTACAAGCGTGGTGTCGCGCTCGGTGAAGAGTTTAAGGCGAAGGGTGCACACGTCCATTTTGGGTATGTCAGTCACCATAGTGTGCTGTGATGCTGTGCTCGCTAATCCTTCTTAAACACGCCTTCCTCGGGGCCTCTGGGACGCCATGCCCTAGGCGGACGTAGGTGGGAGAATTTCGGGCCCGACCCCTATCTAGCGGGTGCTGCAATGAGTGCTTCAGTGCTCGGCATTCAGTCCGTCGGCGTTCAAGCATGCTCTAAGCATTACATCAGCAACGAACAGGAAACGCAGCGAACCTCAAGCATCCAAGGAAACAATACAGTCATCGACGCCATCTCTTCCAACATTGACGGCCGCACCCTTCACGACCTCGACCTCTGGCCCTTTGCCAATGCCGTCAAGGCTGGAACTGCCTGCATCATGTGTTCTTACAACCGCGTCAACGTCAACTACTCTTGTGCCAATTCTGAGCTGATGGCTATTCTCAAGGAAGAGCTCGCGTTCCTGGGTTACGTCGTGTCAGATTGGTATGCGACACATGGCACAGCTAGCCACGCCAATGCAGGCCTTGATATTGAGATGCCCGGAAATGTTAGTGCCCTGGCTGGCCCTTCCTACCTCGGCGGCTGCTTCTTAGCGCCGTCAAGGACGGTCAAGTACCGGAGTCTCGCCTTGATGACATGGCCGAGCGAGTCTTGACCCCATACTTCCTATTGGGACGACTACCCTACCGTTGATCCCGCCAGTGGAGCTTCCTTCTCTGTCTATCAGTACGGACACAAGTCCGAACTTCTCCTTAACTTTCCAAAAGTCCCGGCGCGCGACGTTCGTGGTAACCACGCCACGCTGATTCGGCAACCAGGTGCAGCTGGCCCAACAACTGGGTTCATGTACCTTGATTACGGCCAGAATCCTAAAGGTTTCGAGACAGGGACGGTCGACATTGGCGGTGGCTCAGATACTGTCAGACGTACGAATCTGATCACACCACTAGATGCGGTCAGAAAACACGCCGAGATGATGAATGGTCGTGTCCAAGTCCTCCTGGACAACGAGGATCTTGTAGATGGACGTTTCAGAACCATCTATCCTGTACCGGATGTCTGCCTCCTGTTCTTGAAGGCATACGCGTCGGAAGGCCAAGAAAGACGTTCTATTGAACTTGCATGGAACGCGACCAAAGCTGTAGAAAATACAGCGGCAGGGTGTCCAAACACTGTGGTTGTTGTACTTGGGCCAGGAGTCGTCACGATGCCCTGGGCAGACAACGAGAACGTCACAGCCATCCTCTCGGCGCATTACCCTGGCAAAAAAGAGAAACTCAATCGCCGATGTTCTCTGGGGCCGCGCTGAGCCGTCTGGCTGTCTTCTTTACACGATCCCCAAGAACCTTGCTGACCATGGAAAACCTATCGTCAACCTCAGTCAACCAGTGGTGGACCCTGATGCCTGGCGATCAGACTTTGACGAGAGACAGATGATTGACTGCCGACATTTCGACACGGACGGTATTGAGCCGCTCTTTGAATTTGGATTCGGCCTCTCCTACACCCAGTTCAATATGTCGAGTAGCCTCACTGTTCATGTCAGCCCCGGGCTTAGCTTTCACGCCGACGAGTCTAAGGGAGTTGCTCCTGGTGGCTTAAAGGATCTTTGGACGCCTGTGGCTGAGGTGATTATTGGGATCGCTAATGTGGGAGACTCGGCGGGGACTGCTGTACCTCAGCTGTATGTGTCCTTGCCCGCTGACAAGACTCGCGCCGATGTTATGCAGATGATTACCCCATGTCGGCGTTATCCTGATGCTGCACACATGCACAAGCTGTTGTTTGGAGAGCTTCACGGTGCCCTAGGATTCTATCTCTCCATCCATCTTGCCTGATCTGCTCAAATCGAACAGAAGCTTTTCGAGCAACTATTAGATCTTGACTTCTTTGCCCACCTTGCCATCAGGGTCAATCACTGGCTTGATTGACTTTCGCGCGTTTGTTACTTGTTCAAATGCGTGGCCAACCTTGAGCAGGGTCATGTCTGAGTGACGTGTCCCTACGAAAAGAATACCAAACCCGGCAGCTCAGTCAATATTGATGCTTCGAAATATAGACTCGAGCGTGCTTACGTAATATTGGGACCTGTTGATACAATGTCCAAATTTGTTCTTCTCCAGCTTTTGATCATCCGGGAAACGGCCGAGGGGCACCGATAAACATGGGCATCCGCCCACTTCAGCTGTTGTGTCGGTAGCCCCAGTTAGAACAATTAAATCACACTCCGTTCTGTCCAATAGCTCTGGAATCTGCTTTGCCATGCGTTGGCGTCGCTTCTGCGAAGAATGGTACTTGGACGAGCCCGGAGGGGTTTCTTGGCTGAACCTCTCTGCCCTCCTCCACGCCTCCATGCCGTATTCTGCCTCTGCCTCGCTGGGCGTTGCGGTGGTATGGTTCATGATGTCTTTTGGTGAATGAAGTCCCAAGGGATTTTTCTCGAAGCCAGCGAGATAATCCTTCATATCTGCGTTTGATCCATCGAGATTATTATACAGCTGCACATGGGGCCAGACAAGACCGAGGACCGGCAACCTACTCTGGCGCAGCTCGACAAGAAAAGAACACTCCCATTCATCCTTGTTGTTTCCGTAGTACCCTTTACGAAACTCTGAGAATCCAACATTGTCGACGATTGTAGCACCAAGCCTAGACAGCACCGATAACGCTTCGTCAAGGTGGCGCGCCTTGACTGCATCTGAACTGAGAACGTGCCGGGGGACCTACGCCAGCCGTCAGCTAGTACGCAGCGCGACATTCAAGCGTCGTAATCTTTCTTAGACTCACGCCGATTCGCAATCCGCGCAGGTCGTTTGAAGCACAGGCTTCGGTGTAGTCCTGCGGCCGAACCACGTCATGTTCATCCCGTGGGTCCTTGATTGTAAAAGGATCATGCTCGTCTTGTCCGTTGGAAGTCCAGACTCAGCCTATTTGCTTTGATGGGCGGAACCTGTAACCAACCTGCAATCACATTGAGGACGGTCGCGGCGTCGAGCACGGAAATGGCTATGACACCCACAGTGTCCTGCAACTGACTTACAGGGTAAACTCCATGGCGAGAGACGACTCCAACGGTAGGCTTGAAGTCTACAACAGCAGCCCTCGATGCAGGGTTGATGATGCTACCGTGCGTCTAGCATAGAGTTAAATCCGCGCATACGATCAAGGGCAAGCTTGTCTGTATGCCATTGTGTTCAAAGATGATGTGTGCGCCAACCAACAAGTTTGGCAATTCGCCGAGATGTTGCATTCAAGCTCTAACTAACATTTTCCTTCCCGTACTCCTTCACGACCGAAACCTTCTTCCTTCCCCTTGAGTCACTCCTATGACTCAACGACTTGAAAACCTTGATTCCCCCTCCGTAAGTTCCACCTCTTCGCCACCTGCACATGGTGTTGAGAGACTACAGCTTAAGAAGATAGAAAGGTAGATAATTCTCTTATTTCTTATATAGAGGTTAAAGTAGCTAAAATACCTATAAGAGATTAGACCTTTTATAATAATATAGCTAAATATAACTTTTCTATTATTATAGAAATTTAAGTAAATTATGATATTAATATTAGGTTATAATATGATAATATATTAAAGATCTATTCTTTGAGGGAGGTGGAAGGAGGGGGAGAAGAGGCAACCGGGCTGTCTATGGTGTGGAAGAAGGAGCCTGACGACCGCGGGTAGGGGTTAGTTGCCGCCCGGGAGCCTCCCCCGTCCGATCTCAGCGTGTGAAGTCGCGCAATGGAATGCCTGCTGACCAACGAACAGGGCATGCTACTTGGGGGGGTCTCTAATTCGTCCGCACCTCTCACCCGTTAGTTGTCCGAACTGTATGTGCATGGCCTCCTGGATACGATGCATCTGTATCTTGTGACCTCGAGTATGTCGCGCCTAGCCCTCCAGCCTATGCCTACCACTCATCATCCTGATGCAGCGTTATTGCCATTCACGATTTCAACGATGCCTCGTTCGATTCATGGAAGAGTGAGGGGATGGACTGGCTGGAGCTGCTTAACGAGCAACTGCCGCGGGCTCGTGTGATGGCATTTACATATACCGCACCATCTCTAGCTAATTTTGAGGGCAGAATCAAGGATATTGGCTATCACCTATCAACGAGGCTCGACGCTGCTCGACAAAGTCAAGAGGTAATACACATGCGGTCTCAGCATACCCGTAGCCCAGCTGACTCGGTGCTATAGGAAAAGTGCCGCCCTCGCCTTTTCATCTGCCATGGACTAGGGGGAGTGGTGTTAAAGAAGGTTTGTGTGCCCGAGCCGCCCAAAAATCATGAAAGTTCTAGCATGTGGGCAGGCTGTCAATTTAGACGCCGAGTCTTGCGTGGTGGATGACCAGTCTGCTGTTGCCTTCTTCGCTACACCTCATACACCAGGAACAGATGACCAGGCGAAAGACCTTGTCGATAACTTGGTCACTATTCAGTATCACGCTTGGTCTGATATATAACAACATCGGCGCTGTGTGGGCTACCCGAGGTGACCGGGAAATCGGCGCGGAGGTCACAGGCAAGGCCATCGAACACCGTGAGAAATGCCTTTCCCGAAGCGACCCAGATATCCAAGAGCTTGCGACCTCGTACAGCAACTATGCAAATCACTTGCGAATGTTGGGCCGAATTGAGGACGCCAAAAAGTACTTCTTTAAGGGATTGGATATCCGCCGCCAGTGTCCTGGAAGTACCCCGGAGCTTGAGGAGTTCACACTGGGCAACATTGCCGGTTTCTTCTCTGAGCAGCCAGACAAGGAATCGATGGATCTCGTTCTCAAGTACATCAGACAGGCAATGGACTTGCATCCCAAGTGCAGCAAGCTCAGCAGCTACATGCTCATATTCGAATACGGCCATGGCAAAATTCTCGCATCACTCGGACGATACCAAGAAGCATATGATGTACAAAAAGAATGTCTGAAAAAGCGACAAGACATGGAGGGCGACAGCCACTACATCACTGGCACTTCGTTTCACCGCACGGGCTGCCTGGCGTATCAGCTCAGTAGGGATCCGGACATCTCGCCGGAGACGCGCACAGAACTTGAATCAGAGGCCATTCAGATGCTCCGTGAGGCGCGAAATACCTTCAGGATCAATTCTCAAGAGCCAAGTTTACCACCTCGATCGTGCCTGAAGCTTGCGTGGGTGCTAAAGGAGGTTGGACAAAGGGAAAATGACATGGCGAAGCTTGGTGAAGCAGGCGAAATGCTGGCGGGAGCACAAGAGGGTTTCAAGCAAATAAAAACGGGCAATGTCAAGTTTCCCACTGATGATTTGGAATTGGATCTCTTGGTCAGACCAACGTTCAGATGAGGAGCAGGCCCAATGCTCTTGAGATATCATTGCTGGGGAAGACTAGCTGCTTTCTTACATTAGCTTTTCTTTCTCTTCATTTCTTTCCTTTTGGGACCAACCTTCGTCACTCCCTTAGATAGAATCAAGAAGCGTAATTTCAATCATCTCTTCTACCCGCACTCCTATTACATACCTCAAGCTTCCAAGAGTCATAAGCCCGGTCCGCTAGCTTCTATGAGCTAATTATCTATTTATGCTACTTCTAGCTTTCAATGGGCATCGTGTCAACTCCATACTCTCAGCCGGTGCTGCACAATTAGGGACATCAAAAAGTCCCTGAAGAGACTACCACAGGGGCTGAGCGAGACGTATGCAAAGCTTCTGATGCGGTCATGTCCCGCAGACGTTGCGCTTGTGAAGAAGATCATGACATGGCTCGCCTTCTCCTGTGTTCCTCTCACACTTCCCCAGTTGTGGGAAGCACTCACAATCGAGAAAGGGGAAACGGTGATTGATGATGAGTCTCGACTACGAAGTCCTCAAGATATTCTACTCCTTGGTAACAGTCTGATCGCTGTCTCACCAGATGGTCACGTTGCACTGTCTCACCTTTCTGTTCGGGACTACCTTGTGTCCGCCGAAATTAGGAGCAACCCGAAAACGGCGGTCTTTGCTCTTGATCCTGGAATAAGTCATAGGGAGCTGGCTCAAGATTGCCTCACCTATCTCTTGCTCTCTGACCTATCTTCTGGGCCATCCAACATAGAACAGGAGTACTTGTCCAGGTTGGCACACTTCCCACTGCTTCAATATGCCACCAAATATTGGTTCTATCATGCTCGCAACGCGGCAGTCGACAACGAACTTCAAGATCTGACCATGAACTTCTTCGCACCAGAGGCAAGGGACAACTTCATGTCCTGGGTTCAAGTCTTGAACGCAGATTCGCTATTCAAATGGAACGTTTACCCCAGACATGCAACATCCCTTTACTATGCTGCCTCTCTGGGACTTGACGAGGCGGTTGAGTCTCTACTTGGATCAGCAAGCCTGGAGGAGGTCAATGCTCCCGGAAGTCGATTTGGAGGTACAGCCATTCATGCCGCAGCTATTCGGGGACACGTCTCGATCATCAAGCAGCTAGTTGCTGCAGGGGGTGATGCAGGTAAGGCAGACTTCAACAAGGTAACTCCTCTGCATAGTGCCGCAAGTCGACGTAGCGTGGAAACCATCAAGGTCTTGTTAGAGCACGGAGCCCCAAAAGAAGCCAAGGACGGTATGGATGGCAAGACCCCTGCCGATTGGGCTAGACTAAGTGGTCATGTGGACGTGGCGAGACTGATTGAAACATTTTCTAAAGAGGTTGCTCCGAACAAAGAGCGCAAGGATAGAAACGGAAAAGGCACGAACAGCAAGTTGCCCCCAGACACATTTTCAGACTCCATACCTCATACAATTGAGGTGTGGCAACCAGGCGTCTGCTTCTTCCCCGACTTCTACGAAAGGAGGTCTGGTCTAGACTGCTCTCACATTATTGGTATAACTATTGGAGAAGAGTCTTGTACCTTTGACAGCGACTTTACGTTCACACGGAGTGAAGGGCTAGACGATCGACTCCAGTGTGGTAGATAAGCGGTTGATTTCGGTTAGTCGCATGTTATTAAATTGCGATCGGCGACGCTGGTAGATTGTTTAAACTTTCTTGATAACATGATGGTGAATTTTAGGTCTTTTATTTTAGTCTGCCACTTCTCTTCTTATCATAGCGGCTAAGATGTCGGTATTGAACGTAAGGCAGTTTTTCACACAATGACAGCTTTGAAACACACTACACAGGGCTGTCACAAGGCGACGCCAGGGGCCAACAGTCAAAAGGAACGTGATCTATTTAGAATGCAACTCGGCCTTGGGGCTTTGAAGACCAAGCATCAGCCGAGACTGAGTCAGTTTCCCAAAAGTATGTACAATTTCATCCTTGGTTGCTATAATTTCGCCTTCAACCTTGGATCCCGAGCTCGGTTGAGGAGAAGTCAAGTGCACTTAACCCCTCACCGTATCCCTGCCGGGGCGGCCTTAACGGAAGTTACCCTGTCCATGGCAGCGAGACAGGGGAGGGTTGTTTCCCCGCTTGACACACATGGAAATGGCTCCCTCGATCCACTTAATCCCGTTGTAGCTACCATCCTTGCGACTGTCGGCATACCAAGTACCGATCTGCCGAGCAGATCCAATGCAGCCGCGGAACTGACGGCCGGATCGTCGGGTTGTGATGGGCTTGGTGATCATGACACCGCAGTTTCCGTTCTTGACAGTGCCCTTGGTGATGACGGAGGTCTGGGTGGTCCAGGTGCGGCTGTAGTTGATGCCGAGTGACGAGCCGAGACGGTCCTTGACGAACTTGATGTCGACGCCGGCACTGCCGCCGACAGTGTTGGAGATACTGTAGCCAGAGGAGACGCTAATGTCCATGTCGCCAACGGCGCAGACGACAGGGGACATCTGCATGTCCCAGTCGACAAAGGTCTCAGTCTTGTCCGTGACAATGTAGTTGGTGTTGTCGCACGAGGCGCGCTTCTTGTGGCCGCCCTCAGCAGCTTCAACATCCTCAAGATCAGGGATATCGGAAGCGTTGTAGGAGACCCAAGAGGGATCAAGCTCGGGAGCACCGATCTTGATGCCAGCAGCCTTGAGCGAGGCCAGGTAGACGTCCTCTTTGACGACGTACTCTTCAGATATATTAGTACATGAATGTAGAAGACGTCAGGGCGAGAAGTTATAACTTACCAACACCATCGACGGGAACAATCACGTCGATAGACTTGATCTCATAGCCCGAAGTCCATTTGACCGCGCCGGGAAAGGTTTCGGCTCCGGCTTCCAGAGGCATGGCGCCAGCTACGGAAGCGAGGAACAAGCCAACAAGGCCAAGGTGATACATTTCGGAAACGATTGGGGAGTTGTAAGAGTGAGTGTAAGAAGAAGGCTGCAGAGACTGCGAGTTGAGGTGATGATTTTTCTTCCAAGAGCCGTGGAATCGACCAGCTATTTATCCTTCACCGTGATGACCATCATGCTGTTGAGAGTCTTGTTGTCGGCCTGGCGAGGCGACAGGGGGCTTACACTGAGCCATCCTAACTGCCGTAGACATTCATGCGAACCCCTTGAGGCCTTGAGGGGTTTTCGTGATCCTCTCAATCAACACACCGACGATGATCCCACAAGGTGTCGTTTATCACCCCACGTTGGAGATAGACCTAGACCTATGACATCTTGGCATGAAATCTATCTAACCTCGAATTCTATCAAAGAAGCACGTGTGTGTGCATTGTCATTTTAATAGTGTTTCGTCAGTAGCGCGCTATGGTTCGTTCACCTCCCCGTTTGGATCTTCGCGTGAAACAGAAATTCGTATAAGGGACCCTTGGGCTTCTAGACCTCGTGCCGAGTCCCACAATGGAAGCCTTTAACGCCATGACATAGCAAGGGTCTGTCAGCCCGATGACACCTGGCTCGTGGAAATTTACGATCGCTACAGTTCCGAGCTCTACTATCTGGGTCAAGTGTCACCTCCCGGCAGGCATGTCAAACCAGCCTCGACCCACCAGGATAACCACATGTGATGCTATTCGGCATCTACCTTCTGGATCAAGCATGTATAATTCAATGCGCTATGATATCTCCCAACCAGGACTCAAACTCTATCCACGTGCGAGACGAGCCGAGTCGTCCGTCTTGGTGTAGAGATCAGCTGTCTGTCGGTCCGAGAGAAGATTGGAAGAAGGGAGAGATCATGGGCATCACGGCAACTCGGCTCTGGCCGTCTAAGTCGTGGGGGCTGGGTGATAGAAGAATGGCTGCTGGATGGGAGACATGGGTCATGGTCACGCCTATAAAAGCTCACTACGCCAACGTTCTTCTCAATCCTCATCAGACACAAAAATCATTCTATCTACATCTCAAAGGCTTCATTAGCACCTCGATCATCATGCAATTCTCCATCCTCACCACCTTGGTCCTCATGGCCGCCAGCGGGTTCGTCAAGCTCTCCTTTCCTTATGCCTGGTTGCCCCAAAGGAGCTAACAGTTGATGATCCTCACAGTGCCAACGCCGACCTTCACCGCTCTGCTGCTTGTGTCTCCAACAGAAAGACGTCTCCCATCGGCGGCACTCCTTGGAGCCCCAGCTACAACTGGAAGACTTCTTACGAAGTCCTCCCTGACGCGACCCGATGTGCTTGCAACTACTACCGCAACCGCAACACTGGCAACAAGAAGTGGGACAAGTGCCCCGACTGCAATTTCGTGAGCCTTGACTTTTACCTTTGCCATTGTATTCTGGCTAATCTTGTCTTTAGGATGGCATCATCTGCAACTCCAAGAACGGTCACATTGGTGGCGACGAGGTAAGATCACATTGCCCGTTATGAGGAGCGGTTTTAACCTTGCTGCAGTTCACTTATTACTGTGAGAAGAAGTGTGGTGCTCAGGGTGCTGAGGCCGACTAAAGCTGCCGCGTGTGGTGAGGATTTGCCGTCGAGAAGATGTTGTGATGAGAAGCCTTCATTTGGTCATTCGCGGCTCGTGCGCTTTTGATTGTTTCACTGTACTTAGTTCTAAGCTTAAATTCACATCTGTACATGCCCTGGAACTTGTAACCCTAGCAACTAGAGGACCCCTTCACTAAGGGAGCTTTGGTGCTGATGGGTCATGATGTGTGTTCTCGCGTTGCATCTGGTGTAATGTCACATTGGAACTGTGGTGTAGCTATTCTTGGCAAACCTAGACAGGGCTGAGGCAAAATTGGGCTTGTGTTTCATCTTTCCCTTATTCCCCCTACGTATTATAATATTTCACAATCGACAGTTCTGGCTTGTGGGTTATTGGGCTAGTATTGGCTCGCTCCGTCTGAGATGGTTTGGAGTGTAGGGTACCCACCTTTAGTACTTGAGTTTCCAGAGTTCTCCTGACCACCCTTATTGAGGACGACAACAATGGGATGCTATTGTCAATAACAATACTATGGTAGATGATATTTGCTATTTTATTTTCAAGTTTGCCACTACAACTTGTCCTCTGTGTCGCACTGCCACACTGGTTCGTCGCTTTCATTGTGAAAATTTGTTCTTTCATAGATGCAGCCTGGACCTAGATGGAAACTGAACCCGAAGATCGTGACTTTCATTAAAGCCGCCAGAGAGTTAATTCCCTTGGAGTTGGAAAAAAGCCGAGCTCCACTGACGACAGACGAAGAAGTGGCGATAAGTTGGTGACTAGACGAGAGCAATACCCATTTCGACCAAGATTGAGAAGGATTCAATGGAGGGGGACCAGATACACGCAATGTTCAACAATAAGAACGAACTAAGTTCAAGACAACTAGAGATGGGAGATGTTTCACCCCTGGGTCACAGAAAGCTTTTCTTCCTCAATTCAACCCTTGGCAGAGAAACCCCCTTGATTCAACATGGGTTCAAAAACCACTTAAGCCCGCATTGAACTCTCCCAATCCAGTGTGGCATTCGATGGTGGAAGACCAAAGCAACGAATTCCTGGGTTCTCAGGGTCTTTAGTATGAGTCATCTCGATCGCCGACCTTCGCCTGTGATTTCGGTCGAACCAGTACTGCACCAGCCCATACTCTCCAAAGACGTGCACGAGAAAGGCATCCTCAGGCTTGGGCTCCGCCTCGACCATCTTGACCCAGTATGGCGATCCAAACCCAACACTTCCCTCCGGGGGGAAGTCCCTGGGCGCCTTGGCAAGTTGAGCCAGCGTCTCGGCATCCAGCATGATGCAAGCAGCATAACGCATGTCACCGGAAATCGAAGTGCCTTCCTTGGCCGCGACCCATTGGTTGAAATATTCGCGCACCGTGGCCACCGAGGCACTGTCCAGCCGCGTCTCATCTTCCAGCATATCCTTTTCGTAGCGATGCACAATCTCGTCATTGGGACGCGTGTCGACCTCGACGGGAATATGGCCAAGCTGGAAGCTGTTTTTCTTCTTCCACGCGATGTCTTCCTTGACAACGGCAGCCTCAGAATTGGCCTCCACCTGCGCTATGCGGCCGATAAGAGCGAGGGCGTGCTGAAACTGCTCATCTGATTCAGGTCTATAAGCGGTGCGCACGATGGCGAATCCCCATCGCCTGTGTCTGTGGCCAACCTCCAGCACTAAGACCTGTTTGAGCTGGTGCATGACGCGGCGATGCCATCGAGGGTCTCCCTGGAAGCGTGGTTTCCAAAGTTCGTCGTCATGCACCCAGGAGGGGAATTCATCCAGGCCAGAAGCCGATTGTGCCATGATATAGAGGAGTGAGAAGGATGTAGAGCTTGTGAGTGAGAAGGAAAAGGAGGGGGCGGTGTGAGGGATCAAGTGGAATACCCAACACCATGTGGTGCCTCAGGGGGGTCCTATTAGACAACCTTAAAAAAAGAACGCCAGACAGTCAAATGACGATGAGAGAATATCCGCTACAATTTGTCAGTAGCTTAAGTTTACATTACACGACTGTTACTAGGCAGTTGAGTGCTATTGGTGTGGCTGTGTCTCGGCGGTTCGGCTGTTATATGCGGCCGAGATGGCCACCCATGGTCACGGACCTCGTAATCTTTTTTCGTACTTGCTGATCCCTTAATCTGTCTACCCATGCTCCCTGAAACAAGGAAACCTATAAGCAATTGAAGTGTGAAAAGGCCTTGTTTAGAAAAAGCTATATAACATGGTCGTGGCCATCCCATACAGCATGCCAGATCCAGCCCGCATTCAACCCTTAGCAAGCCCTTCCACCTACTACACATCCCCTTTGATACAACGATAATGGTTGCTGTATCGATTCTCGCCGGTTTGTTGGCCTCTGTGGCACACTCTGCCGCATATGTCTTTCACCCTGACAACCACAATACTTTCGAGAATGTTCGTCCACACCAACCCATGCGTGATTACCCAATATTAACCTTCTCACAGACGCGCATCCCGGCGCTGTATGATCTCTCGGCCGACCAGCATGACAGCGGCTCGTTCTGGACATGCGCATTTCTTACGACCACTACGGGACGACAATACCTATCCCTTCAGCACATCCTCGGTTCCAACAGTGCATCGTCCGTCTGCAAGTCATCCATCCTCGATTTGAGCTCCAAACAGTACTGGAACGATCTGACGTATTGCGAGCCTACCAATGAAACAACTGCCGGCACCGTTGGAGTGCACCTGGACAGTTACGGTTTTGGAGCGACATCTGAAGACAAAATCAGCTCCATGTATGCCTTTGGTGCCGGCGAGAACTACTCGTATGATCTGCAATTCGCTGCCAAGTCGAAGGTGCTACTCAATGGCGGCAATGGTGTCATCACATTCGGCCTTGGATTTGTCAACTCGACTGAATGGGCTATTCCCTCAATGCGAACAACTGGCACAGTCACGCTGAACGATCGGACTGAGGCCATTGACCCCAAAAGATCATTCACTTGGTATGATCGACAGGCAGGATTCGGCGCCCCTCGCAATTGGACTTGGTTCCAGCTTCATTTCCCCGGTTCCGAGATCAAAGCCAGCATTTGGGCGTACGACCTGGTAGACACAGATACGGTAATGACGAACAGGTTTGCTACAGTCCGATTTGGGGAGGAATCTCATCTTATCCTCGCATACAACCTGCATGCGAGCGACGAGTCCTGGACATCCCCAAACACAAACATCACATACCCACTCCGATGGACGCTTGAATTCGAGAATGGAGATAAGTTGTTTATTGCATCTGTCAGACCGGACCAGGAGATGTATGGCCCCAGGGCTATTGGAGATTCCGTCTACGCAGGCTTTGTCACAGCCAAGGGCAGATTTCTTGGGCAAAGGGTGGGATACGGCGTGGTTGAGATGATTACGCTAATGTAAAGAGGGTGGTGGCCTTGAATCTTGGATGCCAGCTTAAAGTTTCCCTTTTCTACTGTAACTGTGTTAGAAAGTCTCACTTAGTAGGGACAGAAACAGTCAAGTCATTCGACGTCGCATTGACTCGTTCGAACGACTTTTCTATCCTGTGGCATTTATCGCGAGATATCTGATCCAGGCACGCATGCTTCATACGCTTTCTAGCCACTGCTTTCTATACATTCACTCTGTGCCCCCAATCTCTCTGTCTGCTGGGTCAGGCACGGCCCTGAGCTTCTTAATGACCTTCGCCGGGGAGCCAACAGCCACAGAGAATTCTGGAATATTCCTGGTGACAACGCTCCCAGCGCCAATGGTGGATCCTCTTCCAATGGTAATACCAGGCATAATGATCGCGTTGCTTCCGATCCAGCAGTCATCTCCGATGGCGACGCTCTTCGCGTACTCTCCCAAATCACGTCGAGACTGGACATCTGTATCGTGGGTGGCCGTAATAATAGTCACGGAGGGGCCGAACATGACTCGATCCCCGATGGTGACGAGTGCGCTGTCGAGAATCACTAAGCTGATACCATGTCAGTCTGCCCTCACATTTTAGGGAGCATGAGGGCCTACCCAAAGTTGGAGTAGAAGCGCTCTCCGACGGAAATGTTGCATCCGTAGTCCACTGTCATGGGTGGCTCAATCCACGTTCCCTCTCCAGTCTTTCCCAGCACCTTTTGGAGCATATTGCTGTATTCGGCTGAGAGAGACTCGGGAGTAGCGTCATCGGGGAAATGGTTGTTGAATTTGTGCATAATCTTTCGGGCCTGGAAGCGACCCATGACCAGCTCCGGGGCAAGACAGTCATACCTTGACGAAGTGTTAGCTCTGTTCCCCTGTCAAAAGCTAGCCGAGGGTATTTACGCCACACCAGAGATCATCTTCTCGTACTCATCACACCAGGGTGTGTTGTTCAAGGTCTTGGCGACCTCGATCACCGCGGCGTTTTTCTCCTTGCTGGCCATAATGATGTCGAGAGGGGGATAGAGAGCCTGAAATTTGAAGAGGGAAAAGACATATTCAGCTCGGGGAAGGCCATTATGTATGGGACTCATGAACTGACAGTCTACTCCCCTCTCTCCTCCTCCAAGTACAACACGGCATGTCGGCCCGCTGGGTTATATTCGGGACATGTTCGGATCAAGTGGAGTCAGTGGAAGTAACACCCCGGACTAGCTGTCTAGCTGCAGCTTTTTTTGATCACATTTGCTTCATCACCCCATGTCATGCCTAAGCAGAGGACGGGGAAGTCCGCCCCTTCAAGAGCCGGGCTAAAGAGGACCTTGGCATCTTCCCCAACCTCTCCTGGGATTGACTTCTGTTCGTTTATCTCCACATCTAACTCAAGGGCCACTTTGCCTTGCCAGTGACCTCGGTGGGTCTCCTCAAACGTGGGCTACAATGTACAGATCCAGATCCCGGTACAATTTACCTCAATTGTGGTAGTACTTCTCTTTCAGTATAAAGGTGTGGTATTTATTTAGAAGTCTAACCCTTAACTCAAGTACCATAGTAGACACACATGTCAAACTAAAGAACCTCAAGGACTCTTTGGTGACATGTAACCAGTTAAACATCGACGCCATTGAGAGATATCCTCAACAGAAATGATGCCCGGATCTCATCTGCTCGAGCCTTGAGCTCCTCAACATCCCAGTTCGCCCAGACAAACTTGTCTCTCAGAAAAGCAGCTTCATCCGACGCAAGCCACACAACAAAATGTCCAGGTAGCTCAACTATAAGTCGTCAGTATCATGCGCAACACATCAACTGCTTGGTGATTTGGAAGAGACAAGCACCACATACCTGTGTCTGGGCCAACCGGGATTCTTGGGTTGATCTCGGTTCCAACGATGCCTGGGTGGAAGCTCGCCACGTGAATATCCGGGTTCTCAGATGCATAATAGTCAAGCATCTTCTGTGCCGCTCCTTTGATGGCAGCATAATTCCACACTCCTGGCACCTCTGGGAGAGGAGCCCAGTGACCGATGGAAGATCCTGTGTGCAGCAACTTTGCACCGCGAGCCGCCAAAGGGGTGAATGCTTGCAGTGAGTTGAACGGGCCGAGAAAGTTGATCTCAAAGCCTCGACGGATCTCTGCCTCCTGGTAGCCGATAACAGGAGCCTCTTCCGGAAGGATACCGGCATTGTCGAGGAATATGTCAATCTTGCTCTCGATTTTAGCGACAATCGCAGTTAGGGCCGCCTCAATGGAGGCGCGTTTGGTAACGTCGCCTGTCTGCAAGATGACCTGGGTCGACGAGTTGGCTTCGGTAATGGCCTGGCCAGCAGTCTGGAGGCGGTCGAGGCGACGCCCAATGATAGACACCGACTTGGCATTGGCCTGGGCAAAGGCAATTGCGGCAGCCTTACCAATGCCTGTGCCGCCGCCCGTGATGACGACGTGCTTGCCAGCTACCGAAAGGTCTGGCCTTGTGGGCGAGATGGCTGGGTAGGTATCATTGTGCCAGGTCTTGGTGAACGAGGTGATACTATCGAAGGGAGGAGACGCCATGGTGAGGTAAGATGAGTTTAGGGCTATGATGAGTCAGTTTTTCTTGATTGAGATCAGTTTCACGGTAGAATCTTCGCTTTCTTTTATACCTCGCAGAAACAAGTCGATTGCTAAGCCAGCAGTGAAAGCAGGGGGCACATCTGCTTCCGCGGAACTCAGGCAGGAAATGCCACATCTCCATTGATTGGCATATCCCCTTCTCGCTCCACTCTGCTTACAATTCGAGTTTTTTGGCATCTACTCGCTTTAGCACATTCCATGTTGGACTTCCAATGGAATACGACAAAGGTGGTAGTGGGGAGTGCAACTAGGCACCTCTTGGCCCGATGTTCTTAGCAAACTTAATCGTAATAAGAACGAACAAACTACAGCTGATTGCTTAATAAGGACTACAAAGCCATGATTGAAATTTATTTAGGTACTACTTATCATTTATATCCAATGTATGATATCATTCAATGGCACAAATCCTGATTAGATATACGGAGGCGGACTGCGTAAGCCTGACGCTGCAGCACCTCGCATGACTCCAGTGCCCTCTTGAGTCCATCAAGGGGTACTTGCCGAGCCATATCGTCCAAGAAAGAGAATGAAATAGTTGCCAGGCACTCGTCGTATTCCATATTCTCATGGTATGGGTTGAACATGTTGTTAGCAATTAAACAAACTCCCGCAGATATGTAAGTGCAAGCAGTCATCCTACAAAAAAAAAGTTAGCTTGAGGATTATGGAACGGTCGTGTTCTCGACGAGGACCCAAATTTCTTACCAAATGAAGGCGGGATCTTTTTGTCCAATGCCAGCGAATAGCTTCATGTATTCACGACACTCGTTGACAAGCTCATGCCAACCAACTGGTGCAGGTGCTGGTGAGACCACTTCATCTCGAACGGCATCTCTGCCAAAATCTTGCAGCGTCTGAAGCCATCGGCTTTCCATAACGTGAACCTGGCATATGGAGATACGGCAGAAAAGGTGAGTAGCGAAGAGGACGCCAAAACATCTACATGAGTTGACTTCACCCGAACTCAATATGGCCTCGGGCCGGAATTGTTGCGGCACCCGAGAGAACCAGTCGTCTAGCCTATAACGGAGAACGGCTACCTTCTCGAGCTTCTCGTGACTACTCAAGCGCCGGGAACTTGTTGAATACATGGCGCCATAAATCTCTCCTTGAATTTGAGCCAATTGTACCCGGGATAAGAAGAAATTGAAACTGGATATGCCGTCGGCACCGATGAAAAAGCCAGCCCCATCTTGAGGATCAGACGAAGGCCATTCTAGATCGATGTCCATTTCTCGCTGGATAGGTGGCTGTTTGGTTCGCATGCTGATGTCCCGATCGAGTATATATGCTATCCAGAACACACGGCACTTTTCCAGCGCGACATTACTATCGAGGCACGCCGAGCTCTCTCGTGTGTGTAGCCCTAGCTGATGCGCCAGGCGTAAAGCCATGGCGATCAACATTGTTGCAGGTTTCAAGTCTTGAACCCCTTGCAAGAGTAGGGTCATTCCGACGAGAACTTGTATGGTAAGTAGCGTCGTCTCCCCCATGACGACATTGGTGAGCACAGACTGGGCGTTGTTGGTGTACTTGGCCGTGCTTTTGCCAGGCGTCGCTTCTTCGGGCGGTGTCTGACGGTGAACCAACGCGAGCACCGTGTTGATAGCCGCCCAGGTAGTGTAGTCTCTTTGATCCGAGGATAGGTACCATCTATTAATGAGACGTAACAATCCGTCAGGATTAAATAGTGGGATGGCTGAGTTGAAACCAGCGATATATTGTTGCGCCGCAGACATGACCTCGTCTTGGGGCGGCAGTTCCAAGGGCCCATTGCGGTTGAAATCAGCTGCTTGGATGTCATAGGCCGAGGGAGGGTCAAACGTAACAGCAATGACCTCGTCCCTGTCTTCAAGTTCACAGATTCTCTGTCTAGCTTGGCTCAGGCTGGCTTCAAGACTCTCCACCCGAGCTTGTAGGTCCTCAGCAGTTTTACTGGTCTTTTGCTTTCTACCGCGGGCTTTTCTACTGGCTGCCTCGAAAGTACACTCCGAGTGGTATAATACGCAATGGGAGCAAGCGGGCTTCTGGCCGTCACATTTGATCCTCTTGCGGTAGCAGACATCACACGCCTGGGAATTGATCAGACATTGCACAAACACGAGTGACGGGATGATTGGATTTTGATAGACCAACTTTTCTTCGAGGAATAGGTTGCATAGCGCCTGTCAACGAATGTGATAATGAGTTTTATGAAAGTCAAATCTTGGACGCGTTTTGAGCGCAGTGCAGGTGGTTGTCCGGGCTGTTGACTAGGGTCCTTGTTTAGATAAAGGGATGTCTTCCGCGGAACCTCTGCTGATAAAGCAGGCCTCTGCGAGCTGGTTGTTCAACAGGGGTCTAAGCCAATCACGGTTAGTGTCTTCTTCTGCTGAATTGCGATATAATCTTAACAGAACCACATGGTGGTAAGCAGCACTAAGATAGTGCCCTAGCAAAGCGCCGCTCAGGCTGTTAGCCTTGGTTCAACCACAGAGGTGATACCTAAACCCGAAAACTTCAGACGAAGTATATTACGGTTCCATGTAATCCACCCAGACACAAACCATGGTCGGGACAATCTCTACCGATTCTTACGCGGTTTTTCATCTATTCTTTCCTTTTAAATGAGTAGTCGTGGTTCCGGATGAAGCATTATTAGTGTTTCCATGCCCAAACTCCAACACAGGCAGTCAACGTGCACCCACCCTGTACATCCATTTCAGCTAGAGTGGAGGCCGTCTTGTGAGTCCTCTGCTGAATAGATTCAAGCCTCAGAGGAGGGAATAGTCCAAATCTTTTAAGAAGAATTGCTTTTGTCTAGGCAGCTTTGAGGGGTCGGCTCGTTGAGAGTTTCACAGACTACCCTACGCTCTTGGCGTTGGCTTCAGTGCATACCTAGGCTGTGCTTCAGAAGGTTAATGTCGACCTGTTCAGCGATAGCGGGGCGCAATCATCTTAAACACGAGACAATTGCCTGCCTGGTTAATGGATGTCCAGTTCGACACCAAAACCAGCTTTCAAGCATCATGGCGCTCTCCCTCCCCCGGCGTCACGTCAAAATATGCCTTACCTACCTCTGCCCACTACGAAACGCGGTGGCTCAGCTCGGCGCTTATCGACAGCCTGATTCTCAAAGGATCAACCCACCCCTCATTTATTCTCACTCTTTGTTCAGCTTCGACTCATTCAACCACATTCCTTCATCCGAGCAAGAGCTCTTGTGCTTTCGCGATGGATCCTCTGTCCATCGCGACCTCTGTGGTAAGTGAAACCTCACATTCTCGTCTTGACGAACAAGACACGCCCACTGATGCGGTATTTAGGTCGGGTTAACGGCGACATGCCTCACAACCTGCAAAAAGCTGTCCGACCTTGCTGGAAATTACGAAGACGTGCCTGTAGTCATCGCAGTGATCTGTTCCGAGTCAACGCTTATCAGTATCGCCTTGTCTGAGCTACAGATGAAGATTCTTCGGCGAGATGACCTCTCACAGGCTTGGGCTTCGCGAACCGACGTGCTGATGGCCTTCGAGACGGCTCTCACTGGATGCATGGTTGTCTTTAGCTGCCTTGAGGCCGGGACTAGACAACTTCAATCGCAGAATTCGTCTAGTATGGGAGTATGGGCCAAAATCCGATTCTTGTGGAACTAGGACCGATTGAAAGACCTCCTGAATGCTCTCAGAGGACAGCAGACCTCAATAGGCTTTCTGCTAAAGCTTCTCGAGACGTAGGTATCGTTTGACAGACAAGAAGCATGTACTGATCCAAGATAGGGACGCTCTATCAGATATCCAGCGAAGTCTTCGCGACAATAGGTCCAGGATCCAGGCTAGTGCATCGCAAGCCCAATCACTCCGGTCAAGAAACCCGAGCATCAAGGTGGGGTGCGAGTCTATCTTTGACAACGACACTGCCAAGCTTAGTCTCTTTGACATCGAAGCCGTCTCAGCTGTCGCTCCCTCAGAGCTCGATTTCGAATTCGACGACTTGGTCCTGAATAGCCAAGCGTATCGACGAGCCTTTGCCAGAGCACAGGCAGACACCGAGCAGCCACATATACACGTCGTAGAAGGCGATCTCATTGACTTTTCAGAAGCTCAATCTTCCATTGACAACTCAGACGCCGCAACTATTCGAGAGCTGAACCAAGACCTCCAAGGCTTGAGCATGGGGGCAGATCCAGAGACATCTACCAGAGAGACAGCTCTACAACAACCACGACCACGGAGAAATTCGTGGGATGCACAAGAAGACAGCTTCAGCCTAAGAGAAATAGAACACCCAGAGAACCCAGGGGTACAATATTCTCAAAAATTGCCCCAAGAGAAACCCCACGCCAGATATTGTGATAAGTGTTCTGAGCCCATGCCCGGAAACTTTGTGAGGGCTCTAGATGGAGTATGGCATATCGACTGCTTCACGTGTGCTGTAAGTACTGCCAGGTTAAAGTACATCCAGTTTCGAGCTCACCCTGATTAATAGGATTGCAATCAACCTGTGGCCGCACACTTCTTTCCTCATGATGACAATGAAACTCAGAAACCCCTATGTGAGAGAGACTACCACCGGAGACTTGATTTGCTGTGTTTCAAATGCGACCAGGCTTTGAGAGAAAGCTACATCTCGGCCTTGGATCGAAAATACCACATTGACCACTTTCTGTGTGATGACTGCGGTGTCATCTTCAAGGCCAGCGACAGCTACTATGAATACAAGAACAAACTCGTCTGTGTGTGGGATTATTTGAAGGTTTACGCATCGCGATGCGAAGCCTGCAAGTTTCCAATCCTAAAGCGATTTGTGGACTCTACAGACTTCGAGGACGGCCCATCTACAGTTTGGCATCCAGAGTGCTATATGATAAAGAAAGAATTGGGCATCGTCCTCTCACTATCATGCCGGGACCGCGAGTACCTCGATTTGTTAGATGAATGGGTTGAACGAAAGGGCTCTGACATAACCCTTTCTAAACTACCTGATATACAAGAGCAGCATGAGGCTTTCCTAGTGGACCTCCAGGTGGCTACGTTGCAGTTTCTCGATGTCTTCCAACAGACAGCCACAGCTGTCTTGGCGAGCAAGGAGCATCTAGGCCAGGCATTTGAGCACTGGATTGCTGTCATCGCCTTGACAGACCTCCTTTTCCGGCTCGTTTCCGAAGTGACAGAAGGGAGTAAGTGGAGCGCTGCGTTACTTTGGACAGCCGACCACGTTGCTAACGCTCTGGAGTGCCTACTCACAAGCATATCATCCGTTTCAGCGCTGCCCTGAAGAAATACGCTATCGGTTTTCATCAAGGCACTGATCCTCCGCCTGATTCACTCTGTGAAGACCTAACCGCGGTAATAAAGCAAATTCTCAGGGCCGGGCTTGGATCTATCCTCGCGAACCAAGACCGCAGTAAGCTCAACAAATTCATAACAAAGTTGTCGGCAACATCACCACCCGAACTCAACCTCCCCTACCAAGGCGAGCCGCCTAGTGGAACTGGTCAGGGTATGTTGTGCGAAGGGTGCCAGGAGTATGTCAAGGCGGACGCATACACTGAGATTTCGATGCCCAATCTGCGATGGCATCCTGAGTGCTGGGCGTGTGTCGCATGCAAAGACCCTGGAATCCTCAACCCGACCCCTAGCCGGAACACAGACGGGCACTTCCAGTGCTCATCTCTGAAGTGTGGATGGGCCGGTGTAGTGACTTACATTCCAAGCTACTCTCAAATAGTCTATCTAATGTGGCTGGCCTGGAATGAGATGGCTGGGCGCTGATGGCCTTTTTTTGGACGCGTCATTATTGAGAACCTCGATCTTAAGATAGAAAAAAATATCATATCAGAGATTTGAGCCTTCAAAGTGACTTATCATACCTATGCTTCAACTCTTTTACAGTCTCCAACACCATCGTTATCATGTCAGCTGTGGAGAAGATCTCGATTGATAGCCAGGTCGGCCCGAACATGGCTTCAGTCGCATGATGACGACTTCACACTTGCAAGGGGGAACTCAGCTAACGGTTTTCATACGTCATAAGGAGCCAAACCTCCATTTGGCGAGCTCGCTGAGAAGTGCCCGTTGTGATGTCTGTCTTGGCCATGATGATGTATAGATAGCTTGAGAAGTACAAATGTTGGTTGGTAAGTTGGTACAATTGAAGTAGGACGTTCTTTTCCCCTTTTTTTCAAGAGTTCTGCTCTTGCTCTGGTATTTATACCCCGTCCAACCCCCATGTTGAGATGGGCTCTAAGAGTATGTATTTACAGCCGCGCATTTTGAATCGTGCCGTCGGAGTTTGATGCATCAAAGTCCGCATCTTTGGAGGACTTGTCAATCAATCCCGACAGGCGACGCACATGGCGACCAAGGAACAACTGATACCTGTCAAAGTGGCATCTTCCGATCTAGAATCCCGAACTCCCAACACGTATGAGGGGTCTCAGACTCCTAGATACGGTTCCCGCGCGTTCTCGCGAAGAATATATTGGTAAGAATGAGGTCTATTTAAAGATATTTCTTTATAATAAGCTCTAAACTAACTTTTCCTCTCCCCCCCTTGGCTTTACTCGCCCCGCGCCTTAGTCCGCCTCTTCGACCTTCGCTCGTCCGTTACTCGTCCATATATTAACTGGGAAGCAGGACGCGGGCTTTGGTCTTGAGAAATCTTCACAGTCTGGGATAGCTCTTTCTAACACAAGAACGACTGGACTTTTACCGGTTAAATCTGCTTAGGTGCGAGATTCTTCACCGAATAGGCGGTCCTCCTTCCAGCGTTCACACGGTACTTAAAATAACCTCTCTATGTACCTAGGTACCTACCTGAGAGAGAAACCTACCGCAAAAAGAATGTATTAGTGCAGGATGGGAGAAGTAGCAGGATGCCCCATTAAGAAGCTCGCTCCTTTTCCGTGACAAGAAACATTATCACTGGCAGTCGCTTTTAGAAGGCCTGAACTAGCTTAATGGTTGACGTTGACTATAAACTATAGCCAGGTATGTCATATATATCTGGCTCCCCAAGCAAGGCTAAAGTCGTGGTCTAAACCACGTGCACCTCAGAGAGGGGTTCCAAGATCTATACCAAACCATACTAGGTGCAACGACCTCGATGTTAGTACCAAATGTACCAATTGAAGTTGTCCGACCTCGTGCTTGCATCCTTCGAAGACCTACAATTATACCTCGTTCTACCCCGTAACAATCTACATAATGTGCATCCTGTTAGCTTGAAAAATACCGGACCAACGACTCGCCATAACCGATTGTAAGTGAGTTAGTTCCAGGAACTTGTATGAACTTGTGGTCTCTACCCTCTGATCAACGGGCTCTCTAAAAATAGGCATTCAGCTACAATCGCAAAAGACACTTGGTACATGGCGGCATCAAGCTTCAATACCCAAAATCACCTACAAAATTGTGGCCATAGAATCACCTAGCTGACAAAAGAGACGATAGGTTACGCAGCAGCTTACGAAGCCCTTTGATATCAGTATCAATTGTGAGATCAGCTCAGCTCAATGAGAAGATCAATAGCTGAGCACTAGTGCGTGCAACTTATGGGTTCTGGCTCCAATGAAGTGATTCGGGTTTTGCAGACCCTTGCCCTTCATTTCCGCTCTATCCACAACTGCCGCAAATACAGGGGAGCCCGTTGGATCCGCCGACGCCACGATCAATAGTCTGGGAAACTAGTTATCAGTCTCCAACTTAGTACGCGCTAAGAGACTACGGGAGTTTTTATTCAGGAACGTCGCAAAAGGGGCTTTTACTAAAAGCAAGCCATAAACACCAAAAGACCCCGATAGCTGTCCTCCCCTCCTCTCGTTACGCTTTCCTTTCCTTCACACTCCGCCGTAACGCCACTGCCGCCATGAGATCTACCATTCCGTTGCTGGCGTTTTGCCACCTCTCACTGGCATCCAGATGCAGGCCCTACTCTTCGGCGGTCACTTCCATCTTGTCCACAACGACCGATGTGCCCAGTGACACTGAATCCGCGTCTTCTACAACCCTATCCTCAACCACGCCTCTTGTGGAAACCGACTCATCCACCACTATTTCATACTCGACGACTCTCTCAGAGGACAGCAGCACTAGCGAATCTGCCACTTCAAGCAGCGGATCGTCTTCCACCGCTAGTGAGACCGAGAGTGTCACCTCGGATTCGTCCACCATCCCCACGGCTTTGGCCACGACTCTGAGTGTTGAGCCCTCGACTACAACGACGTCTATCTCGCAAGAGCCTACCAACATTATTGTCAACCCAGGCTTGGAGGATTCAGACACTATAGCCCCTTGGGTACGACTTGGCGGTTTCGGGAGTGTGTCTATCTCTACCACAGAATTCCATGGAGGCAGCCAGTCTGGCTATTTCACTGGAGCACCTGGAGGCCCCGCAAACATGGGTTTTAGACAAAACATCGACTCTTCTCTGCTGGAAGCTGACAAGACATACCGGTTCTCGGCATATGGAAGGTAACAGTGGCATCGGGTTGCTTCGTCACATTTGTAGGATGTGGCACAGGAGACGCATACTTCAACACTGCGAGCTTTGGAGGCAGCAGTGACTGGATCCTGGCGACAGTGACGTGCTCTTGGACGCAGGCGCGCTTGGACGCTGGAGCAAATGTTCGGGTACAGGGCACATGTGAGCGCCTTGCTTTCTATATGGATGATGCTGTCCTTGAAGAACTGGAAGCATCATGATAGGACGCATTGCGATAGCCCTTGTACGTTCTTAGGCCTGGTAGAATTATGTGAAGGGCATAGGGCCTGGTAGAGCATTCAGTCAGTTCTCACTGCCCCAATGACAGGCTCTGTGTAGGGACTGAAAATGGAAAAGAGACATGCGTTGCTGGTTCTACTCTATCTCGATTTGCGTGCCTTTGAGTTTCATGCTTGTACTCTCCTCCATCCCTTTGACAATCTCTCCCAGCATTAGCCCTGGAAAGATCCCATATCCGACTACAGTAAATCGGTTCGTTGTGTTAGGAACTGCTCGTAGAATGACTGGGATCCGGCAGCCAAACAGAATCCAGACCTGGTCTCCCGAATTGACACCGGAATCTTTATCTAGAGTCCCCAACCGTCCACCCGATGTCCCTACGAATGTCACGTAGCTGATATGAAGCATTGGTATCAGCGCCGCCCTTTCGTCTCTCGATAAAACATTCGTGGGCGTGTACCCTCCAAAAACAACATGTCGGAGACTAAATCCCTCCTGCTCCACCTTGGTTGCTGCCACGCACAGGGCCCGAAGCAACGCGACTCTCCTCGCTGGCGTTGGTTTATCCTGATGGTACATGGCACGGTAACGTTGATCTCTCAGCCATGAGAATAACAGCGACGTGACTTCGTCTTTCTCGTAGAGGGGTGACTCGGCGGCATCTGGCCAAACACGTCGACAGTATCCTTCCAGCTTTTGCAACCACTCGAGAATGGGTAGACCACCTGCTTCTTCCCGTTCTCCCACGAAGGAGACTGTGTCAACCAAAAGGCCTTCTGCGGAAAGTGTCAAAGTGTCTTGATTGACAGTAGCACGGGTCGCTCGAGTAGTACCACAAGCTCTACTCGCATTGATAAGCCCCCAGTTGATAGTGACATGTGGCATCCAGGTTGGGAGGCCCTCTCGATCCGAAGCAGCGTCAGGTGCGTGGTTTCCTTCGAAGGCCAGAAATGAGAGGTCGTGATATTTGTTCAGAAAAAGGCTGAATACTTGAGAGTATATCTTCAAGACGGGAGCCTGGTAGTCAACCCAAACCGCGTCCTGGTCTATATCGGCGACAAGTCCCAAGACACCGTAGACACGATCTCTAGGCTCAGTCATCTTCAAGCCAGATGCCTGCAGGAATAGATGTAACAATGACGATCCAAGGATGTCTCGAGTTATCTTGAACCGTTCTAGATCTTTCTCCCCGTGGACCTGACGACCCTTGAGCAAGCTCTCCCTGGCACGTAGTATACCGCCTCCCAGAATCTCAGGGGTCGAGGAGTCTTTTGTACTCCCGTCAATGCAGCGAGAAAGCTCAGACAAGGGGCCGGAGAATTGAACCATCTCGCGCTTGATGACACCCACTTTGTCCTGGAATTTCAACAACTGCGCCCCGTCAAAAGCATCACGGCGACAGTAGACCTGAATCTTTGGAGCAAGGATCAGTTCTTGCTGTATCCACAATCGACGCCAGTATGGGTTGCGAAAGATGTCCGCGACTGGGTACCAATACGACGGATCGTGAAAGTCGTCAAGCTCTACCCCTTTTCCAAAGTATTCTAAGTCTTCAAACACAGATGTGATAGGTTGTGCGTTGTGGTCGAGCCAAGCGCAGACAACTTGTGCAGTGGCGTATATCGATTGCATCAGCTTAATCTGATGCTCCTTATCGGCATTATCGGGCTGGTTTATGCAGAGGGCATCTGTCCAGACGACGCGTGGCTCGCTTTCATGTCGCAAGTCGTCCAGAGCTTTCCTGAGATTTCGGCCTACGGTAAACTTGGCGCCATTGACAGAGATGTCGTAGGTTGGCCGAGGCGGTCCCCATGTGTAGCTGAGCGCCTCGAAACTAGGCTTCTCATCCAAAGAGACGTTGAAGAGACGCGTGATAACCTTGCTACCAGGTTTACCGGGGTATAGCTCTAAAAGTCGTATTTCTCGTTTTGCTGGATCCAGCGGCGCGTACTGGAACGATGAGGCTTTTTTCGGCCTCTTTTCGACAGCCCACGAAGACTCAGCCGACGGTGGGCGCTTTGCTCGTCGCTTCCCCATATCAAGCATGCTAAAGCGATATACAAAGTTAGAGAGCAGAGACAAAGTAAAGCCAAGGTACCCGCAGGTAGATGAAGGAGTAGCTACCAAAGGTTGAGATGGTGCGGGGGTGAAAAATGATCGCACCTGAACGCAAAGAATGAGAGGTACATGGATAAGGCTGCCAATCAGACGCTCATCTTACCCCTGCGGCTGAAGGGGGACATTGGCAGATGGGCATTTTCAGATTTCCACCATTTAGGAATGGTCATGCTACCGTTGCAAGATCTTTGGCCCTGAATTACTTGCTCTCATTTCATGTGAACAGTTCTAGAGGCAGGTGATTGTAGGAGCTTGTTTGTCATCTCCGGGAGAATTTGTAAACAACCCGAGCGTGGGATCCAAGTTCACTCGGCGCCAACTCCACGTAATGGAGGTCAATTTGTGGTATGAATTGTATGATGCGCTAAACCCGGGGGTTAGGGTTTCTGTGCCGTTTTTCATCTCAGTCTACTGCAGATTCTGGCCTTGAGGGCAGCCTTGATTCAATTAACAGCCGGAGACCGCTTTGCCCCGGTCCTTATAAATCTCAGATTGAAGTCGGAGGAATATCAGTCCGGCAGCGCCAGAAGGATTCTAGGAGGTAATCCTTCGGTCCTATAAGAGACAGCCGATGGAGCCAGAATGAATAGAGAAAACAGACCTAACAGCAATACCAAGAAGCTGGACATTCATCATGCCATCTTCCTCGCCAACACCGCTCTACCCCGACATTGCAGACATACGTCATGCTACCCCGGCTCTTGTCGAATTCCTCCGTCACTATTTCCAGGCCAAAAGCCGCCATGATGCAGACGAATGGATCAAAGACTTTGATACTTCCAAGATCACCTATATTGAAACAGTTCTCGGTCTTCATCTCAACTCAGCAAACTTTGAGGCCACGACGAAAGCAATAATGGCGACATGGGGCGCAGATGCCAGGTCTTATCCACTCCGTATTATTGGCGACACGCATAGCGCGGTCATGTTCTTTGTGGACACTCCAGCCATGTTTGGCTCCGAACTTCGTGGGATTGCCGCACTTGACATGGAGAACGGCAAGGTGGTTCGCCAGGTCGACTACTGGGACGGGCGACGAGCTCCCTTGGCCGAGACAAGAGTTCCCGAGAGCCAGTACCCCACTGGTTTCGGAGAGTTAGCCGTGCAGAGGACTCGGAATCCAGTGCTGCAGGGCATCGTCAATGAGCTCCATGCGGGACTTTCGACGGGCAACAGCAGCATCACGGCGGCACTGTTTGACGTTGATGCTGTTTGGGAGGATCGAACTACGCGCACCGTACTCGATGGCCGATTGGCTATTGAGCGCTACCTTGCCAGGGCATTATCCAGCTTGCCATATGGTACTGACGCGACTGTTAGACATGTGGTAGGAAACGAGCAAGGCGGCGGATATGAATGGATCGGCGGGCCAGGCGCAGTCGCTCGCCATGGCATGACAGCTCTTAAGCTCAACAAGAATGGCTTGATTACCTGGATCTGTCCCGTGTGGGATGCATCGTACGCTAGCGACGTTGCAATTGCAACGCTCCTTAGATTCGCGATCGAGGAATAGGGGGCGCCTGCGCAGATCTTCAACAGTTCATCCTCCAACATACCTATGTCGAGTAATGGTACTCATAGTCTTTGCTGAGCGGCCGAGACGACTCAGGCGATGTGCTTGAGTATTTGGGCATGGTTATTCCGTATTACCTTACCCATAGACTAGACGATATGGTATACTCGTAAGCTCTTTCGGGGTGCCTTTCGGAAGAGCATTGCGGCATCGCATCGAGGAAGTTAGCACAGCTATAATAGCCGCAACACACTGCAAATCATATGAAAGTTACTTCATGCTGAGTTCCGGCCCGTGACTTGGAACCTTTAGTGACCCCAGTTTTCGAGATAACGTTGGGCATTTCAAACCCTCCACACGCATAAAGCCAAGCTACTCAACTCACTTCTCGAATTACCATGCCCTCGTGAGGTCACAAGACGGTCTTTTCTCGGCTTCTACAAACACCGCCCAGCTTTAAAGCTATCCAGAATCAACAGCAAAACTCCGTGCCGCACAAGCCTCAATCGGCTACCAGAGGCCTCGCAACGCTCCACGAACAGTCACTTTTTGCCACTCCAAACAAATATCCTCTCATATTAACTTATCGTCGCTCAAGGTTTCAGAACTCTCAACGATAGCTAGAATTTAAACACACTCACCTTCCTAGATCCAGGCAACGAATTTAATTATACTCTTATTGCAAGACGCCATCGATACCAACCAAGCGACATATTCCGGCCGTTTCCGATGCTCTCGCAAGACCCATCCATCATTTCTACACCCCAACTAGGGAAATTAGGAGTTTGGGGAATTAGTTAAGAGTTTGCCTTTAACAATCGTGACACATATCCAGACACATACAGTTCATCATACTCTCTTTGCACTGCCCTCTGCACTGCCCTCTATAGAGCCATTGGCTCTTGGCAATAGTGGTGAGTGGTCGCAGCCGACGTTGCGACCCTGTGGATCTCCCGCGTCAGACCGTGAAACCGTCGTCTCTAGATATTCGCAGCGACTTCCGATATCCCAAGAGATTTCATGAACTCAGTCATAACATACAGTTAACTCATAAGGGGGAGATATTTACTTAGCAATTCCCCGGGTATACGGCACAAGCACTGCCACCGAGGACCGGGTGATAGCTCAGTGTCTATATAAATAAAAACTAATAATAAACCTAATATAAAAGTTAATAGATTAGAAAAATATATTATAAAAGCTATTCTTAATATAAATAAAATTAATAATAAAATAATATATTTTATTAAATAAAAGAATTACTTAGACTTAAAAAATACTTAAGAAACCCTAGAATATATTATAAGTATATAATACTTTTTAAAGAACTTTTAATAATAATATTAAATAAAAATAAAATAGACTTAAAAATAATACTTTAATTAATAACCTTATAATCCTCTAATAATTAAACCTTAAATAAAACCTAAGCCTTTAAATTATAATAAGCCTCTTTATTATAATATTTTACCTTATTTAATTTATTTAAATCCTTATAATTATAATAAATTATCTTAATAGCCTTCTTATAAAGATATTTCTCTTTATAATAAAGCTATTATAAGTAAGATAAGGCCTTTAAGAGGTTTATCTTAGTTTTTTCTTTTTATTCTTTAAGATAATTTTTCTCCTAAGAAATATAAGTAATTAAGATATATTAATATATATTTATTACTAAGGAAAATATTAACCTATAGGTTTATAAAAAAATATTATTAAAATTATAATTTATATACTCTTTTTTAATATAAAAATTATAATATTATTTCCCTTTAGTTATTATATATAGATAGTAATTAATATAGAAATAAATAAAGTATTAAGGTATCTTAAAATTAAATTTATTAATTAAGCGAGAAAGGTTATTATAATGCGTAATAGTAAGTTTAGGGTAAGAAGATAATTTTTTAATATAACCTAATATTATATTAATAAAAGAAATAATTATAAGTCTAAGTTATTTATAGTAATACTTAGTCTCTAAAGCTAGCCTTAGGGATAAGACTAATAGAGGGGAAGCCTTATATTATAACTATAATATAGTCTAAGGTAATAATACTAAATAGAAAATTAACCCTATTATATTAGCTAATTATAAGGAAAGAAAATATATAAGTTAAATAAGGTTGATTTAATTCCCCTTGACTCTATAAGTTAAATACTAATAATTTAACTCGACTTAAATATATTTAACCTAAAAGACTAAATAGTATATAAAATATATATATTTATATTTTTTTATATATAAGTTACGTTAGCTATTAATATAACTTAATTATACTTAATACCTTTAAGTATATTATTAGATATAATATTATATTACCCTTTAAGGCTATATAATATAATCTAATACTAATATAAAAACTAATATAACCGGTGTATCCCTTAGGAAATATCCTCTTATTATAGATCTAGTATATATTTTAGCCTAATACTATTAATATAATATAGCTAGTAGTTAACTAAGGAAGGCATTAAAAAACTAGTTTCCTATTTAGGTTGTATTAATATATATATAGTTTCTAATTATCCGCCAAAAATAATATTCTATACCTAAATTTTATTTTTAATTTCATTCCTTAAGGCTCCTTCTAGGTAACTCGCTTATAGGTTACGTCTCCTGTATTCCTTAAAGCTACTAAGAAGTCTTATATGTTACGACCCTCGCGGTTACGTCACGTGGTCTCCACATTTCAGAGAACCCAGGGACCTATCAGAGGAGGACCGACGTGCTCCAGGAACGACGTCGGTCCCAACCTATAGTCGGTCCAAGCAAGCGATCTTCAGGCTTAGTTAACCCATTAAGGGCCAGGCTATAACTATAATAAAGAATAAATCTTAAATATAATATAATATTATAACCTAATATTAATATAATAACCTAGTTAAACTTCTATAGTAATAAAAGAGTTATACTTAGCTATATTATTATTATCACGGCTATAATATGAGCCAGGCGGGGAAATATAGTAGAAATACTCTGACTAAGCAAGGGACCAAAGGGACTAAATATCGCCCGCATCGGTCTAGGGACCGAATATTAGAAATATTAGTCCTACCTTAGACTAAACCTAGAAAATATTAGTCCTAAGATTAATTATAAGTATATAGAATGCGCTTATTATACTTTCTTATATAATAGCTACCTTAGCTATTAATATAACTTAGTTATATTTAATACCCTTAAGTATATTATTAGATATAATATTATATTACCCTCTAAGGTTATATAATATTCTCCTCTATTAATATAAATTAATATAACCGGTTTATCCCTTAAGAAATATCCTCTTATTATATATTAATAGCTCTTATTTAGAGGATTACTTATATTACCTTAAATAATATTAAATATAATAGCTACTTAGGCTACTCTTAGTAATAATTATTAGTAGGTTTTACTTATTATTTACTTATTTACCCTTATTATATTAATTTAAATTAATCTTAATAGTAATAAAGAAATAAATAATAATAATAAAAAACTTAAGTAACTCTACGCTTAGGTTATTATTATAATTACTAAAATAAAAGAACTTAGAGGACTTATTAATTATATAGCCGCTACTTAATAAGCTTAAAACTAATAATACTATAAGAATATCTAGAATATTAATAATATAATAATTATTATTATAAAGGGTAAAGATATTAAAGAAATCTTAAAGCTAGAATAATTAAAAAAGTTTAATAATATTATATATAAATTATTAATATTTCTTATATAATTATATATATTTATACTTTATTACCCTATATAGTTTATTATAGTATTTAATAAGGTCTAATATACTACTAGGTATCTTATTAAGTATCTTATAGCCTAATTTAAACCTACTATAAAGGAATACCTTATTAAACTACTTAGTAAATACTCGCCCTAGATTATAAACCTCTATTCTAGCTTTAAAACCTTTAAAGCTATATTCTAATAAGCTTTTAGAATAATAAATAAAAAGGCCTAAGTAAAAAGAGAAATTAAGGTATTTTAATAAACTTACTTTATATTAAAATATAGTACTAAGTACTTTTAGCTTACCTTAAAGCTTAATTAGGACTAAGAACCCTTAATATCTTTTTTCTTTAATAGACTTAATAAAGAGGTATAGGCTAAACTCTATAAGGAAGACTAGCTTAATAACCTTATTAATTATATTAGCTAAGTAATTAAGATTAATAATTAATAATTCTCTTAGAAGAAACTCTAAAATCCCTATAATAATAAAGAAAATTATTAAAAACCTTAGTTTAATATTAACTAAGGGTAATATTAATAAGCTAATATATCTTATAGAACCTATATAAGACCTATAAAACTTAGAATAACTTAATAAAAAAAGCGTAATTACTATAGATTTAAATATTAATATTATTATAAGATAAATTATATTAAGAAGATCTATTATAAGAAGTAATATAATATTAAGGAAGGCCGCTATTAGCTATAGTAATAATAACTCCCTGAAGGTAAGAAATAAATAAGATTTATATAAGCTAATAATAAATTATAAATAGCTCTCTAGATAATTAAAATACTTAGTATAGCCTAGACTAAGTATAATAATACTAGTCTAAAACTAAGAGATAGTATTATACCTTATAACTAGGTATACCTCACGGAGGAATAATTTAAATATAATAACTATTCTTAGCTAAAACTATAATATATTATAATAAAACCCCTAAAAATAAAATAGTTCTATCTTATAAATAGGTTAAGATAGAAATTATTACCCGAACTAATTAATAAACCTAATAAAGACCCTAATACTAAGACTATTATAGTAAT